>NC_065589.1:108558684-109170648 GCF_024542745.1 Macaca thibetana thibetana | reverse complement strand
ATCCTTGTTCTTCTGGTTCTTCATATTGAAAAATAAAATTGATTTTATAAACTGTGTCTGCCTCTGCTAGCTCAGTGAGCCTGTTTGCCAGCCTTCAGTTGCCCTCCCTGAACTTTGCCATCATAGGCAACCCATGTGCACTGTGGAAGGTGCACTCTCCTTGCTGTCAAGCTCTGTGTAGCTCTGAAGATCACCAGCATTCTGACCCAGTGTTCTTCAGACTACCAAGCAGCTTCAGAACTACCAAGCAAGGCCCAGGAAGTTGGCTGGGAGATACCTTTTACCCTTGAGCATAGCTGGGTGTGTGGGGCTTACGGTTTTGGCCCATTTGGTCTCCATCCAAGGTGGCTGAGTTAAGATCTTTTGGGCATTCCACTATAGAGCAGCTCATGGAGCTGGAATTCCCTTAGTGTAGGGGAACGTAGTCAACCCACTTCGGCCATGTTCCTTATGGCAGCTGCCTCCAAACCTGCCAAGTGGTCAAAACGACCTGGAGAAGACTAATGGGTTCCTATGACATATTGTAGTGGATCAAGTAGTGCAGGTTCTCAGGGAGGTACCCAGGAGTGGACTTTTAAGCAAATACCTTCTCCAGGTAGGTCTGATCATGAGCCCACTTTGGGAGCCACTGTTCTGCATTCTTCATCTTACTACTTATAACTTTTGGTGACTGCATCATGTTTCCCTTCCTTTGAGGGGTTTATATTACAGCCTAACTTGCAAATGTTAGGTATTGAGTTGTTTCTGACACTCAGCAAGTATGAAAGAGGCCAAAGTTTATTTTTTGAATGAATGGTATTTGTGTGTTGTTCCATAGCTCCCTTGAAATGTATTCTTGAGGCATATTAAGTTGTCTTAAAACATTTTGGCTAACAGAAGGTAAAAATTAGCACACCAGGAAATGCTGCATTTCTATTTCAGAAAAACTAAATACTTCCATATTTTCCAGAGTTGATGATAGATTTGAAAGTAAACATTAAACTCCATTCTGGACTTCATCTGTTAGGCTGCTATTTCTTGGGGAAATCTCATGTACATAATTTGACTACATTCTTGGAGTAAGAATTCTTAATTGCACATCTTTGCCTCTCCTACTCCTCTCGTAAGATGGCAGTGTGTTTTCCTGTTCCTTGATGTGACTCAGAAGCATGTACATATATCCCAGAAGACAGCCTCCCAGGATGGGGCTGAAGTCTCAGAGGGAGTCTGGGCAGAGAGTGCAAGCTTTGGGACCAGCTGTGGCCTGAAAGCTGTTGTCTTTGTGTCACCTGTGGACTCTCAGTTCTCTGATGGAGGCTGGAATTTTAGGACTGGCTGCTGCCTGCGACTGTATTTTGCTTGCCTGCTCCTTCCCCCCGCCCCCAAAAACAGTAGCCTGAACCTCCTTCCACTGTTTGTTCTGTGAGGATGAAGCATTAAATCTCTGCTTAGAAAACAGTGATTTTTGCCATTCTATTGGCTGGTCCAACAGCTCTCTGTCAGTATTCCATGATTTTTTTCTCTAACTTTTGGATGACTCAAATACTCATTTTGTGGGTTCATTCTCCTAGTTGTTTAGAATCCTTTGCTTTTTCTTTGTTTCCTTTATTATTTGAACCTTCAATTGTGGGAAGCTTACCCAAAAGTGTTTTGCTTGGGAAATGCTCCGCCTGCATATGGCTATCCATTGTTGCTCATGAGTTCTGTTGGAGTTAGAGGGAAGCAGATACTGATTGGTGCTCTGTATGTGGAGGTTGTGCAAATGGCAGGAATGAACATCCTTCTTGCCTGCAAGAAGCTTCAGTGGTCCAGTGAAAAAATAAGACCCGCAGATAGTCTTAAAATCATTAATTAGAGGTACAATTTTGGTAAATACCTGAGGATTTTTTTCTCTCTGTCTCAAGTAAAGGATGTCATGTCGAAATGAGGAATTAATTACGTGCAGATAGTAAGTCTTTTATTTGGCAATGAGGACTGTTTTGGCTGATGTCCCTGCCTCCCTACCCCCCTGCCACCAAGGCTGAGAAATCACAACTTTTGGCAAGTATTCCAGAAATATCTGACTGACTGACCTTGGTAAGGACACCATAGTGGTCACGCTTGAGGGGTTTAAACAGATTTTCTGCCAAGGGAATATAGCCTCTAGCCTGAATACTTCAGACAGGGATGTCTGCAAGTCCCCTGACATCTTCCTTCCTTTGTGGATTCTTCTGGAAATTTCTCTCATGTCTGCAGTGATGCTGCTTTCACAGGGGCACAGCTGTTCTTCCTGGATGATGGCAGTTGTTACCAATTAATGGTGTTACAGGTCTCTTCTTTTCTCTGTTGAGCCTCTCTTTGTCTTTCACTCCCTAAATGTAATCAGAAAAACCTTATTTGGTGTAGACTGAGTGTCTTTCTATATAACCTCTATTAGCAGTAGCTTTTCTCCATTTATTCACTCATTCAAGGAATAGTTGAACACTTAGTGTGCCCTTAACTCTGTTTTAATCACGAAGTATGGAGTGAGCAAAACAGATGAGTTCTCTGCTTCTGTGGAGCCTATGTTCTGGTAAACAGAATAAACAGGATTTGCTGGGCATGGTGGCTCACGTCTGTGATCCTAGCATCTTGGGAGGCCAAGATGGGCGGATTGCTTGAGGCCAGGTGTTCAAGACCACCCTGGGCAACATGGTGACACTCCGTCTTTACAAAAAGAAATTAACCCAGTGTTGTGGTATGCACCTGTATTCCCAGCTATTCAGAAGACTGAGGCAGGAGGATTGCTTGGTCTTGCTTTGTCTACTGATTGCTATGTGGCACGATCATAACTCACTGCAGCCTTGAACTCCTGGGCTCAAGCCATCTTCCTGCCTCAGCCTCCTGAGGAGCTGGGACTACAGGTGTGTGCCACTACTCCCTGCTTGTCTTGTGTTTACTCATTCAAATACCTTTATTAAGGGTGCTCTCTGTGCTTGATCTTACTCCGGGGGCTGTTTCCTAAAAATATAACCTGGAGAGGCTGTGGTCGTTGCCCTCTGGAGGGCCTCTTTGGTTTAGTTGAGACAGGTTGGGCTGTGAACCAATAGCTATAGTCGAGTGTTAAATAAGGCAGAAATAGGTCCAGGGGTTTGTAGGAGCAGGAAGAACTATCTTTTGGTCGTGTTTGAGCTGGTGGACTGGAGTATGGGGATGGGATATTGTAATCCTCTTATGCTTTGGCCATAATAAATTATTTTTCTCTATCTTTTGTATTTAAAAAGGCTTTTTCTTTTCATACTGTTTCACATTAGGGAACCAGCAGATGGGAGGAAAGATGGGATGATGGGGGTGTGGGGAGTGAGTAGTCAGATGCCCCTTCAGCAGCCTCAGAAAATAAGTCAGCATCTTCCACAGCCCTGGGTCAACCTGTGATGGCCCCAGACAGGGTAAAACAATTTTTATGATTTGTCGTCAGATCCTTTTCTGCTTTTGCTTTCAGGGTGACCTGTGCTTGTCAGATCTCCACAGCAGTTGTTATTGTCAAGTGAGGTAACAGTGGCACAATGCTAATGAGAAGGCAGAATGCTTGTCCAGGGTGGCCTTGGTGGCTGCCAGGCGCCAGCATCTTTATCAGCTCTGACATGCTGCTCAGAAGACCAGCTCTCTGGGCCAAGTGCTGCCTTTTTTTTTTTTTTTAATGAGAGGAGTGACTATCCCTCCAAAAGCTGCTGATTAGCACTGAGGCTTGAAAGGCTCCTTGCTAATATGTAGTTTGCTACAAAGATGCCAGGGCTTGTTATGGTCACTAAATTATTTTCCCTTCTCTGATAATTGGCTGGTTGATACTAATGAATAGAGGCAACTATTTTCATTACATTATTATTGAATACCCTCGAAACCACCCACCCCAGGAACTTGGGACTTATCAGTACCTCACATCTATCTATGACATCCTCTCTTCTTCCATGCTCTACCACCTGACCCAGCAGCCACTGTTCAAAACTTCATTTTCTTGTTCAGCTTCTGTCTTGTTGCTGACTGCTATGGTCTGAATGTTTGTGTTCCTCCAAAATTCATATGTTGAAATCTAATCCCCAATGTGATAGTATTAAGAGGTGTGGGGCCTTTCAGGAGGTGATTAAATCAGAGGGAGGAGCCCTTGTGAATGGGGTTCATGCCCTTATGAAAGAAGCTGGAGGGAGTTTGTTTGCTCCTTCTGCCATTTGAGTACACAGCTAGAAGTGCCATCTATCAGAGAGGAGGCCCTTACCAGATGCCAAATTTGCTGGCGCCTTGATCTTGGATGTTCCAGCCTCCAGAGCTGTGAGCAGTAAATTTCTGTTGTTCATAAATTGCCCAGTCTAAGGTGTTTTGTTTTAGTAGGCTGAACAGACACTGGCCCTGGGTATACCATTCAAAAGTGTTGCCCTAGGCATCAGCCTCTGGCTGCCAGCCTCTACAGGCCCAGCTCACTTTGTGGGGATGGGTGGGGTAGGAATGTCCTTAGGGACTTGTGAGATAAACAATGTCTTAAGAGCATGTTTTAGCCAGGATCTTTTAAAAGACATTCTTTAATCCTATGGGGCCAACTGTCTCCTTTTTAACAACTATTTTGTAATGCCATCTTTACCATGCAGAATGCAAGTCACAGATAACGTAACCCAACAACAAACACAATTCTCCCCCCAAAAAATCAATGCAATTTCCTAACTGCAATGTAAAAGAAGAAAAAAAAAGGAAAGTCACCCTTAGTCAAACAGGCATTTCATCATGTAAATGCATGGGCCCACCTGTCCTAAGACAAAAATGAAGTAGCCACATCCTTGCACCTATTGGTAAAATCACCTATAAATGTAACATCTCCAAATACAGGATTGATTTGGTGACTCACATTAAAGGAGTGGCTTTATCATCGATAATACAACTTTTTTATGGTTAATAACTTGTGAAGTTCAGGACATACAGAAAGTATGTTGTTTGCTCATTATACATGGTAGTTGTATTCTGGGACAATTTTAAATGTGTCAGAACTATGCAAAAAGTAGTTTAACCCCATAGGTGTTCCTGACCAGTGGGTCTTGTTGTGCACAAAAGGTCAGAAACCCTTGGGTGCTCATTTATAATGCAGATTTGAGTTCCATCGCTGAGATTCAGCAAGTGTGAGGTAGGGCTCTGGAATCTGCATTTTTAACGAACATCCCAGGTTATCCCAGTGCAGTTAGTGGGTCCAAGGATAAGCCTTGGGTAACACTATTTGAAACTGTCTTTAATCTTGAGCACTATCAGAGGGATATTCTAGGGATAGGGAACACCCAGGGCTTGCTGATTGTAATGTTTGTCAAGAACACTTGCTTTTTCATGTAAGTTAAGGATCAGTCACAGGTTGACTAATATTTTTGGTGAGGCTTGTAAGGAAGATTTCTAGTGCCTTTGATTTTTACATGTTGTTTTCTTCCCGAAAGCTCAGGTGATGGGACATTCTGAAATCCTAGTGCTCCCTGGGTTTTCTAAGGCATGAGGGTGTGCGGAGGCTGAATGGAAGAGAGGACAGGGACTGAACTGGATTCCATACACAACTCTTTGCTGCTTGTGACCTTGGACGAGTCACTCCACCAGAGCCATGTTGTGACTCTTGGGGCCCAAGACGGTTTAGTAGACCCCTTCCTCCATTTAAAATAAAAAAATTCTATTTTTATGACTGTGTCCAGGGTGAATTGTATTCATTTTTTCCTTCTGACTTTAAAAGAAGTAAAATTCTCATGGGCCCCTAAAAGTTTTGTGGGCCTTTGGGCACTTGTTTAAGTTGGCCCCACACCTCTCTGGACATTCATTTCTTCACCTGAAAAATGTGATGGTAGCTGCTTTGCAGGTATGTTGGGGGAATTTGATCTGGTGGGAGTAATTCCCTCTGAGTACTGACTACCTGGCACAAGCTGGAGTTATCATACATGGGCCAAGAGAAAGCATTCCATTTAACAGTGACTCTTTATACAGGTACTTATAAAAGGATCAGATTTGTCTAATCACCGTGTAATTTTTTTTTAATTAACCATGCTGCATATATGGAGATTCTTTTCCCTCCCAATCTTCATTCTTATTCATGCTAGTGCTCATTTCATGCATCCTGGTGATTCCCACCATCTGTGGGGTTAGACAGCTCTCCCACCCTTTGGGAGGATGGTGCAGTCACGTATCCATCTATTGAATGGAGATGCACTGGGCCTTACTGCTGTTGGATTTCTTAATCTCAGTACGAGAAATTCTGATTTCTGTCTAAGTCCCCTGTTCTATACTGTGCCCCTTTCTTCCTTGGCTAATGAGATTAAGTCTCAAATTGAATTGAGAGACTCAAAAGAAAACTTGGTAGTTAGCAAGTGGTATGATGTCCCGTGGTTAAGTGAGGGCCTTGGCTAGCCAGAACTATGATGGAGCAGAAACAAGATGTCATGGAAGGTAAGAGGGCTGGCCAGTTGGTAGAGGGGATAATTGGGCACATAAAAAGAAACAGATGCTGGGAGAGGGAGTGAGAATGAAGGGCATAACCCCAGGAAGGAGATTTTGGTCTCTTTCCTGTAGGAACCCAGGAAACCACTACTCCTTAAAACCAAGGAGATTGACTAACACTGTATCTTTTTAAGATAACTTGATACTGCTCTTCAACTGTGAAACCATTCTGTCAGCTTGTGAACAGGTGTCTCTCTGGGGATACTATGGGGAAAGCCCTGCCCTCAGTGTAGTTTACTGGAAGAGAGTCACACTCCATTGACAAACAATTAAGACTGCTTCAGGTGGCCAGGTGCGGTGGCTCAAGCCTGTAATCCCAGCACTTTGGGAGGCGGAGACGGGTGGATCACGAGGTCAGGAGATCGAGATCATCCTGGCTAACACGGTGAAACCCCCTCTCTACTAAAAAATACAAAAAAAACCCAACAAGCCGGGCGAGGTGGTGGGCGCCTGTAGTCGCAGCTACTCGGGAGGCTGAGGCAGGAGAATGGCGTAAACCCGGGAGGCGGAGCTTGCAATGAGCTGAGATCCGACCACTGCACTCCAGCCTGGGCAGCAGAGCGAGACTCCGTCTCAAAAAAAAAAAAAAAAAAAAAAAAAAACTGCTTCAGGTCTTCCAAAGTGTTCTGAAAAGACAAAGGCAGGAAGAAAGGGTGGTGAGTGGTTGCTTTTGGTAGGCTAGGATGATAACTGAAATGTTGCAGGTGAGGCTTCAGGGAAGGCAAGGATGATCATACATAGAACTGCAGGAAGAGTGTTCACAGCAGAAGGAGCAGCAAAGGCCATGGGTCAGGAACAAGCCTCGGCATGTTCCAGGAGAGGACAGAAGGCCAGAGTTGTGTGCATGGCATGTGAGTAAGAAGAAGAGTGGGAGAGGTCAAGGGGTAGGCAGTGTCCAGACAATGTAGGTCATGGTCCAGTTTGGAGTTTGCGTGTAGCCAGAAGCCCCTGATAATTTTATACCTGTGAGTGACATCCTCTGACATTTACGCTTCAGAAAGATGGCTTTTAGCCCTGTGGAGGGTGGGGTAGAGCAGGTGGGAAGACGAGCTAGGAGCCTGTTGCTGTCATGTGGGTCGGAGGTGAGGGTAGCTTGGAATGAGATTGAAATAGTGGAGATAGTGAAAATAGATTTGGGATGCATTTTGGAGGCAGAGCTGGTAGATACTGATGGGTTGAATATGAGGGGTGGGAAGGAGTGAAGAGAATGTACACATGAGGGCTAAGGGCCTTGTTGGAGCAGCCTGAGTGGGAGATGCTGTTTGCTGAGCTACTGGGTGCATCTGTCTGAAAGCAGCGGCTCTGTTTCCGGCCTGCTAAGCTGGGGATGTGTACTAAACACTGAAGTGGAGCTCGTGAGTGGCACGTGGATGTTTGGATCTGGACCTTGTTCAGGTGAGGGGTCAAGGATACATACATGAATTTGAGAGCCTCCACTTATAGTTGGCATTTGCAGTCGTGGGACAGGGTGCACTTGCTAAGGGAGAGAATACAGATAGAGATGAGATTTGAGGAAAGAGCCCAGGGGTGTCCCAACAAGGTGAGTTCTGGGAGAGAAGTCAGCTGGGGAATTGCTGCAGTGTCCTGAAGGCAGATCAATGAGAAGGAACAGTTCTATAAATAGAAATCCCTGCAGAGATGTTAGAAAACCATCATTACAGCATGCCAAGAGATAGAACAGTGATTAATAGGTGCTTAAAAGTGTATGTTCTGCCACTGGAATGCTAGGAAAGCTACCCAAAAAGGCTATTCCTAATTGAGGAATATGGTTCTTAAATGTTTACATTGCCTTATATTTGTGATAGGGATTATTGGCTTTGTGAGCAAAGCTCTTTGACATTTGTGGATGGAGTGTACTCATTATTGAGAGGAATTCTCTGAAATGAATGTCAGTTCCTTTTTTCCCCTAAGCTTTGCTTTGAATTACTATACAGTTTACTTAAGAAACCTGTGATCAGCCAGAGGAAAGAGAAGTGATTTCTGAAGCTTCTAATGGCCACTTCCTGCTGAGTCTCAGCATTCTATCATGTCAAGTATGCTAATGGGAGAAGGAGCAGCATGTCTGAATATGAAGGATCCCCAGGATGCTGATGTGAATAGTAGGGGTGAGCTAGTTCTGTCCTCTTGCGCAGAACTTCTCCTGATCTGTAGCACACATTTGGGAGACAGGAGTTGTATTCATTACCTATTGCTGCTATAACAAATTATTACACTTAGTGGCATAAAACAACACGTTTATTTCATGGTTGTGGAGGTCAGCAATCTGAACCGGCTCTGTAGTAGGCTAACAACCTCCAGGTGTTAGGCTCTAACTCACGGAACATGTGGATGTAGCCTTATGTGGAAAAAGGGTCTTTGCAGATGTGATTCAGCATCTTGAGATAGGGCAATTATCTTGGATTGTCAAGATAGGCCCTAAATGCCACCTCAGATGTTCTCACAGAGATGCAGAGGAGGATTACTCAGAAGAGAAGGCAGTGTGACCACAGAAGGAGGAATTGCCATGCTGTGTCCACAAGCCAAAAAATACACGCAGCCACCAGAAGCTGGAAGAGGCAAGGAACTGACTGTCCCTAGAGCCTCTGGAGGCAGCACGGCCCTGTCCTGCCTATCCCTTCACTTCTACCCAGTGATACCGATTTCAGACTTCTGGAGTCTGGAACTGTGAGAGAAGAGTTCTCTGTTGTTTGAAGCCACTAAGTATATGTAATTATTAATGACAATTTATTATAGCAGCAATAGGGAATCAATGCAGAGTCTCACTGGGCTAATCCAGTGTCAACAGGACTGTGTTGTCTTCAGGAGGCTCTTAGAATCTGTTTTCTTGACTCTTCCAGCTTCTAGAGCCTGTCCACATTTCTTCACTCATGGCTTCTTATGTCTTTAAGCCAGTCTTTGACACTTTTTAGATAGTGATTCTTCTGCTTCCCTCTTCTGCATTTAAGGACCCTGTGATTGCATTGGGCCCACCTCGATAATTATCTTAAGGTCAGCTGATTAGCCACCTTAACTCCATCTGCATCCTTAATTACCCTCTGCCGTATAAGGTGTAACATACTCAGATTCTGGGGCTATGACAGAGACATCTTTAGGAGCTGTTATTTTGCCTTAAAAAAGGAGGCAATTAAGTATATAAGGTGAAGAGATAGGTCTTCCTCTTCAGGAAACCTAACTTGTCATTCAGAGATTACCGTGCATGGGTATCTTCTTCCAATTGCCTGAGCCAGCCAGACTTTTACATTTGAGCCTTCAGATTAGGCTTTATTTCTCAAGGCATGTGGCAAAGCTCACGATGACATTGAAAGGTTAAAAAAAAGAAAGACAGTTGCTTACCAGAGATACTGATCATTTACTTCTGCTAGACTCAGAAGAGATTTTCAGAGCTTAGTGGCAAATCCTGCCCTTGGAAAGCCCTGCCTTACAGGGAGTCTTGTGCACAGGTGTTATTGAGATCAGACACCAGGTTTCAGTGATATGTATCATTTGTGCTCTTGCCATCTACCGCCCCCTGCCTGCCACCAAGCCAACCTCAGGAGGTCTTTGCTCTGAGGCTTGGCAAGATGACTTTCAACAGCTCAGGGAGGTTTTAAGGAGAGGGATTAGCATTGACTCTAATGCCTTGTTGGCTTGTGTGTCATAACTCAAAAGGTTCTTGCTTCTCAGCTGGCCAGTGGTCACACCTGATTGGAAGGTGAAAAGACTTTGTGTTCTACTTCTAAAAGTTTTCACATTTGTCACACTGTCCTAACCCTGTCGGCTTTGTTGCTGTCGTTGTAGTGAGGCCTGCCTAGGGATGATAAGTGAAGGATCCCCAAGGACACATCAAGACAGCACATAGAACCGGAGCTTTCTGACTCTTGGTTGAACTTTTTGTTTTGTTTGTTTGTTTTTAGCAGACTAGTATTTTCCAAACTTCAGACTTAATTTCCACCATATTCACTTTACCATCTATACTAGTTACTTAACATATTTTCTTCAGTTTATCCTGAATCAACTTACTTATTTTAATTTGGTCTCAGTCTAATTGACAGCATATAGCAGCTTATGAATTTGATGTGCTTATGCATGTTACAACAAATACTTAACTATTAGTATGTATGCTACAGTGTAAATGTACCACACTCAGAAAAAACCTATATTAGACTGTCCTGACTGTTTAGGAAGCTTGGTGCCCAAGGGAAATAGTCTTTGACCATCAGCCAGAATTTGGTTAGTTTCAGCAGGTAAAAGAGTAGCTGGTAAACTACTTAGGAACATTTTAAGTAGAATATATGAGAAATGAGGATAGGATATGCCTTTTTTTCCCAGCAGGCAAAAACATGCATTTATTTACTATAGTTGTTAAAATAACATAGATGCATATGTATACCAGAAACATGGTCTTTATCCCATTTGCGGTTAAAAGCTAAGGAAGAACTTGTGTTACTTATATATGAAATGCCTAAGGGAGCAGAGCCTAGACAAGTTCTGAAACTTAATATCTAGGGAATGTAAACATTTAATAAAACATTATCTTACCCACCTATGTGGCCTTTCTTGGCTGGATTTCTAAAAAATTTTGTTTTTATACCATATTCTTTGTTTTAGGAAAACGTTATCTTACTCCCAGCCTCTGGGGAAAATAAGTTAAATAACCAAGGGAATCAATAAAGAAACGCCCCAATGTTGTGGTCGGTGTCTGTTTTTCCCTAGTGTCCTGGGAGCAGGGTTTCCTAGTGTTCTGTTACATCAGCATGAAGGAGGCCTTGTGCATGGGGAGACCCACACCTCGCTTCCCCTGTGTCACTTGCAGTGACTTGTCGTCTTTTGTTTTTGTGTATTAGGGATGAGGAGGTGGGTGGGCAGAGGGATTGTGTATAGAATTGGCTTATTTTTAACATAACAACATAAAACCCCTTAAAATGATGAACTTGATCTTTGGGCTGCCTCTTGCCCAGCCTTGGGAGGGTGTTAAATCAGAGCCCTCTGGAAATTTAGGACAGCTCCAACTTCATGAAAAATCAAGGATCGAGTTTTCCATGGAAAATGGTGGGAAGAGGTTGGATTTCCCCATGCTTTCAGTCTGTTTCCCTCTTCATAGTTTTCTTGCACTTCTTCAGAGATATTCCTCTATTATTCAGTTCCAGTGTATCCAACTATTACCTTCCAGAGAGAGGGAAGATATCATTAAAACCTTGAGACTTACGTGTCTCCTGAGTGATGGCGTAAGTGAGCCAGCTTGAATGCCGAGCTTCAGTGGGCATAGAATGCTGATTTGCTGAAGTTGATGCATGTGGGAAAATGTTTGTGTCATCTTCTCCTTGACATTGAGATACTGTTTTGCTCTTTGGAAGAGTCAGGTCTGCATAGGCCTTTTGGATATTTGTATTTTATTTTCAGGGAGTCGTTGCTGCTGACTTGGGTAAAAGCATCACTTTGCATACCCCTCAGTTCATTTTCTTAGAGGAAAGAAAGGCAACCAGATGACAGGCTGGTAACAAATTGGACTATTGGGCTGAATATGCAGGTTGATAAATAGGTGGCCTAGGTGGTGAAATGAAGTTGTGTTCAATCAGATATTGGACTGGCTTTGCAAACGTATTAAACACATCCAGGTGAGGGAGACTTGGGAGTCCTACTCACCCCCTTTTAAATCTCATGTTCTAAAATGAAGAGGGTGAGTATCAAAAATTCTGTTTCTCAAAATACTTGTGACACCAAATGTGGGTGTGTTTTCCCCTCACACCAATGGATTATCCAACTCTCCAGGTAATAACTGGGTGTCCTTTAATTCATTTTGGACACTACCAGGGGTTATTGCATACCCTACAAGTTTAGGGCTCAGTCCCACAAAACTGTCCCCACTTCAGATACCAGTCACAAGTCCCATGTTGTTACCTGTACTTCTGACCAGTTGGCTGTACATTGGGGGGTTCCTACAACCCCCTCTTTAATTTGATAATTTGCTCTAATGGCTCATAAAACTCAGAAACATTTACTTATATTTGCTGGTTTGTTGTAAAGGATATTACTAAGGATACAAATGTTCAGGTGAAGAAGTACATTTGATGATGTTCAGAAGGGTCCTAAACACAGGAGCCTCTGTTCTTGTGGAGTTGGGGTATGCCACCTTCTTGGCACATGGTTGTGTTCAGCAACCTGGAAGTTCCCTGAACCCTGTCATGTGGGGCTTTATGGAGGCCTCATGATGTAGGGACGATTAATTAAATCAATGTCCACCCTTCCCTCCCCAGAGATTTTGGGGGTGGGACTGAAAGTTCCAATCCTCTAGTCATACAGTGGTCTTTGTGGTAGCCAGTCCCAACCCGAAGCTATTTAGGGACCTCAGCCACCAGTCATTAGCATACAAAAAGACACTTCTCAGTTTAGAGCAGGAGTGTTCAATCTTTTGGTTTCCCTGGGCCACACTGGAAGAAGAATTGTCTTGGGCCACACATAAAATACACTAACGATCGTTGATGAGCTAAAAAAAAAAAAAAAAAATTGCAAAACCAATCTATGTTTTAAGAAAGTTTATGAATTTGTTTTGGGCCACATCATTCAAAACTGTCCTGGGCTGCATGCAGCCCTCGGGCCATCGTTGGGCAAGCTAGCTATAGAGCTTTCAAGGGTCTTGGAAGCTCTTTTGAAGGGAACTAGGGAATAAGACCAAATATTCTAACAAAAGATACTCTTCTCATCCTATCACTTAGGAAATTATGAGAGTCTTAGGGAGCTCTGTATTAGGAATACAGGGGGTGGGGTGGGGAGGAACAAGTATTTCTTATGTCACAACCTAACAGCCAACCAACATTTTAAGTCATTGAGGTAACTTAGTAATTTCGTAAACCAGTACCCTTGATTTTAGTTTTAACTTTTGATATATATTATATGCAGAAAAATACACTTCACACATGTGGAGCTTGATGAATTTCAAATGCACACCCACCTAACCACCAGATAAACAGAGCATTCTCAGCCCATCGAAAGCCCCCTCATGTTCTCTCTTCCAGCCACTACCTCTACAGTCCCCACGCCTCAATCCTGACTGGTTTTGTACTCTGTATAAATGAACTCATAAAATGTAAACTATTTTATGTTTGCTTTCTTTTGCTCAGTACTGTTTGTGAAATTCATGTATATTGTTGCATGTAATCATTCTCGTTGCTGTATAGTATTCCATTGTGTGCATATACCAAAATTTATTGATCCACCCATTTTACCGTAGATGGGCATTTAGATAATTTCCAGTTTTCGGCTACTAGGATTAGTGCTTCTGGAAACATTCTAGTGTATGATACACACATTGCCATTTAATGGTGAACAGAGGTACATATTACAGTTGACTATTGTCTTAGGCTGTTAGGTGTTGCTATAATACAACACCTGGGACTGGATAGCTTATAAAGAAAAGAGGTTTGTTTGGTTTTTTTAGCTCACAATTCTGGAGGCTGGGAAGTTCAAGACTGGATGGCTACATCTGTTCAGCTTCTGGTGAGGGCCTTATGCTGCACGAAGATGTGGTGGAAAAGTGGAAGAAGAACAGGCATGTGTGGGGAGGGACCAAACATGAGAACATTTGGCTTTATTAACAACCCGCTCTCAAGGAAGCTTACCCATTCTCAAGAGATTGTAGAACTCAGTCACTCTCTTGATACTGCATTAATTCTATTCATGAGGGATCCAGCTCCATGACCCAAACACATCCCAACTGAAGTCAGCTAAACTTCTGTATAAGTTTTGGCCAGTAAATCCATATCCAAACCATAGCAAGTATATACTTAGAAGTGGGATTTTGAGATCATGGGGGTACACATGTTTAACAATATGAGATACTGCCAGTTTTCATAAGTGGTTGTATCAATCAATATATAATTGTACCAGCAGTGCATGAGAGCTTCCCTCCCTCACATCCTTACCATGGTTGGTATTTGTCTTTTTCACCTTAGCCATTCTGGTGAATGTGTAGTGGAATTAGGTTGTGGTTTTAATCCCATCCTTTATTTTTGATTCTGAAAGACTTGGTTATCTGCTTGATTTTTTTAATGGACTTTAATCTCCACTGTTTTTAGATGGTGTCCTTAGAAAGGCATTATTATGAACTTTTCAGAAAGGCTGATGTGTTCCAATAGATTCCATCATCTCTCAGCGGTTCTGTAAGAAGCTGGTAAAGTCGGTGTCTTGTACTGAATTATATTCTGCTCTCACCATATGTTTGGTTTGTTGCAGTGAGATCAGCAGAAATAAGGAACCAAGTCCAAATGAGGCAAGCTTAATTTGAGCTAGCATAATTTATTAGTACTAAACCAGGACATTTATAGTTCTATACAGGGCAGTCAATGGGTGAAAGATGGCTAAGTCTGAAGCTTGTTCATGTTGTGGTCCTATGAGACCTAACTTGATTTTCAGGTTTTGAGAGGGAAATTCCCATGTCACGATCCAGTACACTTTCAGGATAGAGAATGAAGAAGACGACAAAAGGTGAAGTAGTTTAAAACCACTTGACATCTGAAGGCACAGCCATTGTGTTTCTTCCTTACCATGCAGTCCAGGTTTTTCTTTTTGTCAAGGCAATTTCAGGATCTACAGAATTTACTGTGAAAATCTTGAAGGAAAATGAAAGCTTGACTAGGAAAATGAAAGCTTGGCACAGGAAGCATGCTAAAGAGACCCAGGTCGCCCTGTGTGATGGCGAAATGTGATTCATCCTCGAGCTGTGTTCTTGAGACAGTTCACACCGGACATAGGAAGGTGATTAATAAAGATGAATTTAGTATGATTTTTTATGCTGCTACTTTTGCCATTTCTGCTCTCCATCTAAGGGTGATCCTTGTGGCTTCTCAGGTGCCCGGTGAATGAAGGAGGTGGGAGTGGGATCCCGAGGGGGCTGGGGAGATGTGACCATTGCTGTGCTAGACAGTTGAGAGCCATAGGAATAGATTGGCGCTGTAGCCTGCACATGACAGGAATCTTGCTTAGCTTAAACCCTTTTGTCAGAAAATAAAGCCATGATGCGTTTGGCAGAAGACCGTCTTTAGTAAGATAACGGGATGCTGTTTCCTAGGGCTGCAGTGGCTGGTTTCTCATAAACTATCTCTGTGGATTGTAGATGGAGGTTGTTGGTATCCCTTCGTGGAAGAGAATAATCCCGGGAGGCTAGCAGGATCCTTAGGGGCCCCATGTTGACCATACCTAGCATGGTGTTGGGTAAAAGTTTGTTGAATGAAATGTGGTTTTTGAGAATGGTTTTCATAACTTAGGCTATTGCTGGTATTGCAAATGTGACTTGAGCCAGAAGGGGATGAGTGGGGTCTGAGGGAGAGAGAGAGGTTTTGTTTATGTGTGTGAGTGTGCGTGTGTGTGTGTGTGTGTGAGTAAAATGTACCAAATGTGTTTTCGTAGCTGAAAGGAAGGAAATACATCTTTTTTGAGCACTTACAAGGGTCTGGACTGTGCCAAACCTTTGGGCTTTCATGTTAAATTATCTCATTCAGTCTTAGAGTTTTCACTGTATGTATGTGAAACTGAAGCTCACGGGGCTTAATCTGCTAGAGTTACCTGAGAAAGTAGGTGTGGGTAGCTGAGAACTGAACTTGAAAGCCACTGTCAAGAGGAAATACATCATGGAAAGACACTGCATCGGCTGCCAATGTTGCAATTAACCTCAGTAAGAACGTTCATTAAAGTCCTTCATTTAAGAAGTATGGTTGACTTTGGGTGATTCCCCAAATAGATGGCTGTAAATAAGGTTGATTTTGTTACCTGGGCTTTTTCATTTTAGAAGACAAGCCCTGGGGCTTACCACCTGCTGTGGATTTCTGACTTACAGTCGGAAAAAATAAGACTGGGCTCTTATTTGGTCCTCTTCTGAGAGAAAAGGACCATTTAGTTCCACCAGATGAGTCCCTGAGGGCAGAAGACCTTGTCTCTTGTACGCTAGGTGTGAGTACAGTACTAGGTGTTTAAAGATGTTCTTATGCCTTGCCCTTTCCCTACAGGATTTGACATCCCAACCAAAAATTGAGATTCTCTGAGAGCTGGTTCATGTGACAGATGACGTACATACAGGGAGAGTAAGACAGTTGATCAATAAACACTGCTGTTACTATTACTGGCTGGCAGAAGGTGTCAGTGGAAGTGAGAAGCAGGTTCTTGGTCCTACTCTTCCACTTTCCTTTTCAAGAAAGCTTATCCAAATGCACAAGTGAGTCACAGTGGTATGGATGAGGGTGATGATGAATCTACACTAACTTAATCACTTGCAAAATTCAGAAATACTTTGTGCAAATGCCCCCACAGCAGATCATGATGTATCTCGACTTGTTGCAACACTATGTTTAAGAACTGGTTCTCAGTGTGACACAGAACAAAGACTCATAGCTCCAGCCTTCTAGGAACTTCACTGTCATAAATTAGACTGTTCATTAATTCAACGTATCAGTTAACTGTTACCACATGACACCCTGTCCCAAAACTTAATGGCTTAAAACAGTAAACCTTCATTGGTGTTCACTAGTCTATGGGTGAGTTGGGTGGTTCTTTTGGTCTTAGCCGGGTTCACTAGTGATGTGGGGGGTGGGTTGGGGGGTCAGGCTGCTGGTCTCAGCTGGGCTTTCTCATGTATTTGAGGGGTAGGCTGGCTGGATCTGGTCTAGGATGGCTTCCGTGGGATTCCCTTCCGCATGGTCCGCCGTCCTGTGGCAGGCTAGCCCAGGCCATCTGCTTGGTTCTAAGAAGGAAGTAGAATCGTGCAGTACCTTTGGAGACCCAGGTTGGGACCTGGTGTACTGTGACTTCTGCATTTTGTCAGCCAGAGCAAGGCGCAAGACTAGCCCAGATTCAAAGGGTAAGGATATAGACTTGTTGATGGTAGTTGCTGTTGAGTCTTATTGCAAGGGGAATGGGATACAGGGAGACTATTAATTGGGACCATTCATTCAATTAACCTGCCACATCCTTTCTTTTATTCATTGATTCTATTATACTTCACTTGGTTCCTTAAGCAGTGCTTCGTTCTGTTGTTCCATTCTTTACTAATTAAAACTTATTAAAGGCTGTGTATTGTTTACTGTCCATAGTCTCTGGGAAAGCCATGGAGATGAGTAAGATAACAGTCCTGCTTTGCAGAAGTTGGTAAGCAAAGGGCTGGGGGAGATGGACATGTCAGTGGCCAGTAACTAGAGAACTTGGGGAATCCCAGGATGGTGTGAGTGTGGTAGAGTGGGCTGGGAACCCCGAGGAAGGAGCAGCGAGCCACCTGTGTGGGTAGAGCGGCTTTGTAGAGGAGGAGCTCAGTCACCCAGGAGCAGGAAGTGGCTGAGCGAGAAGGCAAGAAGAGAGCACATGTGGCAGGTACAGAGGTGTCCAAGGTGGGTAGTAAGTCCTGTGTAGCTGCTTGTGCAGTGCACAATTTGCTGTAGGGGTGGGAGTGGCAGGAGACAAGGCTGGAAAAGCCTACCTGGGCCAGATGGAAAAGCCTCCTGTGAGAGCTAAGGGGCTCAGATGTTTTTGATGGCTAAGAAGGAAGTTAACAGGATTCTTCTCTTTCCCGTGCCGGTGACTCATCTACTTTAACGAACAGACAGTTCAGTTATTGCACCCTAATGCTTTTTCCTCACCAGAATGAGGAAGCCAGGATAATATAGTTCTGTGAATTCCAAACTGTGTCCTGAGGCGCCCTGGAGTGCACAGCAAAGTCACAAGGCTGGCATGGGATATTTTAAAACTTTGAGGAAACACAGAGAGACATCTGTCAGGCACCACTTAACCATCACTACTAAGTTGTTGGGACCTAACTACTTAGTAAATGGAGCTTTTATGAGTTCTTTCAGGAGATCCTGAAAAAATTACGGAATCACTAAAACACAGTAAAGTGGGAGTGTTTGAATTTGGGAACTTCTGGTGAAGTTGTTAGGAGTATTGGTTTCAAATCTTGTTCCTGCCTCCTGTCCCTTGGGCAAGAGAGTTACTTTCTTGAACTTTCTTGACTTGTTTCCTCTGTACAGTGGAGATGGCACCACCCCCTTACTTGGTTGAGTTATTGAGAGGAACAACTGAATTCATAGGAATAAAGGAATTTAAATGGAGCTTGGCACAGTGTAAACACTAATATAAACATTATTAAGTAATGCCACAGTACCTGGGCTGTTGCAAGGTTGTTATCTTGTGAAGGCAGCAAATGCATGGCACAGGTACCCCTGTTCAGGGAAGGAGGACTGGCAGAGTAGTTGAGGAGGCTCAGAATGGTAAGTAGGATTTTATATTCTGCATGAAATTACAGCGTTATAGTGTTGCACAGCTTTATGCTCTTTGATGGAAAACTAGTTCTTCCCCAGCCTCCCATTTCAGGAGACTGCATTTCCAAATGCAGTTCTAGTTTCAGAGTAATGTCCTTGGGCACATTCATTCCATTTTTCTTTCCCATGTATCCCTCACCCCAACCAAGTGAAATGACCTGTCTGCCATAAATGGCTCAGATAAAAGGCGCATAAGATGATGTCTCTACCTTGTTTCCTGCACTAATGGAAAGGAGCAGGATGGCCCAATAATAGTTGTTGGGGTTGGTGGGGGGGTGTCTCCTGCCAGTGCCAGGAAATCTGCTCCACACACCAAGAAGGCTTCAGTCTGTAATTAAGAGCTGATTTGTGATGGTTTAGCCAGCCCATTGTGCCCCATCGCCATTTAGTCTCCTCTCTTTTTCACTTAAGAGGGCCTCAGATTACACTGGGTTAGATTTTCTGTCCTTAGTGCGTATATGTATGTGTGTGCACGCTGCTGCTGTTTTTTGCTTTCTGTAGCAGGAATTGGCCTTCTCCCCTCCTCACCCTCCTCCTTCCTATGCTTCAGTCTGTGTGCTTGCTCTTGTCCAGGGAACTTCTTTTTCATCTTCACATGTGTTACTGACTGCTTCTCACTCTGATTTGTAGCAGGGAGTTAGCTGTGGCCTCATTGCTTATTCTGATAGTGTTCTTTTTGGATTCTGCCAAATCTTTTGCATTTGTTTTTCACCTCAGCACTCCACGCTGTCGGCAGTTCAGCAAGCCCTTTTCAAGCTAATTTTTCCCCATTTAGTTTTTAATTAGTTTTCTTTTCCTGCTTCTCCACCCCCCTGTCCTGCAGTTTTTTTTGTGGATAATAGTTAAGAGCCCCACTTTTTCTTGTGTGATTTTTAAGAAAATGTGGATGTTGACAAAAAGAGTCGAACTCTGTAAAATATTTGAAGAGATTTATTCTGAGCCAAATATGAATAACCATGGCCCGTGACACAGCTCTCAGGAGGTCCTGAGAACATGTGCCCAAGGTGGTTGGGGTACAGCTTGGTTTTATGTATTTTACGGAGGCATGAGACATCAATCCAATACATTTAAGAAATGCATTGGCTTGGTTCAGAAAGGTGGGACAACTCAAAAGTGAGGACTTCCAGGATATAGGTAAATTTAAACATTTTCTGGTTGACAGTTGGTTGAGTTTATCTGAAGACCTGGGATTAATGGAAAGAAATACTCAGGTTAAGGTAAAGGATTGTGGAGACCAAGTTTTCTTATGCAGAAGAATCTCTCAGACGTCAGAGAGAGAGCAGGTTGTAAAATGTTGCTTATCAGACCTAAAAGGATGTCTGGCTCTTAGTTGATTATCTCCTGGGAAGGAAGGAAGGAAGGAAGGAAAACAAGGGGAAAGGGGATTCTCTATAGAATGTGGATTGTTTTCCCAAAGAGACTTTGCAGGACAATTTTAAGGTATGGTAAGGAAATATATTTGGGGGTAAAACATTTGTATTTTCTTACTTGTTATGCCAGAGTCAGATTGGAAAGTAAGTCACTATATACAGTGTCAAATAAAGCCCATCTGATGAGAATTCATGGTTTGTAGGGCATGTCTCCCCAGACCTCTTACATAGAAATTGGGGCAAGATAAAAAATCAGAGCTTAGTCCTCAGTCCCCCCTCTTAGCCAAAAATCATTCCACAGAAGGCATGTGCAGGCCAACAGCAGCAGGTCCCATGGCTCTAGGAACGCTCATTCCTAGAGTTGTCTGATTTGGTAATTTGTCGAGGTCCCACCGTGCTAGAAAGGCTTGTTTCTCTGATTTGATGGTAATAGTTTTAAATATTAGCGATTTGGATAATGGGGAGAGGACATGGTCTGACCTGATGCAGTAGCCATTTCTTTAAGAGGTGAGATGGATTCAGGCCTAGGGTTTAGTCTAAATCGTGATAGAGCAGATCTATTTTCTGAGCTATCATGATCTGGGTCTTTAATTGTGACTTTCCTTCTGCTGTGTCTGCCATAACATTTACAAGGAATGTCTAATGTTAATATAGTAACAAATATCACAAAGATAGTGAGGATGTGGGCATTCCAGGACTATAGGTGGAATCTGAGGGCAGTAAACAACCCAGTCAGCCAGAAAAAAACCCTGTGTGCATCATTATATTCTTTGATTAGACTTACAATGTGTTGACCCTCCTTATTAAGGGTTATTTGAACTCTGTGATAAATCTTATTTGAAAATTGTGGGACCAACATTTAATTAGAATTTAATAAATTTAATTTCTTTTCCAGCCAATTTATCTCCATAGGTATAGTATCCTGAGGAGGGTATCAATTAAATGCAAAGAGTACTGGTCCTTGGTGTTCAAATTGTTATAGACTTGTTAACAGTAGACAAATCTATTTTTCCCATCACTTTTGTATTGTACCATATACTAGTATTTGGGATAGAAAAGGTTTTGTCACAGGAGAAGTCATATAATTCTGCAGTGTTATTTTTTCCTCGTCAGGACTCCCTATGGCTGAGGGCTTTAAGAGTCAAAAGACTTATAGCCAATTAATTGTTCTAGGCCATGTAAGAATGGATGTGGACAGGCATTCATTGCTTCTTAAAATTATTAAGTAAAAACTGACAATAAAACCAAAAGGCAAAGTTAAAAGACTGACATTTTTAACTTTTATGTGTTAAGCTACTGTAAGCTTGGTTTCTGTTAGACTTACAGCAATTAGCTATACAAAACATAAGCATTGTTCTGAAAAATAATTTATAATACATATATATCTATATATATTTATCTTCACAAGTTATAATTGGGAGTATTATACCCAAGAGGCTTTGTTACAAAGCATTTTATCCTGTTAGTAAATATTTTCCCTTAATTTTGTAGTAAGCAGAAAATTTTTATGGCTGGGGTGAATGCAAAAGTGATACATAATAGTTTAGAAGGCAACTGAACTTGTTTTTGCAGCTGTTCAGGCATTTTTTGTACCCCCTTCTTGATTTGGAGGGTTTGATCTTGTCCTAATTTTATCCCTCAAAGTGGACCTTACAATCTTACGTGCCCACCTTTTCTGCGTTAGTCCCTGGGCCTAGAGCAGGTCAGCTCCTATGGTTTTAGCAGCAGAGCATTAGCAGTGAAACAGATCCGGGGCCAGTGGAATGCACAATGAGAAAGTCTTATCTCTGGTCTTCAGAATACCATGATTTTTGTTTCCTTGGAAGTAAAACATTTATATTTTGACAGTTGTAAGAGTAATTTGTATGATAGAACAGAAAAAGGAACTAGATTCCATTAGGGTACCAACTAAAAATGTGAGGAAAAATTATAATATGCTACTTTCTAGAGGATTATTGTAGCCAAGAAATAATGCTTTAATCTGCACTCAAAAAGTTAGGGCTGAAATGTAGTATTAAGTGTTAAGTTTTACCCTTGAAACAGTTTAAGCTACTGTTTTTTATTAAAGAGAATATTATAGCAAGGCCAATTTATGTGCAACATTAGTTTTAGGCTTATTATGCTTGCCTGATTATTTACATAAAATGCAGCAAGAAATTTCTTGACTGGCCATATAGACTCCTTTTAAAGTTGGTTTTGCTGAAACTTTACCTAAAAATAGGCCATTTTAGTTTCAGTCTTGGTAAAATAACCAGTGTCTCCAATTGTTTAAAAAACTATTGTTTGAACTTATACAGACAACTGTATTGTCATAAAATTACAATCTGAACTTTGGAGAATTCAAGTAAATTTACTTACAAAAACATACTTTACCCAAATAACTTAAAAGAAAAAGATTGTCTTGATCCTTCTTTAACCACAGCAGCAGCTTTTAAAACAAGATGTTTGTTTGCCTTGGAAATGCCATTTATAAACCGAACATGGGTTTGAGCAATGCTGGTCATGGCATTTATTTATTGTTCCCAAGGTTGTGGCTTTGTCTTTAAATTTGGGGTTTTATTCATTTGTCATCTTGCTCAATGATAGATAAAATATGGGTCCTATTAGCAGGTGTTTCATGATCTGTGGAAAGTTTCCAGAGAGGTACTTGGTATCTCCCGTAAGTATTAGTCAGAAAGGATTTGTATAAAGTGCTACGAGTGAGTGATAACCCGTGTCTTTAAAGTATGTCTTTTGGAAGACAGGGAGGCAGCTTCCTTTTATAAATGAGATTGGGATATAGTCAATGAAACACCTAAAATGTTAACCTTTAGTATCTGAATTTTGAGGGAGAAGAGTGTTTATAGCTTTTACTTAAACACTGTAGCCCCCAAATATTAGGATTTCCGGCCTGGGTTATTTAGAACGCCCTTGAGAGATTTGAAATGATAATGAGTGATCTGAAAGAAAAGGATGGGAGCACACACCTGTTTCTTTTAAGAATAAAGCCTAGGCACTTAGAGTTAGACCAGTCTAGGTCTCCAAAACTATGACATCCAAAAAAAAGCTACGGTAAAGAGTTTTCTGCCTGTACCAGTTCTTACCTCTTAGGGTTGATTGCTAATAGACCGTTAGATGCTTAATGGAATAAAAGACAATGATCGTTGGGTACCTTAGGAATTTCTAATCTAGGCCAGGCATGGCGGCTCATACCTGTAATCTCAGCACTTTGGGAGGCCAAGGTGGGAGGATCACTTAAGCCCAGGAGTTCGAGACCAGCCAGGGCAACATGGGGAAACCCCATCTCTACAAAAAATACAAAAATTAGCCAGGTGTGGTGTCATGCACCTGTAGTCCCAGCTGAGGTGGGAGGATTGCTTGAGCCTGGGAGGCGAAGGCTTCAGTGAGTTATGATCTTACTGCATGCCAGCCTGGGTGACAGTGAGACTGTCTCCAAAAAAAAAAAAAAAGAATTTCTAATCTCAGGGCACCGCATCAGGCTCTGTCCTCTGTGACAAGAGCTCTGCTAACTCAAGGAATGTGGTATCTGCTGCAAGGAACAAAGGTAGTTATGGGTTCCCACTGGTGCTCCTGGATCCTTTGTTCTCAGGGGTGGGCCACAAACTGGCAGTTTCAGCAATACCTGGGAGCTTGTTAGAAATGCAGTCTCCTTAGGCCTGCTGATTCAGAATCTGAATAACCAGATCCCCAGGCGAGTCACATAACAGTGATGTTCAAGGAGCAGTTATAGGCTCAGCCTGTTTCATGGGCAGCAGTGATGGCCATGTCTCAGAGGCATTGTGTTGTGGGCATGGACTTGCCGTGTTTTAGTTTAAGTTCTAATTTTCCTATGATTTTTATGATAAATTCTAACACAAAGTGATCTAGTTATATATCCATATGTCAGTGTATGTGATTTGGTTTTGTACCTTTCTGTGGGTATTCACGTGCAAGTGTATAGATCAGGAAAAGAATTCTTTATTATCTTCCATGAGGTCTCAGGATGGGAAGATAACAGTGCCTATTGTATACAGTCATTATAGAAGGTGCTGGAGATAGAAGCAGTAAGACACTGCTTCTACATTTGATAAGTCTGGTCTGGGGAGATAAATATGTCAAGGGAAAACTTTATCTCAATAAACTATCTCTTGTGATAGCATAAGGGACCAGAGAGAATAGCGTGTAGTTCTTTATTTCGCTGCTGGGGTGCCACTAACAGTGTACTTGGATAGGTGGACAACTTTATATGATAAAGACAGTTTTAGAGCTTTACCAGACTTTTGACCTCTTCTGGGAGCGGTCCTGATTCCTCTTCAAACCGAATGATAGCACATTTTGTGTTTTAAGTACTCTAAACAGTCATTTGTTTAGTTGCCACCTGCTGGTGTGTAGCCTTAGGAGAAGAGTGTTTATTGTTGAGTGGTTGTTCTACTCTGCCCCTTGGCTAAGGATTCCTGCTTTCCATTAAATGGTATGACTACCGTCTCTTTTTGTCTTTGAACTCAAATGGAAGGCATGTTATCTTTACATCTTTAAAGCTTTTCCTTCCAAATTGCCTAGTTGATGCATGGTCACTAATCCTTGTAGTAGAATTAACCCTAATTGAAGACTTAGCAGGAGGATTTTGGCTTTCTTAATGCAAGATTTCTTAAGAATTTTGCAGAAGAGAGATGTAATAACCATATAACATATCTGCTTTTTGTCCATAAGTATGGAATAAAGACTATGTGGGAAACCAGAGTGTTTCCAATCAGCCTGTTGCCTTTTCTTAAAAACTGGAAGTTCTTTTTCTATATTTCTCTCTACTTTTCCTGTATTCTTTTTCTGTGTTTCTACTCGCTTTTACATACTCCTTTGCTTTGGTGTCACACAAACTTGGGATGAAATCATATTTCATATTTACTAGCTAGGTGGGTTTGGAAGTTCATACTCTGTACCACACATGTAAAATAGGAAGCAAGTATTTCAAGATGATGTTAAGAATGAAATGAGCTAGTGTAGACAGAGGGTCTGGTAGAGTTCATGTAGTCATTTATTTGATTTGAGCTCCCAGCGCCTAGCAGGCACAGTTCCTGGGAACTGTATGCTAGGCAGTGTGTTGAAATATGCTTACAGAGAAAAACGGACATGCCATGCCCTTACGGGGTTTATGGTTCTTTAGTACACGACTAAAACACCAGCAGGGGCTGGGCAGGTCACACAGGTATGTAAAGCAGCCTGCATAGGTTCTGTGGCAGTCGGAAAGCCATGCCCCCAATTCTTCATTCCTGCCAAAGTCTTCTCACAGGAAAATGGTTCTGTGGTACCAGATGGTCCTTTTTTTTTTTTTTTTTTTTTTTTTTGGAGAGGCCAGAAACTCGGATTTTTATGTGAAATCTCCGTTTTTCAAATGTTGGTAACTAATACACTTCCTAACCTCTGACTTCTAGTTTAGCATCAAATACCAAGGGTATTTCCTCATCAATGAGTGTAACTTTGGTGGTGTGTTCTCTCTGGCCCATCAATGATAACACAAAGAATGGCTCCCATCTGCCTTCCCATACTCTCTCCCACTGATAGGAGACATCCTTGGGCTCTGTATTTCAGGGCTTTGCCTCTTCTCTCCTTATGAATTATGAACTGCAACAGTAAGAAACTTGACCCTGAGATGGCCCCTTGTCTTTGGGGAAACAAACAGTTAAAAAGGCCCATACTGGATTGAGCTCTGGGTATGGTCTTCTTACTACTGTTTTAGTTGTTCCTTTCTCTTGAGGCCAAAGATGAGAACCTGAAGTGGTAAGCTTCAGAGACTAGCTATTCCTGGCAGGTAGGACCTGACTCTTTACTCATTCACTGCAGAGTTTAGCATGTATGAGCAGTCAGATACTGCTCATATTATTGCCTGAAACAAATAAAAAATAATACCTCTCAAACCTCTTCTGTTAGTATAGGTACAGGCTGTATTCTGGAAAAGGTAAACACTAACCCATATCTACTTACCTTTGAATTGGATTGCCCATTCCTGGGTGTGACCTTGGGAGGGAAAGCTTTCTCAAGAAGGGAAGGCTCTTGGTTTACTCTAGGATCCTTTTCCAGCTATGATTTTCTTAGCATCTTGTATGGACTCGAAAGAGTTCTGGTTCATGGCAGGTCGGGATCATTGTATTCTTCAGACAGTCCATGAGCTTTGGAGTGGCAGCTGATGATGTTAATGAGATGGTTTTGGCAATGGCTCTGGGGCAGAACAGGTAGGAATAAGCCAGATTATTTCACTTAGACAGGGCTGGTTGGCAGGCTTTTCACTCACCTGCCAGACGTTAGGTAGACAGAATGCAGCCTGGTTTAAATACTTGAGACAGTGAAGAATTGGACCCAGAAAATACCAGACTCAAGGAGATGATTTCCATATGAGAATTTTAGCACAAAATAGAATGAATGTTTACAGAAGGAGCAATCTTTTTGATAAAAAGGGGAAAGGTGGGGATCCTTTTGTCATTTTAAGGTATAGTTTCAGCAGATCACAGCATTTGTGTGAGACCAGTCACGGGAACAATGTCTGTTAGTGATGAGTGTGTGTGTGTATGTGTGTGTTTAGGACGGTAGAAAAGAATGGGTGCAGTGGAAAGTAAGAAAGGTGTTTCTTGGAAGGGGAAAGTGACTGATTTCACAGGAAAGCTGAGAGTTGTTCTTAGCATTGTAGATGTTTAAATGCTTAGAGTCAATTACAGGGTAAGAAAAGCCCTGATAAGAATCCTTATTTTTACTTTTGGTGCCCTAGTTGCCTAAAATGTCCTCTAGTCAGAGAATAAACAAGTGTTTTTCCCCCGGATAAATATCTGACATTTCCCAGATGTTTTCGACTCTAGTACAAATGCCATTTATTGATTTATGGCCTCTCAACTTCACCCCTTTTCCTTGCTCTGTGAAAATGGATCTGGGCCTCTTGAATATTTTTCCTTTGCAGCTGGTACAATGTTAAGCTTTGCCAGTAGAGGGCGCTGGAGAAACATTGCAGGAGGCAGAGAGTTTCACTTCCTGCTTTCCGGTGGTTTCTGGGAAGTCTCTTCCAGAGTGTGTCCTCTCAGGTGATCTTTTATGATGTGTGGTAGCCAGCAGCTTCCTCTGGCACCCCCTTGGGGTGTCTTGTAGCAGAGTGCTGTCAGTGTGCTACCTCCCTGTGATCAGCTCTCCGGCACCGTAGAGGGCACTGTCACCACAGTGACTTTTCTGCCATCTAGTGAGTTGTAGTTGTGTCTTCTCCAACAAAGTCAGGGTCTCAGTCCCCCAGCTGGGTATTTTCATGGATGTTTTCTCAGTCTGAGGGATAGTGGCTACTTCTTATATCTGGCCTTTCTATATGCTCTAGAGTTCCTTGCATTACTTCTTACTAGTTAACATCTTGTTAGCCGAATCCCAGGTTGTAGTTAATAATTGTTTATATTAAGCATTCCCTGTTCAAATTAGTATGTTTTCCATCTGCTCATTGGACCCTAACAGATAGAACAAACCTTACAAAAAAAAAAAAAATCAAGAAAAATTGTGGAAGACTCAGAAATGGGCAAAACAGATTAAAATCTAAGGTAACCTAGGTTATCTGTGTCTTTCATTTTCTTTGAACTGATTTACATTTTGGCAAGTTATAGGAAAGTGATAGTAATGGAAATGGTTCTTGTTCATAGACTTGCACATGAATTTTGCCCAGTAGAGGTATTATTGATCCCTCCCAAAAAGCATTTTTATATATTAACAGATTGGCATTCCCGATTGCCTACACACGTGTGTTTTGTATTTGTTGGACCTGTTGTAACATCTTTCTGGTTCCTGCATTGATTATTGAGCTAAATAAGATCTTTGATGTGTTTATTTTATATTTGTAAAACTCATGATTTTATCTTTTAAAATATTCTGTAACTGATATATTAAGGAGCTTACAAGATATGCCCATATATGTTAAAAATGCCACAGAAAATGTACATATGAATTGTTAGAAAAATGATTTAAATGAATTTTAGTACTTTATAACTGGACAGACATGGATGAAATCATCTTATGAACTAAAAAGTATCACTATTATGTATTGAAAATAGAACATTTATAACATACCCACAGAATGGGAGAAAATATTTGCAAATAATATCTGATAAGAGACTTGTATTTAGAATATGTAAATAACTCCTACAACTCAATGACAAAGACAGATGAGCCAATTAATAAATGAGCAAAGGATCTGAACAGATATTTCCCCCAAAAGAAATACAAATAACCAATAAGTACATGAAAAGATAAGATGCTCACTCTCTTTAGTCAGCAGGAAAATGGCAATCAAAACCACAATGAAATAGCACTTGACATCTGTTAGGATGGCTGTCATTAAAAAGACGGATGGGAAAGACGGAGGAAGGGAAGGATAGGGAGAGGTTCATTAAAACAGCAATCCCCAAACTTTTTGGCACTAGGGACTGGTTTCATGGAGGATAATTTTTCCACAGATGAGGGGGGATTATTCTAGGATGAAACTATTCTACCTCAGATCATCAGGCATTAGATTCTCATAAGGAGTGTGCATCCTGGATCCCTCACACATGCAGTTCACAATAGGGTTCATGCTCCTATGAGAATCTAATGCAACCGCTGATATGACAGCAGGTGGAGCTCAGGTGGTAATACTCACTTGCTGGTTGCTTGCCTCCTGCTGTGTGGCCCAGTTCCTAACAGGCCAAAGACTGGTACTGGTCCACAGCCTGGGGGTTGGGGACCCCTGTGTTAAAGGATACCAGATTACAGCTAGATAGGTGAAATGAGTTCTAGTATTCTGTACCACTGTAGAATGACTATAGTTAACCATAATATAGTTTCAAATAGGATATTGAACCTTTCCAACACAAATCATAAATGTTTGAGATGATGGCTATGCAATTACCCTAATGTGCTCTTTATACATTCTATGTATTAAAACATCACTATGTACCCCTTGACTATGTACAATTATTATTTGTCAATTTAAAAAATTGTTAGACAAATAAGTGTTGGCAAGAATATGGTGAAATTGGAACCTCATACACTGGTGGTGGGAATGTAAAATGGTGTAGCTACTGTGGAAAACATTATAGCAGTTCCTCAAAATGTTAAATACACAGGTATCATATGACCCAGTAATTCTACTCCTAGGTATATACTCAAGGGGAGTGAAAACACACACACACACACACACACACACACACACCCCAAGTCATACACAAACGCTCATAGCAGTTTTATTCATAATAGCATCAACTGATGAATAGATCAACAAAATGTGATACATCTATTCAATGGAATATTGTTTGGCTGTAAACAAAATGAAGTACTGATATATGCTACAACATTGGACCTTGTTGATTCCATTTATAGCAAGTGTCCATAATAGGCGTATCTGTAGAGTCACTAAAGTAGATGAGTGCTTGCTTAGAGCTGGAGTGGGGAGGAGGAGGGGTTAGGAGTTGGTAGCTAAAGGGTATGCGTTTCTTTTGGGTATGGTAAAATGTATGAAATTCTCTACAGCCACACTAACTTGAATGTGTCCAATCTGTTCTGATACTGGAAGCTAAGCAGAGTTGAGCCTGATTAGCACTTATATGGGAGAAAAGTTATAAAGCTGATTGTTGTAATGCTTGTACAACTCTGAACACAGTAAAAACCATTGTATTGTACATTTTAAATTGGTTAATTGTATGGTATGTGAATTATATCTCAGTAAACTGTTACAAAAAAAGGTTTATAACCTAGACAAATAATTATCAAATATACTACATTCCTCTGTGGTGGGTGGTAAATGCTTCCTGTGTAGCAGTGTACAAATTCCCCTGTCAAAATCTTCATAGGCTGTCTTGATGTCCTGTCATGGAATTCTTCCTTTCACTTTGGAACACCATTTCTTAAAGGGATTATGGTAAAGTGAAATGATGAGTTGCTTGATTTCTTGATGGATGGTTCCCTTCATCCATCCTCTGGAGTTTAGTTCTTTTAATAGAAATGTTAGAAGCCCAGATCCTCTATAACCTGTGGGAAGCAGCTTGGTTGAGTAGCTCTCTACCCACTGGAGGTATTTGGGGTCAGATGACTGGGTTTGTGACTGGCTGTGAAAATGATCTGACCAGGGCAGGGCCAAGTGGCTGACATGGCTGAATAGTGGCTGGTCCTTCTTGCCTGCTGTGCCAAGTTGTCTGTCCCCTGGTACTTTCCACCCAGTGAGTTGAGGAAGAAGGAATTACCTCTCTAGATAAAGACGGTTCTGTCTGCAACATATGATATAGCACTATTGCTCGGTGGAACCTTCAGGCAGCCATCCTCCCTCACAGACCAGCTCCTCCATTTTCCTGTCTTGGTGAATGACATGTCACATTTTCCTCAGCTGCCCAAGCTGGAAGCCTAGTGGTCATTCTGTACTACTGCTAGTACTACTCCACCTCTGCCTCCCGCCGCCTCTTCCCTCATTACTTCCAGTTAGTCATTGCCCATTGTCCTGCTGATTTGACCTCTTACATATTTCTAGCATTTGGTTTCTTTACTTACTATGACTGGACTGCCACTATCCTGTTCAGGCCTTTATTGGAGTCATTTCTCACCCAGATTTTCATGAGCCATCACACAGGGCTCCAACCTTGCCCCTTCAAACCCATCCTCTGCACAGCAGCCAATATCAAATATGGTGGCCTCACCACTGTTAAATGTCTTCAGTGATTTACCTCCCAGTTAGTGGTGGTTCTCATTGAACAGGGGAGGAGTTTCTGATCATCTAGGAACCAGAACCCTTTTCAAAGTATTTAGGTGTAGATCCTATCCTGGACCCATAAGCTGAAGAGGGGCCTTGGGAAAAGGCTTCTACATCTTGAAAAATCTCCCCAAACAGGACAATACCCAATAAGCAATGCTTAGAAAACAATTTCTTTTGAAATAATTTCACAGGAAGTTGTAAAACTAGTACAAAGAGACCCACAGACCCATCTTCCCCCAAATTTCGTGTTCTGTTACAATACCAAACCAGGAAATTGATACTAATAGGTTACTGTTTATAGACCACAGACCTATGTAATTTTTTTTTTTTTTTAATGCCCGTTTTTCTTGCTAGGTTGGAGTGTGGCACTTCCTGCTAACCTGAGATGTTGGATTATTTCTTAACTGGGACACATTCTCATTTAAGAATGGCATGGGTCTTCTTGATTCTGTGGGTGGTGGTGGTTATGGTGTGTCTTGTATGTACGTGTGTGAGATGTTGGTGACAATTACCAGTTTTCCCTTGTAGAGTGAATTACATCCCCAAAGAGCTTACCAAGAATACATTTGAGTAATATAATTCTATCTAGTGACCTAAGGTCATACCTTTCTTATATTAAAAAGTTAAAACTGCCACAACAGGTTTTATGCTAGAAGAATAGTATAAACACTGATTCTTCTTGAATCCAAGATTCAGTTAGCTTAAAATGATGTCATTGTGAATTGTTTTCCAGGTATGTGTAAATCTGGTTTTATCTTATGTAGATTATAAAATATAAAGTACAAGGCTGGTTTTATTTTTTTGTTTTCTGGACTTATTTTGTTCATAAGTCTAAAATACAGTGTCTACCAGGGAATGGCTCTATGCAGTGAATCAGAGTGTAGTTTTGCTTTGAGAGATGGGGTATTATTATGGGTCATAATGAATTCAGTGGAATGAATTTCAGACTTTTAGGTGCTGACCCAGAAAATTCTTTGAAGTAGCAATCTTTACCAATACTAGGAATGGGCTAGTCTGCTTTGCTTCCTCATCAAAACTGATGGACAAGATAGAAAATTCCTTTGTATCAGTTGCAGTAACATTTTGCTGACACTTGGTGCATTTTTTTGTGTGTGTTTTCACACAGATATGCTTACATCCTTTGAGAAAAGGAACTGAAGGGGAGAAAGAAAACCACAACTGCTTTAGAATAAAACTAGGTCAGCAAAGCAGATCTTGTATTTAGATTAGGCAGAAGGCTAGGTCCTTCCACCTTACTCACAGAGGCCTCTGGGGCTCATTGTAGGAGTCATGAGACTTCTCCAGTAACTGTCACCAAGGATCAGTCACTAGACTAGGCCCTTTGCAAATTTAAACCCTGCAGGTAGACATTTTACAGATGAGGAAACTGGATCTTCATTTCTGTAACTTTGGGAGGGCACAGGGCTGGCTTATGTCAGTGCAGAGATTTTAATCTAGATCTAATTCCCAAACCTCTCTACCATACCAGATTGCCTCTCTATCCATGCACAACACTCTAGGTTTGGCTCTGGTTCTCTTGAATAATTCCGAAGCAGGCTTCTAAGAGAGGATTGCAAAGGCCAACTTCTTTCACAGCTGAGAAGCTGCCTTCTGAGGTGTATCTCTGAGTGGAGAAATCAGAACACTAGATGCTATGTCCTTTCATGATGGGTAATAATCTCATTAGAGCAGGGAGTCTTTGTGGTACAAAGAGAGAAGGAAATAGTCAGTTGAAAGTTGCTCATGTGTTTCATTTTTTGTGTTTCTCATACTTTGTTATTGATGTGATGAAGCAGCTGGGGACTGAGAAGGAAATTGGGGATCGGGGGCAGGGGTTGGTGGGAGTCAAGACTTACAGGCTCTTCCAAGAGATTCCTAGAGCAGTGATGCCTGTAGTTTGCAAGGGCACCACCAGCAGCTATCTTTATCAACCAAGGGGTCTCCAAGGACTTTTCCCAACAAATATTAAGTAGTCAGTTCACAGAAAGATTTGAATCTCTTCCTTCAAGAAGTTTGAATCTCAACAGGGAGTAGATCGTAAAGCTAAAAGTCAAATGTATGTATGTAGCAAGAATTATAAGACTATGGGAGTCCATGCATAAAACACAGAAATGTGGCTCTGTCCTTCAACTAGGGTGACCAACAGGGACAAGTTTGTTCACCCTACCTTTGACAGTCTTTGTGACCCTGGGCAAGTCACTTAAGCTCTCTGGATTCTGGGGCCTGCTTCTCTCACCAGGTGCTTTTAAATTCCCTTCTTTCTTGGGATTAGCGATGAGGTGTGACTAAGTTCCAACCTTGTGTTGGGTGGTGAATGAGGGCTGGAAGCCAGTGCTCAGAATGCTTTGAAAGTGATGAGCAGAAGTCAGTATTTGAGAACAATACCAGCTGCTGTTTAGAAAGTCTGGAATAGTTGAGCAATTAGGATAAAGTAACAGACACCTATCATGAGGTGGACTGAGCAGGTGTGTGAGATTGTAAACTGCTTTCAATTCAAGGTCTTGTATATTTGCCTCAGTGTTTTATTTATAAGACTCCACAGCATCAAGTACTTAGGGTAGTGGTTGTAAGGAAGGTTGCAGATGTGTTTTATTTGGACCACCCAGAATTCTTTTTTTACATCTCAATTAGCACCAGCATTTAAAAATACACAGATTTGACCAAAACTCTGGGTTTCTTTCTTCTTTGGAAAATTGGAAGATCTGGCTAACCCTGGCTGTCTTAGCTCAAGTTGTCTGGTGGTTAGAGCTGAGAAGTGGCTGCCCTATCCGAGGGGTGCCTGGTCTTTGGTTCAGCACAGCCACCATCTTCCCTGCCATGCTTCGCCACCTCTTACCTGTTTCTCTTCCCTCAGTACCCTTTTACCCACTTATCTGCCTGGGAAGGTGGTTATCTTAGCTCAATAGTTCTCAACTCTGGCTACACCTTACAGTCTCTTGGGATTGCTTTAAATTATACTGCTTTCCTGGCCCTGTCTACACCAATTGAATTATGATCTTGGGAAGGGCTACCATTTATATTTAAAAAGTCTTCCAAACATGATCGTGATACCCAGTGAGGATTGAGAAACTAGTACTTCAGCTTGATCCTGGGGTGGATTTTGATGGAGAGAGAGAAGAGCCACAGAGCAGAGGAACTGAGGAAAATAACCTAATCCAATGGATAGGGACAGTAACATCATGAGCTAAATATTAACTGAACACCCTGGGAAAAATCAGGGCACTTTAAAAAAATGAATATCCAAATGATGTATTCATGGCACGTTTTGCTAAGGTATTAATAAACTCCTCCCACCCCAGATCCTGCTGTACTGCTGTAGGCATTTAAATCATTATATTAAAAGGATTTTTTTTCATGGAGTGATTATAAAAGTATTTTTAATGGGCTTATAAATCTAGTGGTCATGAGAGGCAACTGACATAGATTTAGTGCATTTGAGGCAAGGGATAAAAAGGGGAGGGGGCACAGTCAAATTAGCTTTGGTTTTCTGTTGTGCATAATGACTTCATTCATCTGTAATTCTCACTGTAAGTCAAGTTTCTGTCTCTTGCTCCCCCTCCCCTTCCTACCATGATCACATTCTAGGCTGTGAGTGTCATCAGCCTGAAGTAGTGAAAACATCCAAGTAGCTGGAAAATACAGACCTGTTTTTCTCAGTTAAGTTGAAAATGGAAGAGCCTCAGACACCACCTATTTCTGCTGCTTAATTTTATGGGCAAATGAAACCAAAGTTTTGAAATAAGTGACTTGTTCAAAGCTCTGCCTGTAGCCCTGGAACTCTGCGCAGCTTTCAGAGTTGTTCTTCACAGGCCCCATGACTGCAGAGAAAGCTTGGAGCTTGCAGGCAATGGTTCCAGGAACTTCTTTTTCTTCACCTTTTATTCCTGGTGTTTAGCCTGGACCTCGAGAGTAATTGAAGGGATATGAAGGGATGAGACCCAGTTTAGGCCACAGGATCTCCATGAAACCTCTTGAGCATTCTCTTTAGCCCAAAAAAGTCTCTGATATGGTTTGGCTGTGTCCCCACCCAAATCTCATCTTAGTAGTTCCCGTAATCCTCACGTGTCGTGGGAGGTAATTTAATCACAGTGGCGGTTACCCTCATGCTATTCTTGTGATAGTGAATTCTTATGAGATCTAATGGTTTTATAAGGACTTTTTCCTCCCTTTTGCTTGACACTTCTTGCTGCCACCATGTGAAGAAGGACATGTTTGCTTCCCCTTCCCTGAGGCCTCAGCAGCCATGCTGAACTGTGAATCAATTAAACCTCTTTCCTTGATAAATTACCCAGTCTCAGGTATGTCTGTCTTAGCAGTGTGAGAACAGACTAATACAGGGACACTCCAATAGGGCCCCTGATTTCAACATGTTCTGGCTGCTCTGTGGGAGTGGTGAGTGGGTGTGTGCATGGTTGGAGGATGTTTCTAAGTGCAGGGACTCTGTCTTGTACCCTCAGTGTTTTCTCCTCAATACTTTAGCATTATTGGGAGCACCCAGCAGGCCCCTTCCATGAATATTTGTCTGATGAGGTTGCAACTCTAGTTGGCCTCTTACCTTCCTTTTATATCGTTTTCATCCTGTGAAAGATACTCTAATGTCACTTTGATATAATTGCAAGAGAAAAATAGTAAGATGTGAATCTAAACTCAACAAATGTGCTAATAATCTCTCCTTTTCGTCAGGATAGCCTCTGCAAGTTTAAGGTAGGTAGATAGGTTATATAGAAGGAGTGCATGTGTGTGTCTGTGTGTGTGCACGTGTGTGAATTTTTTCCCTCTTGGTCTGTACTTGACTGCTGAGCTCTAAAAGAATTGTTTTGTTCACCGCCTAAATTTTACTTGTGCCTCCTAATGTCTTTGAAATTAAGTCATGTGAGACTTCTCACTCGGCCATTCTGGATTCTACTTTCTGTCATGGAGGGCAAGACACCTCCTAGCAGAGGTGCTCCACCGGCTGGGGGAGGGATATAAGTAAATGTTAACAGAATAATCTGGGAAGTTTTCTTTTTAAATTTCCAGATATAAAACAAACCTGTAATGACCAAAGCAGTACTAGGGAAAGAGGACAAAGGACTAACTGTTTTTTGAAACTTTCCCCAGGTGGGAATTCATAATACCTACCTGGCTCCTCATTTGAAAATAGCTGACTAGCAGAGCTTCCTGGATGAAATTGGTGGGGGAAAGCCTATCACTCAAAGGAACTCAACTTCCATAAATGATTTAATTATTATCTTTTTTTTTTTTTTTGAGATGGAGTCTTGCTCTATTGTCCAGGTTGGAGTGCAGTGGCGTGGTCTCGGCTCACTGCAGCCTCCGCCTTCTGAGTTCAAGAGATTCTCCTGCCTCACCCTCCCGAGTAACTGGGATTACAGACATGTGCCACCACCCTCAGCTAATTTTTGTATTTTTAGTGGAGATGGGGTTTCACCATGTTGGCCAGGCTGGTCTGCAACTCCTGATCTTGTGATCTGCCCACCTTGGCCTCCCAAAGTGCTGGGATTACAGGCGTGAGCCACCGCACCTGGCCTCCTCTCATTTTTTTTCTAGACTTGTTCCATTTATTCCTTTTATAAGTTTGGAGACCTTCTAAATGTGAAGCTCTCTGAGAGGTACTGATCCACTAGAGAACACTGATTAAAAAGCCTGATGCCCAGTCTGCAACAGCTGTACTACCTGGTAGCAGTGTGACATTGAACAGATTGCTTAGTTCTTTGTGCCTCCATTTTCCCTACTCTGAATGGAGACAATCATCACCTACTTCACAGGCTTAGAGTAAGCATTAGAAGAGAGAAAGTCTGCTAAGGATCATGATCTGTAATTGTTAGCTTTTCTTACAGTGATAATTAAGATCATCTTATCTTCATAGAGCATAAAGTTAGGTGGAAACATAAAGGAGAGGTTCAGAGGAGAAGTAATGTGATACAAATGACACATGTGGCCTTTGACCTTATCTGTGCTTTCCCCACCCTTGTCATGTCTTACTTAATGTATCCTTGTCAGGAGTTCAGCTATAAGACTTTTCTGGGATCATCCCGCAAGTCTGTATTACATCCTGTTTACAAAAGATGTGGTGTCATGTGATGCTTCCGGGCAGTTGTGAGATATATAAGGCTGTTGCCCAGATGAAATATGGCCCTAGGCCAGGCGTGGTGGCTCATGCCTATAATCCCAGCACTTTGGGAGGCTAAGATGGGCAGATCAGCTGAGGTCAGGAGTTCAAGACCAGCCTGGCCAACATGGTGAAACCCTGTCTCTACTAAAAATACAAAATTAGCCAGCATGGTGGCACATGCCTGTAATCCCAGCTACTGGGGAGGCTGAGGTGGGAGAATCGCTTGAACCCAGGAGGTGGAAGTTGAGGTGAGCAGAGATCATGCCACTACTGCACTCCAGCCTGAGTGACAAGAGTGAAACTCCATCTCAAAAACAAACCAACAACAACAACAAAAAGAATTATTGCCTGAAACGTGTTTTATTTATTTTTTGTTTGTTTTGAGACAGAGTCTTGCTCTGTCACCCAGGCTGGAGTACAGTGGCGCCATCTTGACCCACTGCAACCTCCACCTCCTGGGTTCAAGTGATTCTCCTGCCTCAGCCTCCCGAGTAGCTGGGACTACAGGCACGTGCCACCATGCCTGGCTAATTTTTTGTATTTTTAGTAGAAGTGGGGTTTCACCATGTTAACCAGGATGGTCTCGATCTCCTGACGTCGTGATCCACCTGCCCTATTCTGCCAAAGTGCTAGGATTACAGGCGTGAGCTACCACGCCCGGCCCGGTTCTTTTCTGCTCTATGTATCTTGGAGTTTTCCCCTCAGTATTATCGATTACTTTTTGGGACTGTCACCTTTGTTAGGGAGCTCCCTCTTCTTATATTCCTAATCTGATTACTATTAGAATAGAACCAAAGGTTACCGGATAAACCAAATAACCAGACTTGTTAAATCAATAACCTTGATTTATGCAAACCACTTAATAGTCTGAGTGGTCTTGAGGAAAGATGGTTGACATCCTTCTGACCTACCCTCTGACTCCCTCTTCTACTTTTAATGACCCTGTGATAACATTGAGCCCACCTAGGTAGTCTAGAATCTTCTTCCCCTTTTAAGGTCAGCTGATTAGCTTTAATTCCATCTAATTTCCCTTTGCCATTTATGTCCTGGGGATGAGGATGTGGATGGATTTGGGAGGCTGGTATTCTGCCTGCCATCGCTGTCTTGCTCTTTTTGTTTAATTATCATATGTTCCAGAAAGGAGTAAAACATGTAATACAAGAAGATAAAAATACATTTACCATTAAGTAAGAAAAAAGATAAGGAGAAGAGAGTAGGAAAATGAGTCAGGACTGGGATTTATACAAAAAATTAGTGAGTCCACTTTACTTCCTGAAGTAGATGGTGAGCTTTTCTTGGCAGCCTTCTTGAAGAGAGAGAAGCACTGTCAGTTATGTTGTAGTGTGTCGATCTAGTAAAATCCAACCAGTTGTTCAGATACCTAGATGAATATTGATATGCAGATGAAAGAAAAATTTCTTCCCTAAGTCTTCATGGATACATAAAGTGTATAATGAGCAAAACTTTTGACATGTTTACAGTAAACCCAATGGTATGTTTCACCCGGCCTTTCTGTTCTTTCTTTTACTGCTTTATATTTAAGGTCGAATATGAATTGCTTTGAAGATGTCTTGTAAGACATGTGGTCCAGGGTCAGGCCAAATGCCGGAATTTGGAACAGCCGGAGCAGTGATTCCCATCGGGTGGCTCTCACCCCCTAGGGATTTTTGAGGGTGCCCTGAGCTTTCATTCTCAAATGACAGTGATATGTTCTTTACCATTTGTACTTTTGAAGGACATAAATTAGGTATTTATGTATATAATCCCTGATCTCCCCTTAAGATGGAAGAGAGTGAAAGCCTACCAGTATTTATTAAGAGCTTGGATATGGTGGTTAGTTGCAGTCGGAAGAGTGATCTGCACTAGCAGTCTGTGAGGTTTTGAACCATTATATGTTACATTATAATAAAAAAATTTATATTCTCAATGGAGTGCTGTTTAAAGACAGGATGCATTAAGAAAAGTTAGATTGAAGTATAAATTATTGAGGAGTATATGAGAATTCTGTTGATTTTCCTCGTGTTATTTTCCCTTTAGTCAAAAGTTGCATTCATCTGAAATCTTTTGGCATATCTGATAGTATTTTTTTTAAAAATCAGTATTTAGAAATAGAAAATATTATGACTGTTATAGTCATTTTGTCTTTATTAGGACTAAAGATTCATACACCTGTAATGTGTTACTTGTGGTGAAATGCTTTCAAATAACTGCTGGAAAACCACCTGTCTTAGCCTGATATTTAGAAACACAACTGGAAAAAATATATAAAAATAAACTTTCGAGGTATTGGAGATGGCAATTAATCACATCCTTCCTCCCTTCTGGATTCTGAACTAGAGGAAACAGAAGAAGCTAGACAAAAATTAAAATACAGTACCAGATTTTTTAGTGTAAAGCAAAGTTGGGAGATGTGTTTTGGGTGTAAGACTTCCTTATCCACCCTAAATGTAATCTTCATAGCCACCCAGGTGATGACTGAGCATCTGCGGGTGGGTTCTGCCCATTTAACCCGTGTGGGAGCAGGAACAGAGTGTGTCCAGCAGCCTGTTCAAGCTGAAATGCTGTCCTTGCCCCTCTGGGAGAACTGTAAGTACCCCAAAGATGGAGCAGGCATAGTTCCCCACTGTGGTTTCTTCCTGGGAAATGGGGTGAACGTTCTGCTGGAAAACATGTTCAAAGGAAGCAATGAGTTCTCTTATAAACTCTTTGATTTGTTTTGAAGTCCAGAGGTAAGAAATGCAAACATTGGACAGTTTGTCTAGTTGGGGGTGGTAAGTCGATTGCTGTCTGTTTTGAATATGCATTTGGTCCTCACACCAAATATATACTAACAAGTATATACATTCAGAATGAATTTTATTGACAAATTATACTTTTTTACCGACATAATTAAGTTAAATGCTGTGTGTTACAGGTTAAATGGGCAAATGGTAATTTGCCATTAATCATTTGGAACATTAACAAAGATGGTATCAAAATGAACTTCATAAACTTTCAATACCTTGTTTCAGAAGTGGATTATGACTTTAATACCCTATCTTTCTCATATGTATGTAAACACTGAGAAGTGACTGAAAAGTTTCTAAAGGGTTGGGAGTGTATGTGTGTGTGAGAGATTATATATTACTGTTAAAAGGCTCAGTGGTCATAAGAGGTTGGGCAAAGCCAATTTAGAGCAATGGATGGATTGTGTATCCCTTAAGTCATCTTTCAAATACAGTTTCTTTCAACCACACTTTGAAAGACTTTCAGGGGCTATGAAGTCACTGAAGTACCCTGGAAAATATTGGAATTAGAATCATTTCCAGAAACTTTTAACTATTGATTGAAATACTTTTATGCAAAATTAAGGCACCTAATGAGCATGCTTATCTCAGTTGAAGGCTATTTCACTTTGAATTCAACTGGGAAAGTACTTGTGATTGCAAAGTACTTGTTCCAAAGAGAGCACTTTGGATTATAAAACAACAAAAACTCAAGCCCCCACCTTGCCAGTGCAAGGTATGTGTTGGGTAGCTGCATAAGGCGCTTTGCTGTGTGGAATTACTGCTTTATCAGAGTTAGATATTTGGAAAACATGTATCCAAACTGTCTTTGATTTTAACCTAATGGATCAAAACGTTTGCTTTTTGTCAGCAACTAGAAAGCAGGACCAGTTGTCCTATAAGCACTCCTAGTTCACAGTGATTAAACTTTGCCATTTATGTATATAATGCTCATCTCAGCTGGATATGTGTCAGTAGGATGTACATCCAGCTTATTCAAAAGTAATATAAGTTCCGTACGTGTTATGAAAAGAATTGTGCCATGTTCTCTGTCATCCTCCACTGGAAATTAGGATCTGATCTGCCCCTGCTCTTACTATCCTAGATAAGGTAAAAAGCAGTGCTTCTCATGTGCACAAACAAATAACCTTGCAGTCTGGTTATAAACACCAATTGATTCTATTGTTTTGGGGTTGGGCCTAAGATACTGCATTTTTAACAACCTACCAGATCATTTCAGTGCTACCTTTCCATAGACGAGAGTTTGAGTAGCAATGTTAGAGAGATGCTGGTTGCTAAAAGCATTGTAGACATTGAGGCCATTAGGCTAGCCTCAAATCATTTCTCATCTTTGGAGCCAAATGCCCAGGAGAGGTTAATAAAAGCTGTATTAGTTCAGCATTATTCTCTACAAGTCCTTCCATAGTGTGGGCTGATCTAACAAGGCTCTGTGGTAGACTAGCTATTGAAAGTCTGGCTGTTCACATTGGCCTAAGAAGACCAGCTTGTGATTCCTTTAAGGAGAAAACAAAGCCTACCTTGACAGATGAATTATCTAGTAAGCCAATGACTACATTTGTGGGGTGGGAGAAGAGCAGAGAGCTTACCTCTTGAAATTCCAGATTGGATCACGTTTTGGGTTTCACTAGATAGGGCCAATAGAGTTGTTATAGAATGTCTTAAAAGTTCGCATGCCTGGCTGTGTATTAAAATCATCTAAGCAGCTTAAAATAAAAATACCTCTGTTTGGGCCACACCTCAGACAAAGTAAATCAAAATCTTTGGGTGTGAGAGCTGGGCATCTCTATTTTTTAAAAAGCAGTCCAGGTGATTCTATGTACAGCAGAGTTGGGAGGTCCTGGTTTAGTCAGTCCTAAGCTCTGAGGACAAGAAACTCTCCTGAGAGGCTCCATTTTTAGCTTGAGCTGGTTTATCATTTGTGCAAACTGAGGGTTTGTGACCAGAAACCAGTCAGGTTGACCCAAGTTATTTGCAGTGTTTGGGAGAGTTGACCTTGGTATATACATTAAAGAACGAGTGAACTTACCAGACAGCATCTAACCAATGATTTCTTCCCTAGGAAAATTCAGACCTTGGCTTTTATGACTCTGGGTCTGTTAAAGCTTAGGGCTGTGCGATCAAGTTGCTTGAGTACTGCAGCCTTATTTTAGAAGTGATGAGAAATTCTTTATAAGGTTAAGTTGGATAAGCCTGAGTGGTCACTTAAGATTGTGCATGTGTGTGTACACGTATGTATTTCTTCACTGATTAGCTAGTTCATTTTTTTAACCAAATCAGATTTGGGGATGACTGTCCCTTTTCTGCAGATAGGGCAGCTAGAACACTCCTGGGGTAGGCCAGCACCCAGCCTGTGCTCCTCCCTAGGTGGAGGAAAGGGGTACTAGGGGTCAGGGTGATTGGGCCGGAGGGCTTAGGAAGCATTTGTTAAATAATGAGCTTTATCTTGAAGGCATTACCCATATTTTTGAAATAAGTGTGGTGATTTTTGTGACTATGATTTTCTTTATTACTGGGGCCATTTTGGCCTGTTGTCATTCTTGGTTTTTCTCTAGATGTGGAGTGTTGCCAGAAGTCTGATCCTCAGAGAAAAGGTGCATTTTACACTTATTATAAAATTTCTTTGTGGCTTTACTGTCCTTTGAGAGTAGAAGCGAATCTTTTGAGTATTTTCATTCAACATTAAGGAGACCTACCTGACAAATTGACATGCTGTGTGATCTTTTCACAGACGATTCTTTCTTCTTAGAGAGTCATTATCAACCTGTCTTAAAGCCTGTTCATGGTTTCCTGGGCCAGAAGCCAGGTGACAATCCTAGCAGGTTTTTTTTTTTCTCTTTTTTTTTCCTAATGGCTGTCTGATGAAGCAGTATCCAGATTTTGGTCTTCCTCAAAGCCGCCTTCCGTATGCTCATTGATTTATGGACTAGGTCTTTGGTGCAGAGGCCCAGTACCTTATACTCATTAGTAAATTGGGCACAGCTAGCCGAGGAATGAGATTCTCAGTTGGTGCCCAGACAGCACTGAGAGATGTGGAGAAAATGAGACTCATTTATCAGTCACCTTGAGACAGCATCAGCAGTAAGCCACCTTCCTTCACTCTGAGGCCTTCCACAGCCTCAACACAGGCTTCTGAGCCTGCTGGTCTTCAGGGGTGGTGATGGACTCCCAGGTTCACCTTGGTCTGCTTCTCTCTCACTCTGCAATCTAGTCACATGGGCAGAACCTGTCTGAGCATCTTCCAGCGGGTAAATAAGATCCTGTTGATTGATAAGGCAGTCCCTCTCAACCGAGGCAGTTTTGGCAGTGTTGACTTTTTTGATTGTCACAGCCCCGTAGTTATAGAGGGTTATTGGAGGGCTCTAATGGCATCTAGTGGCTAGAGGCCAGCAATGCTGCTAAACCTCTAATAGCTTCCCACAACAAAAATTATTCAGACCCATATGTCAGTTATGCAAAGATTGAGAAACATTAGATTAAAGCGATTAATTTCATTTTTCAGGGACCCATGCTTTGTTTTGGTTTAGTAGTTGTTTTCAGAAATCTTTTTTTTTCTTTTCTTTTCTTTTTTTTTTTTTTTTTTTTGAGGTAGAGTCTTGCTCTGTCGCCCAGGCTGGAGTGCAGTGGTGCGATCTCGGCTCACTGCAAGCTCCACCTCCCGGGTTCACGCCGTTCTCCTGCCTCAGCCTCCGGACTAGCTGGGACTACAGGCACCTGCCACGACGCCCAGCTAATTTTTTGTATTTTTAGTAGAGGCAGGGTTTCACCAAGTTAGCCAGGATGGTCACGATCTCTCAACCTCGTGATCCACCCCCCTCTGCCTCCCGAAGTGCTGGGATTACAGGCATGAGCCACTGCACCCGGCCCCTCAGAATTCTTGGAGTTACTGCTGTTGCCTTTCTTTGTTGTTAGGAAATTCTGTCAACTGTGAATATCGTATGGGCCTGGTGAATGAAACTCACAGAACATGTGAAGATCTTATGTGCTCCAGCAGCCACAGCTTCCTTCTCACTCTTGTCCTCTTTCCCTTTTGTCCACCTGCCAGTAATGTGCACATCCAAGAGACTAAGTCAGGATAAAATCATCAAATGTTGATTTTCTCTTCCCCCATCCACGCCCTCTAGTGGCCTGCTTTGCTTCTAAAGCTGCTTTGCCTGTCCCTTCCTCCTTCTCTACTTCTTTTAACACCAACTGTATTTAGATGAAGACTGCCCCCATCCCCATTCCATCTCTCTTTATACCTGTGAATGGCAGAGAACAGCTGGGGTCGGTGTGGCGGAAACTGGGAATAGAGAGGGCAGGAAGAAGAATGCATGTTCTGGACCCAGATTTACCTGCCCTGTTACAGTGCTTGGAAATTTATTTTGCTATTGATGCCAGATATGGAGCCCTGAACTCCACTGAGTGGATGGTGTAACTGCAAGACAAATGTCTGCTTCAGGTGGGTGGTGGTGGAGGTTTTCCTTTCTCTGCCCACAGGAAAAATGCAAGTGTAGCATAATGAATTAAAACTCTGGGTACAGGACTGTCTTGCTTTGATCACCTCCAATGTAAGAGGGGATGGGCTGTTTAAAACCCAGATACTCAAAGAGTCTTCCTAAGATATCAAAGGTGTGTTGTTTTCTGGTGTCTTTCAGCTAGTTAATTAAAATAAGACTAGTTTAGCTAGTTCCAAAGGGAACAGACTGTTTTCACCTAGAATGTGTTTTTCCTGTTTACAAAAAAAAAAAAAAGGGACCCAGGTCCTGAAAGTAAAGGGTCTTTGTTCACACCTATTCTCGGGCAGCACTCCTGTCTGCTGCTGAGCTCCTTTGCTTCCTAGAGCTAGAAGAGAGTCGGTGGCATCGCAGCTGTCAGGGATTCACAGTTGAGCTTTGGGCACCTGCTGAGTGGGCTCTGTCAGGTTGGTGGCACTGGGCCATCTGGGGGAGCGAATGACCTCAGAGCTTCTTCCCAGGAATTTGGATTTATTTTAGAAGAGAAAGCTGCTTTGCCTGTCCCTTCCTCCTCCTCTGCTTCTCCTTTTAACACCAACTGTATTTAGATGAAGACTGCCCCCCGTCCCTGTTCCATCTGTCTTTCTTATACCAGTAATCCTGTAAATGTGTATTTTTCTCCCTTTCATTTGTTGATTCAACCCTTGAGGTTGGTGGGACATTCCATTGGACTCATGGCTTCTTAATAATACTGGACTTTGGTTTCTGTTTTGTGTTTCATACAGAGAAGTCTCTTCCTTTCTGAGTTTCTGCATGCAGCTGGTAGACTCAGCTTGGTTTGGCGGAGGCCATGTAGTATTACTACAAACCATGTAGCACCAGGGTGCTGGTTTGATTCCGATTCTAACGGGAAAACACAACATTTTCTGGCCTCAGGGTCTTCCTCTATAAATTGAGGGTTTGCATTTGGTTATTTTCCTAAGCAAAACCAGACGTCTTCCAGTCTGTAAAAAGGTATTTTATACATTTAAATTTATCATATTTCCTGTTAAAGTTGATTGATACACCAGCAAGATGTGGTTCTGTGGTGGCCACAAAACCAGGAGTTGTGTAAGATGTTGTGCAGTCATTGCAAGGTTAGCACCCAGATGATTTCTGCACTGTGTCTTGGTTCAGAGTAGAAGCAATCCAGATTCCTCCAATTATGAATGGGAGTGGCTACTATTTTAAAAAATAATTTACCAAGCACTCTAAGTTGCTTTTAATGTAAATTGACATGGAGGCTGAAAAGAGAAGTAGTAGAAATTGTTTCAAAGTTGAATTATTAACATCTAAAGACAATTGTCACTTACAACATGGAAGTCAGGCAAGCAGCCTTGGAACTTCAAGATGTGTGACCAACTCTCACCTGACATTTAATTAGGGTGGTGCTTTTTTGTCATATAATTTCATGTGAATAGATATATGGGCCTGAATTTTAAAAAATAGGTAAACTAAACCACCACTGAGAATTAATTTTGTGACCAGTAAGGTGTGAATTTGAAGTTCAAACTCCAATGTATGGAGGTAGCCAGGGCAGTTTTGCTGAGTCTCTGCAGTATAAATTGATATGTACATTGATTGTATAAATTGATATGTATATTGATACTAGAGTATCTTAGGATTTGGCATGTCAAACTTCTTTTTGAAAAATGTTTAAAAACATTTTAAACAAAACTAAAAGTCAAATGAAACATTTGTGGAACCTCTGGAACATCTCTGTGAATGAATTTTTGATGTTCTTTGGAGCACAGTTTGAGAACCAATGACTCGGTTGCTCACCCCTCCTCCTCCAACTCTAACAGTGTTCTGTGGTTCTGGAACTTTCTCCATGTTTTACATGCGGAAACTGAGATGGACACACTTAGGATCACACAATGCCAATGGTAGAACAAGCTGCAGATCAAAGATTTTCAGGTTTTTGATGCAAGGTTCTCTGTTTCTCCTTGTCACCCTTTCAGGTGTTATTTCCTGTGATCTTCTCAGCATAACAGTGACAAGACAAGTAGCCTCCGAGAAAGGTTCCCTGGTGCTTTCCCCTCCATCCCTTGTCTTAGACATATTTTGTTTCTGTAATCTCACTGCCCTGTCCCCCTAGAAGTTTTTTCTGGAGTGTTTTCCAGTTTTCTTCTCTGTTAATGCCTGACTGCCATCATATCTACTTTAGTTTAACCCTGCCTCTTCAAGGGTTTCACTACTAAGGGTAAAATCCTGCAAAAAGTAAGGTGCAAATGTACTGTCAGAATGCCCAGATTCTGTGGCTGATACCAGAAGGAGGTCTTGGAGATCTTTGCTAATTTGCATTTCTTCACCTCATTTCCACCATCCTGTCCTTTCATTTAGCAAACACTTAATGACCACCCGCTGTGTGCAAGGCATGGCAACTGCCAGCATTTCTTGTCTTTGGGGGCCTCACAGACCCCATAGGCGAGATGAAACGGGATAGTCCTGTAGAGCAAGGAAGGAGCACGAACTGCTGTGAGTACGAGTATTCCATGGAAGGGGAGTGAGTACGAGTACTCCAAGGAAGGGGAGCTCCCCTCAGTCTAGGGAGCCCCTGGAGGCTTTATGCAGGAGGTGGGGTGAGATTGGAGGCTGGAGATGTGGGTGGGATTTTCCAAGGAAATTGGGTGGACATAGTCGACTTAGGATTTCTTGAAGGTTACTGTACAGGGTGAAGCTAAATGTAGGCCCCCTAGCCACCATTTAAGGATGTCTATGAAGGAGCTCAGGTGGTACACAGAGAGGACAGAGAGGTCTGGGGACCACTAAGTTAAAGCAGCACTGTCCTATGTGAATGTGGCACATGGGATGGTATTGTCCTGCAGGGCTATTGGAAGAGATCAAATCTCTGCTTGGGGCTGGCATTGCTTCTGAAGGGATGGGCTTTTCTGCCTTTGTTTATCCTCTGATAAACAAAGGATATCAGGAGGCAGGCCCTTGTGTAAGAAATAGGGCCTCCAGGGATGTTGGATGGCCACCTGGAGGAACTGCTTCGTTGGTCTGGTTCTCACTCCATTGGAACTGGGCTGCTGCTCAGTGTTCTCAGGTGGGTTGAGAAACTGGCATTTGCCAGGAGCCTTCTAAAGGGGGGCCTGTGAGGTTGTGATCCAGAGGTTATAAGAGCGGTCGTATGTGGTGAACTGTAAGTAGATCGCTGTGAGTTGCTTCTGTTGCTAGGCCCGTGGCCAGCCCTTAGTTCCTGCCCTGGTCTTGGCTGTGCTACCTGGTCTTGGCTGTGCTAGGCCCATGACACTCATCTGCCTGCTCTAAGCCAAACTCCTCCTTTTCCCCATAGCTTTAGAGGTGGACTTGCTTTTTTTTTTTTTTTTTTTTTTTTTTTGAGATATAATACACATATCATACCCATCCTCCCATTTAAAAGTATACGACTCCATGGCTTTTGGTATGTCCACAGAATTATACTCCCATCACCACAATTTTTAGAACCTTTTTGTTGCACCCTAGAAAAACCCTATACAGCTAACCTATCACCTCTCATTTCCTCCATTCTCCATACCCCAGCCCTAAGCAAGTACTAATGTATTTTCTGCCTTTACAGATTTGCCTATTCTAGACATTTAATATAAATGGAATCATGCAATATGTGTTTTTTTGTGACTTTTTTTCGCTTAGTATAATGTTCTTAAGAGTCATCTATGTGTAGCATAATCAGTTCATTCCTTTTTATAGCCAGATAATATTTAATTGCATGGATATGGCAGTTTTGTTTCCTCAGTTGATGCATATTGGGCTGGTTTCACTTTTGTTTATTATGGATAATACTGCTGAGTATGGATACTGCTGCTGAATACTTCTGTGTATAAGTTTTTGTGTAGACACGTATTTTCATTTCTCTTGGGAGAATTCCTAGAAGCAGAATTGTTTGGGTCATATGGTAACTCCATGTTTAACTATTTGAGGAACTGCCAGATTATTTCCCACACTGGCTGCACCATTTGACATTCCCACCAGTGGTAGATGAGGGTTCCAATTTCTCCACATCTTCACCAACACTTGTTCTTATCTGTATGTCCTTACGAATGTGAAGTTGGTATCTCATTGTGGTTTTGATTTGCATTTCCTCTAATGACTAATGATGTTAAGCATTTTTTCATGTGCTTTTTTTTTGTTTTCAGAATTGACACATTTATTTGCCAGAGATCTCTGATGATCTTTAGAAAGGTGGAAGATGATTTTGTTGTGTTGAGGCGTGAGTGGGAAGGAGCAAGGTGATTGCTACCCTTTTAGGAAGTAGAGGATAGAGGGTATGCATGTTGAAGTGGCTAATTCTGCAAACAGACTTGGTGCAGACTTTTTTCTGGAGGTGAATTGATGAAGTCACAGCCATGAGCTGACATTACTCTGGTTGGCAACAAGGTCTTCTGAGATCCACTGTATAGTCCCACTGTGCCCATTGGATGTACTTAGCTAGAGGACCCAGCTGTTAGAAGGTCTGGAGGTAGGCATCTTCTTAGCTCCAGCAACAACTTCTTGATCACTGTTAGTCTAGGGCTTCCTCATTAATTGTCTGGTCATTCCTGATGATCCTCCTTGTCATTTTGTGGCATCAAGACTCTCTGTGAGGATGGCTGTTCATTATCCTCCTCGTTGTCCACCTGTTACTGTGAGAGATAAAGGTGTCTCCTGAATAACGCTTTTGAAAAGTCTTAAGTTCTGTCATCTCAGTAGGAATTGTAGAGATGCAGTCTGTGATTCTCTATGTGTGCTGTGTGTATGCTGATATCGTTTCTATCATTTCAAGCTCTAAGTACCGCTGGAGAAGAGAAGTTTCCTGGCACTTCTATAGTCACTTAAAATCTGGGCCCTCACTAATCAGAACTCTACTCTGAACTCCTCATAGCTAGGGATTTTCACTTCAAATTTGCATGTCTCTGAACTGGGATAATTTTACCTAGGCTGAGATTTTTTGGCCATCTCTTTGCCCCTGTAATACACCATCTGGATGTGTTGGACCCTCTCCAAGGCAAGGATGGAGAAGAAGCTTTCTAACTTCTAAGGAAGGCATCGTTCAGGTCCTAGCCCTTGATCTTTGTTTTAACTGCACAGCTTGAGCAGCCTATTTAGTAGGGTTAATTGAGGAAGTAGAGTGGGGCTTCCTGTCTGAAAGTGGGCAGCTAATTCCTGCCAGTGATTCGGGCTCTTTACTAAAATAGTGAAAGAAAATCACCTTTTTTGATATAGCACCTCATTGGCTTGCCCTAGGAAAATTCCTTCAGCCCTGGGTAAAATTAAGTAATGAGTATGGGTTATTAAAAAAAAAAAAAAAAGCCAATTCCCAAGGAGCTAGGTGCAGCATCTAGTTCGTAATGTGGCTTTCAGAGTGTCAGCCCCTTTGGGTAGAAATTCCATCTTGTTCACTGTTCAGTCACCAGGGCCTGATGGCAGTTCATGCTCAATATAGACTTGGAGCGGTGTGGAGGAAGGAAAGAGGGCAGGTGCTGGTTGGTTGGCCTGCAGTTAGAAGGGCTGAATAAAGTCCTGTAGTGCCCTAGGTGACATATTCACTTAGCAGATACTTTATTGTGCCACTGTGGTCAGTGCCTTTCTCTGGGAAGGTGTGTGTTGGAGGAGGGGCTTCCTAAAGTATGTCATGGAGTCACACATAGAAACTTTAAACAATCCAAGGTGGACCGGTGTTTTTAACTCATAATACTCCTTTATTCCCTGTTTTAAATTTTTTTTAAATTTGATACAATAATTATACATAATAATGGAGTACAATGTGAGATTCAGTCCACATATACATTGTGAAATGATCAAATTAGGGTAGTTATCATGCACATCACCCCCAAATAATTATCACTACTTTTGTGGTGAGAACACTTAAAATTGTCTCTTTTAGAAATATACATTATTATTAACCATAGTCACCTTGCTGTGCAATAGAACACTAGAATTTATTCCTCCTAACTGTAACTTTTTACCTACTGACCACTCCCTCCCCATCCCCCTCTCTCCTCCCCCTCTCTCCTCCCCACCCCTGGTAACCACTGTTCTGTTATCTCCTATGATACCAACTTTTTAGCGTCAGCATGTGAGATTGTACAGTATTTGCCTTTCTGTGCCTGGATTATTTTATTTAGCATAATGTCCTTCAGGTTTATCCCTGTTGCTGCAAAAGACAGGAGTTCTCTCTTTTTTTCTGGTTGAATAGTATTCCATTGTCAAAAGTGCTGTAAGACTAGGAAAAGAACACTGCAGGCTGGAGCCTGGGGAAAGTGGTCTGAGGCAGGTGGGACTGGAGCTGGGGTTTGGCAGACAGGCTGGGTTTGATTGTCAGCATAATGGAGAGCACTCATGTGCCAGCTGGGTGGGAGGAGCAGCCGAGTGAAGACTGGGAAGCCCCTCAGGAAGCATGTGCAGGGTTTGTGGTGATGAGCAGACCAGCAGGTACGTAGGGGGAGAAGGGTGTGATGGGGCAGAGGAACTTATGTCATAGTATAAGACAGAAGTTGAGCCTCATTTTAATGGGCATTGTGGTGGTATTGAATAGTGATGGAATGTATGGGTCTGGAATCAGACTGCCTGGTCAAGGGCTCTGAAACTTGAGTGTGCATCAGAATCACCTCGAGACTTGTTAAAGTATAGACTGTGGACCACATCTCCCCAGTTGCTGATTCAGTGGGTGTGGGTGGGGCCTGAAAATTCACATTTCTCACTGGCGATGCTGCCGTTACTGAGTTTGGGACCACGTTTGGAGAACCACTGGTCTAGAATTGAGAGGTTGGCAAATCTTTTCTGTTAAGAGGTAGGTAGTAAATATTTTAGGCCTTGTGGGCTACAGAGTATCAGTTACATATTCTTTATTGCTTTTCATGACCCATTAAGCATATACATATCATTGTCTGCCATATACAAACAGGCTGTTGGGGGAGTGAGGATGACATAGGGAAGGTGGGGCATGGTTTAATAACCCCTGGGCCATGCCTAGATGGTCAGTCCTCTGCCACATAGCTGGCTGACCTTTGCCAAGTTAATCACCTTTTTCCTTTATTTTCTCATGCTTCTCATAAAACAGAGATGATAATATTCATACTTCTTACCATACAGAACTTCTGAGGATTCAGTGAGCTAAGCCACAAAAGATTGTGTGTCACAATGTCTGGGACATAGCTAGAATTTATAATTTATTTTTATTAATAGTAGTACTACCAACTACTGGTTACTCTGTTGATAGGCAAGGGGAAAACAGTAAGAGGCAGACCAACAGTGATCCAGGGCTCTGAAAGCTAATTGCTTCAAGATCCTGCTACCATTTTCTTTTGGGCTACTTGCAAAGAAGAATCCTTTAAAGCATATATGTACACTTTGAAGTACATCCTGGGTTAGTCCCTTATATCGGGATCATTGCTCAGTCTGTCCCTTGAGTGGCACTTAGAAAATGGCACTGTTCGTAAGCTGACTGGTATTGGGCCCAGGACTCTGGCTGAAGGGATTGGCATACTGGTAACCATTTGCAACCTGTGCTCAGGTCCTACTTGTTGGAAGCCCTGATTGAGAAGAGTGGCCTGGTCTGTACTTGCGTTAGATAGGATCTGGCTGCATTAATACTGAAACTACTCTGCCTTTTAATGTCTCATTTTGCCTCATGGTGGGAGGGAAAGTGAGAACCACAGAAAATCTGCCTGCCAGGTGTTCCACATTTCTTGTGCTACAGCATACAACTGAGCAGTGAGGTATAGCTTTCCCTCATGTAGCTGGGAAAGCGGTACCCCCGCTTGTACCTCTGGCATATCTTCTCTGTGCTGGTGCACCTAGAGAGGTTGCCTGGTGGCCCTGAGAGAGCCATCTCATCTCTAAACACTGATAGTGAAAGCTGGCCATGCTCAAATAAGATGGAGCAATCTACCTCTTCCTTGTTTAGTTACCCCCAAGGGGGCATCCACTTTCTTGCTCACCTCACCAGTTGCATGTTCTAGTCCTTGCCAGAAGCACATAATAATGACTTTGTAAGCTTAAGTTACAGGCACACAAAAGTACCTGATGGTGATATGACTCCACCCTCTGCTTGGGTTTTTGCTGACATTCAGTGAAATATCCTTCCATCTCCTCCCCACCTTGCAAAACAAACTTCCTGTTTTGAATTTGGTCCAGGCTGGAACAGCCCCACTACACCTGTTAACACACACAGACACACACTTCCCCCTTCATATTTGCTTAGCTTCTTGTTGCCTAGCCAGATTTCCCCTCAGCTTACAGATCCTGAATCATAAGGTATTGAACCAGGAAATTTAAGAGTTAACATTTTACTTAGAGGTATTCAAGTGAAAATATGGCTTCTGGTTTATTTTGCTGTATTGTGCCATGACTACTTTGCTAATTCTTCTCCTCCTTCACAGCAGAATGGAAGTGAGGAAAGGCAATCAGCTGACACAGGAGCCAGAGTGAGACCAGCAGACTCTCACACTGAACCTACACCATGAATTTGTGTCTATCTTCTACGCGTTAAGAGCCAAGGACAGGTGAAGTTGCTGGAGAGCAATGGCTGTCTTTACTCCGTGGAAGTTGTCCTCTCAGAAGCTGGGCTTTTTCCTGGTGACTTTTGGCTTCATTTGGGGTATGATGCTTCTGCACTTTACCATCCAGCAGCGAACTCAGCCTGAAAGCAGCTCCATGCTGCGTGAGCAGATCCTGGACCTCAGCAAAAGGTACATCAAGGCACTGGCAGAAGAAAACAGGAATGTGGTGGATGGGCCATACGCTGGAGTCATGACAGCTTATGGTAAGCACTGTGTTTCTGGGACCTCTCCATTAAAGTGTGCCTTGGCCTTGAAAATGGCCCTAGAAGCTCCCAGACATGGTCTTGTCATGCCTTCATAAGCAGTGAATTGCACACAGAGAGGCATCTTTAGGAAATTAAAGCAGTGCCATTTTCATTGTTCTGAGCTGGTATATGCAGACACACTTCCCCCTGGAATCAATGGGTTAGGACAGTTAGGGCTCTATTGGTTGTGTTTGCAGCTAGCTCCTTCTCCCTGAGGACATTTCAGGAACCATGTGATCTCATGTGGGAGTGAGTTCAGGGAATGCTGAAAAATATTCTCATCGTTCCCTAAACAAAACTTAATTAAGGCTGGTGGGGGTGAGGTGAAGAGGATGGGGAGGAATGGAAGCCAGTAAACTTAGAGCCAATTGTGTGCCTCCCGCCAGCCGATAAGTAGGACACTGGCACTTGCATCCTGGTGAGTTTTAATCTTTGGCTTCTTGAGGTTATGTTGCTCTTCTTCTTGCCCTTGTCTCTAATTGCCCTCACTTTAAAAGGAATCTTTGTGTACTTGTTGCTTTTTTTTAAAAGAATTTTTTTTTTCAGAATTATTTTTGAAATCATAAAGAGTAAAAAGATACACATATGGAATGTAACTTATTTTTCTTTTATGTTTAATATAGAAAAAGTTGGAAGCTGTAGACAAGCAAAAAAAGAAAAAAATTACACATAAGTCTACTACTCCAGGCAATAACCACAATTAACATTTCAGTGTGTATTTTTCTGATATTTTACATATACACACACAAAAATATATACATATATACACAAATACAAAAAAATTGCAAATGGATTTTAGAATATGCTGTGTTTTGCAGAGCAGAATTGGTCTGTAGAAGATGACCTGTTGTTGAGTGAAAGAGTCTCATCATTGAATTGAGGTTTCAGTGGTCTCACTGAAGTGGTCTCCATGATAGTATAGATGAGATACAAGAATGGGGTTAGGTGAGGTGGAGAAAGTGGAGTTCTGTTTTGTGACCCACTCAAGGAAGGTGCCCTGAAGTATGCAGAGTTCAAATCGTGATTCCCAAAAATGTGCAGCAACAGTTCAGTGCAGATTGACTTCAGACACAGGAAATCATACTCAGTTATACATGTACTTTTTTCTTTCCAAAAGGGGAAAAAAACTTGTTTTTAAAAATATGTAAAATTTTATACACACGTGTGTGTGTGTGTGTGTGTGTGTGTATATATTTATTATAGAAGATGCTTCTAAGGAACATTGTAGAAATTCTTTTCTAGTTCTTACTATGTAAATAATCATACTCTGCTTTTAATCTGTTAAAAGTGTAGGCATTGGCTTTTAATATATCTAAATAAAATGGTATCTTTTTTGAACTGATGGATTTAAAAAATGGGATTCGACTGTGGGAACTTACACTGAAAAACAACTAGGTAGTTTTTCCTAGAGTTGCATTTTAAAATTGCTCATCGACTCACACTTTTGTAACTTTTCCAGAGTAGTTGAGATAAACCAACAGAAAATAAAGTTGATTGTCACCATTAGTGTTACCAATGTATATAACGTAGCAGGTAACACAGGTACAGTTTTAAAGTTTCTGGTTGTATGCATTTCATGTTACAGCTTTGAAGGGAAAGAGTTACAGCTCAGTGGTAATTTTCTCTTGTTTCTCTTAGTCTGTCAAACCTTTTCTATGGCCAAGCAGCAGCTCCACAAATAGCAAATTTGTAGGCTTTAAATTTCTCCAGTTGTTTTGGCTGTTTTTATTTCTTGTGTACTGCTAAAAATCTCATAGGGAAGGCTTCCCTACTTAAGGACAATAATTTGGTCTTAGCTTTTCAGCCTCACAGAGATATTATTTTTTAAGTTACAAAAAAATCTCAGAATAGGCTGTTAGAATTTCAGCCACCCTATATGCTTGTAATCATAGGACTTTGCATCTCAAAGAAACTATAGAAATTATTCATTCCAACTTACTTTTGTAGATGAACCTTAGCAAAATAATTTCTTTTTCTCAAAAACAACAAAGAAACAATCAAACAGGTCACATGAGCAACTCTAACTCACACTGCTAGTTTTCTCTTTCTTCTAATCAACTTTAACATATCAAAGTGGTTTTGGGAGCTGAGTTTCTGGAATTTAATTGGATTTGTATGCATGTGCTTGAGGTATTGGGGGTTATCACATGGTGAGATCCTCCTAAGACACGGTGTCTCATTTGGTGCTACTGACATTTTGGTCTAAATAGGTCTTGATTGTGGATAGGATTTCAGCAGCATCTCTGGGGTCTCTACCCACTAGATGCCAGTAACAGCTCCCTAGTTGTGACAGTCAAAATGTCTTTAGACATGTGATAATTGTCTCCTTCCTGCCACCTTGGAGAACTGTACTAAGAGTGGAAACCACAAACGCCATCTGACATCATCTTTTAAAGGATGTTATCAAGCAGATAACTGGTTTTAGGTTTTTTGTTTGTTTCTGAGATAGTGTCTTGCTTTGTTGCCCAAGCTGGAATGCAATGGTATGATCTTGGCTCACTGCAACCTCCGCCTCCCAGGTTCAAGCCTCAGCCTACAGAGTAGCTGGGATTACAGGCACACACCACCACGCCCAGCTGCTTGTTGTATTTTTAGTAGAGACGGGGTTTCACCATGTTGGCCAGGCTGGTCTCGGACACCTGACCTCAGGTGGTCCACCTGCTTCGACCTCCCAAAGTGCTGGGATTATAGGTGTGAGCCACCGTGCATGGCCTGATTTTAGTTATTTTAAACTTAAAAGCCTAGTGTTACCCCTGGTTTCCAGTTCTGGCACCAACAATGTGGATTGAATGAGAGGATCGTACTAGGGATTAGTATAGTCCAGGGCCAGTCCTAGAAGCTGGAGAGCCATTCTGATGACATATGTTTCCCTTGGAATCTGTCAGTATCAGTAACATTGTGTGACATGCAGGCAGCCCTGGCAGTTAATGTCACATGGTGGTCCAGAGAATGTAGGATTCTTAGTAGTGTAGCTGGGCTGGCAGAACGGTGTTGGGGATGCATGGGCCATTAGTTTGCAGTCTCTTTTTTTTTTTTTTTGCCATAAATGCAACCTATGTGCAGTGCACTGCCTACACATCTGCTTTGAAAGAGTGAAGAGTTGATCCTGTATGGCTGGGATTTGTGTCTGGTTTAAATGAATCCAGCAAAATGAAGAAAAAAATTCCTTCTTTCTCTCATCCCCATATTGGTATAATCAGAGGCTCTCAGGATAAATGGGTCTACAGTAGGTATTTGAGGGATTGTAGTAGCTGATTTTAGATGATTGCTTATTTATTAGAATTTTCTGGTTAGAGATTCCAGGGCAGCAGGGCTCGGTGAACTATGAACTGTGCTCTAAAATTGGAACACCTCCACTCCCACTTGTTTGTAACAAATGCAATAACAGATAAACATGATAATTCCAGTATTTATTTCATAATACATCTGAAACATTCTGAATCCATCGATCAGCAGTCACCATAGTTATTCTAAATACTCATCTGATCAAGTTCCTTATTGATTCAGCTACTTCCCAGGACTCCCATGGTCTAAGGCAGAGTCATCAAACCATGGCCTATGGGCCAAGTCTTCCTTGATACCTGTGTTTGTAAAGAAAGCCATGCCCATTTGATTACATGCAGTCTGTGGCTGCTTTTGCACTATAATGGCAGAGTTGAGTAGTTGTCATACAGACTGCAAAGCCTAAATATTTACTGTCTGGTTCTTTACCAAAAATGTTTATCAGTCTCTGACTTAGATAGTCTCTTGGTGAGTCTCTCTATCTACTGGATTTTGTGGGTATGTGTGTGTCCCAAGTCTCTTTCATGCTTGTGTTAAGGTGCACATATATAAATGCAGCATTTCTCTAGCCTCTGAAAATGCTTCTTCTAAGTGGCAGGTCGAGAGTTGTAGTGGTTAGGAGCATGGGTTTTGGAGCCAACTGGTTTGTCTTTGCCACATCCTGCCTGCATGACTTAGGCCCTAGAAGCACAAAACTGCTTGAAAGTGGGGTGTCAGTGCCTCTCACCAAGGACTGTGAGACATGAGCAAGGTGCTGTGTGTCAGGTGCCTGACATTGTGTGCTTATTGTTGGCTGTTAGTGTGGCTTGTGACTAGTACTCAATAATAGAACTTGAAGAATATCTTCCCTGCCCCAACCCATCCTTGTTTTGGTGATTTTAAAAGAGACTTCTGGACTTCTTTGGGATTTGGCAACTCCAAAGTGATACTTGGAAGATCTCCTGGGCAGCCCGTGTGGAACATTCAGTGCATTTGTTATTGGAGTGTGGAGGGCTTTTCTGTGTATTACTCTGTCAGTCTAGAGAGGAGTGTGTTGGCTTTTGCCTCCCAGGCAAGTATAGAGCCAGAGCCCTCTGCAGGTCAGCAGAGGAGAGCCCTCTGCATCTCCCAGCCAGTGTGGCAGGGGCCATGCCTGCCAGTGACGTCTCGGGAATTGTGTCATGGATGGTGCCACTCACCCGAGTCAATGCAATTCTTGTTTCTGAGGTGAATTGATCTCTGTCTCCAACAGCCTGACCCAAATTCTGATCCCTAGTGATACCTCTTATCTAACTGGACAGACCCGGTCCACTTGTGTTCTCTAATGAACAGTAATGGAAACCTGAGGCGAGGTGACATTTCCCTTCATGGTCCATCCACACCTTGTTAACCCTGGCTTCTCTGGGCTGGGGCACTGTCCTAGAAAAGCTGCCAGCTCAGGCTCAAACAGCTGTGGGCTCCCAGTTTCTCTCTGCTGACCCCCATCCCACTTGCCTGCTGCCTGATTCCTCCTTGACCTCCCGGTTCTGTGTGCCTGCTCTTCCCTACCTTCTGCCTGTCTCCTGGTTCCCTGAGCTTTTTAGTCCTAGACTGGCCCTTTGGCTTCTGTTTTTCAAGCCTGGTCCTTCAGGAAATGTCTGTCATTGGCTGGACTATCCCCCACATTTTGTGCATACAGTGAGAAACAGATGGACAAAGGCCCTGCTCTCATAGATGCTTTGTTATCTTTGGAAGGAAGAAATAATAAACAAGAGAAAGTCAGATAGCAGAGTACATTCCAGGAAGAAAAATGGGGATAGGATTTAAAATATCTGAGGGGTGGCCAGGTATGGTGGCTGATGCCTGTAATCCCAGCACTTTGGGAGGCCGAGGCGGGTGGATTACAAGGTCAGGAGATCGAGACCAGCCTGACTAACATGGTGAAACCCCATCTCTACTAAAAATACAAAAAAAGTAGTATTTTTTTTTTTTTTTTTGGTGCATGGTGGCGGGCGCCTGTAGTCCCAGCTACTCGGGAGGCCGAGGCAGGAGAATGGTGTGAACCTGGGAGGCGGAGCTTGTAGTGAGCCAAGATTGTGCCACTGCACTCCAGCCTGGGCGACAGAGGGAGACTCCGTCTCAAAAAATAAATAAATAAATAAATAATAAAAAATATCTGAGGGGCTACTTTGCACTGGAAGGTCACCTCTCTCTCTGGAGGTAACTTTTAACCAAATGACACCAAGGAGCAGCCAGGTACAGTGGAAAGAAAGAGGTGGAGGCAGAGCATGCCAGGGAGAAGGCATGGTGTGTGCTAGGCCCTAAGGCCAGCATATGCACTCCAGGGTAGAAGGGAGGCCACTGTAGCTAAAACAAAGTGAGCAAGGAGTGGCATGGAAGGTGTTTGAGGCGGTGAGAGGCCAGCAGCTCATGCAGAGCCCTGTAGGCTGTGGCTTCTGGTATCAATATGGATGTTCTTATGCGGAAACCAGACCTCGACCTCACCCTATAGTTCACTGCTTTCTCTGTGGGAGGAAGGAAGTTTTCTCCTTAAGGAGGCATACACCGGGGTTGGAGAACCAGCACAGGGCTTTTGGTTGCTGGTTGGGGGCAGTGGAGAGGTAACTGCAAGTGGGCTTCTGATTGGCCCTCATTGGCTTGGGATGCTGTATGTTAACACCATTTAGGACTGCTGAAGATTGCTCTGAAAGGTTAGCAGCTGCTGTGTGTTGCAGATCCAGATAATGTTCTGAGATTGGAATGAGAGCTTTTGCAAGTGTTGCCTTCCACCTCTCTTGTGAAAAAGGAATAAAAACAGGTTGGATTTCATTAAAGATGCAAGCATGTAAAGGGTTTTTTAGTTTTGTTTTTTTTTTTTCCCTCACTTTTCTTTTGTGTCTCTCTTCCTACAAATAGGGAAATATGGTCAAGGAATAGGAATCGTTTCTTTTTTTCTTTCTGTCTTTATTTTTTTTTGAGGACTGGGACTATTGTGGGATAATGTGGAAAACCACTGTTGCCAAAGTAGAAATTCCCTGCCCTTGAGGGAAATGCACTGTTCTTGGAGTGAAACTGGTAGGGGAAAAAATAGCTGGGCTGTTTGGTGTGTCTGAGAAGGCTTTAGTTACTCTATGGTGACGTGGCTGATGTGATTAAAGAAAGGGCTTTTTGGTTTAAAAAGCTTGGAACCTAAAAATGGGCCTCTCTGTGGCTTGGGACTTCTCCAGCCATCCTGTGGTAGAGTCCAGCCTGCCCAGTATCCTCATCAAAGTCAGGCCAAGTTCACAAGCACACCCAGGCCAGTCAAAAGGTCTGAGGAAGACCTTGGGAATGTTTTAGACAGGAGAAGTAAACTCAGAATAAGGGGCTCATTCTTCTACTCCTCAGTCATTAAGACCCTTTCTTTCATGCAGCACCACTACTTCAAGTCTGGATTGAGGAGGGATTGCACGCACATGTGTAGGGTTGGAGTCTGCCATTGCCATGTTCAAACGATAAGGCTCAGAATGTCCCTTGTCTTACCTGGCTGCCATAGCTCTCTATGACCCTCTGCTTCTTCCCAACTGTGTCCTGGTGCTCTTTTGCTGTCAGAAGTGCTTGGGCAGACCTCATGCTGCTGCGGACACCCTAAAAAGCTCCACACCCTCTCAAGTCTACTAAGGCATGGTGGCTGTCTTCTAGGACAAGACTGTTGCATGGTGGCTGAGCATTCACCTGTCTCTGCGCCTCTGCATTTGCTCTTCCCCACGCCTTCCTATCTTCCTTCTTTCTTTGTAAATAAAGTTTGTTAGAACACAGCCATGCCCATTCCTTCTGTTTCAGAGAAGTTAGCCTTCCCTCCTTCACAGGAGGGCCCAAGCCCACTGTTACTCTCATTCTTTATAACACTCAAGCTACTTAGAATCAAGTATTTGTTGTATGAGCTGATCGTATGTCTCTCCCGCTTACAATGTAAGTTCTGAAAGAGCAGGGACTTTGGTCTGTTTTGTTCCCTGCTGTGCCCCGGAACTTAGTACCTTCTGCCTGGCGCATAGTAGGAGCCATGAATGAATAGCAGCAGCCCTTGGCGAAACTCTGTGATGTTCTGTGTGGTACAGTTACAGCTGGGACTCATTTGAAAATCACAATAATGTTTTTAGTGAAGCAGGAAATGAGAAGAAATTCCCTATGGGCTCTGCATCTAAGAGGCTCCAAGTAGCTATTATGCATGATCCTGACATGGAAACTATTGTTTATTCTGGAAGGTAGTTAGTGTTTCTGTTGGAGGGATGGAACACGTTGTGTTCCTTACTGATGTGTGACCTTGAACAAGTCACCGATCATCTTAAAGCTTACTTCCTCTTTTGTAAAACACACAGTATAATATCACTTAATCTCATAGGCTTGTTGTGAGGATTACAAATGACAAAGTTTATTTAGGCACTTAGATTGACTTAAATTATTCTTGTACTTTTTTTTTTTTTTGGTGTTTTTGTTTTATTTTTGTTTTGTCTTGTTTTGGAGATAGTCTTGCTGTGTCACAAAGGCTGAAGTACAGTAGTGTGATCATGGCTCTAGCAACCTCCGCCTCCCAGACTCAAGCCTTATGCCCACCTCAGCCTCCAGAGTGTAGGCACGTGCCACCACGCTAGGCTACTTTAAAACAAAAAAGTTATTTTATCTAAAGATGGAATCTCACTGTCTTGCCCAGGCTGGTCTCAAACTCCTGGCCTCAAGTGATTCTCCCACCTCAGCCTCCCGAAGTGCTGGGATTGCAGGTGTGAGCCACTGTGCCCAACTAGTACTTAATCAAAGTGCATTCTTTCCTATTAGTTATCACTAACTCTGACTTGAATATGTACCTGCATCTGTTACCACCCAGCCATAACTGTTCATGTAGATCTGACATTGATCATTCGTTTGAACACACGGCTTCAGCAACCTGTTTATGCAGCTGTTCTTAGCCTTTACAGGGGTAGAGCCTGACCAGATGTGAGAGGAAATATGCTCTGTTTCAGAAGAGGTGAGGCTTGCCACCACCCTCCTAAACTAGGAGATGTGGTTGTCATTGCCCTCTTCAAAAGATACAGTTTTCCTCTGTGGGCTGTAAGATAAGCTGGGTGTGGCCAAGTTCACCTTTGTATCTAACCAGGGCATTGGTGGTGGTGGTGTTTCTGGCATGGTACAGTGAGCAGGAAGGAGTAGTGTACAAGGCCACCCTTTCCAAGAAGGTGCGGGCCCTGGTGTCAGGTGAGGACAATGGATGACAATAGGCTTGACCTCTCAGCACTTCTGATTCCTTACCTTTTCTATAAAAAAGGCTACAAGTCTTTGTTTCTATTCCATGCAGCTGGCTACATGTTAGGAAAATTCAGCGAATAGCCTAAGAACTCTATTCTGGATGTTAACAGATTCCATAAAGCACTTAATATCATCAACAGGCCTAGATAGGATCCTTTACCAGATTCCAATGCATGGAAATTTCCTCGATAGTAATGACACCCTCTGCATCACCTTAGGAAAAACATTTGCTTCTGGGCAGAAGTTCTGGTGAAATCTTAAATCTGTAGTTCTAACTCAGAAGAGAAGGCTAGTCAGTGTTGCCGAGCATCTGGGCTGCTCTTTGACTGTGTGATAATTGTTGTATGCCCTTTTGTGTCCAGAATCTGCTGCCTGGGACCACTGCAGGGTGGAAGCCACCTTTGTCAGTTCAGGAGCAGGCAAATTATCCAACATGTGGCTTTAAAATTCAAATGAGATAAGGCAGTAAGGGTCACTAAGATGTTTCTGGTGGGTAATGCCTTACGTGACTTTAGGGTACTGTGGCACTATCTTTGATTTCTTTTTTTGTTCTTTTTTTTTTTTTTTGAGACGGAGTCTCGCTCTGTCGCCCAGGCTGGAGTGCAGTGGCCGGATCTTAGCTCACTGCGAGCTCCGCCTCCCGGGTTCACGCCATTCTCCTGCCTCAGCCTCCCGAGTAGCTGGGACTAAGGCGCCCGCCACCACACTCGGCTAGTTTTTTGTATTTTTTAGTAGAGACGGGGTTTCACCATGGTAGCCAGGATGGTCTCAATCTCCTGACCTCGTGATCCGCCCGTCTGGGCCTCCCAAAGTGCTGGGATTACAGGCTTGAGCCACTGCACCCGGCTATCTTTGATTCTTAAGAGTACAATTCATGTACTATGTATATATATTTAAAATAACACTTAATGCCTTTGTGACTTTGAAAATAATGTGAATTTTTATGTAAAATTAGAGCATATGAGGCAGTATGGAGATGAATAAAGAATAAATATTACCTCTAAGTGCAGATCTTACCCAGTAAGATTGATTTCTCTTTTTTCTTTTAAAAAAAAGTGATACATACGTGTGTGTATATATGTCTATATGTACATGAATATATGCCTTTTTTTAAATTAAGATACTGCATTTCCTTATGCCATTAGGTATTTTTGATGACTGTACACTTTTCCTTTTTTATCCGTCCACTTAACAAATATTTATTGAACTCCTGATATTAATAGCTAGTGGCCATAAACAGAGATGACAAGCAGACTTGGTCTCTGCCCTCCCTAAGTTTACAGTCTAGTGATTTATTCTATCTTATGAATGGCTGACATAATGTAATTTAATCTTTTTGTTGTGTGTTTGGGTAATTTCCAGTTCTTATCTGTAATAACACTATTTTATAAATAACACTGCTTTGAATGTCCTTGTACATAATAAATGGACTCTATTTGGGTCATTACTGTAACTCTATTATCTTTCTGTGGAAAGGTCACTCTAAAATTAATTTAAAAATATATAATTGATGAAACTTGACATTCCTGACAGTCAATGGAAGTAAGAGGTTGAGGTTAATTCTTTTTTCATTAGCACCTTCCTTTCTCATTAACGCCCCGTCTTTGCCGGTTTCTCCAGAGCAGCAAGTGAAGCTGCTCTGTGGCTCTGTTGTTCATGCTCTGCCTCTCGGGCAGCCATGGTGAAAAGGGATTTGATTTAGGAGCAGGCACAGACGTAAATTATTTTTGGCAGTTCAGATATAAGACCTTGCTCATTGCATAGTTGGTTTTGTGCCATAGTATCATGGCAGCTGCACCTTCACAGTAGATCTCAACCTTGGCTGTGCCCCAATCCTTGATGGACTCTGCAGATCTGGATTTAGTGCATTGAAGTTGCAACCTGGTAACTCTGCACAAAGTGAGTCTGATGCACAGCAGGGCTAAGAACCACTGCTTTAGAAGCATGTTCCAGGAAAAATGGGGTGGTGGGCAGCGTAGCTCCCAAGCATGGCCGTTTTTGATAATTCCTGAAATATGGATTGATTTTGATGATCTGGGAAATGAAGGTTTACCTCGCAGTCTCACATTATTAGCTGATAGATCTATAAACCTTATTCCACCAGTAGGGCCCTCCTTTCTATTGAGATCCATCCATCTCCCTGAATTCCAGAGATGGAGAAAAGTGTGATTTGCAGTTATAGCTCCTTGGCTGTCTGCTCAAGGATGTGTCTGTCAGCCCCTTCCAGTCACTTCTTACCCATTAATGCCATGGCTTCCTGGAAATGAAAACTTAACAGAAGCTGTCAAATAACCTGTTCCAGTGCAGTTTAATCGACCTTACCATTTATCAAAGAATGCCGGCATGATAGAAACCAAAGCCTGCTTTCCCTAGAGAGACATTTTAAATGTTTTTCAACTACTTTGATCTCATCTTCATCATGTACAGTAAGTTTTAGGAATGCAGAATTGCAGTAGTAATGTTGGGATTAAATTTTTATTGTGAAGGCTTTGAACCACAAACAAAATTTTAAAAGCTCATTAGTAATTGAAAATGATAATCTTGCTGAGGACTCATGGCTATAATAACTATAAGACACAATGAAATATTAAAATATTATACAAGAATTTGGAGTAATATTGTTCTTTCATTTTTATTAAACTATAGAAATTCTTTGTACAGTTGTAGTGAATAAAAGGGTTACCATTAGGATTAAAACACAAACAGACCGGCGCGGCGACTCACACCTGTAATCCAAGCACTGTGGGAGGCTGAGGCGGGTGGATCATGAGGTCAGGAGTTCGAGACCAGCCTGACCAACATGGTGAAACCCCGTCTCTACTAAAACTACAAAAATTAGCTGGGCGTGGTGGTGCCTGTAATCCCACCTACTCAGGAGGCTGAGGCAGGAGAATCGCTTGAATCCAGGAGACGGAGGTTGCAGTGAGCTGAGATCGTGCCACTGCACTCCACCCTTGGCCACAGAACAAGACTCCATCTCAAAAAAAAAAAAAAAAAAAAAAGATTAAAACACAAACAAAAAAAATAATGTTATGTTATGTTATGTTATGTTATGTTATGTTATGTTATGTTATGTTATGTTAGATGGAGTATTGCTCTGGCTGTGTTACCCAGGCTGGAGTGTAGCAGTACGATCTTCGTTCACTGCAGCCTCCGCCACCCGGGTTCAAGTGATTCTCCTGCCTCGGCTTTCCGAGTAGCTGGGACTACAGGCACATGCCACCACGCCCAGCTAATTTTTGTATTTTTAGTAGAGACGGGGTTTCACCATGTTGGCCAGGTTGGTCTCGAGCTCCTGACCTCAGGTGATCCACCTGTCTCGGCCTCCCAAAGTGCTGGGATTACAGACATGAGCCATCATGTCAGCCTGTTATTTCTTTAAAATTGTGATAAAACTGTTAACAGTTTTTGGAGGTTTAACAGTAAAATACAAGGTGCAAAATAATTTCATTGCCTGGAAACGTATAATTTACTGAGCCTTATTTGTGAGAGTACTATAGTTTGTTTCATTCATTCATTTGTTTACTTACATAACACATACTTAATGTGCCAAGCACTGTATAATGATACAGATAAGGGCTTGGCGTCATCTCTGTCATTGTTTTTTATTAAGAACATCCTTAATCTTGGGTTGGCTGCTTTGAAATGGTGACTTGGGTAGCTGCTTGAGTTAAAAATGAACTTTTTTCTTTCATATTGGGAGAGAAAACATGCCTCCCCAGGTAAAGTGCTTAGAGAATTCAAGGTTTTTAGTAGCCTTATATTCCATCTTCATTTTAAGGGAGAAGATATAGAAATAGTCTTAATTTTAAAAAAATCTTGGATCACTTGATGTATTTGGTAGTTGCCAGTGTCAGCTGGTGGATGTTTAGTGATACTGGGTCAGGTGACCAGAGTTGCCACAGGACAGGGGCATGAGTGAGTCTTAAGAGTGGTTGGTATATGTTTTCCCACGAACACATGGCAAAATCCCAGAGGTTATTCTCTAACAAGTAGATTCAGGGGAAGCAAGTCAGAGATGCTTGCTGGTGGACAGGTCCGTTGTAGTTCTTAAGAGACAGTGCAGCATGGTGGGTAAGAGCCATCAGCCCTGGAACCAGACTGGGTTTGAGTCCTGGGTCTGTAATCACCTCTGCTAAATTATTTAGCCTCTCTGTGCTGTGATTTATTTGTAAGAGGGGCATAGGGATGATCATATGCTCCTCAGATTGTCTTGGTAGGATTAAATGAATTAGTTCATTTAAAGTGCTCAGCACACTGCCTGGCATATAGAAAGTTAAGTAAGTAGAGGAGGTGATATCAGGGTGGCTGTGGTGATGGTGATCCCTCCTCCTCATCATGAATCCCCTTTTACACTCCATGTCACACAGTCACAGAAGGTCAATCTTTGGCAGATGGGGTCAACAAGAAATAGTAGGTCAGTCGTATTTACTGGTCACTGTAATTTGAGAACTGAGGGAGAATATCTTCTTAATTATAAGTGTGACAACTTCGTATCCTACCTAGAGTATGCTCCACTAATGACTATCACCAGTAACAATGGATTGAGGACTGTGTCCAGTAGTCTGTTGAGAGCCCATCAGCATTGGCTCATGTTCTGTTAGCTCTCCCTTAGGGAGGAAGGCAGACTTCCCTCACTGCAACTTTCCGTTGTATTTGTAGCAGTCCCTCCAGTGAATGGAAGTCACACATGATGCAGGTTCATTCAGTGGGCATTTCCTTTCCTGTAAGCCCTCTATCACAGTTCTCTCTCCATGTCTTCACAGAGGGCAGTGGGGAATACAGAGGGTTTGAGAGAATGCACCTAATTCAGCGGTTCTCAAATGAGGGCAGTTTTGTCCCTCCAAGGGATATTTGGCAGTGTCTGCAGACGTTTTTGATTGCCACACCTGGAGAATTGCTGCTGTCATTCAGGGAGTAGAGACCAGGGATGCTGCTAAACATCCTACAATGCAAGGACAGTTACCATGACAAAGAATTACCTGGCCCAAAGTGTCAGTAGTGCCGAGGTTGAAAAATCCTGAGTTAAGTCACACTAGAGGGCCAGGGCTTCTGTGCTTGGCCAACTACAATTACTGGTGATAGTTAAATGCTGTCTAGATCGTATTCGGATTCTAGCTGGCTTGATGACACAGGCTCTAGGCAAAGAGGCTGAAATGAAAAGAAATACTGAGGAGTATTTCTTTATACTGAACATTGCCCCTTCTCGCTGGCACGACTGCCCCCTTCTGCGTGGCTGGCCTCTGGCACTCTTCAGAACTCTGGAGAGCCAGTTGATGCATTAGACTCAGTGACAGAACAGGTGACCGACTCCCGCTGTCTGTGCCAACTAATGATGTGCCTGTGACAGACTGAGTCATGCCGACCGTAGGACTGCAGACCGCAGAGGAGAGTGCTCTCATGACCCTTTGGATAAAGCAATAAAGCTTTGCATCACCTGAGGAGAGATTTCTTTGGGAAAGATGAGAACATTTTCCACTGAAAGGCTTTATTTTACTTATATATTTAACAGGCGGTTATGCAGTGCTTATTATGTGCCAGCCAGTATTCAAAACATTTTATAAATATTAACTCATTAACTCCTCTCCACAACCCCAAAGCTGAAGTGTTGTTCATGTCACTCTTTTACAGATAAGGAAACAGGAATGCCAGAGGTGGGACTGAAACCTAGGAACTCTGGCTCCAAAGTCAGGCCCTTAACCGCTGTGTTATGGATGAAAGACTCTGAACTTCACCCTTGGTTTATTTTTTCTACCCAGGTTCTTGACTTCTGATTGGTCCCATTGAGACATCAGGGAATTAAACAGTCCTGAGGCAAGCCCTCATTTTATCAGCTTCTTATTTAATATCTGTGAACCTCAGTTTTCTTGTCTGTAAAATGGAGTCACATCTACCTCATGGGGAGGATGTGAAGATAAAACAGTTGTCCATTTTGCATTGCTATGAAAAATACCTGAGCCTGGGTAATTTATAAAGAAAAGAGATTTATTTGGCTCAAGATTCTGCCACTGTACAAGAAGCACAGCACCAGCATCTGCTTCTGGTTCACTGGGCATAATGGAACAGGCTGGTGCACCTTTGACGAGGTTCGCTGGCTGTGATCTGTGCTGTTTATGTGACCACGTGTGTTTATTTCATGGTCAGATCACTGCATCTGCTCAGGGACAAGTTTGCTATTTTCCAGGAGAAAGGAAGGTTGCAACTTCCCGTTTGTCTTAACTCAGGGCTTTTCTCAGTCCTGCTACCCACACTCTGCACTTTTCCCCTGGCCCACTCCCAATTCAGAAATGGGTCTGGATTCTATTTCCATGGATGGTTATGCAGTCACCCATCTGCTTTTCTGACACATACAAGTCAGTATATCTTTCTGTGATTATGAATTTTTAGAGGAGAGAGTCTAAGCTTATCTTTTTTTTTTTCTTTGAATATCTTGTCTACAAATAGTAAATGCATCCATAGCGGTGAAGGAGTTCCTGTAATTTATCCAGAGAAAAGTGCAGTACTCTTTAATGTGTAGTCAGATGTGTGAGAAAGGGAACCAACTCTTAAATGTAAGAACCATGAGAGTATATCCCCAGCATCTAGAATAATATGTGGCACATAGTAGTAGCTTAATAAATACTTGTGAGCAAATGAATGACTCTAATCTTTACTTTAAATATTTCCTAAATCTGATTATAGTCAATTCTGGGTTGTGTAGCAGACCTGAAAATCTGGGGCTGTAGCTTTTATGAAGTATTAGTGTATGTAACTAACAGAATTGAACACTTTTTAAAAAACTGGGACATACTAGAGTATGCAACACGAAAAATAACGAACTTGATCCAAAGGCTACTTTGGGATCTTGCTGCACCCTTGAGGTGTCATGCTTTGTATGAGAAACTATGGTGCTGTAAGGAGGAATTCAATGTAGTGCTATAGCAGGATGCTAACAAGGAGTTTTCCCTGTTGACCAAGTAGCTGGAAATAGTTATACCATGTCACTTATTGTCAGACTTGCATTCTGCAACAGACTGATGTATTTAGTAGGATCTGGGCCAGATGAAGATGGCCCTTGTTATCTTTCAGATGTGGTTTGACAGATCTTTTGTACCACTTCAGAAACATTTGAGAAGTTTTATTCTCCATGATGAAGAGAGAGCAAGCCAGACAGATATGCAGAGGCCATAGAATTTTAAAATTGTCTGCACTTTCTTTTACAGATCTGAAGAAAACCCTTGCTGTGTTATTAGATAACATTTTGCAGCGCATTGGCAAGTTGGAGTCGAAGGTGGACAATCTTGTTGTCAATGGCACCGGAACAAACTCAACCAACTCCACCACAGCTGTTCCCAGCTTGGTTGCACTTGAGAAAATTAATGTGGCAGGTAAAAATATCAATTCTCTGCCCTGATATGGAGTCACACCCTGCTTTGGACCAAGAAGAGAATAAAGGAGAGCAGTGGTTCTTACTGGAACCCACATAATATAAATTCTATAAACTTAGCATGGCCATTGTAAAGAGAAGTCTAAATTTATTTTTTAATAGCAGATGTTAAAATGCTTTTTATAGTTTTATCATGATGCATAATATTTGGTAGTTTCTGTGACACATTTGCTCTTAATGAGCTGCTGGAATTCACTTGTAAAGAGAAGATTCATAGCATGGATTAAATGAAATATAGAGGTTATTTGAGAAGCACATGCCTTTTAGAGTTCATTCCTCCTCCATACTCCCATCAGACAATTTTGAAAGTCTGTTACATATAATAGGTTCTCTCCTCCCTGTTGTTTAAAAAAAAAAAAAAGGGCCGGGCGCGGTGGCTCAAGCCTGTAATCCCAGCACTTTGGGAGGCCGAGACGGGCGGATCACGAGGTCAGGAGATCGAGACCATCCTGGCTAACACGGTGAAACCCCGTCTCTACTAAAAAATACAAAAAACTAGCCGGGCGAGGTGGCGGGCGCCTGTAGTCCCAGCTACTCGGGAGGCTGAGGCAGGAGAATGGCGTAAACCCGGGAGGCGGAGCTTGCAGTGAGCCGAGATCGCGCCACTGCACTCCAGCCTGGGTGACAGAGCCAGACTCCGTCTCAAAAAAAAAAAAAAAAAAAAAAAAAAAAGCCACCATTGCAGAAAATGCCTCCTATGTATATATGGAGAAATAGAAATTATGGAAATGGCTTTTAGGAGATAAATGGCCCCTGCCTAATCCTAGGCGGATTCTGTAGCCACTCATGTACACCACCATGCGGTTCCCACTGGAAGGCATTTTGTTTTGCCCCTTCTGGAAACTGGAATATTGGATGAGAGAAGGAAAATTGACTAAAAACAACACCCAAATTATATGCAGCATGTTGTTGCCTACAGCTCACATTAGAACCCTCCCTCCAAGTCCCCCACCACCATCACACTGCTCTGAGGTCAGCCTCTGGGTCTTTGTGCTTGAGCCAGGACTGCTCTTGTTAGGGTGACCACGATTTTCTGGGGAACCAGGACAAAGTGAAGAGCCTGAAGATTAGGATTCAGTGGTTTGGGTGAATGGTTGTGAACAAGCTGTCTATACTTTTGGTGGGTGGTACCCAAACTCTGGTTAATAGATAAAGTAAGTAACTAGGTTACTTTTGACATCAGTTCCTGCTTTAAAAAAAATCTTGTTTTATATACTTTAAGCTTATTTATTTCCCTTTCCCTTTTGCTTGTAAAAATTCACACACTTAAGTGGGAGAGATTCTTTTCCTTTCCCACCTCGCAGTGTCAGAACATTTAATTGTTTTACATTATGCAGGCTGGTTGTTATTACCTTTTTAATGTTCTTTGCCCTTTAGCAAATTTTAAATTGCAAAATATATTTCTAATAATTCAAAGTATCCAACCAAAGTTATTAAAAATAACTTTTAATTACAACACTGAGGCAGTGTCATCTAGGCCATAAATCCTGTCTTCCTTGCAGTTTCCAACAGCTTCTGTAATTAGACAAGAGAACCTCCCACTGTGTTTAGCTGCTTATTAATAACTGGAACCATGCCTCTTCAGTCTCCACTTGCCACCCTTGTACCCAGTAGAAAACGCTACTGGAAAGGCTCTATCTGGTTCATCACTGTTTGGTGTCATATTTCTGGAGATGGAATGGAGTGTTCTGCCTTTAACTTTGCTGTTCCCCACTGCCTCTGAAGTCCTGTGGCTTGTGGGCCCCTATGAACACATCTCCTGTCATTCTTTCCCCCAAGGTGGGATCTTGCTGCCTCTGACTGTCCTGTTTGTTGCAAGGCTCACAGAGACTGCTACCTGGGCTTTAAGCTGCAGAGCACAGGGTAGTGGGTGCACCTCCAAGAAGGAAATGGGAAGGACTTGGTGACTACTTCTTTCAAATGAAATTTGGAAACATACCAGCCATATGTATTGAGCTAGTTTACCGCTTAACAAGTATCATGTTTTCTAAGCCAATGGCTCTGAGTGGGACTCCTCTAAATGTGCCACTGGTGCTGTGTTTTTAATAATAATTTAAAGAACCAGAGTGTTGTGTTTTTTGTTTTTTTTTTCCTTTTTGGGAAATCGGAGCAAATTTAGAGTTACGCATTTAATGAATAACCTCATTCGCATGTCTTTTCATCTTTCAGGTATGTGTGGGACACAGTCCGTACCATCATGATTTTTACTGGGTAATTAGGAAAAGAATACACATGCATAAAATGACACAAACCATAGTTGCTATAAAGTAGGGGTGACTCAGAAAAAAATTTGGAGGCAGGGAAGGAGAGGAAACTAACATTTAGTAGCTGTCCAGTAAATACAAGTTCCTCTTCCTGACCCTCCAGTGTACATGATTTTACTTAATCTTCTTAGCACCTCTCAGAAGTGTTTTCATAGGTTTTGTTGAGTTTAAGTGCTTGGGAATGGGTAACTGTTGGTACTGGAGTCCGCTGAGCTATGCTTAAGATCTGCTAGTGCTATGTAGAGAAGAGATTCTGAGTGTTAGCTCCATCTCTCCTTCCATTTGTAAATTATCATAAAGGCATGCGTCTGTAAAAAGGTGCTACCATTTTCTTACCTAGAAGAGAGCTGCCAGTTTCCTAGATTTAATCATCTGTCTCATCAGGTGATTTCTCTGTCTCAGGGTCTGCTCTCAGGCTGATGTTTGCAAAAGCTGGTCCGTGTGTGTGTGTGTGCGCGTGTGCACGCACGCATGCATGCTTGCAGAGGCATCCCTTTCATAGACACTGTCTTGGTCAGAGTGGATATAGATATGCTGGGCAGCCTTCTTCATTTCCCCCAGAAGGTGGGTAGTCCTTTGTATCTTGTCAGTCAACCACATATTTTTAAAAAACGGTTTGCCATGTCTATAGAGTACCAGAAAGAAGGACGAGGACTTAAGTGAACAGTTCTCATTTATGGGCAGCCCTTCCTTGCTTTTCTGCCCTCTCTCTGATCCATGACCATGCTGGTGTCTTCAGACCCCTCTGTCAACCTGAGTTGTGGGAGTTCAGTTTTATGGGGTTCCAGTCCTTGCTGAGTGAAGTTTTTCTCTCTCCCTTCCTGAATGGAGACATGTGGTAATTGCTCAGAAATGTTCTCCCTGGTGTGTCTTTACTGCTGACTCTGGTGTCTTATTGCTCACTGATGTTTCTGATTGCTTATTGTTGTGTCTTATTGCTTGCTGATATATCTTCTGGTTGGCTATAAACTGTCTCTAAATTGGGTACCATAGCAATTGAAGAAGGATTCCCTAAATTTAAATTTATTTTCTTTAAAGGGATGGCTCTGTGTGTGTGTGTGTGTGTGTGTGTGTGTGTGTGTGTGTCTCATTTTCTGTGTCTAGCTGTGTGCTGTGTAGCTTTTATCCAGTATGGCTTATCTTCACAAATTTATCACTGAGGGATTTTTTTAATGTGAAAGTAAATTTGCCCCTAGAGAAATTTAGTTGGAAATGAACTTTATTAAAATCAAGAAATCAGATTGAACTGGATTTTTGAGCTCTGTTTGTCTTATTGGAGAGAAAGGGGACTCAAAGGAATGAAAAAGTGGATTTTTAAAATCCCCACCCTTCCACCAATCACACAGTAAATAAATTTCTCCGTATTTACTTTCTGAAAGGGTTTGAAAGGCCTTCATCAAAATTCTCTCCTTTTAGAATGCTGCTTTCAATTTGAGAAAGACCCATTCTGTCTTCAGTTTTGTGATCTTAAATGAGGAAGTAGAGTGAATAGGATTGGATCTGTGGTTCTTTGCCATCTACCTGAAATGGGGAAAAGGTAAAAAGTGTACATATCTGATAATGAAAGTGCTTGCCTTCTAAGGACTGAGACAGTATCTGATTTATCTTTGTTCTGCCTATAGTGTCTTGATTGTAGCCTTACCTGTTGAGGATAATTCAGTAAATATTGCTCACATGGATTGGTTTCTATCGGAGGGAACAGCATTTGGTTTCATCACCCAGAGGAGTTTCTTACGGTTCGTCTTCTCCATTTACATTTGTGGTGATTTGCCTGGAAGTCGGACTTGGTAATTCATTTCCATAGTTCTCAGATCTTAAGACACCACCTAAGAGTGGGACTGCCTTTTTTGTTGGTCAGGACTGAACTTCCCATTGATGGTTCTGGAATGTGGAGGCTTCATAGGATGTGATAGTTACAATTCTACATTGTGATATTTTAGAGGACAACAACATTGTGCAGCCTCTAATAAATGTGCATGTGTACACATTTATTTATACTCTCAATATTGAGTTGTCATCCAACGTCAGCTGAATAACTAGTCAGTGTTGACTGTTCCCTAAAAGCCAAAACCATAATGATAGCATCCACGTAGTGTTGTGATGACTTAATAATTGCGAGGTCACTTGGGAAGCAGAATCACAAAATCAAAGGTACAGGTATAACTCAAGCGACTGTTTCCTGGTATTTAGTCCAAATTGAACTTCGGCAACCCTGCATTTTTTCCAAAGTCAGTAGCAATATGGAACACTTTCCAGTATTTGGGGTTGAAGTGCAATGTATTTGAATTTGGAAGCTGTTCTTAAAAACAGCAACTATTATTATTATTATTATTATTGTTACCACCATTTGAAAGTTGAAAATGAAAAATGTCCCTGCTGAGTTCTAGGGCTTGCATTTGGAAGTGCAGTTTTCCCCCTTTGTGCTGCTAATGGACCTTGACATTTAGTTGCACCCGTGCTGTTTCCTTGTATGTGTACCTGTGTTACCAGTTTGTGTTGAAGTAATACCTGAAGTGTCCCAGCTCCAACCCTGGGCAGTAGCTCAGCAGATGACTTTCCCAGGGTCAGATATTGGCATGTCAGTGAGATCCCAGATGCTACTGAGAGATGGGAGAGAGATGAGATTGCAGGTGCTTTCCTATTAAGTTGAGCAAGAAGCAGATATGTTCTGTCTATTTACCTGTCATTTTCTGTTTTGTTATTTGCAATGGTAACAATAAATGTGTGGACCCTTGTCAGAAGCTATTCTTTTGGTATCTTTACAGAAAAATGCTTGTCTTTGTTGGTATGGTTTTCACTTTGTGTGGTCAAGGATATTTTGATTTTTATTTGGAAGAAGAAAAACATAGTTCAGAAGTGATGCTAATCTTTGAGGAAGTGTATCTATAGCAGTGATTAACAGCTGTGGGTGATTTTGCCCCCAGGGGACACATGGCAATGTCGGGAGACATTATGGTTGTCACAAATGAAGAGGTGCTTTTTTCTTTCTTTCTTTTTTTTTTTTTTTTTTGAAACAGTGGCTCACTCTGTCGCTCAGGCCAGAATGCAGTGGCACCATCACAGCTCTCTGCAACCTCGACTTTCCATGTCCCCACCCCCTGGCACCTCAACCTTCTGAGTAGCTGGGACTACAGGCAATGTGCCATCATGCCTGGCTAATTCTTTTTTCTTATTTTTCATAGAGAATGGGGGGTCTTGCTAGGTTGCCCAGGCTGGTTGGGCTCCTAGGCTCAAACGATCCTCCTGCCTCAGCCTTCCAAAGTGCTGGGATTATAGGCATGAGTTGCTGTGACCAGCCTATTTACTTCTAATAAATGAAGACGGGAGATGCTGTAAAAAGCATCCTACAATATATAAGACATTGCCCACAATAGAAGTATCCAGCCCCAAATGTCAATTGTGGCAGGTTTGTGAAATTCTGATCTATAAGATACTGTTAGAATCTGGTGCCAGCAGATATTTTCACCTATGGTTAGTGCAGAAAGATGCCTGAGACACTGAAGTTTCCTGATAGGCCAGCTGAGACCTAAAGTTCCTTTCACTTTTGCTAGCAAGGCTGTTCACAAGCCCTGCTCCCACTGCCCTCTAACCTCTACCTCATTTAGCTTTGCCACTGGTCTAGGAGGCCTCCAAAGAAAGAGATTTTAGAAACTCCCAGAAGACTATTGTAGGCTCTTGACCTTAAGGAGCTTCTTTCCTGGCCCACAGTGTGCTTTTGGCAATGTGCATTTTACTTCTGCTTCTATAGAAGGTAATTATTTCTTCTCATGAAAGAGCCACTAATTCCAGATAACAATGATACAAAGTAGTCTTAGAGAATGGGTTTAAATTGCAGAACGTTTTAGAAGAAATTCTTTGTTATTTTAAGCAAAGTATATAATTATCAAGATATAAGAGAGTAAATTAAATAAGTTAAAGAAAACAAGACATGTCCCCAAAGATCTACTTTACATCAGAAAATACCCTTCACAGCATACTTGGAGCAGTATTGAAGACAATGAGACTAGAGAGTTAATTGGGATTTGTGAAGCATTTTCAGTGTTAAATGAAGGAGTTTCTATTTTGTTCCCTGGGGGGTGGCAGTTGATGAGAGGTTTAAAGTAGGAGGATGAATAGGTGTGAGGTCTGTGTTTCCAGAGAATAATTACTGGCCATGTGGAGTGAGATGCATATGAAGAGGGAGAGAGACTGCAGTTAATCTCCAGTTAGGAGAATGCCCTGGATTAGACACGTTCCTTCGGCCCGGGAGAAGGAGAATTTGAGACCCATGTTAGGGTGAAGCTGGTGTGATGGGGACACGGACAGACTGTGGGAAAGCGCAAGGGAGAAATTGTCATAATGATTTCCAAGGGTGTAGCTTGAAGGATAACTGGGTGACTCATTATTGAGGAAACAACCCAGCAGAGAGACAAGGTTCCATGAGGACTGTAGCCGCAAGCCATTTATTTCAGAATATCGGCTTAAAGGCAGTTGAAACTTTGGTGCTAGTGTTGAGGGGATGAGGGACAATGAAAGGCAGCATCTGTGGAACCAGACTGGCCTGGTTCAAATACTCGCTCCACCACTTCATAGCAGTGTGACTTTGGGTAAGTTTCTTAACCTTCCTCTGGCTGAGTTTCCCCATTTTTAAAATGGGAGAAATAATAGTAGTGCCCATTTCACAGTATTGTTAGGAGGTATATTAATCCATTTTCATACTGCTGTAAAGATACTACCTGAGACTGGGTAATTTATAAAGAAAGGAGGTTTTACTGACAGAGTTCCACGTGACTAGGGAGGTGTCAGGAAACTTAAATCATAGTGGAAGGGGAAGGAAGGCACGTCTTACATGGCAACAGGAGAGAGTGAACGAGAGAGCAAAGAAGTGCCACACTTTAAAATCATCTCCTCTCCCGAGAACTCGCTACCATGAGAATAGCATGAGGGAAACTGCCCCCATAATCCATTCATCTCCCACCAGCTCCCTCCTCTGACATGGGATTAAAATTCGAGATGGGATTTGGGTAGGGACACAGAGCCAAACCACGTCAGGAGGATTAGGTAAGACCGATAATGTACTTAGAAACATGCCTGGCATAAAGTCGGTACTGTATGAGCATTTGTTAATTACAGTTTAAAAGTTACATATTTGGAATATTGACATAAAAATGGAACACTGTAGTGACTACTTATTTGGATATCACCACTAGTCGTGAAATTAATATTTGTGTAGCGCTTTATAGATTAGGAAATAATTTTGTATATAGTATTTCACTGGAACACTTTAAATTTGAAGTTGCCAAATTAATCTTTTTGTGCTTCTGTTGTCAATATTTGGCTCATCACGAAATTCATGTTTTGTCAATAATCTCTTGGTTGCAAGAGGCCAACTACCTAGCTTATATTAACTTAAACTAAAAGGGAACTTGGGGCTCATGTCATTTAAAAGTTTGTAGGATGCTATGAGAAATTCAGACACGGGAACCATCTTCAGGAACCTCAGCTGTGTCCTCTCAGGTATTGGATATTGTCAGAAGCCATTCTTTTGGTGTGTTTGCCGAAAATTCTTGTCATTGTTGGTATAGTTTTCACTCTGTTGTCAAGAGGGTTTTGCTTTTTATCATTAAGAAGAAAATATTGGGAGGCCGAGACGGGCGGATCACGAGGTCAGGAGATTGAGACCATCCTGGCTAACAAGGTGAAACCCCATCTCTACTAAAAAATACAAAAAACTAGCCGGGCAAGGTGGAGGGTGCCTGTAGTCCCAGCTACTCGGGAGGCTGAGGCAGGAGAATGGCGTAAACCCAGGAGGCGGAGTTTGCAGTGAGCTGAGATCCGGCCACTGCACTCCAGCCTGGGCGACAGAGTGAGATTCCATCTCAAAAAAAAAAAAAAAGAAGAAGAAGAAAATATAGTTCAGAAGTGATGCTATCCTTCAAGGCTATGTTAATATGTTGTGTCTTTTATTTTACCTTCATTCTTAAGCCATCTTTGCCTGGTGGGGGCAGAGATGGATAGTCCCAAGGAGGCTCTAGGTTTTAGTTTTCAGTCACAGATGACTGTGCTGCTTTCCAGGAGGTTTTGGCAACTCTCTAGAGCAGGGTTATGATTGGTTTGGCCTGGCCTCTATGCCTGTTTATGATACAGTCAGAGTGACCAGTATCATGTTCCATCCTGATTGGCTAGGCCTGGGTCACATGGGTCACCCCTGGGAATTAATGGTATAGGAGAGGGGTCCATGAAGAGATTCCAGACGAGCAGATAAAATGCGTATGGCTACTAGAGACCCTGGTCATGTCATGGTTTGGCTTTCTGAAGCTATCCTAAACCTGACTCAAGCTTTTCTCTCCTTAAGTGTTTGGAGGGCAAAGCCTCAGGTCTGCTAACTTTCTACCTCCATTTTAAGCACTACTGTGGCCGCATGTGCCTCAGCCCCACTTGGAACGAGCCCAAACCCCTGCCTGCAGTTTATTCATGCTCTTATACACTTAACATGTTTTTGTCCACAGCCTGGCATGCTTCTGTTGTTCTGGCTGATTCTTCTTTATCATCTTTTTCAAGTCTCATCTGAAGCTCTGTCTCCCTAAGACTTGCTTGATGCCCCTCACACCCCAGAGGTTTGTGGTGTCCTTGCCTTGTATTCATATCATGTGTGTCCTTGGACTTTTCCACTCTTTGCTTGTCTTCACAGCCAGTCTGTAAGCTCCTCAAAGGCATGGGTGGGATCTTATGTTTTTCTTTTCAGTTTAGTTTTGAGCTTGCAGTCTGGCAAATCACAGGTTTTATCAATAAATGTCCAGCTGTTTACACTCCTCCCTTTCCTGAATACACTCCTGCTGGCCAGCCACTGTGTTCTGGAACCTTTGCCATGACACTGATGGCCATGCTTTCACTTCTAGATCACCATTTCTGCCACTCCTGTGCTTTGACAGCTCCCTGAATGCTTTTGGAATTCTCAGAAGCACCTGGAAAGTTTACTGTTAAATTGTTAAGACCGGAAAGCCTTTGCTTCACTTCACTTTTGAAAACTGAGATTCCATAATAAGAACTTATTTTGTGTTTCTTAGTGGCTAATTATAAAAATATAAGTAGGATTTAAAAAATTCAGGCCACCTCCACTCCCTGAGAGGTTGCTCTGAAGGAATAGTTCTTGCAGAAAAGAAACAGGGACCCAGAACTTCTAATTCTGTTAGACTAATTACTGACCCTTCAAGGAATACATGGCTTGTTTCATTTCAAAAAGGGAGGATATCTATATCCCTGTTGGGAATACTGTTCCTCCCCAGCCACTTGATGGGGGAAAACTCAGTAACATACACTGCAGGATTGTCCTGGGGACCTTCAAAGTGCCTCTGCTCAGGGTTGTTCTTTGCATTGGTGATGGGACACGCTGAAATTAGACTTGTTTGTTTTAATCAGAAGGCGACAGATCCCACTTGCCTAATTTGGCTTAATGAGGTATGTGTATACAGTTGTGATATCAGCTTACATATGGTATTGATTCAATAGACATTCCACGGCTACAGCATAGCATATGCTTTCTCAGATAGTCCCTTGTCTGTGCTGTTTCATCCTTTACCTGTTTTCACTGACAAGTATTTCAACAAACTCACTGTAGAGCCTGACATTTTAAAATTTAGAAAAATACTTGGAATAAAGCTGATTTGGTGAGACATGGAAGACAGGTATCTGACTCCATGTTTTTGAAAAGGTTTTGTAGGTTTGAAGATTTCTGGGGTTTTGAGAGATTTTCCTTTAAGCTGTGCTTTTGGCTTTGCATATCCACAGCTTCTAAAATTAGGCAGCCTAAATAAAAATCAGTTGCTAGTTTTTGTTTTTCCCTTCTCGCTCACATCCCAGAAAAAGAAGAGAGAAAGCAATGCGGGGTGAAGATGGTTTGAAATTCTTTGGGTTTAGAAAGGACAGAAAGAGGGATTCAATTAGAGATGTGACTAAGAAGGGCTGAACTGCCCTACAGTTCAGGACAGCAGAAATAATCTTCATTTCACAGCCTCCTTTTTCTGTCCTTATTTTACCCTTGAACGTTCAGCAAGTCTCACGTGTGGGATCACGAACCCCAAATCCACTTATGTCAAGGGGAGGGCCCATGGCGTAGACAGAGCCAGCCGAGGACGACGTGTCTGGGATTGACGGAGCATTATAAACTGCATTTTGATTTGCATTGTCAGAGTTGGACGGCTGCACTCTTAGCTGGTTTTAAGCTGTCTTGAAGTTTGTTGGAGAGGTTTTCTAGTCGACGTTTATTGTGGAAACTTCCTTTACCTTGGTGCAGCTAGAGATGGGCTCTTGAACCAGAGACAAGTAGACATCCAGTGGAAGGACCTGTGCTAATGTTTTCCCCCACTGGGGGACTTAATTAAACAGCAGCCATAGGATTATGGGACCCTTGGATAAACCCAGTCAGTTTCCTCATTGATAAAATGAGAATAAGAACCTGTGCCATGGTATTGTTGCTAGGAGTACGAGTTTACACATGGAACGCACTCAAGCTGCTGGGCACAAAATAAGAGCTCAGTAAGTTTTGGCTATTGGTTCTTACACTTCTTAAGTGTCCAACTCAGGTTTTCACTCCTGGGCCAGGCATGTAGCAGATGGTCAGTGCTTGATAGGCATGTAAACTACCCATTCCCAGTGTTGCATTTTATACAGAAAACCAGACCTTGTGAAAGGGCTGTCCAGAAGCTACTTGGCAGTCACAGCCTGGACCTGGTCTTTGGCATCAGACATTTTTGAGCAGAACTCTGGGTCCACTTGCATACTTGCTGTTAGCATTTTATTATATTTACCATTGCTGAGCCTCCGATTTATGCTCTGTGCAATGGTGATAGTGACACCAACACTGTCCTCATGGTGAGGATGCAATGAGATGATGCATATTGAGATCCTGGTCCAACATCTTCTCCCTGTGACCTACCTACTGACCTTGCCCTCTGTGATTAATACCCTGTTAGAAAGGAGTAGTCACAGACATAACATGGCAAACACTGATGTATCTTTTATCCAACCTACGCTGACTGCATGATGCCAGGTCTGTGTCAGGCAGTGGAAAGGCAGCTGGGTAGGAAACTAGGGCTCCTTTTGGGAATGTTGAGTTCACCGTCTACTGGAGGAGAATGACTGAGCGTATTGGCTGTGCTCCTATCTTTTTTGACCCTCAACTTGTAGCTGCTTTCACCTCAGTCCAAGAGAACCTGTTGGCTTTGCCTGACCTTTTGGTCTTGGAAATGACCTTCACACTCTATAGCCATCTCAGGATAGGGATAGCAATGACATACAGCAACTGGCACAGAAGGAATTTTCTCCTGTCACAAGGCAGAAGTTGTATGGCTCCTGTGCTACTTGTCACAGCAAACTTAAGCAGATCCAGAAGCTGCCTGACCCTTTACTGTACCTTCCCACTCCAAAATAGGGAGGGAAACTCCTGTGCGGGAGTGCTCAGCTCTCAAGGGAAGACAGTCATTAACCTGTCTAAACTCTATGTTAATAGAACCTTCTTGATAATTGCTTTCATTAAGTGTGGTTAATGTGAACAGTACAAGTTATAGCAAGATTTGCAGAAGAACAAAGTAAATATTTAAGACTTTATTTCAGGGTGCAGTTGGGTCGAGGCAAAGAGAAGATTAGTAGAAGCTATATCTGATAGTATCTGACATTGAAACACAGTGAACCTCTTGGCAGAAGTGCCAGTCATTTCTCATCAGTGGTTCACAGAATCCTAACTCTGGGGAGGCAGATGGGTGTCTCCTGGAGATAGTTGTGAGTTCAGGTTTTCTCCTTTCGCTTCTGGCCTCTAGTCAGACATGAATGACATGGTGATGAAGATAAACTGCCTTCCCTCTACCACCCAGGAATGCAGTGAGGATTAAGAAGGTGGCTTTTAGCCTGTGGCTATGCCACATGGCGAAGGATGGTTGTTCCCTGAGGGCAGAAGGCCATTATTAGCAACTGGCCAGGAAAGCTCCTGAGTTGGGCAGGAGTGTGTGCCATGCCGGGCTTGAGTGTACAGCACTGTCAAACCAGGCACCTGGGGATTAATTTAGCATGGGTTTTCATGCCTCCAGGCTACCAGTGACCATACAGCCGTCATCTCTACCTTTGAGTTGATGTGTATAACTGAATAATAGTGGTGTGTTTTCAAAAGGAAACGCTTGAAAAATAGTGCTTCTATAGTACAAGGAGGGATGCTCTGCTGAAAATCTGGAACTTACAGCTAAGCAAAAAGATGAAAATACAAAGCAGCTGTTATTCTACCACCCAGAGATTGATTGATTTGTTTCTTTACTAACAGATGTGGCAAGTGCCTGTTCTGTGCCAGGCACTGTCTAGACACTGGAGATAGTGATGAGCAAAACCAAGTCTCTTCTTTCTGGAGATTACACTCCAGCAGTGAAGGCAGGTGGTAAACAAATACATAAACACATCTGGTGAAAAATGCTTGAGGAACAGCAAAGTAGGGTAAGGAATTAGCAAAGGAAGCGGATGCTGTTTCAGGTTTGGGGCTTGTCAAGAAAGCCTCTCTGGAGAGAGACTGAGCAGAGACCCATATTATTGAGGGAGGGAGGCCTGGGACTCTCCGGCCAGCTGCCAGAAGGATCAGTCTGTACAACAACCCAGGACATATTCTTCCCAGGTGTGTTTAAGAACCACTGTTGGGCCCTTTTAATTCTAATGCAGCAGGTGGCCTATTAAAACCAAAACCAAAACCAAAAAAAAAAAAAAAAAAAAACCCCATAAAAGGACCTTTTACTGTATCATCTGTCGTTTATGTCTCTGCTAGGCTCAAACTGGACTTTTGAAAGAGCAGTGTTGGAAGCACGGAAAGGTCTGGATGTGTTAATGCATTGGTTCAACATGTGATTAGACCTGTGTGCGTACTACAGACTCAGGCTGCTGGGGTTCAAGTCTGAGTTCCACAGTGGTGCAACTGTAGTGAAGTCATTTAGAGAGGTTAAGTCTCAGTTCTCTCATCTGTACAGCAGAAACTAGCTTATGGGGCCACATGAGAAAGTGTCTGTGGAGGGTTGGCACATGGTAAGTGCTCAGTAATTATTGGCTGTTGCTATAATTAACCAAATGTGGTTTTGGCAGATGATTTTAAAAGGGTCTGTATGTGCCTTTATTCCATAAATTTTTAACCAAAACTAAGGAGCCTCGAAAATTATGTTAGAGGCACCAAATGGGGAGTAGGTTCTAGTCATTCATCAAAGAAGGAGCTAAATAAAATCAAGATTTAACAGAAGGATCACACATTTGGGGTAGGGTTTGGAGTTTCAGTCATGAAGTGGGTGCACAGTTTATAGGGTTCAACTTGTTGTCTCTAGGTGCCTGTCTCTATTCACATTTAAAGCCATTGTTGAGGAATGTAGTATCTTTTTTACAGAAACTGTTCTCAGTTTGGGGAATGTGAGTGTGTGGCTTTGAGGCTTCAGAATCCCACTGTAAAGTTGTCATTGGTCTTCATGGTTATTTATGAGGCTTGGCCTAAACTGGGTCCTGTTCTTAACAGGAGAATGATACAGTTTCCCTTGGCCACTGGGTCCTTTCTCTGTGGTGCACGGATACATCGCTGCAGCAGGCTCTCTGAGGAATCTGTGACTGGCCAGCAACTGGAGTTGAGAGTGTAAACCTGCCACAGATTGAGGAATTCCAGGCTACGGACCGTGCGCCCTAGTGAAGAAATGTAGGGCTGGGGCTCAGGAGGCTGGAATTAAGCCCACTGCTGACAGAACTGATGCTGAGATCCTCGGCAAATCGCCTTATCTTTGTTTCCTCTTTCAGATCCAGAGACTCATGAGCTTTTATAAGTGGAAAAGATTTAGATGTTCTAACATTTCCCCCAAATGGGAGACTGCAACTTTCCAAAATCCTTGGTGGATGGTTCTCCAGATTTATCTCAACAATTCGAGTGCTGGAACTTTTAGCTGCCATACTGTTCAACTTTAGTGGGCCACATTTACATGGCCTGTGTCAGGGGTCAACAAACTATGGCCCATGGGCCAAATCTAGTCCACTACCAGAATTTATAAATAAAGTTTTATTAGAACACAAAACTTTCCCATATGTTTACTTATTGTCTCTGGCTGCTTTCATGCTACAACTGCAGAATTTAGTAGTTGTAAAGGAGACCATATGGCCCACAAAGTTGAAAATACTTTCTATCTGGCTTTTTACAGAAAAAATTTGCCAACCCCTGGCCTAAATGAACAGTGCTCTCTCTGGAATGCAATACGTAGTCTGCATGCAACCCTGCGTGCTAAACGTATTAGATTTGTAGAGTGTTCATAAAATAGAGAAAAAAAAAAGCGCCACTGTTTATTGAGAGATCGCTGTGTCCCAGGCACAAATAATAACTTTAAAATACTTTATTAGTTCTTTCCTCAGAGCAAACCTGCAGAACAGTTATCTCAACTTAATAGAGTATCAGGGTAGGAGATGATGTGTAATCTGCCCAAAATGGTGGCAGTCTGAGGCAGGGTTTAGAACCTGGCTGGTGCATCTCTAATGTGCCCATTTAAAGATGCTGCCACTGCTGGGACAATGGCATTTCATTGTGTATCACACCAGAAGGTTACATGTGGCATTTTTAAAGATGAAAATAGTTTAAGGCTCAAGAATGGAAGATAATCTAAGAGTCCACACCTTTCTGGTCATTTGGATATTGTAAATGTTTCAGGTGTTAAGCATACTGAATTTTGTGAGTTTTGATTTTTTTTGTTTTGGTCTTCTTTTTGCTATTGTGTATTGATTGCCCTTTGATTTTCTTCTTTACCATTCTATATTTTAAATGAAGACATTGTCTCTAGAGAAATATCTAGAATTGTTTTCCAATACTTTTTCTGCTTTAAAAATTCACTTTTTATAGTGCTTGATAAGGCCAAGTTAATGTAGGAAATTTGGAAAATACAGAAAAGAATAAGGAAAAACAAAGTCTTGTAATCCTGTTTTCTCGAGCACTTGACGGCTTTTTTTCTGTGCATATATTGTATAAATATTATTGTACTCTTTGTTTCAAAGTCTTGATTTTTAAGGGAGCATTCTCTTTATTCTTCCAAAGCTTTGTTTTTAAATAACTACATAATATTAACTAGGTTCTCAATTTTTGTTTTTCCTTTATTCTACAAATATTATTGTGATAAACGTAAATCTTTGCATTATTCTCTTGGGAGAGTTTCTTAGAAACAGAATGGCTAGGTCTAAGGGCATAAGCCCTTTTAAAGTTTAATATTTATTTCTATCAAATTAGTACACATATGTAATTTTAAAGTATAAATTTAAAGGTCAAATAGTATAAGACTGTAACAAAAATCTGTCTTCTGCTATATACTTCATTTCTTCCTACCCCTGACTTTTGTTCCTAAAACACAAATACTTTTTTTTTTTTTTTTTTTTTTTTTGAGACGGAGTCTCACTCTGTCGCCCAGGCTGGAGTGCAGTGGTGTGTGATCTCGGCTCACTGCAACCTCCGCCTCCCGGGTTCACGCCATTCTCCTGCCTGAGCCTCCTGAGTAGCTGGGACTACAGGCGCCCGCCACCACGCCCGGCTAATTTTTTTAGTATTTTTAGTACAGACGGGGTTTCACCGTGTTAGCCAGGATGGTCTCGATCTCCTGACCTCATGATCCACCCGCCTTGGCCTCCCAAAGTGCTGGGATTACAGGCGTGAGCCACCACGTCTGGCCAAACACAAATACTTCTAACTCTTGTTTCTTCCGGTAATATATTTTCATATTTCTCCATAACATGTTTATGTTGCTTTTTCTTATCTTGTACTTTTTGAGGTTATCTACTGATTTTCTGTTATGGAAGATGGGAATTTAGCTCTCTGACACTGCCACCATTGCCAGCAGCCCCTCAACCACACGGCTGCTCTCTGTTTTCCAGAATCAGAATGTCCTAAATATTTGTTGGGGTTAAATTAGTGGTCAGTGCTTACTCTATAAGGACACTGTTTAGCCACCTACTAAAATAAAATAGGGTGATAGTAAATTGCCTTTCTAATACATCTTTCTGTTTTTCCCAAAGTTAATAATTTACTTCATATGTTTGCATTGTTTTGATTAATTAGGACAATATTTACTAATTGCTTTCTGTGTGCCAAGCCACACATCAGTGAACAAAACAAAAAAAATTCTTACCCTTACCAAAATTCAGCCCTAAACATTCCATCAGAGAACCCTTCTTACTGTGGCCCACAGATCAAATAGTTTAGCATGCTTTTATTCCGTAGTCATCTTCCTGATGCTTTCTGCCCTCCTGCTACAAGCTGGCCTGGCTGTGTCCTGGGCCTGCTGTACAGTTGTCGTAGGACTGACTGTTTCCAAAGCCCCTTTCCCCTCTTTGGTGCTGGATCTCTTATTTCTTAGATTCCACATTTTCTTCTTTGTTGGTTTCTTGCCTCATCCTGTAGTAGTTTTCTGAGAGAAGAAGGTAAATGGAGGGGCAATCATGAGATTTCTTTCTTTCTTTCTTTCTTTCTTTTTTTTTTTTGATGGAGTCTCACTAGGCTGGAGTACAGTGGCGCAGTCTCGACTCACTGCAACCTCTGCCTGTTGGGTTCAAGCAATTCTCCTGCCTCAGCCTCCCAAGTAGCTGAGATTACAGGCACCTGGCTAATTTTTGTATTTTTAGTAGAGATGGGGTTTTGCCATGTTGGCCAGGCTAGTCTTGAACTCCTGACCTCAAGTGATCTGCCTGCCTCGGCCTCCCAAAGTGCTGAGATTACAGGCATGAGCCACCATGCCCAACTGAGGTTTCTTAAATTTTGGAAAATGTCTTTATTCTGCCTTCCCACTTTTGAATGATACATTCATTGCATATAAAATTCTAGGTTTGAACTTTTTTTTCCCCTAAACAGTGTGAAGATCTTGTTCCTTTGACTTTTGGTTTTCAGAGTCATTTTTGCGAAGTCCAGAGGCATTATCACACCTAGATGTGACTTTTGGCCTGGAAGCTGGTGGGATTTGCTTCTAACTTGTATTCAGATGTTTCCTATGCCTGGTGTGAAGCACATTTCATCCTTGTTCTGACTCTTCTGTGACATCTTTCTTGTCCGGGAAATTTTTGTGAACTGTTTATTCAGTAGTCTCATCTCCCCACAGTCTTTCTTCTAGAACTCACTGGGTAGATTGTGCACATCGGGGCTCTATTCCTACCCCTTCTCTCATATCACTTTTCTGTCATTTTATCCTCTGTACATCTTATGGCTGTATTTTCTGTAAGATTTTCACAACTTTACATCCAGCTCATCTCCTGAATTTAATTCTTCTATTTTAGTCTGCTTTCCAAGAGTTCTTGTTCTCTCAAGGTCGTTTAAAAAACAAAAATCCTATTGTTGCTCTGATTTCATGAATCATTATTCTTCGCTCATCTGTCAGGTATTATCTTTTAAAAATATTGTTAAATCATTTTCTGTTGTATGTATTATCTGAGAGTTTTTTCCTTTTCCTCTTTCAGTTTGAGTTCACTTTTTTTTCTTATGTGTGAGAATTTTTTCTCACATATCTGGTAATCTGTAGTGCTGTTTCATATTTGAGGGCGAGGTTGGCTGTGAGTGAGGGCTGGCAGCTGCTGGGCCACCTCCTAGGGAACCATAGATGATGTTGGACCCTAAATGTCTATTTCAGTCTTTTCTCTCTCTGGTTAGTTTCCTCATAGATGGGTCCTTCAGCCTTCTGCCCAGGGGCTGCCAGAACTTTGCTTCAAAGCTAAGAGACCGGGACCTTTTAAAATTTGTAGTAGAGACCTCACTTCCTTTTCTCTACCCTCTCCACTGTTCTGAGTCTAGAGCCTTTTTTTGTTCAATCTCTGTAGAGAGTAAGCCTTTGCTATTTATAGCTGAAAGGCTCTTGTATAAGCTTCTTAAGACTTGATAGACATTACAAGTTATACTCTGATCAATAATGTATGAATATTCCTGTCTTACATCCTCTGTGTAAATACTTGGTATTTTCCTTTGAAAAATTCGCCAGTATGATAAATGGAAAATGATACATTACATATGTTTCTTTGATTGTTAGAGAGGTTGGATGTTTTCCATATTTTTTATGGTATTTGTATATTTTGTGAATTTTCTGTTGATGTCTTTCTTTGGTTTGTATTCTCAAGTGCTTACTGAAGTTTGAATTCTCTTGCTGGTGTCTGGAAGCAAAGACCTCCTTTGTTTTTGCTGGTTTGGCATGATTTTGTCTCCCTGACATGGCTCTGGTGGTTTCTTGTGAGGGTGGAGGCACCTGAAACACATTAATGGGCACATGATAGACATTGCCTATCAAATGGCTCCACATCAGTTCCACAAAAAATCTAAATGGCCATTCAAGACCTGTTTCTGCCTCTTTCAAGTTCCTGTAGGAATTAGATCAGTAGTTGGCAAATGACGGCCTGTAGGCCAAAATCTAGCCCAGTCTGTAAATAAAGTCATACTGGAACACAGCCGTGCTCCTTTGTTGACATGTTGCCGTGTTGCCTGTGGCTGCTTTCACATCATAATATCAGAAATTGAGTAGTTGATATAGAGACCATGTGGGAAGCAAATCTAGAATATTTACCATCTAGCTCTTTAAAGGAAAAAAAAAAAAAAATTCAATCCCTGAAGTAGGTGTTTGTTTGTTTGGTGGTTGATACATATAAGTATTTGCAAAGGTTTATGGAAATTGGTGGTTCATTGTTCTTATGGATAACAACTAATAAGCATGAGTGTCATGCCTTCTGCAAAAAACAATAAATGACAGTGGCAGTCATCCTCCTTCAGATGATATGAGTGTAATGCCTGCATCAGCCTATCTTCCTGTGAATTCCCCAGATAACTGGTTTCCAGAAATATTGCTGTTGTAGCCATGCTTTCCCCTGACGGCCACCCATTCCCCTTCCCACTCTTCTCCCTCTCCCCTACTCCCACACCTTCTGCAAATATTAGATGTACAAAATGGGCTTTACCTGCTCAAACCTCTCATTGTCACTGTTTTCACAGCATTGCAAAACACATTACATTAAAAAACAAACCAGCTGGTGGAAGCCAGTGGTTAGCACCTAGAAGGTGAAAGACTTGGCGCATGTTTAAACTGCCAGTCTTTTGGGGGTGTGTTTCATCTCCCTTGTCTCTAGGGCCCCATTCTTTTTCCTGTGGCATCTCTACATCCCCCTGTGTGGCCATCACATCCATCCTCTTCAGGACTCAGACTTACTCCTCAAGGGCTCTGCTTGCCCTGTGGGTTGGGCACCCCAGTTTGCCGGTCTCTCCTTCTCTTCCCACATGCCCTTTGCTTGGCAGGACTGCTCTTCTACTCCATGGACCTGTCTTGCTCCCTCTGACTTTGAGAAGGCAAACCTTGTGGGGCTGCATGTTCTTGGGGAATACTTTTCTCTTCCAGGGTGCTGATCTCTCTTCTTTGACCCTTCTTAAGTCCTTGCCAATACTGCCCCGGTAGTGGCCCAGGCACAAAGCCATCCTGCCAGTCTCCTGTGTGCTACCTGAGTCCGCGGAACACTATGCGTTGTGTGCGTGTAGATATTGAGGGACTTTGGTGTGGTTGTAGTGCTCTGCCAAAAGTTGTCAGCATGGCAGGCCTGACACTGCTGTCTTTAGAAAGGTCTGCTTGCAAGACTAACCATGGACTAGCATCTGAGAATTTGGATCTTGGAAATCCAGTTTCCTACCATACCCTGATAAGAGTGACTGACTATGCTTCAACCATTTGTACCACCAATATGGTTTATGCTGAACACCTGCATTCCAAGTCTGGAATCTTGGCACATGTTAGGTGCAGTGACCAACACTCAGTAAGACACGGACTCTCTAAAGAGCTTCCTTGGTAGACCACATTTGTCGTCACAGCTCGTTGCCGGAGGAATTAAGCATGCTCTATTTGACTCCACTGGGAGAGGACTCTTGGAAGCTTGTGCCTGGTCTCTGGATGTTGCCCCATGTATATTTTTCCTTTCCTGATCTTGCTTTGTCTCTTTTTGCTATAATAAATCTCAACTGTTAGTACATATTCGTGAGTATGTACTGTGAGTATATATGCTGAGTGCTATGAGTCCTCCTAGCAAATCAGAGAATTTGGGAGTGGTCCTGGGGACCCACACCTGAGACCAAGGACTTCTCAGAGCGGGAGAGCTTTCCAGGTCATGCAGATTCAAGGCAGACTGTGAGGTATTTGATAGTCCTAGTCGTGTGTTCTCTTGTGCATCCCATCTTTCCAAAAGTGCACACTTGAAACAGATGGTTTTGAGAAGAGCTGCTTCTACCAGCTCGATCTTGGCCACTTGTTGCATTGTTGTGCGTTCTTAGTTTTGCTACTTTTACCATTTCTGGCCAAAGCTGTCACTTTTAAAAATTACTCCATGGATGTTGCCTAGTAAGAGCCACTCAGCAGTCTCTGGGGCCTTTGTGGGGAATTAAAGTAGATGATAGGTTGAGGCCAGTTATACTTACTGTGCTGCAAATTGGGGACTGATGGTCTACTTGTCCTCTTCCTTTCTTATACTCTCCTTCCTGTGTCTTTTCCACATGCAAACTTGAAGTATGGCTTCCTGTCTTTAGTCATTTCATATAGTTTGGTTTGTACTATCTTTGGTCATAGAAATTGTTCTTCTAAAACCTCTCCAGATCATCCTTTATTTCTGCGTTGGACATGCAGCCTCCATGGCTGGTTTTACTTTACAAGGGGTGCTCCCTCTGAAAACAGCACTGGCAGGATGGCCAAGCAGAGTTGATTGTTGTGACCAAGGGGCTTGCTGATCCTGTGGCTTTATCTCTATCTGGTGTCTGCTATGAGTAGAGAAACATGGGAGAGATTGAGCTGCAAAGCAAAGCCAGTTTCTCCAGTGCTTTACAGTTGTGTTTTAAAAAAATTTTAAAAAACATGGCAGAACACTTCTCTCAGATGAGCCATGCAGAGGGAATCCACTTGATCAGATTGGCTATATGGAGTTGGAGAATAAATTATGTGACTCAATAACTGCTTATTGCATGTCTTCTAGGTGCCAGAAACGTAATGCAAAACAAAATACACAAAAATACCTCACTTCAGAGAGCTTATGTTCTAGCAAGGGAGACTGGCCATAGACAGTTGACATATAATGTCAAGGAGTGAGAAATCTTATTTAGAAACACACACACACACACACACACACACACACACACCATAAAGCAAGGTTAGAAGAGAAAATTGCCTGGGAAAAAAGTTGAAGGTGTGTAGTGGACTGAATGTTTGTGTCCTCTCCAAATACATATGTTGAGATCCTAACCCCCAAGGCCATGGGGTTAGAAGGTGTGGGACCTTTGGGAGGTGGTTAGGTCATGAGGGGAGAGCCTTCATGAATGAGATTATTGCCCTTAGAAGAAAGACACCAGAGCTTGTTTTTTCTCTCTGTTCTTGTCTGTGTGAGGATACAAGGAGAAGACGGCTATTAGCTAACCAGGAAGAGGGTCCTCTCCAGACATTGAATCTTCCCACATGTTGATCTTAGAATTTTAGTCCCAGAATTATGAGAAATAAATGAGAAATAAAGTAAAAGTCTGTGGTAATTTGTTATAGCAGCCCAGACTGCCTAAGACAAGGTACATTTAGGATGGGGAAGGCCTCTGAAGGAGTGATGTTTGAACCAAAATATAAATGAAGTGACCACTACCTGGAAAAGCATTCATGACAAGGAACAGCAGGGAGAGTATCCAGGACATGAGAAGTTCCTTAGCATGTTCATAGGGCAAAGTGAGGTCAGTGTGGCTGGCGTGCAGTGAATGAGGGCAAGAAGCATATGAACTGAGGTTGAGAGCTCTGTAAGGCAAGCTAAGGTCACTCATTTGATACTGTGAGAATATGTTTAAGTGTGATAACAGCTGCTATGACTACTTGCTTAGTCAGTTTTCCCTAGAAGCTTATAAAGTTTGGGCCCTGCTAGAATCTTTTGATGTTTTACATTTGGTCACTCAGGTGGCATTAAGTATAGGGCTTCGTCTCTTCCTTTATATCAGCAGTCATAGAATCTGGTTCATTCTGGAACTTTCCGTGACTGTTTCTCTAGAAGGTGTCCCTCTCAAACTCATTCACTCAGTGGTTCTGTCAGGCCTGGTTGGCATATATGATTATACCTTTTTTTTTTTTTTTGTCTAGAGATGGGCATTTCTAATTTTTAGAAGGATTGGGCCCACTGATAAATTTAAAATAAAAGGAAACATTTCTTTATCTTGCAAGATAAATGTTGCCTAATTCAGTGAATATCATGGCAGTAGTGTGTGGTTTTCAGATTGTGTCTGGGTTCTCAGAACTGAGTGTACCTCAGGGAAGGTATTTACTGATTAATAGAGAGCAACTGGAATTGAGAGACAGGAAAACACATCCTGAGACCCAATGCCTTTTACTCAGTGCTGACTCTGCTTCACATATAGCGTCTCATTTAATCCTCACAAGTCTCTCCTCTTCTGGAGGAGGTCAGTGAAGGTCAAAGAGGAGTGGTTTGATTCAGGTGCCTCACTTCACAGGTGGAACAACTGTCTTCAGTTGGACGGGGTGCATTGGGTAAAAGGAGAACTGCTTTCTGTTGCCGGGTCTGCTGCTAACTGAAGGTTTAAAAGTGGGGATAAAGCCAGGTTCTGGTTTCTTTATTTGTGAAATTAGGAGCTTTGGATTTTCCTTAAGGTCTTCAACTTCTGTGATTTTCATGCAATTCAGGTTTATTTCCTCCTATCCCTCACCTTTTCCCTGCCAGTCATTACTGGGTGTGGTGGTGTTTTGTTTGTCTTGTTTGTTTTTCCCGTTAGGATCTACCTTCATTTGTGTTCTTTGCCTTGAGCCACACCTGGTGTTAACACTCTGAGCAGGGGTAGCTGTTGTAACCAGTGACTGTGCTGTAGACTCTCAACTATATACAGAGGATCTTTATCAAAGCATGTTATGTGACTTGCTGTTCTTGCAGCTCTTTGAAACCCCCTGCAGTTGAGCCACATACCTGTGATAAGAATAAGCAGGTACTCAATAGGCCAGGCTTCAAGGTGGGGTCTCCAAATGGATATCAAATGGAGGTCATGGACCTTCACAGATGGGTGCCTGGCATAGGGCAAATCCATTGTTGTCACTGGGAAAAATAGCTAGCAAGCATGCCTCCAGGGAGTGTGGGTCCTTAACACATGGAAGGTACCTTCACACATGAAAGGTAGCCTATTCTCATTTCATTACAATTCATTTTGGGTATCACTGTGCACCCTTGCTTCTCTTGCATGCTTTTATAACATGTATATGATAATGAGCATTAGTACTCAGTGAATGGAAAATGTGAACATTGAAAATGGATGGTAGATTCATTAAATTGGAAATGAATACATTATCAGTGGGCACTTGTTTCCAGGCACTAGGCTGGTTACTCGTGCTGTGATTTTAGTATATGTATGTGATGGAAATAACATTTAAGCCCACCGATGTTAAGAGTAAGTGCTTTACTCCCTTCTTTTTCTTCCCCCTCAAAAATTTTTTTATTTTTATTTTTTTGAGACAGGGTCAAACTGTCACCTACACTGGAGTGTAGTGGTGCAATCTGGGTTCATTGCAACCTCTGCCCACCAGGCTCAAGTGATCCTCCCACCTCAGCCTCCTGAGTAGCTGGGGCTATAGGTATACACCACCACGCCTGGCTAATTTTTGTATTTTTTGTAGAGATGAGATTTCACAATGTTGCCCAGGCTGGTCTCAAACTCCTGAGCTCAAGCGATCTACCCGTCTCAACCTCCAAAAGTGCTTCCTTGCTTTAAATTGAAAAGCCAAGTTTGAAAACTATAGATTTTGATAGCGGCCAAACTCCTTGAGTCTGCAGTTGGCTAACACCATGATGTGTGATGGCTCCCAGGTCTGTGACTATGGCTTTGCTAGAATGAAGTGAGACCATCTCCTCTCCTCATACAGAAGTATGTGGAGGATGTGAAACAGAGTAGGGAAGTAGGAAGGCTGGACCACATGCTAAGCAGGTAACTTGTCCCCTTTGTTCGTTGGCTTCCCAGATTCCTCGTGGTTGTTTTAGGTGGACCTAGAAAAGATTGCCTCACGGAGCACTGCATGTTCAGTATAAAGATGTATCACTTTTCTTATAGCCTCAAATCTTTTCCGTCTGAGTGAGGAGGCAAATGGAGGAGAGGGAAGTTTTATTCTTCCTTCCAGGGTGGCTGTTCTGCACTGTTTTAGGCATCATCAGGTAAATAAAGCATCCATTGTTCTCTGCGGTTTAGCCCGATAGACCTTTTAAGTCATGGGAAAATCTCTACACTGACAGTAAAGTAACTTTTTGTTTTCAGTGCTTTTATTTTTATTTACATGTTTCCAAGTCTTAATATAAGGTCTTAACATAAGGACTTTTTGGAGCTGCTGCATGATTTTGCCTCAGAAACCACTAAGTATTCGGGTTATGATGTTCCTATTTCTGAGACAAATTTAGAAATACATACAATCTAACAAAGGATTTTTGTCCCAGGTATAAACCACTGCAGGTCAAGTTCTGTATAAGGGGATTTGTAGTTGTGAATGCCAAGGGCTTGGTTTTATAGAAGGTAGGTATAAAAAGTAGAGGTTCCTCTTCAAAGACTTTCCTCCCCATCTAATAAGAATAAATAGTAACTTCTCTTAGAAGCAAAATATATTCAAAGACCTGTGCTAACATTCTTAAATATCTGCTAGCCGTAATAAAGAAATCAATGTACTTTATGTTCTTAGCTCCCACAATTTAGCCTAAATATTTGCTTATAAGTATGTGTATACTGGTCCAAGCAAGCAAGCAAGCATTAGGTCATAGTCCGTTCCTCTTCCTTATTTAAATGTGTTTTTACCTTTCTCAGCATTCCACAAGTTACTTCCTCCTTCCTTTATTCTCCTCTGCCTTTGCCTCTTTTAAAAATTCTAAGTTGCTAGCCAATCGGGACAAATACAGAATGTGAGGTCTCGTTCCAGCCAATGGAAACTGGACACAGCAGTCAGGCGGACATGTCAAGTTTTAAATGACCCTCTCTCCTTTGTTCGGTGTTCTTTTGTGGCAGAACTACTGGCGAGTGTACCCTTTCTGCAGAAAGTAAAAATGACCTTGCTAAGGAAATTAAATTTATGTTGAAAAGTGCTATTTCTTTACAGAACCGAGGAACAAGCATTTCTAACAGTAGGTTTGGGTATATAGTTTAGATGTTCCTTATGTTGATTGACATTTGATGGCTTTTTAGTGGTTCGAAGATGCGAGAAAATAACAATGGAAATGGCCAGAAAAATCTAGAAACTATAGTGAAAGTACTTACAAGTTGAATATAGCCATAATGGAGCTGGATTGTGCTAGAAGTGACTGAGGTTGGCAGTGGAATTGGTAGCTCAGTAGGCCCAATCAACTGTGTGGCTTTCTTCACTGAGGCAGGGAAAATGTGATATCTTAGGATCCTCTTGCAGTAATTTCCAAACGTAAGAGCTGCGAAATAAGTTATAATTGGAAATAAATCTTCATTGGTGTTGAAACTATTTTTCCCTCTGGATTAGCCTTCTCTTTTATTCTCACTTAGTCATAATTTTAGTAGGGAGTTTTGTTATCACTTTAAGGGCATTCATTCCATTTCAACTTGTCACACAGATTCTCTTCGAGGATGACAAGAGCAGCCAGTAGTCGCTGGCTTGTGGCTCTTCTGTGCTGTTGCTGGCTGCAGCTAAACAGGAAAGGGCTGTTCAGAGTTTTTGTTGGAACCATCAGGAGTACTGTTTGGGCAGCTTTGCTACCTGACAGGAATGGTTTTGGGAAGCTTGAATTATATACCAAGTTGCAGTCTGTTTCAGTTCAGCCTCTTGCCTTAATATAATAGATACTCCCCTGTCTTCATCTAAACAGTGCTTAAGGGTGGGGAGATGGGTTCAGTGGATTTGCAGCATTCTTTCTGAACCCTAAGAATCTGTGGTTTTATTATTTGTAGTGCAACCCAAAAATAATTACAATTTTTATTTGGGAGGTGGAAAGTAGAGGTAAAATTCTTTGGAAGGGAAGAGGATTTCATCTAGGAGTGTTTGGCAGCCTCATGCAAACATGTTTGTTCTTATTTAAATTTTGACTCTGGAAATACTGTGATCTTGGCGGTTTAGGCAAGAGGTGGGGTAGGAAGGAGGATGGGAAACACACTAAATTCATGGAATTTCATGTAGCTGGGTAGGCCAAGTCGATTCTAGTTTAGTTACCATGTTTTCTTTGTGGCTGTGTCACGGAATTGGGGATGGACACATGGAATTTAAAAAATAACACACAATTTTAAAAGTTATTACCACCATATAAAACTAGCTGGACCTGGGAGTCCATTTCTGGAATTTGTGGGCACTAAAGAAATGCCAAATATTAAATTACTTGGTTTGGTACTGAGGGAGTGGCTGCCTGGCTCTTAACAGTTTTGTGAATTTCCTGTTCTATCCTTGGCTTCAAGATTTTATTGATGGAAGGTTAAATATTCTTTTTTTTTCTTTGTAGCATATAACTAAACTTATGGTTCTTTTGCTTCCTCTTTTTTTTTTTCCTGCCCTGCCTTGTTTTTCCCTTTCACCCCAGGAATTATAGTACTTGAAAGAAAACCACTTTCCTTACTCTTATAAAGTACATAAGCGACAGTAGAAAGTAGAAAATCTTTTTATACAACTGACCTTGTTTCTCCAGATATTGTAATCTATTCCACTTAACCTGTCTTTCTTCTGTTATTTTACTTTGTTAAAATAAACTTGATATATGATTAGGAAAAAAAAATCTGCATTCAAATGTTAAGAGATGTAGCATCCAAAAAAGGGAAGATTGCAGAAATTAAAAATAAATGTAAAAGATTATAAGGTAATGCAATGAATAAGTTTATACTATCAAATGAGACAACTTTGATGACATGGAAAAATTCCTAGACACAATCTGTACTGACTCAAAATCGTCTGAAGGCGGGGTGGAGTGGCTCATACCTGTAATTCCAGCACTTTGGGAGGCAGAGGCGGGAGGAGTGCTTGAAACCAAGAGTTTAAGATCAGCCTGGGCAACACATTATCTACAAAAAATAAAATTAGCTGGGTGTGGTGACACCCACTTGTGGTCCTAGCTACTTGGGAGGCTGAGGCAGGAGAATCACTTGAGCCCAGGAGATTAAGATTGCAGTAAACCTTGATTGTGCCACTACAGTCCAGCTTGGGCAACAGAGTGAGACCTGGTCTCAAAAAATCATCTGAATAGCTCAATAACGAAGAATTTGAATTAATAATTAGAACTCTTCCCACAAAGAAAAACCTATGTTCAGATGGCTTCACTGGTGAATTCTTTCAGGTATGTTAAGAGGAAATGGCACAGATTCTTCACAAATTCTTCCATGAAATATAGAAGGAAATGATACCTTGCAATTCATTCTGCTAGTAATATCCTGTTACCAAAGCTAGACAGGTATCACAAGTGAACAACAGACCATGGACTCCTATAAACACTGACACAAATTCTTAAAATACTAGAACCCCAAATTTGGCAGCATACGAAAAGGGTTATATATAACGAACAACTGAAATTTATTCTAGAAACACAAGGTTGGTTTAACATTCAGAAATCTATTAATGTAATACTCCATAATAGGAACAAAGGTCAGAAATCATGTTACCTTAATACAAGCAGAAAAGCATTTGAGAAAATCTGATTCATGAAAGCAATTCTCAACAAACTAGGAAAAATGTAGAGGTTAACATCATACTTACTAGAAAAGAACTGTTTTATTTTTTTCTCCTAAGATTAGGAAGATGGCAAGGCTGTTCCCTCTTGCCACTTCTATTCAATAATATATTTGTTAACTGTTGAAGTTAAGTGATGGGTAGAAGGGATTTGTTATATCATTCTCTGTACCCTTGTGTATGTTTCAAATTTTTTTCTGATAAAAATTTAGGAAAACAAATGTAGGTGAAAAAAATAAGTCTACTAGGTCCTTAAGTTTTGTTCTGTTTTCTGTTTAGCTAAATTGAGGTTCTATAACCAGTTATTTTCTTTTAGAGTATGGATGTGTATTTCTTTGGGTTAATGTTGAATTATTTGTATAAATTATAGAGAAAAATATTCTCTGTATTATTATTATTTTTGAAACAGGATCTACTCTGTCTCCCAGGCTAGAGTGTAATAGTGTGCTCTTGGCTCACTGCCACCTCCGCCTCCTGGGTTTAAGCAGTTCTCCTACCTCAGCCTCCCAAGAAGCTGAGATTACAGGCATGGGCCACCATACTTGATTCATTTTTTTGTATTTTTAGTAGAGACAGTGTTTCACCACGTTGACCAGGCTCGTCTCTGGTCTTGAACTCTCGACCTCAAATGATCTACCTGCCTCGGCCTCCCAACATGCTGGGATTACAAACATGAGCCACCTTGCCTGGCCTATCTCTGTATTATTTATCACCAAATAAAAATTATGGTGTTTATAAAAAATGTAGAGTTAGAACACTATTTCTTTTCATAGTAAGTTATGTCACTTATATTTTTTCCACTCCTAAGAATGATCAGCAAATCAGAGGAGCTGTTTATAAGGGCAGTTAGACACCATGCAGATCATATTCTGTTGTAACAAATCCTTGTTTATCATAATTTAACATCAACTAAATATAGTTTAGAATTTCCAGATGTTGGAAGGTGTTTTCAATACATTTGGTACTGCAGATGGTTTGGGTGGTCTCCTGGAGTCTCTTGATTTGATGTGATCAGATACATACTTGAGAGCTTAGTCTAGGATAGGAATTGGAGAAGGGGTAGTTCATAATGGTGATGGTTGAGTGTGTTTATGTAGGTAGGAACCATGGGTTGGGATTGGGGCTGGTTGAGTGTTCTGTATGAAAGATGATTCCAAGCAAGAAGCATGAAAGCAGTTTAAGACTCTATCTTCCCTCTGAATGAAAAAGGCAAAAGAGGAATGGAAGAAGGAAGTGATATTTAGAAGATAAGAATTCTCCTGCTTTCCTGTGAATGTTAGATGTCCCATTTGAGAATAATATTCTTACCAAGGTCTTCCCAATTGTACTTTTCCAACTTGCCCAGAAACACTTGCCTATCATTTCTTCTTTTTCCCTAGAATTTATATCTTTCCAAGCTTCAATACCACTATCACCATCTGTAGTCCACAAAATATCAATTCTGTGAGCCAATGTTATTCTGGAGAATACAAAAGCGGACTGACACATGGCCACTGACTTTATGGAAGTTGGTCTCACTGACTTTGCAGTCTTTTTAGGTATGTGCATTTTCCAATTAGAGGATGGTCAAAGCAAACACCAGACTTTTAGTTTTAGATTGTTCGGTATAGACTAAAAATGTTATAGGTGTTCACAGGCAGCCTGGGGGTACCTGTGTGAGCTGGAGTACCCTTGTGAAAAGTTTCACAGATAGAGGGGAGTTTGAGCTAGGCCAGCAGGTGAGGTAGGATTTGGAATGCTATTTGCAACCTTCTTGAAGTTGAATAAATGGAAATGAGATTTGTATTTAAGGTTTTGTAGCTTTTTTATTTTTTAAAATGCAGTGTTTCTGAATCAAGATCTTCTTTATTTCAGCAAGATGAACCACAAGTATTGGTAAAGGTAGTTACACCCTGTCTTCTGATTTCATAGTGGTAGGGCCAAACCAAGTATCTAATATTTATCCCCTGTCCCCTCTTTTATTCCTCAAGATTTTTTTCATATTGGATGTGTACAGACTTCATTCAAAAATTTTAAAAAGTTCCCATTTCAAAGCTGGTTTCCTTTAATCCGATAATCCTGTCCGAAGGCCTCTGGTTGCAGTTCTCTCTTTCTGTAGCAAACACCCACCCTTGGATCTTCCCTGGAACACACAAACCTTGCTGCTGCTAAAGAAATTCCTCCCTGGCTTTCCAGTTGACTTGCACTCACCTTATATATAACTCTCTGAATACCTGTAAGCTCATATCATGAAATTTTGTCATATTATAGAAAGCATTAGTGATTACTCGTTGATCTGCAGCTCTGTTGCAGAGGTTGCTGTTAAATTCATTTCTGTGTTCTAGTGAGCAGAACAGAAGTAAAGTGAAGATTAATTCCTTACACTGTCGGTTGTTCAGTATAACTTTTGCAAGAAGCGACCATTCTCTGACCCTTGGGTTTATTAACACTGCATGATGCTGGAAAATAATAAATTCCTGATTACCTTTCAGATTTCCCTCATTTAGACCATCTTCTCTTTTCAATACTTATGTTGATGCTTACTGTGTAAGACAGCCGGGTCCTGCAGATAGGCTGAAAAATCAAGATTGCATATTTTAAAATTGAAGTCAGGTGATTGCTGTCAAAGCTACAGACAGGATTAGGAGTGAAATCACAGCCTTCTTTCTGTTGAATGTCTTGAGGGTGAATTATTTCCTAGTACCGGTAGCTCTTTCTGCACATGTGCAGTTACCTTAATGGGGCAAAGGCTGTTTTTTAAACCTCTCTTCAGCTTTGGGCCTAGCACTATACACAGTTAAACAGTTTGCTCCAAATAGGAGACACCTAAATGTACTCAGTGACAGAGAAGAACACTTGGCCAACAGTTTGTACTTAAGTCCAAGATTGTAATTTCCAAAATGAAGATTAAACTTTAGTTTTATTCACTTTTGTAACCAAACTAAAGAGAATGACCCTTAGCACTGTCAGCCCACAATGAAATGTAATGTTGGAAGTCATTGAAGGTGTTATTTGAGGTGCTTTAGGATGCATGTGAGCTTGTGGTAAAGTAAGTCTTCCAGCAAAGGTGGTTGGCAAAGGGTTAATAGTTAAAGATTAGCAAAGGAAAATTATGCTTCATCCGTGTGCTTAAGTCACAGAGAAAGCATACATTTAAGCAACTTAGCTTAATTTTCATACACTGCACAGCCCAGATCTTAAGTGTACAATTTGATGAGTTTTAATAAATGTATATATCTGTAAAAATCAGCACCACAGGCAAGATAAGGAAACGTATTCATCACCGCAGAATGTTCCCCCATGCCTCCTTCCATTCAGTCTGCACCCCCCATAGGCAGTCTCTACTCTGATTTCAATCACCATAGATTAATTTTGCCTCTTCTTGAGCTTCATCAAAATGAAATCATACAGTATGAACATTTTTGCGGAGTCTGGCCTCTTTTTCTCAGCATAGTGTTTTCAAGATTGATCCATGGTGCTGCATATGTCAATAGTTTATTCTTTTTTGAAAATCGCAGAGCAGTACTTTGTTATATGAGCATACCATAATCGGTTTATCTGTTTTCCTGATAAATGAGCATGTGAGTCATTTAAAGTTTTGAGCTGTTACGAATAATGCTGCTAGAGACACATGAACCTGTCTTTTTTTCTAAGTAGTAGATTCTATTGCCATAAAGTTATTCGTAACATTCTTTTATTACTCTTGTAACATCTATAGGAATTATAGTGCTATCCCTCTTTCATTCTTAATATTACTCATTTATGTTTTCTTTTTCTTGATCACTCTTGCTAGCGGTTTATAAATTTTATTCATCTTTTTAAAGAACTAACTTTTTTTGCTTAATTTTCCTCCATTTATATTAGGGTTAAATCAGAGAAGCAGAACCACCAAGAGAGGCGTGTGTCTATTAAGGGATTTATCAAAGGGGTTTGACCTTACACAGCTGTGGGAGGTGGTTTAACATTTTCTATAAGGCTATTGCCTTTATGTCTGATGATGGAGTTGACATCCATAGGGTAGGTATCTAGAAGGGAAGATAAACAGTAACTGGAGGAGAATAAGGACGTGCTGGAACATGTGAGTATGAGCTGGAGCTCAAAATGACAAAGTAACACTCATGTCAGTTCGCTTTTGGTTTTGACTTGATTTTGCCTCCAGCCTTGGAGTGTGGATATTCCTGCACAAGCTGGGACCCTTTGTCTCAAAATGAAAGAGACATGGGGGATGCAAGTCTTCACTATTCCACTTCCTAGATAACAAAAAAATTCTGAAATAGTAAGACCAAAGAACTGTATAGGGTAGGGGTTGACAAACTTCTTATGTAAAGCCAGACTTTTTATGTCAGCCAACTATTATTTTAGCTTTGTGAACTGTGTGGTCTCTGATCTGTTGCAGTGATTTAACTCTGTCATTGTACTATAAGAGCAACCCTGGACAATATGTAAATGATTGGCTTGGGCATATTCCAATAACACTTTATTTACAAAAACAGGTAGTGGGCCAGATTTGGCTTAAGGGCTTTAGTTTGCCATCCCTTGTTATAGAGATTGTAGTATGTTTTCTTATCACGGTATACTTAGAGTTAATATTTTACATTTCATGTTTAATTCATATTGATTCCACCATCCTTTGTACTATGGTTGTTCAATATCTTACGTATATACAGGCCTTAAATCTCACTGTACCCTACTATGATTTTTATGTTTAGCAGTCAATTGTCTGATAAAGAAATGAAGGGAAGGAAAACACTATAGTGTTTTATATTTAGCCCCGTATTAATATTTCTGATTCTCTTAATCTCTTCTGTAGTTCCAAGTTACCATCTAATGTCCTTTCCCTTTTAGCCTAGAGCTTCTTTTATTATTTCTTGCCATACAGGTCTGCTGGGGGTGAAATCTTTATTCATTTATCTGAAAAAGGCTTTTTTTGGGAGGGGTTGGCATTTTTCAAAGACATAAATATAGAATTCTGAGCTGACAGTAAGTTTTCTCTCAGCATTTAAGAAATGCTGTGTATGTGTTTTTTTTTTTTCAGCCTCCTTTTTCTGACAAGATGTCAGGTGACATTGCTATCTTTGTTCCCTTTTATATAATGTGCCTTGTTTTTCTCTGTCTGCTTTCAACATTTTCTTTCTCATTTGCTTTTAGCAGTTTGATTATAATAAATGTGATTGTCTTTATCTTGTGGTTCACTGAGTTACTGGATCTGAAGTTAATGTTTCTCACCATATTTGGGAAGTTGTAAGCCATTATTTCTTCAAATACTTTTTGTCTCCATTTTCTCTTTTCTACCTCTGGGCATCCATTTACACAAAGGTTCGCCTGCGTGATGTTCTCCGCAGGTCATGGAGGCTCTATCTGTTTTATTTGCCTTAATCTTTATTGTCTGTTTTTCAGATTAATTTCCATGGTTTTTTTTTTCAAATTTATCGATCTTTTATTCACTGATGACTGTTTTTCCTTTGTCTTTAATCTCATTTATAATAGCTGCTTTCAATTCTTTGTTCTCCAACAGTTGCGTCATCTTGTTTTTGTTGACTGTTTTTCTTGCCTCATTCACGTTTTCCTGTTTCTCCACATGTTAATTCTTATGTATTGGACATGAAAGGATATGCTGTAGTGTGTCTGGGTTCTGTAAACTTCCTCTGTAGAGTACTGATTTTTGTTCTAGTAGGCAGTTAAATTACTGACTTACTGCCTTGAACTTAAGAAGACTTAATTTTATGATTTGTTAGGGTGTGTCTGTTTCCATTTTTTCTCTGGTCTTGGACCATCTGAAGTCCTGGGCCTGATGTGAGGCCCTTCTGGGGTTTCACTGGAAAGCCTGAAATGTTGACCCTTTGACTTTTAGGGATTTAAACTGTGGCTGCCCTGCAGTGAGCAGCAGCTGAAGTCTTGTGAATACTTTGAACTTTTATTGGAGCCTCCCTCACAAATGCTTAGTTTTAGGGTCACTCAAGAAGTTTAAGGTAGTTTATATACAGACTTTGGGGTTCTCTTCTTTTGGCTCCCTCTTTTTGGGATATGCTACCTTAATTTTTCACTACTACACAAAACTTCTGTCTATAAAACCTCAAGCCAATAAGACTGTAGCCTTTTGTTTGCTACCTTCGAGACTTGATAGTCCCCTCTGGGGCACGCCACATAAATGTCTTATTCAGTGTAGTTTCCAGAAAGAATTCAAGGATCAAATTCCTTCTAGTTTCTGCTCACATTCCCTCACTCTTCAGTGTCATATTGTAAGTGTTTTCTGTGGGAAGATAATTCCAATACAAGCTTCTGTTATTGCCAATGCATAGTTTCTCAACTTTGTTATTAAAGAATCCCAGGTTAAAGTGTTCTGTGGTTCTTACACAGGTAGTGTAGTTTAGCAGTGTGCTCTGGGCTGGGAAGCTATATGAATTATCTGTTACCACAATGCTGCCTTCCCCCTGGTTTTGGTATGCATGCTAGCTCTTTTCTCTTAGGTACAGTATACAATAGCCACCATTTCTAGGTTGGCAAGGACAGTGTGTATTTGTGTGTATTTAACAGTTACTCTCCTACCTGGATGCCATGGCTGGAGGGTAAGCAAGGAACTGCACTTTATTCTGGATACTGGATGGTGAATGGTTTTTCAGGTAGTAATCCCACCACTTGAGGATCAGTGCCTTCTAAGAGCTAACTCAGAAACCAAATATTCATCTGGGAGCAGACTACTTCCTGAAACAAATTCCCAGGCAGTTGAAAACCTTTGTGCTTCCTACTAGGAATAACCTGCATTCACATATTCATTAGCCTTTTATGTGGAGTTGATGAATAGCATTCCAGGATTATAAGAATACTTGTAACATCACTTAATATGCACATTAGTCTCGTAACTTTACAAGCAGAGTATTGGTATCCAAATTTACATGGTCTTAACACAAAGCATGTTTCTTTTCTACAGGAAGGAATACCTGCTAAGGGCCAGGAGAAATTATAAGGAATTAAGTTGTAAGGTCGCCTGATTTTTTGCTTTTTTAACATGCCTTGTTATGTTGCCCAGGCTGGTCTCAACCTACTGGGCACAGGCAATCTTCCTTTATCAGCCTTCTCAGTAGGTGGGACTGTAGGCATGCACTACTGCGCCTGGTCCAATCTCGTTTTTGAGAGGCATCCTAGCCAAGGACACTACCTAGCAGGCTTGGCATGCATATTTTATGCCAATGGCATGTAGGTTTCATGTGACTCTGGATCAGTCACAGGAGACTTACAGTTTAGCCTTTAGTCTTTCTTCAAACCATACCCAAGAATTTAGTGTGCTTGTGGGCATTTGAAATATTCTGGCTTTCAGCTTCTTTTATACATTCTCTCTCTCCTACTTTCTCTAGTACCAAAACCTTATTATCAAGGTGTCATCTCAATTCTACATTATCTTGCAATTTATTTTTCTGTTTAAAAAGTGAGGTAAGAGACTACAACCAAGCAACCAAAACAAAATGAAAACCTCAGTTTGTGCAAGACAGTGAAAACAAAAATTTGTTTTGATCTCCTGTTAAGAGAATAGTTGAAGTACTTTTGCCTTGCCTCTAGATGTCTGGCTGGCCAGATAGAATCCCTGTTTTTAACCATCAGCTACAAGATGCTTGTGACAAGTGATTCAGAAAGTGGGCATTGTGTGATATGAAATGGGCATTGTGTGATATTTGGGCAATTTATACTATCTTAAAACAGCCTAAGGATATAGCTAGTCTTCTTTCAGTTATTGATTCCGTATTTCTTCAGTTGCAAAAAGGAAATACAAATATACACACATAAGCTACATATGTGTCTTTGCTTTTCATTTTTAACAAAATCCAAACTCAAAACACCTTTGACAGTTTGGTAAGAACAGGCAGAAAGTATGAACTGTGCTTAACATGGAACCCTGTTTTAGAAGAAAAATCAAACTTCTCTTTGAGAGGTTGAAGTGAGATATGGGTGCTCTGTGTTGCAAGGGCATGTCACTGTTACAGTAAGTTATCTGCGTAATGCCCTTTCCTTCTTCTAGTAAACTGCATGTGAGAAGAAGGGACTTGGCAAAAGCTTGGCACTATTTTGTTTATTGGAAAAGGAGAATAGTTATAAAAATCACCTTAGGCCCCCAACTCGAGAATATGATACAGTTTTGCAAGTATCTTGAATTTTTAATGTCTCCCACCTACTTCTCAGTTTATTTTCTTAAATCAAAATTGACAGCTGAGGATGTCTCAATATGTTAGCATTATATCTTATTCTTTTAAATGTATGCATAGAAACTTTTTTTTTTCTGGGAATATACCATATAACTTTTTGTTTTGATGTATAAAACTAGCATTCTCCCAATTTATTTACTGTTAGGCCCACTTGTTGTAACTAAGTGCATATATGATACCCATGTGGAGTATTTTATATCCTTTACATCATTACTTAAAATACTAAGGAACATTTTGTTGCAGAAGAAATGATAGCAAAAATTAAATATAAACTTACAGAAAATGGCATTTACGTAGAAATGAATACATGTAGAGTTTTGCATTAAAAAGCACTCTAATTATCCAAACCATATTACAAACTCAGTTTTGTCTTCCAGTCTCAAAGCTGCTAGAATATATATAGCATACGCTGTTTCGCTATTATATTCATTTAAAAATACTTAAAATGTTACCGTCCGTAGATCTAAAGCATTTTCATCATTAACTATACCTCACACCCCACCAAGCATTGTGACAAAATTAATCAGGGACGGACAAGACAGGCACAGAGAATATTCAATGGGACGAGTATATTGTACAAATAGATTAAATGATCTAATGAGAGCTAGTGTGTGATGTTTCAGTGTGGTGCAGGCCGTCTCTCTTTCTTGTGGCTTTATCTTTTTCAAAATCCCATATTTTACTTTGGAAGTTTGTCCTGAGGGTGAATGAGGCTATAAATGAGTGCCAGGTACAGTACCTGGAGCCAGGATGACTCAGATGTTAGAAGGCTTTGCTGACTCTATTTTTTGAGTGAAGAAACTCCTGAAGGTTAAGTAACCTGCTCAGCATATGTGATTAATAAAAAGCAGAGAGATAATCGCAGCTGAGATCTCTTACAAGACAAAGCTCCTGACTTTTCCAGGGCATAGTCATTACATTTTCTGCCTTTTTCATTGCTGAGGTTGAAGGTGATCAAGGACTTTACAAAGACCGGGACATGCGGGTGCTACTCTCTGCTGACACATTTCAGTGTCAGTTCCAGGAGCAGGCCTCTTCCTAATGAGGAGGCATCTTGCATGGTGGCCAGATAGTGTCTTATGAGAGGGTTGATCTACTGTTTGGAGATTTAGAGAAGAAAGATTTTTATAGCTTTGTAACTTTAGAGGCTGATGGGATAATGGCATTTTGGAATATATTTAATTAATTTTCATTAATGACAGTGAATGTTGAAGAGACTATTTAAGAAAAGCATTAGAAGCTGCTGTTAATCAAAGAAGGGGCTGAGCATTCATAATTTTTTTAAAGACCTTGTGTCAGAAAAATACCCCTGACTTCCTTACTAATGCAAGACAGTTTTCAACTGTGGGGCCATTTACAATGTTAGATATAAACTCTATTCAACTGTAAAGATTTTATATAGTAGTATCTTTTAAATTACACATGGTCACATTTTTATCCACAAAATGTGACTTTCATTTCCCTTTTCCTCTGGATTTCACCTTTTTTCAAAATGTTGTTTCTCTACTCAAAGACCATTAGTTACTTCCCCTGGCCGTTGTACTGAAACTCCACATGTGTTTTCAGTGGCCTTCCTGTTTCCTGCTGTGATAACAGTGATAAATTATATTCTGAGACTGGAATTCATGATTCTGTGGCAGGCCGTGTCAGCATACCTTTCCAACTGTATTTCTTACTACCCTACCCTGAATCCTCTGCTTTAGCCAAAGTGTCCCCCTCTGCTCTCCTGTGCCCTCTCAGACAGAGATGATTGATTGGTTATGCCTACCCACTATGGGTAGATTTGCTGTCCTGGTAAAACATTCTAATTGTTGAAACATAAATCTGTTTTCCATCCCTGGCCTTTCCTTTTCCTCATTGTTATTTTCACCTTTTACTCTATTGATTCCCAGCTGTGGCTGCCCTTTAGAATCACCTGAGGTTGGGAGAGCATTACAAAGGGGGATAGCAGAACCACTGCCTGGGGGCCATTTAAATAAGAATGTCTGGAGGGTGAGGCACATTCTTAAAAGGTCCCCAAGTAATGTTTAAATGTGCAGATAGGGCTAGCAGTGGCTAACTTGTGACCTTGGCCAAGTTACTTAATCTGCCTGGGCCTCGGTGTCTTCTGCAGCAGAATGAAGGATAATAGTACTTAGTATTGTGAGGCTCAATCGAGTAATCGGTGTACATAACATACAGTGGTGTTCCTAGTAGATGCTCAGTCTGTTGGCTACCATCATTATTACTGCTGTTCTTCAGTGTCCTCATCTTCCCTTTTCTCTCCTGTCTACTCTACGTTAGAGCTCAACTCAAATCCCCTTTGTCCAGTGGTTACTCAAGGTTTAAACTAAGTTGCTGCAACAAAGAAACCTAAAAATGCAGTGTTGGATTGAGACAGAGGGTGGTTTCTCTGTCACATGATAATCCAGTAGTGAGCAGTCCAAGCCAATAGAATGGCTCTTCTCTACACTGACATTCAGGGCTCCAGATTATTCCCATTTTGCTGGCTCATGGCATGTCCCATCTAGCCCATGGGAGGTGTATATTGCATTGGGCTGTTAACTGCCTTTTGTGGTGAGCAAGTTTTGGGTTCTAAGCATATTTAAGTCTCCCTCAAGGTGAATAATGTTTTGTGTTTCTCTTTGCTTCCCAGGAAATACTGAAATCATGACAAATGCTGTAATTTAGGTTCAGTATTTGTTGAATGAGTCAATGTCAGAATTTTTCTGGTTTTTGTAACAGCTTTATTGAGATAATTTTACATACCACACACTTCACATATTTAAAGTGTTTGATTTAAGGCTTTTAGGGACGAGTGTGGAGCCTGTAATCCCAGCACTTTGGAAGGCTGAGATGGAAGGATGGCTTGAGCTCAAGAGTTTGAGACCAGCCTGGGCAACATAGCAAGACCTCATCTCTACAAAAAAATCAAAATAATTAGTTGAATGTGGCTTTTTGTATATTCAGTTGTACAACCACCACAGTAGTCAGTGTTAGAATGTTTTCATCACCTCAAAAAGAAACACCATATCACCTCTTCTCCCTTTCCTCAACCCTAAACAACCACGAATTCACTATCTCTCTAGATTTGCCTGTAGGTTCTGAACATTTCATGTAAATGGAATCTCATGTGGCCTGTCTGACTGGTTGCTTTCATCTAGCATAATGTTTTCAAGGTTCATCTGTGAAGCATGGATTAGCACCTCATTCCTTTTAATGGCTGAATAATATTCCATTTTATGGATATACCATATTTGGTCTGTTAATTGGATGATGGGTGTTTGTATTGTTTCCAAATTGTGACTGTTATGAATAAGGCTACTATGAACGTTTATGTACAAATTTTTGTGTAGTTATGTTTTTATTCTTTCATAGTGTAAACGAAGGAGTAGAGTTGTTGACTTAGATGATATGTCTGTTTAACTTTTTAAGGACTGCTAGACTGTTTTCCAAAGCAACTACACTATTTTATATTTCTACTTGTTGAGGGTTCTGCTTTCTTTACATCCTTGTCAACACTTGTGGTTATCTGAATTTTTATTATAACTGTTTTAGTTGATGTGAAGTTGTACCTCATTGTGCTTTTGATTTCCATTTCCCTGATGACTAATGATAATAAGCTGTGCCCACTCTTGTCAGTAGCAATTATTTAACCCCAGCTGTGTTCTTCCTATCATCTGTGTGCTCCCAGGCATGTGATAACCTTTTCCCTGGCTGACCATTTCTAGTAGCAGCACCGTGGGGCTTATCAGAATGGAGGGTTGGTGTAAATATGATATTATGGCTGTGTGTAAATAGCATTCTTATATAACTGTTTTTCATACTGAGAATCTCGGTCCTAGATCCCCTTTTTAATACTAATTTACCAAAAAGGGAGAAATCTTAATGCTGGCTTAACAGCTTAATTAGACAATCCTGCCATAAAATAAATAAATAACAGAGGATATGACAAAAGGAGGTATGAAGAATCTGGAGTTATTTGGCTGAATTGTGATTTGAAATTTTATGACATTATCTTGGCCATGTGTTTTCATAGTCATCACAGCTTTATTCTTTTTATACATTAGTTCTATTCTTGAAAAGCTATACATAGAAGACCCATATATATACATTGAATTTGATTTTCTTGTTGACTTCCATTATGTTCATAGTATTTGTACATGGGCAGTACTGTAGCTCCTGGTTTTTATACAGCAAGTCCATGAGGCCCTTGGAGGTGCTTCTTCAAGAGGGAATAAGAATTTGTTACTGTGTTCGCTCTTGAAATTTCCCATGCAGAACATGAAGATGATGATGTGATGATATGCGTTTTAACAGTGTTGTGGAAATAATCTTGACTCTGAAGGCATATGTCTCATTGAACATGCAGAGTGCTTTGCACATAGAAGGTGCTAGTGGATTTTGTCTAATCCATGAATGAGGAAGGCACTTCATCTCTTTCTAGGCCTTAGTGTTATGAATCAGGAAAAGTAGAGGGTTATTGAATGGTGTGGTTTCAGAAGTCCCTTGCAGCTCTAAAATTATTTTATGCAATGATGATTCTATTGTCAACTTAGATTAAAAAACAAAACAAAAATAATATACAAACAAGTATTTTCAGAGATCCCAGTATACACCTCTGGGAGTCCATGAGTGAGTCTTGCCTGTTTCCCATATCTTGACTTCTGAATTGCTTGCTGGGGAGGGAACTGCCTATTGCTGTGGGGCCCTGGTCCTGGAATTCATGTACATGACTCAGTAACAGAAATCAAATTACTTTTTTTATAGTGCAAAAGTAAAGCATTCCTAAATGAATATTTGCCAAGCTGAGTGACTGTTGAGGTCATTTTCAATGGGAGACTATATTCCACCATGGCTGATTTCAATCTGATTTATTGCCATCAACTCCTGAAGCCAAGCCAGCTGATGGAGGTGCTGGCAAGAGTTGGGTCTCCAAGCCCATTGTGGAGATTGAGTCGGTTCCCAGCCATTGCTGAGCAGCCAGGCCAGTGGCACGCTCATTTGGCTGCACTTTGCAGGGGCCATCTGATAAGCATGGCCACATGTTCATATCAGGTATGCCAAGAGAAATGCTACCGCGTCTGACACAAAATAGAATCGCTGGAGACCTTTATCTTTTGAGAGAAAATATGTTTAGGGTGTCATTGCACTGATTGGAGCCCTTGCTCGCGAAGTTGATTATCTTAGGGTCAGCAAAACAACTGGGTAAGGAGACTGAATCAGTTTCCTGTAACTTTCTGGGGTCAACAGATACTCATGTTCTTTGAGGTTTCTGAGAGTTTTTATAAACCTGCTTTTTCTATTTTTTTGTTTCCTTTTTTTACCCTTTAAAATGGCAATGGTGAGGGATTTAGATGCCCTTAATCTATCACATGCCTGTCCAGATCTAGATAAAAAGTTAATGGACCTGTGTTCTACAGATTGTTAAAAAGAAGTGTCATCTCAAACAACACCTGTCATCTTTGCTGTATAGAATTAGTATATAGGAAAGTGAGCCTTGATATAAAGGCTCTCTTCCTAGTATGATCAGCCATTGCTCTGAAAGAACTGTCTTCTGTGTGAGGCTCTCATGCAAACACCTGTCTCTCTCTCTCGCATCCACTCTCCTCCATTCCATTTCCTCACTTTATCATCCTGGTCCAGGAACAGGTAGTTGAGATTCTTACACATGGTACCACCTTTAAGCATTGACAGAAGTGGGATTAACCCCTGACTTCCATCCTCTTTGTTTTTGAGATTCTTTTTCTAACCATATTTCCAGATCTCCTTTGTTCAGCAGTGAGGAGTGATTATTAGAAACTTTAAATAAGTTTGTAATAAGTGAATGTTTTATGATGCCGCATAGTTGATAGTTGGTGATACTTTAAAAAAAATGGACGATAGCATCTTTATGTATGCATAAATACTGATCCTAGGCAATTAGAAGATGAAAATAGCTTTGTGTGACATCCAAGGCACCTAGCATCTGAGTTATACAAGCAGTGGGACAATTAACAAATGATTTATTAAGATTATCTCCAGACTGGGTGCAGTGGCTCATGCCTGTAATCCTAGCACTTTGGGAGGGTGAGGCAGATGGATCGATTGAGGCCAGGAGTTCAAGACCAGCCTGGCCAACATGGTGAAACGGCATTTCTAAAAATGCAAAAACTAACCAGTCACGATGGCACACACCTGTAGTTCCAGCTACTTGGGAGGCTGATGCAGGAGAATCGCTTGAACCTGGGAGGCCGAGATTGTGCCACTACACTCCAGCCTGGGTGACAGAGCCAGACTTTGTCTCAAAAAAAAAAAGAAAAAGAAAAAGAAAAAAAGAAAAATCTACAACTGTAAACCTCTTTTTTTTGAATACCAGTAAGATGTGACTGCTAGTAATTCACATGGGGCCAGGCCATGTCCCTTCTCCCAGCATCAGGAATGACTTTTCTCCCACTACTGCAGCTTTCTGCTGTTTTCCTCAGTTGTGTGGCATGTGCAGTCCAGAACTCAGACTTTTTGGGTCAGTGACTCCAAGTAGGGCTCTCCCACTGCTTTTTATCTGTGGCACTTTCTTTCCTCTTCAGTTCTCTGGAACTTGGGCACTCCATTTCTTCATTGCATTTGTTCCTTCCGTTATTAAACAATATGGGTCTCCAGTGTGCTGGGCATGTATCCTGGGAGTACCGACGGGTAGAGGAGGCTTCATTGCCAGGCACCTCATTCACTGTTGTGTGTGGTTTCTCTTCCTCCCACGTGTGCCAGCCCCTAGAAGGCAGGGCTGAGTCTTACAAGGATGCAGTGTTGGCATTTCAGCACGTGGCAGGCAGCAGATGCCCAGTGAAGGTGGGCTGAATTTGGAGGTCAGTGCTGAGGATTTTAAAGGCTTTCCCTTTCAGACTGTCGGATGAGGTAACCATCTTCCTTTTTTCTAAAACGGGATAATGTATGTGATGTATCAAGGCAAGTTATCCTCCATCCGTTTCTTTTCCTGTCCTGTATCACGCTATTTCTATTCTCACCGTTCCTTTGAGACCATCATACCAGTTTCTCCTGCCCTGACTCTCCCCTTTTTCTTTCCTTGCTCTGACGCCATAGACAGCAAGAAATACACACACACACACACACACACACACATATATCTGTCTGGTTTCGTATTTCTTTATCCCTGTCGCTTCTTAATATGTATGTGAAATGCCGTTGTCTCCCTCTGTACACGTCTCTCTCGATATGTGTGTGTCTGTTGGGACTGTCAGGAAAATCTGGCTCCACGCCTCACAGGAACACCCCCGCTGTGTGTGTTTGTGACATCTCGTGCTGCTTCTGCTCCTGCAGTGTATATGTTCCTCCTGAATCTTAAGCATTTTTGATGGCAGGAAAAGTATTTGTTCACTTAGATTAAACCCATATTCGAACACCCACTACATCATGTGGGCACAAGTGACTGATAAAGCAACAGAATGTTTACACCTGCATAATCTGCCTTCTGTGTAGATACCTGGTTGCCAATGCCACAGGATCATACAGAGGTGAAGTTTTGGGGGAAAGATGTTGCAACTTGGGCTGGTGTAAGGGTAATGGATAAAACTGAATCCTAAACAGAGCTGAGCTTCATTGCTTACACTTAAAATTTTTATTTTCCTTGCCCTTTCAACATTTTACAAAAATGGCATGGGGAAAGCTTGGGATTAACAGCAGGGAGAGCATTCAAGTTACATATCTTGGCAGATCTTTCTCCTTTTTTCTTTTTATACCCTCGGTTTTTACTTTGTTTCAACTTTTATTATAAAGAGTCCATGCCATACAAGTTTGTTACATGAGTAACTATGTGATGCTGAGGCTTGAGGTTCCATGGATACCATCACCCAGGCTATAAGCATAGTACCTACCTCCCTCTTTTGAAGAGAGCTTGTGTATAGTAAGCTCAGTTTCCCCTGGAAAGCAGTAACATTAACCTTTTTTGGCCCAAAGTTTTGTTTCGTAACCAAATTTAGATGAGAGGCACCTCCACAGTTAGGAAGGTCCTCCATGGACACAAACTAATAAAAACGTTTATAGAATTTTGGTCATTTGATAGAAATAAAATGAGGAGCCATCCTCTGAAAAGGAGCTGGAAGTCCTTATGAGCTGTGGTGTGTTGGAAGGTCTTGGTCAGGTTATTCCTGGTCAGGTTTGGGAGCAGTTCTGCCCCATGCTGGGAAGGCTGGGACTCCCGGTTTCTCCCAGTCACAGATTCCCTCTACCCGAGAACCTTGAGCACTCTTAAACCAATGCCTCTGGAAGCCCCTTATCTGTTCAGACCTATCACTGTGTAACTAAATAAAGGAGAGAAAATTCATGTATAAGAACATGGAGTTGCAGAGGAGACTCTGTTGAATTAGCTGACAAACCACCAGTTTGAGGAAGAGGAAAAGCCCTGGCCTGGTGGGAGTCTCCGCTCAGTCTAGTTCTCGCTGAGCCCAGGAGTCAGGACTGTTGGGCAGAGGGGAACACGCCTGTGTTTATTCCGTCAGATGGCACTTATGTCTTCCTGCTGGATCTCTAGACACTAACTTTCCTATAGGTTCCTCATGTACTAGGAGGGGAGATGGACTGCCATAAAGGAATAAAACACAATCACTCACTGCAGTTAGGAGAGACATGAGCAAGAGGCCAGGGAAGCCCAGAGGAGGGCAGGATTCCTAATACAATCCTGACTAGGCGCGGGAAGGAAGAATTACGGACTGTTTCTTCAGAGAGGTGTTGGCTTTAGCTGAAGAAAGAGGAAGGGGCTTTAACTGGGCAGATGAAGAGTGGTGACCTGGAGGGACTGAGAAGAAGGACATTCCAGGAAGAGGAAGGCCTGCAGGGAGTCTTGAAAGAAGTCAGTCCAGGAGGCTCTGGCAGAAATGAGGGGCCTTGTTTTGGGAATCTCCTAGCATAGCAACAGGGGGGTCTGTGCCTGATTCTGTAAATAATGTTTTATTGGAACACAGCCCATCCATTCGTTCAGCTGTTATCTGTGGCTGCTTTTTCATGACAACAGCAGAGTTCAGTAGTTGAGACAGGGACCTTGTGGCTCACAGAGTCTTAAATATTTACTTTCTCGTTCTTTACAAAAAAAGTGCTGACCTTAACTTTATTCCTTGAAATTCTTAATGAATGGACCCACACTGTCAGCTTTGGGGCTTTGCTCGCAGGCCTTCATGGACCTGTTAGTTTATTTTCTCATTCAGTGAGCCTGCTTCACCCCGCCCTACCACACCACCGTGTCAGTAGCCTCTAGTTGGCAGTGAATATTCCAGGAGTAGAATAGTATCTGTGGTGTAAAGGGGGTGGCATTTCCCCGCCAGGTACCCCCTAAAATGTCTGATTACCAACTGCAGGCTCTCATAGACTGTGTCTAATTTCGTGGAACCTCTGCTGCTGCTCATTTGCTTGGCCAAAACCCCCCATCATGCCACGTAAGCATTGGCAAGCAAAATCAGAATTAAAAATAGTGATAGGTATAATGGTCGCTGCAAAATACTATTCTCTGGTGGGGCATTCCATTTGTTAGGGCTTCTGGAGCTCTTTCCACCTCAAGTCTGCATCTATTTCAAAAACACAGAATGCTTTTCCAGAAATGTCTGTGCATTTGAAGTGCTGTTTTCCCAGATATAGCAAGTGAAAGTTGTGTGGAATTATATAGCAAATGCCAACTTTTAAGCACCTACTGTGGTCTGTGGTATCTGCCATTGGGCATTCCAGGACAGCCTCTTGATGGGTGTTGATTTAGTAAGAGCTGGATGAAATAGAGGCAGAGTCATTCCCATTTTACACATCATGCAACAGGGGCTCTGACAAGCCAAGTAACCTCCATTTTAACTACTAAGAGACCCATGAGAAAGAGGGTATTTTTTTTTATGCTCTAGTTATTCTTAGCAGAATAAGAATAACTAGCAGAATTTCAATAAGCAGGGCTTATTGAAATACTTGAATCAAGAGGTCAAGAATTTTGGTGACAGACTATCAAAATAACTGGTTTTCAAGGGGCAGGTGAAATCCTCCTTAGCACCAACTTCCGTCTCAGTCCCAGCAGCCACTGAGTTATTTCAATACCCCTGTGAAATAATATTGCAGTTTGGAATCTAGTTTTTGATTGCTTTCTTTAGAAAACTATCAGCAGTAAGTAATGATATTTTCCAGACATTTCTGGAAAATATAGTAGGTCTGAAAAGAGAAACGTGTAGGTTTAGGGTTGTCCTGTTTTCCGACTAAAATGGTCATTCCTGCGTAACAATGTGATCATAATCTTCCCCTGTATAACATTATTCCACCATGTTCTTAGGGTAAAGATCAGAGTACTTATTGTGGTATTTGAAGCCTTTCCTGTTGCCTCTCCTGTCTGGCCTGAGTACCTCACACTTCTTTCTGTTGGAGACCACCTCAGTTCCTTGAACGGCATCATTAGATTGTCCCTTTGGCTGGCTCACTCCCACTTTGTCTTCACATCTTGGCTAAGATGTCACTGGATGCAGGAGGCCTTCTTGGAGCTTTGGAGAGTAGGCTGGGTGTCTTTCCTTGCCCAGCCCTGCCATAATGCCTGTTATACTGTTGTTTTATTGTTCATTGTTCATTTATTTGTATGTTCTCCACCGTTAGACTGTAAGCTTCATTTAATTTTTTTAATCGACATAATTATACGTATTTATAGGATACTTAGTGATGTGATGTTGTGATACATAAAATATATAGTGACCAGATCAGGGTAATTAGCATTTTCATAATCTCAAGCATTTCTCATTTCTTTATAGCTAGACAGGAGGAATAAGCTCTGGTGTTCTATAGTACTGTAGGATGGCGCTAGTTCACAATAATATATGGTTTTAAATAGCTAGGAGGACTATATTGAATGTTTCTATCAGAAGGAAATGACCCTTAGCTTCTCAAAGGCATTTGTTTTCATTTTGACCCTACAGTTACAAGGAATAGGAACCCATTCAAACTAGCTAATATAAAAGGAGTTTATTGTGAGGAAATATTTGAAACAATAAGGAGACCTTCATGGAAATCTAAGGACTAGGTCTGTAAGAAGCTGTATCCCATGGATGCAGGGTGGGAGTTCCTTAGGATGGTGCAGATACATCTTATGACTCTCTGTGCACCAGCTCTATTCACATCTCTCTGGCCTACTGGCTTTCTCAGCTCATGCAGTTGTCTTCACGAGGTCTGTTCATGGCCCCAGCTTGCTTGCCCACATAGCCTAGAATGTCCCTACCAGTGCTGGAGGACCCTCGTAATTACATGGCTCTATTTTCTGCTCCCTGCTTGTTTGGTTTCTTAGTTGCCCAATTGCAGATTTCTAAGCAGGCACTCTGGTTGGCCTGGCTCACTTTTTTAAGCCGGGCCACACATGTTGTCATAGGTCTCTGACCATCCTGTAGGTGGGCTGTCCTCAGGTCAGTCATCACTGTGAACCAGTCAGCTATGTTCGAGCTAGAGGGGCTCCATGTATCAGAGCATGGCTGCCAACAGAGACCTTTCTTTTTTGGTTTCTCTCCCTACCTCTTGGCTTACAAGAATGTTAGGCTTGTGTTTTATAGATCTCATTGTATCCTTTGTTGTTTTTCATTCTTCACAGATATCATTAACGGAGCTCAAGAAAAATGTGTATTGCCTCCTATGGACGGCTACCCCCACTGTGAGGGAAAGATCAAGGTAAGGCAGAGGCGAGCAAGGTCATTTTCATCATCCCCAGTCTGCACAAACACCTCTTCTTTTTCCTTTCCCTTCCTTTTCCTCCTCAGTGATACAAATGGCTGAGTGAGCCCTTGACATGAATCATTTATGGGGTGCCTCCATTCTGCTGGCTTTGGCTGTGGCTATGACAACCCTGCTCTGCCTGTGTCATCTATGTGGGGTTGGTCAACAGTGGCGCTCACTGGCCAGCATGAGAGAGCCTGGACCATTTCAGGCACCTGCTAAGTCTTTGAAGCTGACTTCCCCTCTCTCTTTCCCAGCCTCCAACAGGTGATCCTTCGAGGACCAATGACAAGGAACTGCCGTTATTTAGTGTCCAACTCCCCACCCTCTCAGTCCCCAGGCTCCTGCTCTGAAGCCTTCTGATTGTGGTTTAAGTGTCACATTTGTATTTGCGGTTGAGTACCCAGAGACGCTTGGCTGCTCTTTTACTTGGCTGCTTTTTTTTTTTTTTTTTTTTTTTTTTTCCCAGAAATCCCATTTGTATGGCCTGTCCCTGGGGAGACCACTCCCTGCTCAGTAGTTTTCAGAGAAAAGTGTCCATTCAGGGATGTAGTTATGACAGTGGGACCAGCCCCAGAAACATTTGGGTGGTATCCATGTGGGCCGTCTGTCAACACTCGCTTGTGCCCTCCTGCACACACTGTGTTTCAGGTACCATGCTGTGGGCTGTTGGAACTGGAGTTCCTGGAGGGGGTGTAGATATCAGAGTCCCATTAGGCACTTGATCTTGGTAAAAATCCCCGAGCCACCGCCTCTCCTGGGCTTTATTGCCTGCTGTCCCACAACCTTACTCTCCACTCTAAGCACTTCTGCTGAGGCCTAATGTAAGCCAGTGTCTTCCTGTTAATCATCCAAGGAGGTGAGCTGCGCACCTGGCTATCTTGACCTTAGCTCAGTGACTCTGTCACTCAGTTCTTTAGGCGATAGCTTGAGCCATCCACTCCGTCTTCACCATTCCTATCCTCGCCTTCCCTGTCAGCAGATGTGGAGGGCCTGTGAATGGGCTGCTCAGAGATGTTCTTCTTGTTTCAGTGGATGAAAGACATGTGGCGTTCAGATCCCTGCTACGCAGACTATGGAGTGGATGGGTCCACCTGCTCTTTTTTTATTTACCTCAGTGAGGTGAGTAGCTTTCTGTGGCTCCTGGGGGCAGATGTGACTTGTTGGACTGTTCTGTAGCTGAGTCTGAAATTTGAAAAGCTTAAAAACGTGTGGTATTTTTATATGGAGGACCAATGATTCCGCCCTTCATTACTTTCCCTACTCCTCAGGAAGGATGATTTTTTTTTCCCCCTTGAGGGAAAAATAAGTGGAGTTAGTTAGCTATTTCCTTTTTTCCTAGTTTTTTTTTTTAATTGTAGTAAAATAGACATAACATGACATTTGCCATCTTAACCACTTTCAAATGTATAGTTCAGTGGCATTAAATATATTCACATTATTGTTGCAACCATCACCACTGTCCATCTCTAGAATTCCTTTTATCTTGCAAAACTGAACTTCTAGACTCATTGAAATCTAACTCCCCGTTAAGACCCTGCTTTCAGTTATTTTGGAAATATACCCAGAAGTTAAATTGCTGGATCATATGGTAATTGTATTTTTAATTTTGGGGGGAACTGCCATACTGTTTTGTACAGCAGCTGCCCCATTTTATACCAGCAGTGCGCAAGGATTTTAATATCTTCATATTTTCACCAGCACTTGTTATTTTCTGGTTTTGTTTTTTGAATAATACAATTATTTAGAGAAAGGATCATTCAGCTTGGGTAGGTATAAAGGAGTCAATATTGGGAAATCTCCTGGGTTTGTCAAGAATAGATGCCATATGAGCTGAATCTTGAAAATACATGTGAGAAGTAAGTTAGGTAAATGAAAGACAAAAGTGTATTCAAGGCAGAGAAACAACATAGGGAAAGTTATGGTATCAGTTGCACAGTGGGAGTGGCGGGACAATGGACATAGGCAGGGGCTACCGCTTGGGAAGTATGGAATACTCTTCCAAAACCTGGGAATGTGGGTAGACCTACCTGCTGATAGACTTTATCTTCAGGTCCTCTATGCCATCAACATACTCATCCATGCTGCCGTGGAATTCTGAAGCTCCTGCTCTCTGTGTAGCTATTTTTGGAATTCTCCCAGTGACACTTGAGTACATTGGGGGCATTCTGGGCCCATACATATGCATGTCTATAGCAGTCATTCCAGTTGTCATTAGCACATGTATGCTCAGTTTGGTACCTTGAGATTTAGATGAACATGTGAGAGCTCTTATCTTTTAAAACACTTCTTTTTCTCTCATGAGAACATCACATCTGTACTCTTGGACATGGGTAGTGATGTTTTATGAATTGCCTCCAGTAGATGTTTTTCTTGTGTACAAGCAGCCTGCATAGGATCAAAGCAGGGCCAAGAGTGGGCTCCAGACCTTTAGAGAGGTTGCCATCTCAGTCACCAGGGCCACCCTATTCAGATTCAGCGTTTGAGTCACTGCTCATAGTAGGGATTAGTGTGTGGATCTGAACAGCAGAGTCTATGTCCTCCTCCTCCTTTTACAGCCCAGGAAGCATTTACTGGTTTATTATAACAAAATCAAGTCAGAAACAGCCAGAGGGAAGAGATGCGTAAGACAAGTTTGGGAGGGAAGTAACTAAAAGTTAGTTACTTTTACCTTTTTTCCCCTAAATCTGAGCCTCATTTTCATTTGTACCCTTGAATTTAAATAGCAGCTTTTGTATTTTTTTTTTTTAACGGTTGCAGAGAACTTTATGGGTCACTTGAATCTTGTACAGGCTTTAAGGATATCCGTTTCACCTAGAATCTAGGGAATCAAAACCGGCTGGCTTCCCCTTTATGGACTGGGGGAGGAAGGGGTCTTTGGGATCTTGTGGTTCTAGCCAATTCTGAGGTCATGCCTCCACAGACCCTCTGCTGCCCTTTTTTTAATTCTGTCCCCCGTTATTTGACCAATAATAACAGCTGGTGATACCATGCAGGAAGGAGAATACCTTCATTTCTGAGGCTAAATAAAATATTCTTGCCATGGTTTTCCTTGTGGGGTTCCGATGCCTCTCTTTTCTTTGCCATAGGGTGATGGGGATAGAGGCCAAACAGTATTGCTAATAGGACATGTGGCCCTGATTCTGTGGGGTTTGCCCCTCTCTGACTATTACTTCTTTTGCCTGGGTACATTGAAGTCACACAAAAAGTGTGTGACTTGGGGGGTCCAACCAGGCTCCATGATTTTTTAGGGGAAGAGGGACAAGGTTGTTCCATTGCCATCATGAAAACCCCAGAGCTAATTCTAGTTAAAATACCTCTTGGAAATGAACAGCTCTGAGAGTTGTGTGTATGAGGCTCCTCATTAGCAGGCTGCTGGCAAACTGACTTGGTAGCATTTATCTGAGTTTCTGGCTTCGGGCTTGGGTGGCCTGTGGTCTGCCTTCTCATTTCCTTCTCCAGAGGAGTGAAGCCTGGGGCCACGTGTTGACCTTCACTCTAGTTGAAAAGTCAATTAGAAGTACCTCTCTTGCCCTGAGGAAAAGGTTCCTCATTTAGTTTACTTTTCAAAAGTTTTATTCCCCTTTCTACATGATAGAATTTAGCCAGAGTCTGACCGGGCTCCATGATTGACAAGCTGGGCTGATTTCATGCTTTCCTAAGCCTTTGCATGTTGGGGTGTGCTGCTGAGGCAGAGGATTTTCATGCCCATACTTCCATCTCCTGGGAAGGCATAGAGAGTGATCCAAATGGAAGAGACTGCAGTTATTTGTGACTTCTTCCCCTCCCTTTGTCACACCTCACCCCTGTCCCCAATGAAGTATATGGCTAAGCTGAGAGAAAAGTGAGGTTCTGGGGAAGGGAAGTAGGGAGGAATATGGGATGAAGAGACATGATGGATCACATACACTTGCTATCTGAGGTTGAGTATTTCATTTTGGAACCAGCAACTATGTTTTCTCTTCCTGAGGTGTGAAATATGCTTCATTAGCCCATTCCACTCTCTTCTTACGCAGATGATCAGGTGGTCTTTTTTTTACTTGGCTGAATTCTATTCAGTGAGCAGTTATTGAATTCTTTGTCAACAGTTAATGAAAACACATTTTCTTGACACCATGTTATGTGTTAATCATTGTAAAAGTAACAGGAAGAAAGGATGCAGGTAACTGAACCAGGAGAAGGAGTGGAGATAACTAGGGAACTCATCTTAAAAGTTTTAATCTGAGTGTAACCCTGAACCTCTGGGCTTTTCTATGTTATCATAGCATTGTAATAAGTACCCTATGAGAGTTAAAGGAGAATTTCACCAATATGGTCCCTTCAATAGGAATACTACCTTAGAGTCTTACACCTGACTTCAGCTTCTGTTTCTGCTGCTTTCTAAGCTCTATGAGGTCACTTAACCTTTTGTGCCTAGGATTCTTCCTTTATAAAATAATAGGAATGTACTTGGAGTACAACCTGGCAGATAAAAGACACTCAATAGCATAACTGACACTTCTATGGTTTTAAATGCTGTGATCTTTTGAGAATAGTTGTGGGGTGTCACTTAGCCTTGGACATGATATGTGGGAACATTGTTCCGTTTTCGAATTACAATCAATTTCAGTTCTCATTTACCAATGTAATACAATTTTAGATCCTTTGACTTCTGGTAATATAGAAATTCAGCTGTTTACCTTAATGCCTGTTTTTAAATTGACAACATTTGTATGTATTCGTGGTATACAACTTGATGTTTTGGTATGGGTCTGCATTGTGGAATGGCTAAATCAAGCTAATTAACATGTGCATTACTTTACATACATATTTATTTGTGGTGAGAGTATTTTCCCTTGATTTGTCATTTCTGGGTATGATACTTGTGTTTGCACTGGAATGAGCTGCACGTATGGAGTCAGTGCACCCTATCATTGTTAATGTGAGATTAGTAGAGATGTTTGGTAACACCAGTTAATTCCTTCTTAGTATTTTTTAAATCTTGGACATTATCTGTGGCTTTGTAGGAGCTGTTGGTTCACTTGTGTGGATTTCTTCTCTCTTGCTGTCTTGCAACTTTCCTTATTCTGTTATTTAGGTAAACTCTGAAGCCTGCGTTTTTATTTCCTGTGTCATCTGCTAGGTTTCTCTTGCAACTGGGGAGGTGATTGAGAGAGACATCGTCATTTGAGTTGTTAACATGATTAACACATGCACCAGTGACTTTTATTCTATTCCTAATCCTTATTGAAAGCGCCAATTCTTGTTTTGAACTATGTTTAACATCAGAGCTTTGACAGATGCCAAAAGGACATGAAGTAAAATGTCTCTTGTATAGTCGTCACTAGATGAATTGGAGCATTTAGATTCAGACCCATCTTAAGAGACGGTACTCTTCCTTCATTTTTCTTTCTTACGGTTGTCTCAGTGCACCAGCTTCCGCTGAGTTATGGGATTAGAAACTTGTTAGTACTTTCACCCTCACCAACTTGTAGTCTATGGATATTTTTTGGTTAAATCCCAGGAAGCAAAGCCATCAATATTTTTCCTTAAAATACCCCCACAGCTGCTTGTTATTATATCTCTGACACTGTACTAGAGATGGTAGAGATAAAAGCCGAGTGGTTGCCCTTCTTTAGAGGTGGGACTTTGGGGGCAGACAAGAGAAGAATGAAATATTGATTCTCCCCTGTACCAGACACCTCAAATACAGAACCCCATTTTATTTAAGTGACTTCAGCATCTGAGGATTTTAATATCCACGGGGGTCTTGAAACCAGTCCCCAACAGATACTGTGGGTCAGCTATACACAATCTTATTTAAACCTCTCGCCAACTCTGAAGAGTAATGGAGAGCCAAGTCATAGATAGCTCAGAGAGGTCAAGTCACTTAGCCCCAAAGTCCTGCACTTTTCATTCCTGCTGTCTCCTTTGTGATGAAGGAAAACTGAACTTGGATAGCTGACTTGCAGCCATTGACTTCGCATTCATTTGTATGGTTAAATCCACTTGTGATGGAAAAATGGCTCTAATTTAGCTAACTTCAATGAATAGATCTTCACTGCTAGTTTTCTAATACTCCATCATTGCTAGTTTTCTAATACTCATAATTTCGATACCCTACACCTCCAAAAAAAACACAAACTCTCCTGCTGCCATAACTCATGAAAACCAGGTGTCAGCCCTTCCAAGTGGTAGGAATAAGCAAATGATTCATTAGGCAGCCTTGTATTTCCGGAACATCAGGCAGTTCATTTTCTGTATCTGTTTTTGTGAGCCATGTAACTACTCCCATTATAGAGACAAAGCCCTAAAAGTAATTACTCTGAATGTCATTGTTTCAGGCATATTAACTTAACCATCTGCAGAGCCTTTTACTGCTATCAGCTTTTACAAAATTTAGAATGAATTTCTTCATCTCTGTTGATATTATGTTGATAGATGATACTGATATATTTGACACTGACACATTTTTTTCTTTTTAAACAGTTGTTACAGAACCTAGGAGGTGTCATACCTTTCCGAAGTTCCTAATTTGTTTGTGATTTTCTTGGATGCACTTCTGTTGCCATTGCAAGTAGAGTTGCTCTGAAATAATCAAATTGCCCAGTGATTGATTGCTAGATCTTAGGATGTGTGCAAGCTATTGCTTCAAATGCCAATTTGGACTGGATGCAGGAGAGTGTGTCTATGACTCTCTCACAAAGGAGCAAAAGAAGCAGTTTCATGCCTTACTTGTCAGTCTAGTTCTTATACTTCATAAACAACAGACGTAAAAGTCTTTGCTTCTTTCTGTTCTCCCTTGGCAGTATGTAAAACTAATATTGGCTGAGCATGTAATTAACCTTGAGTTTAAATTCAGCGTGCTTAATCCCTTGATTAATGCTAAGATTAATGCCCAACAGGAAAGGTTGAAAGCTTAAATGTCTGTGAATGCGAGCATGAAATGAAATCCTAATAACCAGTACAATGATTTGGATTTATGAGCTGTGTTGGCTGCTAAAGATAACTTGGAAATGGTGTTGCACAGACTACTTTGTCAAAGTGGGCAGTGATAAAGAATGGACTGTTTAGGTTGCAGGAGAAAACCTGAATGAAAAAACAACTAACATTTTGGGGTGGGCCAGGGAGTACTTTTAAAAATATCACTGGATTGTGGCCCAAGAATACCAACACATACCCTTTAAATGTTCAGCCCTTTGAAATGGGAAATTCTCTTTCCTCAAGACAATATTTCTGGGCAGTAAAGGAGGTGGCAGAGATTTACGATCATATTCTTTTCACCTTCTCTGTTCAGCCTTTTTTGGTATCTTTTTCATCTATATATATTTGTTGCTCTTACTACCCGAGTTCTGAGACATCCTTAGTAAAAGAATTAAAAAAAAAAAAAAAATCCTGAGTTTCAAGAACAGTATTTGTTAGTCAGCCTAACTGATCTCTGTTTCTCCCTTTAGCCCCTTACCCACTAAAGTTCTTAGCAACACTTCCTGTTTATGAATGTTATATACCACAACGGTTATATTTAGACTTCTTGTTCTGGCCTCCACTCTACAAAAATCAGAAGGGCAAAGGATAAGACTTGCCAAAACCCAAACCAGCACTTCTTTGACTGCTTCTTGGAATGTGGCAGGATGGGGCTTCAGTGCTGTCATCTCCAATTTGTTTTTTATACACATTTAAATATTGTCTCATATAATTTCTCTTATATGACCCTAAAATACTTTAAAAATTACTTTTAAAAGTATTTAAAAATACTTAAAAAAATTTTTAATGTGCAAAATTTCAAGCATGTACTACAAAAGAGTATAACAAACTCCTGTGTGCCCATGATCCATATTCAACAATTGTTAATTCATAGCCAATCTCATTTCATTTATAACCTCCTCTCCTTCATTATTTTAGGACAAATCTCAAGCATCATATCTGTTTCAATTTGTATCTCTAAAAGAGACTCTTTTAAAACATTGTACAACTATTCTCATTATAACTGCTAATACTATTTCACACCAGAAAATTAACATAATTCCTTCACATCAGATTAGTATTCATATTTTCAGGCCATTGTATAAATTAAAGTGTATTTATTTGAACTGGTTTTCCAGTAAGGACCCTAAATTGCAATTGTTGATGTCTCCTAAATCTCTCTTCATTTTAGGTTCTCTTCTGTCTCTTATTTTTCTTCCTTCTAGTTTTTTGTTAGAGAAACTGCTTCATTGCCTTAGAGTTTGTCTTACTCTGAATTTTGGTTACAGCCTATGTTGTTGCATAACCTGGCTCTTTGCCCCCTTCTATTTCCAGTAAAGTGATACCTAGATCTGAAGTTTGATCAGAATAATATCTAATATTGTTTGTGCAAGTTATTTCATGGATAATGGTATTATATACTTGAGTTGGTAGGCACATAATGCCTGATTTCTCTTTCTCTCTCTCTCTCTTTTTTTTTTTTTTTGGATGTTAGCATCATTGATCAGTGCCCAGGTTCATTAATTCATTAACAGTACCTTCTTAATATATCAGGAGTACTTCTGTGCAGAGATGTGACTCTTCATCAGGTATGTGGTCACCCTAAGAGGAAGTTCATAGAAGAAACCGTTTATTTCCCAGTTCATTTCTTGGCATCTTCCAGCTTGTTTTCTTTCTGTTTGCTTGCTTTTTGTTTTTTATTATCATTATGAAGTAATGGATTAAAACATGTGAACAGTCCGTTGCAGTTATTTTCTTACTGATTGTCAAGTTGCCCTGCTTTGGCCAGTGAGGACCTATTCATACTGCTTTCTCACACCTTTTAACATGACCATGGTAGTTTGTAATAGTTTTCTTGTTCTATGGTATGCCAAGATCTTCCAGATTCATATCATACAGTTCCCACCCTAGGCCTGAAACCAGCATCTCTAAGAACCACCTTGCTCCCCCGGCCTGCATACCACCCCAGTTTCTCTTAGAAATAATGCCTAGGGGTCACAACCTGAGTGCCAGGAGCATTAATTGCTATTGATTTTTTTCTGGCTGCTGGAGATTTAATAGTGAATAAACCCTCCTCATTATGGTTGTGTTATGTAAGGAGAGATAGCTAGCAACATCAAAAAAGTAAGATGTATCATCTCCTAGACTGTAGTACATGCCTGGGGAGAAATACTAAAGAGAGAGCAAGAAGTACTTATGATAAGTGATGGTGTCAGTTTGGGATAGAGTTTTTCAGGATAGGACCTACTGAGAAGTTAAGAAAATGATGTTTTACCATATTTGAAGACAGGGAGTAAGAAGTGCAGATATCTGACAGATGTTTAACAGGCAGTGGGAAGAGAAGTGCAGTTGCCCTGGAGTGACCATTAACACCTAACGTTAACAACAAGTACAAGGAAAGTCATCTCCACAGAGAGTTTTGTCTGTTTTCTTCTCACGTACAGTGATGTCTGGCACATGTATTTATTGAACGAGTGATTCTATCTGAAGCATTTTTTTTAAATCGGCAATAGTTTTTTGTTTTGAGTGAGTAACTTCTAGCTTTAACCCTTCCAGTCTTAAAAAAATGTCGTAAACTTTGTAGCATTAAATACGCTAAGACGTTTGAGCTGAGACACGAAGCAGGGGCGTTTTGAGCACTGATTAACACGTTTAATATACAGTAGTCCTCTCTTATCCATGGGGAATATATTTTAAGACCCAGTGGTACCTGAAACTGAGGGTAGTACCAAACCCTGTATGTACTATGCTTTTTCCCTCACAATGTTATGGCTTCTCTTTGGCTTATCTGAACTGGGGCAGCATCATTACTCTTGGGCTTTGGGGCTGCTATTAAGCAAAATAAGGGCTTATTGAACACAGGCACTGAGATACTGAGACAGTTGATCTGGTAACATAAAGGCTACTAAGTGACAAATGTGAGTGAGTTGTGTCTATAGCATGGATCCCCTGGACAAGGGAGCTACTCTAGCCCTGGGCATGATGGAGCAGGAATTGCAAGCATTCATCATGCTACTAAGAGCAGTGAGCAATTTAAAGCTTCTGAATTGTTTATGTCTGGAATTTTTTATTTAATATTTTCAGACTGCGGTTGACTGCGGGTAGCTGAAATATCAGAAAGTGAAACCGTGGATAGGAGGGGACTACTATAATGCTCTCTAATATTATGAGAGCATACAAGGGATCAGATTAGACTGTTAGAATGGAATGAACCAATTGTATTAGAAGGCACAGCTTTCTTGCCCATTTGTTATTCTCATTGTCACTTAGCATAATTGCACATTAAACACAAAAAAGGAGCTATATCATTGGTGTCTAAAATGTGACTACCTCTTAAAATTGAGTGACTAATTGTCAAAATGTCCTCATGTGGATACAGACCAGTTGGGACCAGTTTTGCCAGCATCCAGTGGAGCTGTGCCTAGTGAGAGTTGCTATAGAAAGGATCTCTATGCATTATCTCTGGTTGGCTACAGAGGAATTTGCTGCTTCTCCTGTGTAAGGGGAAATTGGCTTTTCTTCTCTTACAGCAATTTGGGATGGATTATTGAGTGTCTCATCCTCTTGTTAGAACCCTACTGGTTTTGTGGCACATTGAACACTTACTACAGCATCCCTTTAAGTTCTGCACACCAGCCCCCAGCCCCTGATATGCTGAGCAGAACTCTCATGGATCACTCTGGCCCTGTACTCTGTCTCTTGCAGGTAGTCAGTTCTGTACTTTGTGTTAATAATATTGCTGCCTGTCTTGGCAGGGGGCAGCAGTACAGTGTTATAGGAAACACATAAGACCTGATTCCCTGTCTGGATCCCACCACTTCCCTACGTGGCTTTGAGCTTTCCCTTGAGTTTTCAGTCTGGTTTCTCTTCACTGAGGTCAAGATAAAGCCTGCTTTGCCTCCCTCAGTGTATGGTTGAAAGGTTCCAATGAAATGAAAACAGTGAAGCGCCACCTAAGTGGAAAAGAGTATCATTATCATGAGTCTCTTTAGTGCCCAAGTCATGCTTTTTCATTTATTCATTCAGTACTTAACAAATACTAATTGAACATTGCCTGTATGCCAGGTACTGTTTTCAGGGCTGGGGATGGAGTGACGAACCAGACAGATGAGGTTTCTGTCCTCAAGGAGCTTACTTGCAGATGGGGCAGCAAACAATAAAATCAGTACATAAAAGGACTGACACAAGGGATGAATACTCTGAGGAAAAATAAACTAGAGAGGATGAGAGTAGCCAGGTCAGTGGGTCAGGGAAGGCTTCTCTAAGGAGAAGTTTGAGCATAGTATGGAAGGAAGTAAGGGAGTGAGGCATAGAACACTTTAGAAGGAAGAGGGTTTCAAGTAGAAAGAAGAGCAAAGGCAGATGCCCTGAGCTATAGGGTTACCAGATAAAATACATTGCAGCCAATGAAGTTTGAATTTCAGCTAAACAATGAATTTTTTCAAGTGTAAGTATGTGACAAACGCTGTGTGGGATATACTTACACTAAAACAAAAACTGTTGTTTATCTACGGTTAAAATTTAATTGAGTACCCTTTTTCTTTTCCCTAAATCTGGAAACCCCACTGAGATAGGAACGAGCTTGTATGTTCTTGGGAGTTGCAAGGAGGTTGGCTTATGTAGGGCAGGATGAATGAGGCAAACGCTGTAAGAGTTGAAGTCAGATTCTGTAAGATCTTGATATAAATTCTGGATTTTATTCTGAGAGCAAGGAGAAGCTGTTGCAGCATTTGAGTATGTGTAGAATGTGATCCAATTTTGGTGTTTCGTTTGCTCGCTCTTCATAGAACAAATGGTAGGAGCAAGAGTTGGAAGCAGAATTGTTGCTACATTCGTTAACCGTACAGTACTGCCATGCACTAAGAGTATAATCATTTTAAAGGATTTCTTTTAGAAGACCTAGGCAGTGATACTCCAGTATTGAAGACGGGACTGTGCTTATGGGACTGTAGGAACCAGAAGTTTAGCCAATGTGCTTCAAATACTGATTGAGCTTACCAGCTCTGGGACAAGACAGGTGGCATTTCCGTCTTTAGCTGTATCTAGTCTGTGCTTCAGCCTCTTCATCTGGCATGATAATTAGCCTTTCTCAGGAGGTTATTTGAAAAGACCAAATGAGATGACGTGTGTAAAGGGCTTATTCTCATGCTTGGCTCCTAGTACATCACAACTTTTATTCTTGGTCTCTCCCAGCCCACTCCCCCTACACAACTCTTCAGATAAGGACCAAAATATTAATCAACTCAGGTGTTGGTGCAGAGGACCAGTCTTAGAAAGCTGAACCACTTACCACTTACATGAGTAGACATCCTTTACTATCTGCATTTTATCATTAAAACTTTAGAAAGTAGAGGAGGCGGGAGTTGGCATGTGGTAGAGAGAAGTGCAGGGGGCTTACTTTTTTTTAGCTTATCCCTTAATGAGTAACTTCATTTGATGTCATCAGTATAACAAATGTGTATATGTTTATGAATGTGAGTATATGTAAGTGTAATCAGTGTGTCAAATGAATAGATATATAGTCAACTGTATTCATTTGATATGTGACCAACTAGCCTAACAGGATGACATAAATTCTGTCTTTCAGATCTTACAGGATAATAAAATTAAGAGGGTTACCTGATCCAACTCTAAAGTAGATGAGAAAACTTGAAAGCCAAATGGTTTAAAATTAAATGCCTAGTTATTTGCATAGTTGGGCATAGAGTCCATTTTGACTGATCCCAGATTCAGTCATCTTTCCCCGCTGAAATAGGTCCCTTATCCCTCACTAAGCTTGGCCTAAAGGTAACTCTAATGTATCCTGGTTAGGGAGACAACAAATTTCAGTTGTCACTCAGCCCTGCCACTCACTAGAGAAGTTATAGCGGCAAATTCACATTAAGCCTTGACTTCATCCCAGGTAACATGTTGATAGTACCCATGTTATAAGGCCCTATGGGGAATTAAATTGTGTAGTGTGTGTGTGTTATGGAGCCCAACATATTGTAAGTCTTCATACGTGATGGCATGCTTATATAACTCCTTTAAAAATTATTCTCTTAATGTTCATTGTGAAATGTATAATATGTAGATTAGCAAAAAGAAAATGAAAAGCACCCAGAACACCATCATCCAGAGACGATCTCAGACTTTCTGTATGTATTTTTCTCATTTAGTTTTGATTGTACTTAAATCATCTGAAAAATACAGCATGAAATCCTGTGTGTTGGTGACCCATTAGAACAGAATACTTCACATTAATCGTGAAAGAAAAAGCCACAACAAAGACTAATCATTCTTTCAAAAGAACAGAACATTACTACTAGAAGTTTTGCCATATTATATCTAGCAACATGCATGTATACATTGAATCTATTAGTTTTCCCAGTAACTTTGTTACTTTTTCTTTCCCTCTTTAAACTCCAACTTGAGTTGTCTATGTATCTGCCAACAAGTTTTTTCCCTTTAATATAATGAATTGTCTATCCTACAGACCTTGGAAATAAGTCTTACCAGATTAGACTTCTAGGGACTCAGAGAATGCTTTGATTCGCAGTGTTCATGTTTAAGCTGCAAAACCCTTTTTGTTCAAGGAAGTTTAAATCACTGTGAGGAGGAATGTCAAAAAAACAAATTGTTATCTTTTGTATCTCCTTGTTCAAGAAAAGTGATTTTATAGGGTCCTTTCCATGGAATGTGCATTGATGTTCTAAAGTTTTAGCCTGGCTGGTCTTTGTTTTTGTTGCATCTTCATTTTGTGGCCTGAGGCTAGTGAGCTAAAAAGATTAGTTCATGTCAAAGAATTTGCTTTCCAATTGAAGGTTACTGGAGGAATGCTTCTCCTGGATGGATTGTTGTGTGCGTGTTGCCATGAGCTCAGACGATTTTAATTTCTTAGACTTGTAGTGGTGAATTGTAGGCTACTTTTAAGACTGTCCAGTCCCTTCCCTGTCAGAGGGCTTGAGGCAGGTCTTTCCCAGGCCATAAAAACTGGGCAGAGATGGGGTTGACGGCAGAGGGTGGTAGCGGGAAGGCGGGGCACCCAGTGTGTCTCCATACTGAGGGGAAATATAAATTGTGTCCCAGTAAGAGAGTACCAGGAGCCACAGTTGAGACAGTGTGAAGGAAGGTGGTCAAAGACAGCTGTAGGACGCTAGGGCTCTGAGAGCCAAGAGTAGAAGAGCTATTGAGAGTGACTTGAAATAGAGCCATAGAAGGTGGGGCTCACCTTGGGGTCCAGCTTTATTGGTAGCATCCTGTACTGGTGGGTTCAGCTTGTTAAAGGACTCTGGACAGATCAAAAGAAAGCAAAGTTAGGGATTAAGAGGTTGTTATTAACCTTCAGCAACATTTTCCCTGAATGTTATTAATGGTGTTCCTATTTAGGAAAATGTTGCTCATTTGAGAGCTGTTTGTTTCAGTACTCAGAGTTATTGCCAGTGCTGGCTTTTTTCCAATCCTGGTAATCCTCCGAGGTTTCCCAAAGAAAAAAGTGCTTTGTTTTGTTTTTCCCTTCTCCCCATGGGATAACTGGTTTATGTATAATTTAATTATTTTGTTAACCAGTTATCCTATCACAGCATACAAAAACAACCTTAAAAACCCACCTCCCCACTCTGTGCTAAGATGTTCATAATTGATTTTCCCACCATTACAAGTGCATGTGTACATGTTATAACAGCGAAATTTCTTGCTAAAAGCTAAATTGGACTGACTCTATATTTTATATTTTCGGGAGTGCCCTTGGAGCCTTAGGAAGTGATTTAGAATAAGAAGAACTAAAATAAATGATCAGTTTCAAAGAAGCATTACAGTCTTGAGGCTTCTGTAGGGAAGTCATTTTTTTAAAAATCACCTGGGACTGGTATTTTCATCACAGTGAATCTTGAAAGATTCTTCTTGCAGTGGCAGAGTGGGGAGGGAACTTTATCACTATCTGGTCTTGCTCATGTCTCTCCTCTTAGTTGATTTTTTTTAGTCTTATTTCATCTTTCCCCATCATGCCATTCCTGGGAAAACGTTTTATCCTAGTGGGTGGCTGGTAAATTTGGTTGTTTATTTGGTGTGAGGTTTATTTCAAGTCTGTACCTTCCTTGCTCATCCAATTTTTTTTTTTTTTTTTTTTTTTTTTTTTTGCAGGGATGGGGGTGGGATGGGGGGGGATGGGGTGACATTAAATATCTCACAATCAAGTCTACAATCCATTTGAAGCCTTCATGTTACAAATATGGTTTATTGAGTCCATTTGCACAAATCTAATTGGAGCTAAATAATTCAATCTGGCCTAAGAATACAAGGTACAGATGTGCATAATGCTGCTGAGACCAGCTTAGGCTTCATCCACTTGCAGACTTTGCTGTTTTTCCTCATTTTTCTCATTTGTGGAGCTGCAGATATTGCCTTTCATGGTCATGTTGTTGTCAGATCCCAGTGATTAGACTGTAGGCCTCCAAGGCAAGTTGGTGTTTTCTTTTTTATGAGTAAAAACCATTTCAGCTTTCCTTGTGGGGAATCCTTTTGAGTCTCTGAATCATTCACAAATACGGTAAGGTCTAATTTTATTCCATAAGAAGAAAAGAGAATATTTCACTTTTCCTATTCAGAGCTTCCGCCCTCTCCCCGAGCTTTGCTTCTCTCTGCTTATTGCTTTGGGATCATCTGCAGTGGCAGATGGCTTTATGCAAATCAGGCCAATTACTTTGGTTATAGTACAGATCACCTTGGATTATGAGTAACTTCTAGATTAGTAAAACCGACATGTTTCTTGGAAAACTTACCGAGACTGAAAGGGCAAACTGTCTTCTGCTGACCCATGAGGCCATGGTTCCACACATGTCTCTGCCATCTTAGTGACCACTTTAAGGACATTCCCTCACTGTCCTGCTCATTAAGTTTTATAGGTCTACCTGGCCATAGAAAAATTATTTTCAATGCCTGTTTGTTAGCCATATTTCATAATCTCATTATTTATTAGTAAACAGGTGATAATGCTGTCTTCATTATGACTAGTTTTGACAGAGAATAGACATCAATAGAACTTTAATGCATTTCTCATTTTTTTGCTAGAAATTAAGTTGCCTAATAGTCTTTGATAACCTTTGCTGAAATTTCTATAAAATCAAGTTCTTTTTTCCTTTCTCTTTCCTCCTCCCCTCAATTTCTAAACCTTATGCATTGACAGAACAGTCCATCTTCCAGAATGGCTCTCACAAGATCATCAAGGTTTTTTTTTTTTTTTCCTCCTCCTCAAATAGGTTTTATCACCTTATTTCTTGAGATAGTGTGAAGTGAATAGCTAGAAAATGAGAGAAACCTTGACCAATTAGCCCTAAACTATCAGTAGCATTCCTAACCCAGATAAAGGATTGAGTTCTGTGGCTTCAGTGCCATTCAATTTCCTTTCCAGATATGCCACAACAGATAAAGATCATTCCTGTCCATTTGCTAAATGGTCACAGAGACACCTTAGATTCTCATTCCCCGGTGGCAATGTTTCAGTCTTTTAACCTTCTGCCATTAGACTCCCTTTCCTTCTGGTACAGAGATGTGAGGATTAAATGACTAAGGAATTAATTGCTGTAGAGTACTTTGAAGGATAGATGTAAAATATAATCTCTTTCTTCTGACCTTTGCTGCTGATTGTTTCATCTGAGAGGGCACTTGTATCTCGAATACTAGCTAAAAGCATGGGAATTTGGCTAATAATAAAAATAGCACATATTAATATAGTGCTCGTTGTTTGCCAGGAGCTGTTCTCGGTGCTTTGTTTGTATATTAATTCATTATAGATGAAGTTGCATACTTAGTGTCACTGATGTTTTTTAGGTTGAAAATTGGTGTCCTCATTTACCTTGGAGAGCAAAAAATCCCTACGAAGAAGCTGATCATAATTCATTGGTAAGTGATTTTGGAAAACTCTTTCTAGACTTGGGCATTTAGGTCAGATGCCAAGTGATACATGTGGAATCTTCTAGAAATGTCAACTGTAACCTGAAATAGTGTTACACTGAAAAACTTCTGTTATTCATCTCTGTGGAAGTCTAGGTGACCAAATCAGTCAACCATTAGCATATGTTTGTTTACTGAGCAATTCTCTGAGGGTTCCTAAATGATGGGCTGCTGATATGAGTAAGACCTGGTACCAGATGTGGAGGCCCTACGTGATCTAATAAGGGTGATGGCAGATAATGACCATCTCTGTCACAAATGCTGTGATATAGGCCTGTGGGAATTAATGAGGAAGAGCTAATTTTAGTCTGCAATATTCAGGGTAGATTGCATAGTGAAGATGACATTGGAGCTGAATTTAAAATGATGAGTGATTTTATATAAGGTCAAGGAGAAAAGGGTATCTCTCATATGGGAAAATGAGAGCATGGCAGTTTCTGGGAGTAGAGCCTGCATGGTTCAGTTGGCCAAGGCCATAGGGGATTGGATGAGCTAGGCTGAAGATGAAACTGGGAAGGTTGGAAGGGGACTGTGAAAGTACTTGTTGCCCCATTAAAAGCATAAGTCTTTATTCTTTAGACCATAGATCAGCAAACTTCTGCAAAATACCCGGATAGTAAATAGTTTCATCTTTGCAGGCCATGTGGTCTCATTGCAGCTTCTCAATTCTGCCATTGTAACAGAGAGAGCAGCCCTGGATAATATGTAAATGAAGGGGCGTGGCTGAGTTCCAGTAAAATTTTATGCACAAAAATAAGCAGTGAGGATTTAGCCCAAGGGCTGTAGTTTGCTGATCCATGCTGTAAACCACAGGAGTCCTAGGATATTGTTTAGTCAAGAAGGGAAATGAAACTGGGTGTAGTGGCTCATGCCTGTAATTTCAGCACTTTAGGAGGCTGAGGCAGGAGGATTGCTTGAGGCCAGTCATTTGAGACCAGCCTGGGCAATACAGCAAGACCCCATCACTACAAAAAATTTAAAAACTAGCTGAGCGTGGCGTGTGCCTATAGTTTCAGCTACTTGGAAGGCTAAGGTGACAAGAGGATCGCTTGAGCCCAAGTTCAAGGCTCCAGTGAGCTGTGATCATGCCACTGCGTTCTAGTCTGGGTGGGAGTGTGAGACCCTATCTCAAAGGGGAATAAAGAAAGAAAAGAGATGAGTGTTTAGAATGAGCTATGGTGATAGCTGAAAAGGTGGATTCAGCATGTTTGAGATGTTCTGTGAAATAAATCCTGGTTATTATGTTTCTCTGTTATTCCAGTCACTGATTGTATCCAGCTATATTCTCTAGAACATTAGGAAAAATATTCTTCCTGGCTTTTAAGTTATTCTGGTCTGAATTTTAAATTGTACTTGCTCATGACAGAAAAGTAGTATTCCTGGCTCTTAAATTCCTTAGAGAACAATGAATTTTTGTTTGGACTGGGACAAAACCAGAAGATGAACATTTATTTCCCTGTTTAACTCCGTGGACAGAAAGAGGCTTTTTGGCAACTTCCACATTGTCAAACAGCCTGCTAAGAATTGACTTCAGTTTTCTTAGAAGTCTGCTGTCCTATGGTAGATCCAAATGGCACAGTAAATTTGAGTGCTGAGAATTTCAAGGTACATCAAGCATACTCATTATAAAAACTGCATTTGAACATAGCTCAGGGCTTTGTAATGCCTGTGCTGCTTTTCTCGATTTCTAATTTTTTAATGATGTCCCTTCCGGCAGATCAGCAGTCAGCAGCCTTTGCTTCAATTTGCAGTCCTGGGACCTTAAAGTCAAAGCTGCAGCAGACAAGACTTACTTTTGAAGCTCTCAATTTAATTGACTAACCCTTTTAAGTTTTCAAATGTCACATCATGAAAACCATTATGCTTTCTGACTTTTTATCTTCTATTCATTTTATTAAATTTCTGTTGCTAGGCGGAAATTCGTACAGATTTTAATATTCTCTACAGTATGATGAAAAAGCATGAAGAATTCCGGTGGATGAGACTACGGATCCGGCGAATGGCTGACGCATGGATTCAAGCAATCAAGTCCCTGGCAGAAAAGCAGAACCTTGAGAAGAGAAAGCGGAAGAAAGTGAGTTTCTTATTAATTCAGTGCAGTTAGATGCCAGTTTTCTTTTACAATTTGATTTTGCTTGGAAACAAGACTAAGAGAAATGTCATATCTCAAATGATACTCCCTCAGGGTGATTCTGCTCAGTCTCTTGTACAGCTGTTTTTGGGTTGGCCTTTGCCTACTTACAATGCTCCTACTTAGCAGGGTCTGGCACAAGTTTCTTGGGTGAAGCCAAGCAGAATATCTGCCTGTAAGACTTTTCCTTCGAACCTGTCTTTGTCAGGGTATCAGGAAACTTTCCCCCATTTCCTTACCTGAATCCAACCTTTGAGAGCTTCCTATTATATCATCATGAAAATTTTATATTTTTGTTGATTTTCATCCCTGGCTTTTGGACAGCCAGTGAGTTTCATTGTTACTCTGTCTGGTTGGTGCTTCTGCTTATGCTCCTAGGAGAGGGAGAGAAAAATTTGATTAAATTTGAGCCAGTTGCTTTCTAGTTCATGAGGAGAGACTTGGAAAACCTCTCGAATACCCCTGGACTTAGAAGACTTTATGCCCTGTTAGCTATGGATTTGGTGGTCTGGCTTTAGATTAACTGTTTTGATTTCAGAACTGAGCAAAGGGAACAATTTGCTCCCACATCTAAAAAACTTAAAAATGAGTTTGGTATTCCTAATCCAACTGATCTGATATGTTTGAAAAAGAAAATAAAGATATATATGCAAGACCCCAAGCCACAGTTTGATAGATCACTTTTGCCTAGATCTTGTGAATTTGTGAGACAGCAGGACGAAACATTCTGTCACCGAACGGTCATGTATGGAAGAGCATGTGTTCACATGCACAGGTGGACTGTAAAAAGAAATAAAGAATTTTTCTATATATTCCTGTGGAGTAACCTTGAGGATGTATTGTTAGGTGAAGAAAAGTAGAGAATAGTGTACATTATTTTTAAGAGAGAGAGGAAATTTCTATCTATGTATACATATAGATATATACAGATACATATATTTGCTTCTTGCTCTTAGTTTGAAAATGTATTTTTCTTATTTTGATAGACTAAAATTAAAAATAAAGGAGATGGTGATGATGGTTGCACAATAATGTGAATGTGCTTCATGCTGCTGAACCGTATACATTAAAATGGTAAATTTTATGTTGGGTGTATTTTACTACAATAAGAGGGAATAAAAAGGTCAAATAAGGGGAGTTGGGATTAGCATGGAGGCAACAGAAACTGCCATAGAAACTAGACTTCTGAATATATCTGACTTTGTAGATTTGACACTGGAATCATTTTATGTAAGTGCTAAATGAAATTTTATTACCAAAAACTAAAAATTAGGAGGAATACAAAACAAAAGAACTGACTATATATCCATCCAGTTTTGATGGAAGCACACAGAAAGATTATTCTTAGTGGCTTTAGAACACAGTAAACGATACACTTCTGATGGGATATCACAAAGGATAAAAAACTGTAAAAACATCTTAAAACCATTTTTATTAATCATGTAATATGCAGTAGCATTGATATTCTCATTCTGAATCCATTGTGAACATTGGAGTAAAGCAGATGAGTAATTATGTTAGTGTCTTTGAGAAGTGGGATCTGCAGTGTGGAAGAAAAGAATTAATGGATGGTAGGATTGGTGATGTTATGTAAAAACACTGTAACCCTGAGTTTGAATTGGAAGCACCAATCGGAACTCATGATTTGCTTTATCTTTGAGGAAAAACAAATTTCCTAGGTAGGGCCACTGTAAGGCCTATAAATAGTAATAAAATTGAGTCCCTTAAGCCCCACACTTTAGTCTCTAAATGCTATTTCTACTAAGTGGTATAAGAGGTTCTTGGAAAAATGGCTTACTAAGGTCCAAGGCAGAAATTGTACCTGTTGAGCCTAGAACAATCTTGTCAGGCACCACATGCGGAGAAGCTATCAAAGAAGACTAAGATCATGTCAAAGGAACTTAGGAGCCAGCTTGGATAGCCTCCCACAGGCCCAGGTGGGACAACTGGATAGTTGGTAAGAGGAATATCCACAATATTTTGAAGCATATCAAATAGCTTTGATGTTATAATGATTTTTTTAATTAAAAATCCTCATAGATCATCATTAGAGTAGGCTAAAAAACAAGTTTATTGTTCTGAAAAACTGGCAAATAAAGAGAAAGACTCAAATATTTACCAGGCTCCTTCTATACCAAGTACAAGTTTGGCTGCATTTATCTATAACCTTAGAGTTAACCTCAGGGTGACCAAATAGTTGATGAGGGGTAGTTTCTCTTCATAGAGAGGCATTCCAGCTAATAAACAAAGAATGGTAAAATATCATTTTGCAGTCCCTAATGGATTAATGGATCTAGCTAGTGACCATCAAGGACTTCTAACATCCCAAGACAGACACACCTGTACATTGTTTCCTATGAGGCTAAGAGACATATGAGGCAATTATTATGTATGTTCTCTGACTCTTGAATCGCACAAGTGCACTTAGAAAAAATAAAGGGCAGTTGAAGAAGTATGAATATTAACTGGATATCGGATGATGTTAAGGAATTACTAGGTTTTTTAGGGATAGTAGTGATGTTCAAGTTATATTTTTCAAGTGAAGGTTTGTTCCTTTCAGAAATGCATACCAAAATATTTATAGATGAAAGGATATGTCAAGAATTTGCTTTGAGATAATCTAGAGGGGTTGGGAGAAAATGGGGTTATAGATTAAGATTTGTCATGCATTAATAATTGTTGAAGCTACACAGTAATTACTTTGGTATTGACTATTGTCATGTATATTCAAATTTCCAATACTTTCTATGTATTTGAAATTTTCCATGGTAAGAGGTTAGAAGTATTTTAGCTGTAGATAAAAGACCAAGAGTGTTAGAAAATGTTGTCCTGTCTTACCTTCCTTTAATCCTGATTTTAAAAATACACTGTGCTTTCAAAAGGTGGGATTATCTGTCCATAACCTTGTACTCATAGCCATACCAATGGCTGCAGTGATTTTATTTCTCTAAAACCACAATGAAAAATTATTTCCTTCCTTTGTACCTTCTAGAAAAACAGCATTCCCCACACTTGAGATTTTGTTAGGATGTAAACATGACTTTGGGATTTGTTGATCACTTCTTGGCGCAGTACTGTGCATTTTGTATGTGGTTCAGTGTGAATCAGTATATGCCTCTCTGTTTTCCAGGTCCTCGTTCACCTGGGACTCCTGACCAAGGAATCTGGATTTAAGATTGCAGAGACAGCTTTCAGTGGTGGCCCTCTTGGTGAATTAGTTCAGTGGAGTGATTTAATTACATCTCTGTACTTACTGGGCCATGACATTAGGATTTCAGCTTCACTGGCTGAGCTCAAAGAGTAAGGAGATTACTTTTCAATTTTAAAATCAGAATACAGGAAAGAAATTGTAAACTCTTGAAGTGTTACCTCTATTAGTGTGTAATTTTTTGTCGAGGAAAATGAAAGTGATGATTCACTAAACAGGAGATAAGAAGATTATTTTCAGGAGCTAAATACATACACTGTGAAAAGGATAATATGTTTTCATTGTAGCTGAAGGCTCCAGAGGCTTCATAAATGAATACCAGAAAATTCAAACTAAGGAGCTTATTCTTTGCTATTACAGGTGCTTCCAACATCTGTAGCACGAAACATTATTGACTTTCCTAATTCCCTGTCTCTTGCTAAAATTCATACCACTGCCTACTCAACATCAATCTTTCTAAGTCTTAAAACAGGGCGGGTTCCTGTTTGTAATTTAATTTGGATAGAACAAATTTCCTGAAAGCCCAGAGCCGGTCCTTTTTCAATTAGCCAACTTGCACCTGAGTCTGTTAACTCTACTTGGGTGTTTTATTTCACTGAAATTTGCTTCTAGCTCCAGCCCTCCTGTAATCCCTTCTATATTGGCATAGCTGGCTGAGCAGGGACGCTTCCATCCCCTGCAGTTGCTTAGGATAATTGCCCATGGAGACTTCCCACCCAACAGTCAAGTTGTCATGTTGCTATATGTCATATATTTCCAGAAGAAATACCTTGAATGAACATTCTAGAGCTCATTGAGATGAGAGACATGTTAAAACAATATATGGTGGCTCCCAGCACTTTGGGAGGCCAAGATAGGTAGATCACTTGAGACCAGGAATTCAGGACCAACCTGGCCAACATGGCGAAACCCTGTCTCTACTAAAAATACAAGAATTAACCAGGTGCAGTGGCCCATGCCTGTAGTCCCATCTACTCGAGAGGCAGAGGCTGCAGTGAGCTGAGATCATGCCACTGCACTCCAGCCTGGGTGACAGAGCAAGACTCTGTCTCAAAAAAAAAAACAAAAGCAAACAAAAAAAAATTGGATACACAACCTACACAGTGGCTGCATTTGTACAGTTAGCAGTCACTCATCTGGTGCCTTCTATAGGCTAGTTTTGGTGTAGGACATACAGAGATGACCAATGCGTGGTCAAGGAGCTGCCAATCATTTGATAATTACAATTAATATATTACATAATAACTACACTAATTCCAATTCTATTGGTGCTAAGTGAGGTGTATGTGGATGCTAGAATGTAAGCACTGGGATTACAGAAAACAGTATTGTCACTGTGTAGTGGGCATCTAGATAGTGCCTAGCAAGTAATGAGTACTCACATAACTATAGAGTGAATGAGTGAAGGAATAAATAGGTGAATGAATGAGTGGGTAGGTAAATAAATGGAGTGCTGTGGTAGTACCAGGGACAAGTACTGCCTGGGGAGGTCAGGAAAGGCGTGTTAGGGATTTATCAGTCAGAGACTGAATTTGATGGTCGAGGGAAAATTTGTTCAGTATGTCCTCACTTAACATTGTTGATAGGTTCTTGGAAACTAGGACTATAACTGAAATTATGTAAAATCAAGCCAGTTTTTTTCATTAACATTATAACCACTGATTTGAAGGAAATGACTTTATTGGTGGGCCTGCTATCTGTTGTTTTGTTTAAAGTCCCAGTTTTCAGGAACCTATTGATGATGTTAAGTGAGGACTTAACTCTAGTAGTCTTTATGCACACTGGGGTCAGGGCTAGATGTGTTTTATTTAAGAAGATAATTGTGGAAGCAACATAGAACAGTGGTCTTTAAATATATCTGTACTTTAGAACCACCTGGAGATCTTTGTATTTATTTTTTAACTTTGGGGTATCTTTTAAAAATCCCACAGACCATGCCACAGGCTAATTAAATCACAACCCTTGGGGGTAGGGCAGAGCCATAAGTATTTTGTGATGCCTCCAGGTAATTTCATTATACAGGCGAGTTTGGGAAACACTGAGCATCATGTTTGCAAACTATGGCTCAGCAGGCCAAATCAGCCCTCTGTCTTTTTTTGTAAATAAAGTTCCATGGGGCCAGGCATGGTGGCTCACGCCTAAAATCCCAGCACTTTGGGAGGCCGAGGCGGGTGGATCACCTGAGGTCAGGAGTTCGAGACCAGCCTGACCAACATGGTGAAACCCTGTCTCTCTTTTGTAAAAATGCAAAAATCAGCCAGGTATGGGGACAGGCACCTATAATCCCAGCTACTCAGGAAGCTGAGGCAGGAGAATCGCTTGATCCCGGAAGGTGGAGGTTGCAGTGAGCCAAGATCGTGCCATTGCACTCTAGCCTGGGCAACAAGAGCAAAACTCCATCTGAAAATAAATAATAAATAAAGTTTCATGGGAACACAGCCATGCCTATTGTTTACATATCATGTATAGCTGTCTTCATTCCACAACGGGAGAATGGGCCAGTTGTGACTGAGAATGTATGGCCTGCAAAGATGAAGATATTCACTGTCTGGCCCTTAACAGAAAGGGTTTTCTGACTCTTGGGAAGAAACTGGTTCTGCAGAACCTAGTTCTTTCATAAACAGGGGAGAAGGAAGGAGGGTGGCTGATGTGGTGGTTAATACGGAGCTGTCGAGCAGAGTCCTGTTTGTGACTCTTGTCCTTTGAAGCAGGATGTTCATAATTTGGTGAAGGATTATTGTGGGGTGTGGGCCAGGATAAGCAACAGTGGTGGTTGATTAGTAAGTGGGTAGCAGTAGGGTTAGCAGTTACTTGTTCCTACACATGAAGTTGGCCTACCAATCAAGTACATCATCACACTCTGAGCACAAGTGTGGTTTTGTGTGGATGAATGCATGGGTGGGGGAAAGGGTGATAAAAATAAAACTATAAACCGTAGTGCCAGTTCTGTAATATGGTCAAGCTAGGAGGAAAAATTTGACATAGCAGAAAAAGTTAAGGAACAGTATGAGACAGGTAGAAAGAAGTTAATACTATAGAGGCTAGAAATTGAAGACATTTAGAAAAAGGGGATGGGGGGCAGGTTAATAAGGGTGCTGAGCAGTAAGAACAGGCTCTGGGGGAGAAAACTAAGTTGTTGAGTGTCTGGTATTCATTAGGCACTTTCTTTTCAGTATCTCATTGTGAAGAACCCCTGAGAGATTGGCGTCCAATGCTCTTTGTATCCAGTCCTTGTTTTCTGGAATGAGCAAAGAGTTTGAGAGAGGTTAAGTAACTTGTTTAAGGTCTCACAGCTGCTGCATAGTGGTGATGGAGTCAGACCCATGTCTTCCTTGATTTCAAAGACTGTGTTTATATGCCACCATTTGCACCATTTTGCATGAGTCAGAATCAGGGTACTGGGTTGGCCTTAATGGATGGAAATAATTTATATAAGTAGCAGATTTGAAAGGGCCATGCTGTCATCTCTAATAAGGATTGTTGTGGTGGCATTTGACCATTAAAGTTGCCAAGTTTATTACCTTTTAAGTAAATGATTTTTCTCTTTTTTCTCCCCTCTCTCTTGCCGTTTCTCTAGAATCATGAAGAAGGTTGTAGGAAACCGATCTGGCTGCCCAACTGTAGGAGACAGGATCGTTGAGCTCATTTATATTGATATTGTAGGACTTGCTCAATTCAAGAAAACTCTTGGACCATCCTGGGTTCATTACCAGTAAGTGCTGCATGGTTTTCTGACTTAAGGGGTTTTTTCCCCCTCAACAAAGGTTGCATGGTTGTGGGTAGAAAAAGCTTCTCAAATAGTATCTTTTCAGCTGTATGGAGTGTATTGCTCATTCATAATTGAAATTCAGATTCTCAGTGACTTTGTACTTTCTTTGGCTATTCATTATTTTCATTGGTTTCTTAAAAATAGAAAACAAGTGTTCAACCTCCTACCTTGACTAGTATTAATACTTAGCCTTCCTCTCAGTATGCGTATGCCAGTGTTATCTATTTAATCAAATAACCATTTTGATAAGATACGTACAGTGTCATTTCTTGTGTTCCTTGGGTTTTAGATCATGATTGACTTTTCTTACCCTTTACCTCATCAGTATTCTTGTCATTCATGGAAGGGAAATCTGGGAATACGTTATCTGAATGCTGGGATCTTGCACTTTTTAAGATAAGCCAATGATTAGTATGACTGTGGTGCATGTGTACTCTGTGCAGTCTTTATTATTTAGTAGAGTAGCTCAGTGTTTCCCTGAGTGTGGGTTTGGGACCACGATTTAGTATTTGAAACACTTTTACCTGGTATACAAACATGGCCCTAAATCACAATGAATTATATAAAGAAATTTATTAATTTTTCAATTTTCTTTCAGTCTTTTTGAGAAAAGGTGTAGTTTGATGCTACTATATCTCTGTCACTACTTTTAACACATGCATTCTTAACAATGTGAGAGTAGCTGTGAGTCTCAGCATTCAGCACGCAAAAGTATCTATTCTAAATTGTAAAATACTTCCTAAAGGTTATATGCTTTTTTGTTGTTGTTATCTTGCATGTATGGCGGTCAATACTGGGTTTTTTCTTTCTAATTTTTGGGGTTTTTTTAAATTTCTCATTTTTATTTTTTGTCTTGTCTTTTATTGCTTCTGTCCTTTATCACATTTAAAAATTCCTCTCATTACAAAGGTCCCCCAAACCACCAAATTTGGTCCTTGCCAGGAGTATCAAATGATTTGGAGGTCTTTAGTCATGAGAGAATAGTAAACAACAGTACTGGATAACACTGACTACTCATGTCAGTTTCATCAAGACTAATAACTTTATGGACAGAGAAACTGAGTTATTTTGCCAGTTTTAGAATGAATTTTTTAAAATTATACTTTAAGTTCTAGGGTACATGTGTACAACATGCAGGTTCGTTACATATGTATAAATGTGCCATGTTGGTGTGCTGCACCCGTTAACTCGTCATTTACGTTAGGTGTATCTCCTAACGCTATACCTTCCCACGACAAGCCCCGGTGTGTGATGTTCCCCACCCTGTGTCCAAGTGTTCTCATTGCTCAATTCCCACCTATGAGTGAGAACATGCGGTGTTTGGTTTTCTGTCCTTGTGATAGTTTGCTCAGAATGATGGTTTCTAGCTTCATCCATGTAGCTACAAAGGACATGAACTCATCCTTTTTTATGGCTGCATAATGCTGGGTTTTATTTATGGTCTTTAAAAGTTTCCTTTAAAAAATAAATTCTAAAAGGTGAATAAACTTATGTAAATGGCACATAAATATAAAAAAAGCAAAACTAAAAACTTGCTGCAGGCCAAGATAGTGCTCTACCTTTTGCATTAGGTTTTTTTCCTGGTTTTGGCTTGTTTCTTGAAATCTTGACGAAAGTAGAGTTGTTGTTTTCTACCGTTTTGTAAATGGCAGACATCTGATAAATGTGCAAAGGAATCTATGCAGTACAGGCTTCCCTTGACTCACATATCCTCGCTATTAAGAAGAGTTCTTTGGATGGAAAAATATTCTCAGTGGTAGTGTTTAGGTGAATTAAAAAAGGATAATTTTGTTATTAAAATGGTCACCGTTGATTGGCATTTCATTCTTGTTGGATGAACAGGCACCATCTCAGAGGGGGTTTTATGGATGAATGTAATGTCTATCTGCCTTTCTTTAATAAATCATCTATGTTAGTGATATTACCTGGCAGGAGGTCTGTTAGTGCTTTAGGTCTGCAGTCTTTGTGGTGTGATGAAGCGAAGATTCTATTAAAAGTCTACTCAGGTCCCCTTGGAAGTTTCTTGCCGATTTCTTTCCCTTTTAAAAATTAGAAATTGTCAGAGAAGATTTAAAATTTTCCCTTTTAAAAATCAGAAATTTAATGGAATACATACCAACAACCAAGGTGAATTGTCAGTATTCATCTTGGTTGTTGGTATGTATTCCATTAAATGTATTGTTGTTATCTGATCTTTCAATTAGGAGCAAACCCTTGGAAAATTAATTGTAAATTTTGTCCAATTTACGTAGGGACCTAGGAAATTCGATTAAACATATATTACATGCCTACATGCAACTAGTATTCTGCTAGTTACTGCAAAACTCATACCCATTTTACTTCCTACAAGGCCTTTGTCGAAGGACTTACAAGAAAGTAAACTGCAAGTAGTCTAAGATATGCCATGTTTTATGTTAAACACCAGATTAGAAATTAGGGCATGGCAAGGAGCTCCTGAACATCCATTTCATAGTAGTGTGGCTGACAGCAAAGAGAAGGTTCCAGGAGTTACTTGGCATGACTGCTGTGATCCCTGTTAAAAGAAGGCGAGCTGCCTTGGGCATCAAAACAAATATCTTTTTAAGTCATTAGTCTGCTTATGATGTTCCAGACACAGAGACATTAGAGGGAAGGCCTAAATATTAGCAACACATTATAAAAATAGTTGCAAGACACACAGATGCAGGATGTGATTGAAGAAGGAAAACTGTAATGTCAAACCTTCCATGTGCTAGACCAAGTCCAGTGTCCTGTCTGTGCTTTATAAATTAAACCTAGATAAGCTAGAAAAGCAATTCCCAAGCAAAAGCCTCAAGTAAAAGGATGTCAAATTATAAATTTCTGAGAGACAGCTGATCATTCCATTCCTCTTTCAGGAAGAGCCCAGTGCCACATAGCTTACATCTAGGCACTGTGCAAAGTCTGGGCTTTCAGGCGTTAGGCCCTTAGCAGACAGCTTTACTCATCAGGATTTGTTTTAGTTGCCCAAATCAAAAATAACAATAATAAAACTTCAAGTTAAAAATATGGTCACCAGCCAAAGCTAGAGAAGAGTATATTGTTAGCATTTTATAGCCATGAGTTCCACATCCACAGATTCAACCACAGACCAAAAATATCTGAAGGAAAAAGATAATAATACAATAATAAAAATACAAATATGATACTAGGCATTATAAGTAATCTAGAGATTTAAATATGAGAGGATGTGCATAGGTTATATGAAAGTACTATACCATTTTATGTAAGGGACTTGAGTATCCTTGGATTTTGGTATCCACAGGGGTCCTGGAACCAACCCGCCAGTTACCAAGGATGGCTGTAGACTGTTGGAGTCAATTGCCAATAAGTGGAAAAAGCTGAGCCTTCAAGCCAAGGCTCCTTATGACAAGAGTGGCCCGTTTCTCCCTGCTGTGCCTGCTGTAACAAAGTGCTGTAATCTTTGACTCACAAAGTAGTGCTGGCGAATCCCGGGTCTGATTCTCTGGTAGGAGTGGAGCATTCCCCAGCCCCACAAATCAGCGTGGGTCCTGTCCTCTCCTCCCGCTTTTTGCAGTGACCTTCAGAGCTGCCACCATTAACACTGCCAGCTTTTGCAGAAGAATATATACTGGCTCAAACCAGTTCCTTGTACATCTTTTTTTTAAACGGAAAAATACAAGAAATGGGTATGTTTTATTAAGTGGAAAGGGATGCTCTGAGCTATTCAAAGAGCAAAGAAAACAGAAACACTGATCTGTTCCTTGGGTCCCTAGCTTTCTTTTTTCAGGACTGTGGGCTTTATTTCTGCCCACCTATTGGCCACCAGACCAATGACGTATCTTTGATGATACTGTGAAAACTGTCGCTATGATGAGAGCATATTCCGTGAGAGCCACACAAGAATCTCAGACAGGGAAATTCCTCCTGTGGTCAGCTTGTATTTGACGTGTGGTTGTGGCCTTCCTGCCTTTCTTTTCTTCACTTCCTGGCCTTAACAAATTGTAGTGATCTCTAACGAGAAAACTAGCACACAGAAAAGAAAATTTATGAGTATACTTCCTAGAAAGTCCAATCTCATGTTTGGATTTTAAAAACTGAGCCAGATTTTTAAAAGTTGTTACCATCATCTGATTCTAAAATATGAGTTTCAGTCTTTACTTTTATGCTTCTTAGTCTTCTAAAAGTTATTCAGAAGTATTATTGATACATACTAGAAAATAGAACTGCTTTTATTGGCCATCCTCAAGTTTAATTTACATCAAATACTTTGAAAGTCAGTGATGAAATGTTACCAAAATCAATAAATTTTGTTTTGGGATTGATTCCTTTCTTCCAATTGGTTGTTCTTCGTGCACTCTCGAGCAGCGGTCAGGAAACTTTCTGAAAAGAGCCAGCTAGTAAACATTGTAAGCTTTTTGGGCCATGTATGCGTCACTGCAGCTATTCAGCTGTGCTGTTACAGGATGAAAGCAGCCGTAGACAATAGGTCAACAACAGGGTATGGCCACATTCAAATACAATTTTTATTTTTGAACATGGAAATTGGAATTGTATATAATTTGTACATGTCACAAAATATTTTTTAAAAACCATTTAAGAACGTAAAGATGGCCGGGCGTGGTGGCTCAAGCCTGTAATCCCAGCACTTTGGGAGGCCGAGACGGGCGGATCACGAGGTCAGGAGATCGAGACCATCCTGGCTAACACGGTGAAACCCCGCCTCTACTAAAAAATACAAAAAACTAGCTGGGCAAGGTGGCGGGCGCCTGTAGTCCCAGCTACTCGGGAGGCTGAGAAAGGAGAATGGCGTGAACTCGGGAGGCGGAGCTTGCAGTGAGCTGAGATCCGGCCACTGCACTCCAGTCTGGGCAACAGAGCAAGACTCCGTCTCAAAAAAAAAAAAAAAAAAAAAACGTAAAGATTATTCTAAGCTCACAGACCTTACGAAAATAGACGGTAGACCAGATTTGGCCCTGTTTTATGGCTTTGGTGGAATAGTAAACAAAACGTCTTCACTTGCATTTCTTCAAGTTCTAGGAGAAAGCAAATAAAGTTCTATTGCTATCAGAAATATAAAAAATACCATTGCCTACTGAAAGATTCTAAGCTTAATGTAAAGTCAAATACTCCAACTGATGAAAACGTTGAGTGATTTCTCCTAGAGATAACACATGTCATATGATTTAAGCAGAATCAGACCTCTGTAGATGGTAGCTCTGTTTCTTTGGCATCGGTTGATTAGTCACCTACTGTGTGCTCAGCTCTGGCTAGGTGCTGGGGGTACGGCATTGAACATGGCAGTCCGCAGTTCAAGCTTTCATGGAACTTTTTATTTTGCTGGTGGTTGATTGATCCTCTGTAATTAGTTACCCGATCTGAAGCAAATCGTATCTGCTGTGTGATGTCTCAGACACTAAAGTGACACAAGTAGATGTTTGGTACGCAAGCTATTCTAAAACATCTCAGTTTTTGTCTGGTCCTGCGTCTGTCTAAAAGGATTTACCTATTTTTAGTAGTCCTGAAGGAAGGGTTAGAGCTTTTACCTTTTCAACTTTGGGGGCAAGTATGTAGTGTTAAACATATTGCTGTTTTCTTTCAGGTGCATGCTCCGAGTCCTCGATTCATTTGGTACTGAACCTGAATTTAATCACGCAAATTATGCCCAATCGAAAGGCCACAAGACCCCCTGGGGAAAATGGAATCTGAACCCTCAGCAGTTTTATACCATGTTCCGTGAGTATTCCTGTTTCATGTATGCTTTCCAGAATGCCACCAAGAATAGATGAGAAAATTAGCCGCCATCTATTTTGGGTTATGATTCTCAGGACCATTAGCTGTAGAAGTCTGTGCTGTTGAACCTTTCCTTGGGAATTACTGAATTGGTTTGTTTTGTTTTGTTTTGTTTTGTTTTTTAGTTGAAATCGAAAGGCCACATTAACATTTTTTGAAAAGCTTGGAAATATTCTGGAGAAAAAATGTTCAGTACAAAGTATCATTAGAAACTACTTGGGAAAGGACTTTGCAGTGACTTTAGATTGGCAGGCACTAAACACATTTTATGCCACATAGATGCTATTTAGGGTACACTTTGTCACTAATGAGGGGTGAAGTCTTTCATGCAGATCTATTTTCCACATAATTAAACCTGAATTATTTAAGCATCAAACTTTTTAAAGAAAAAAATAGCTTTTAAAAAATGGAACTGTTTTAAACTCAGTTTTGTATTTTACTGACTTCTTCAATCCTCGGCCCAGAATGAAATTTTGCCTTCTCTTGCTGACTTGGTGTCATTGTTTTCAGCAGCAGTGCTTATTTCATGAGCCAATACAGTAAGAACAGCACACCAAATGCTGATGAATTAACTGGCCACAGATGCTAGGCTCTTAGACATTTTCTGTTTCTATAGGGTTATTTCCCCACTTTTACCATTTCTTCCTGCTGCTTTCTGTTTACCTGGCACTAGCCTCATTTCTAATTAGCTGAGGACTGTGAACTCAAAAACCACATTTGATAGTGTTTATGCCAACAATGAATTTATTTTGTAAGTCAATAGTCTTGAGTAATGAGATGAAGCCCTATTCCAGAAGTGAAAGGCCACATGAGATAATTTGGATGATGAGAGAATTCCTGTTTTCTAAAATTATCAGGATAAGCTTGATCCAGAGGTTTCCACTTTGTAACTTCTGAGATGAATCTGTTTGCTTTGTAGAACCAAGACCCAAAAGACTCCTTCCTAATCTTCTTCCCATGTGGTTGTCCCTTCCCATTGTATGCAGCTACCTGAAGGTAACCCCTGTCTCACACTCACTAAATGTAACAGCACATGCATTGGACTAATCTTTGGGTGTTAGGCATGAGAAGGGAGAATTAAGAATGAAGAGTAATTTTAAAAATCAACTCATCCTTAAGTGTTCTATTAAGCTCAGATTTGTGAGAGTGTGTTGTATGCTTCATAAACGTCATTGTTCATGGAGCTGTATCATCCTACTATTACACACCGTCCCTGGGGCACAGTTCATGGGGCAAATAGATTTTTGGCACATTAGGTAACAGATGGCTTTTAGTGTGGTGAGGATGCTCAGAGTTTGCCTGTGATTTGACTTTGCTGTGTAACTTTGAGGGATGGGATAAGGTGGCACAGAATAGCCTAAGAAGTGACCTGTGTGTTAAACCAAGTGAAATAAAACATTAACTGTGTTCAAAGTGACTAAAACCGCTGGGTGCTATGGCAGGTGTGTGCCCCACAAGAGATGGAGTTTCCAGGGAGTAGAGAAGAGAGGTTTTTTTTTCCCTAGAAAACAAAGTTCTATTTTAGAATGTTGGAATTCACAGTCCTGCAAACCTATTTTGTTCTCCATGGATGGAGAATTTCAGCAGTATTGGTTGATTAAATTGAAGGAAATTCACTGCTTAAAATGTAACTGAAGATAAAAACATGGATTAATTTCTGTTAACCTGGGAAGGGAATTAGTTCCCTAACCATGACTCAGAATTCAGCAGAAATGAGGGAAAATTGATATGCTTGACTATATTTTAAAAAAAAGAAGAACCTGTATGGCAAAACAACAACCAATAACATCGTAAGTAAATGATATCACAGAGGGCTAAATTACTAATATAGACCCTTATATATACACATACATATATATTTATATATATATACATTATATATATATGTATTTATATATATATATAAAAATTAAGAAAAAGTTCCATGTTCCAACAGAAAAATGGGAAAAGGCTATTAAGTTTAGAGGAAAGAGAAATTTACTGCTCTGAACATATGGAAAGATGTTAACTTTACTCACAGTAAGAGAAATGTATTTTTAAACTGCACCAAGATACCATGTCCCATGTACAGATTGGCAGAAATGCAAAAGTTGAACAGCGTAGCTATTCTGATGATGCGGTGAGCAAAACCAGCCCTCTTCAACCCTAGTGGTTAGAATGCAGCATGGTACTACCCCAGTGGGGATGTGTTTGTCAGGATCTAGTAAAACTGCCTCTGCATTTTCTTTCTTCAACTAAGCACCTCGTATATAGGAATCTATTCCAAAGATAATGAGCAAAATCAAGATGTGGCATGGGCTCAAGGGCATTTAGTGCAGCACTATTTGTGATAGGAAGCAACAAGAAACAACCCAAGTAATCATCATAGAGGACTGAGTGAATAATATGATCCATTAATAGAATGAAGTACTATGTAGCTATAAAAAGAAATGAGGAAGGCTTTCATTCCAGGAGGGGCATGTCTAGGATATTTTAAGTGATAAGAGTCAATGTGCAGGACAATGTAGAGCTACTCCCTTTTATATATGTCAGATATAGAGGAAGAGTGTGTGTGGTCGTGTTAGTATATATGAATGAACTTATATTTCCAAAAGAAACAATGAAAGGATAAATAAACTAATAAAAGTGATTGCCATTGGATAAAGTGATTCCCACTGGATAAAAAGGTATCCAGGGATGGGGCTAGAAGGCTGATGTCTCTTAATGTTCCTTATTTTGACTTTAAGACCATGTAAATGTTTTACCTAATTTAAAAAGAGAAATATTCCGAAGAATTCAAAGTAGGATCTCGAAGAAGTATTTGCACATTCATGTTCACTGCAGTAGTATTCCTAATAGCCGTGAGGTAGAAGCAACCCAAATGTCCATCCACACAAGTGGATAAAGAAAAACGTAGTGTACATATATATGCAATATTATTTAGCCTTAAAAAGGAAGGAAATCCTTCATATGCTACAACATGGATGAACCTCAAGGATATTATGCTAAGGGAAATAAGCTAGTCACAAAAAGGTGAATACCATATGATTCCACTCATAAAGTATCTAAGGTAGTCAAAATCATAGAAACAGAAAACGGAAAGGTGGTTACCAAGTTGGGAGGAGGAATTAGTGTTTAATGGCTATGGGGTTTCAGTATTACAAGATGAAAAAGTTCTGAAGATCTCTTGCATACCAGTGTGAATATACTTAACACTACTGAACACTTAAAAAAGGTTAAGATGGTAAATTTAGTGTACTTGTTTTTTACCACAATAAAAATTCAAATAAAAAAGAAAAGCATTCACTAAGAATTGAAAGCAGATAGAGACAAACCTAGCTATACGCATGAGGTTGATGTTAACCTCTCATATAGAGAAGATTATTACTTAAGTGGCTTTAAAAGACCATGCTTTGACTATACAGTTGTAGTGGGAAATATTTATATTGTTACTTGAAACTGTTATAGGTATGTTGTAGGAACCAAGATCTTTAGTATACAAAAAGAGGGGAGTACCTAAAGATTCTAGATTCCAGAATGATACACCAACCAAGAAAACTCCACAAAGTGTAGTGGGTCACCTTTGCAAATTGCTAGGATACTACCTCATTACTGTAAAAACTAAAGTGAAAGAATTCAGCTTTGATCATGCCTTTCTAGCACAAATTGTATTTGAAAATAATCAAACAGTTGATGAGAGAAAGTCATTAATCATGGAGAAATCACAACTAATAAATGCAAAAGGAATGAATTAGAAAATGAGCATTATAAAAGTCCTGATGAGACAGTAGAGCAAAACAATCATCATCAGTGGTCGCTAAATCCATCAAGTAACAGGTTGATGGAAAACTTTCTCATGGATGAGGCTGACTTGAATGGAGGAAATATGGAAATGAATAGAGAAATAAAGCAGTTTGAGACCTTTATCCTATTCAGATGTGTCTGAGCTGGAAGATTTGCAGCAACAACAAAAAGCTCCTGCACTCTGTTTTCCAGCGCCCACAGTGAACTTGGATGCATGCTTGGAAGAGGGTCCCTTTCTTCCCATGTGACAAAGGCCTGGGGTCCAGTCTACTAGGTCCTTCCCATATAGCCCTCCATTCCTTTACCTTTTGGGTCAATGTGGCTACTGCAGTAGTCTGAAGAGAAATAGCATTCCTTTGAATATCAAAAGTTATATTTATTTATTGTTAATTTTTCAAAAGTGAAACATTTACTAGTGCTTAATATATGAGCTGGATAGTAATCATTATCTAATTTCTGTATAAATATGCACATATACTGAGGATGTACTCAGAATCCTATGTGCTTAGATTGTGTTCTACTGATGGAATGCGCAATGAAAAGTTCCGAGACTGTGGAAATAGAGTGCTATACTTGAGGAATCAAGTCTTCAGGACTAGCTGCCTTATCATAAGACGTAGCAGCGTTGTGGTTTATGTGCAGACAGAGAGCGTGGGGAAGGCCAGTCCAAAAGAACCCGGTGGGAAGATAAAGAAAAATACACCATTGGGATGCATCTTGAGGAGCAGTGAAACGAAATACGCTGGACCGGAATGTGTTTGCGTTCTTAAATATTCATGGTACACATCTCACTTTAAGACTCCTTCCGTTTCTCCTCTAACTCATTTTCTAAGTTGGTGGGGTTTCTACAAGTTGAAAAACCTTGCATTTCTGTATTATTTTGCCCACAGTCTCAGAAGTTCACTGGTGCCATTGCCATCATGTGTTCTCTTTGCAGTTAGGCATTTTAGGTGGTGTCCACATAGACTCTTCCTGACACCTTCCTAAGCAGCTTCTGGAGGGACTGGTGGCCAGACGATACTAAGGCCATTTGATTAGGTCTATTAAGTGATGGTTTTTCCCCAGGAATCTGGTAAGTCTGGTTGTTCCTCCTTCTAGGCCCCCATTCCTGCTCGCTCCTCCTGTCCACGTGTTAACATGACCTCTGAACTAGGTACTAAGGCTTTCCAGCCACAAAAGCCAGCTCTTGAAAGCTCAGCTTGGATTAGGCGATTTCTCCTCAGAGACTGCAGTGCCTTCCTTTTGTCCATGGGATGATTTTAAACTCCACAGCAGAGTATTCAAGACCTTAGGCTCTCTGGCCTCAACCCCCAACCATATTCCTCCCCAGGTCTGGCCCCAGCCTCACCCAACAGCCTGCTGGTCTCTGAGAAGCAAAATTTAATTTTTTCTTTAAAACTCTACTTAAGTGACTTCCTCCAATTTTCCAATCAAATTTATAAAGAAATGTAACCCAATTACAAAAACAGGGAAAGACTTCCTCCTACTGAATAAGGCTCCCCTAACCCTGGTGTAACTTTTATCTTTTTCACAAGTATGTTTTTACATACTTGTCACATACTTACCAAAATTTTGTATCTGCTTTTTTTCCACTTAATATATCATCTTTTTTTTTCTTCAAGACTCTACGCAGATTTGAAAACCATTGTTTCCAAGACTCTTCTACAGTCAAGTGGCTAGTTCCTAAGTCATAGTTATTTGGGGATGCTTTTGTTATTTCTTGAGATTTAACTGATGCTTTTTTTATGGTTGCCAGGTACCTGGCTTGGCATATATTTAGGTATTATTTCAGTCTCTGCCTGTAGTCCATGCATACGGCTTGTTTTAAACTCCTGAAGGCCATCTTTTATTTTTCACAGTCTCAAACAAGGTGCATTATGTCTCAGTAAATAAATGCAAGAAATCTGCCTGCACAGAAAAATAAGAGCGAAGGCATTTGCCTTTACCATTTAGAAGAGAGAGCTCTAAAATTGATGACTTGCACTGTAAATTTTCCAGTATTTGGATAGCTCTAATTATCTGCATGCACCACACCCTCATTTACAACTTCATCTGGCTTGTGTAAAAACATTGGCAGTGGTAAATCATCTTTATCTAATTGAGTTTTTTCCTCTCTTTCCCTAGAGTTGATGGCTGAAATTAACAGTAGCAGGCATTACAAGATACCCCATCCCTGGTCTTCAGATCTCAGACCTTATTTTTATATCCTACAAAAAATTCAATAACCTTTGAAATCAGTTCTGCTTAACAGCCTCACTTTTCATATCATTACCATAGAACATTTACTACATTGCCTGAGCAAACTGTGTTCGTATAGCTTTATTTATTATGTGTGTATGTGTTAAGTACCTACAACATTTTGGCTGTCATTCACAATGTGAAGACACAGAAGAATTTGCCTTCTGGGTGCTCACATTCTGTATAGTGAAGGCTGGAGAATATTCAGCGTTTCTTGGTACTTGTGGAAATTTGGAGCAGAAAAGACAGGGAGCTATAACGAAGTTGAGAGAAGAGCAGATTGGGGATTCTGGAGGTGTTTAGAACTTTCCCATATCACCTTCCACCTCTTTGATTTTTTTTTTTTTTTTTTTTTTTTTTTTTTTTTTACCCCCTTCTCCTCTTTCCCAAATCCTTGTAAGGTGCTCCTTAGTAAAGGCTACAGAGGTGACTAAGCCTAAGTATTTTCTTGTTCCTTATGAGCATCAGTTTAAGAGTTAGATTGGAATCTTTATTTGGTTGTCGATTTTGTCCTTTTGTTCAGTGTGTGTCCCCTGACCATCTGTGGCGTGTCTAAGTCTCTGTTCTCCAGAAGCTTACTTTCAGTGGAGTCAGGAGGTATGCAAAAATAAGACTTTCTCATACTTCCACTTTAGAAATTACAGACCCAGGTGAATGGAGCAGGGAAAATTTGAATGCAGAGGCGAGGAACATCCTAGTTGTGGCAACTAGAGGCCAGTTTTCCCAGGGTCCTCAAGACCCTGTCGCTTACTACGCTGCTTTTTGCTCATTTCTCTCTACTTCCTTGCTGTTTCTTGAGTAGAATAGGCACACTCCCCCTCAGGACCTTTGCATTGGTTGTCCCATCTCTTGGAACATTCTTCTTTTAGACTTCTCCATCTCCTCCTTCAGGTTTTAAACTCAAATGTCATTTCAGTGAGACTGACTGTGACCTCCTCTTTTAAAATGCAACTCCTTCCTTCCCCAACTTTCTACTCCCCTTCCCTGCTTTATTTTCCTCTGTAACTGTATTGCTATCCAGTATTTATGTTTCACTTACTTTTACTTTCTTTTTCCTCCCCTGGAATCTGAGATATATAATGGCAGGAATTTTAGCTGCTTTGTTTATTGCTGGAACTCTAACATCCTGAAGAGTGGCTGGCACATAGTAGGCATTCAGAAAGTCTTTTATTGATGGAATTAAACTAGAATGAACAATATTGCCTATTCTGTTTTTAGTCCATGCAGCAATGTAGGGAAGGAGACAGTTGTACAAATTTAAGATTGCAGAAACTTCTTTATGCCGGTGGCCTCATCTTACTTTCTTGTGTCTTCCCAGGGAACTTACTTACATTGTTGGGCTTTCGGACCATAATGATTGTCATTTTCATTGACATTCCAACCCTGAATTTCTCCCAGGATTTGGAGCTCACAGCCATTTTTATTTGCATGATCAAATTGAATGATGGCTTGTGGATAAAAAATTTTGCCTGGCAAAACAGGAATTTTAGAACCAAGTCAGTTCCCATTCATGCAAATAATAAGCCTGTTGGCTGTAGCTAAGGATCAGTTAACTTCCATGTACAATTTTATTTTTAGGGCATGACAACCAAAGGAGCTATTTGTGATTGAAACTGCCATTTTGGCCTTTAACTTGAATCAGGAGGGCTCTTGCCTTTAAGCTCTGTGCAGACCAGTGAGGAGTAGGATCAGCCGTGTGGTTCCTTCAGTCTGAGTCTTAGCTTTCAGCAGTGTTATTCTTCTAAGGAGTCCATTCCCTCCTAAATTGCTTTTTGACACTTGAAAATTTTACCCTGAAGTGCCTTTTGTCAACAGTTTAGGCACTCATCTTCTCAGCTCAACTGTATATTAGTTTCCCTAGCCTGCATCCCAGCCTTCTCTCTTGAAGAAACTAGTGTCACCAACATTTAGGGGGAAAAAAAATCAGTTTTTGTAAAATTTTTCACATAACGTAGTAATGTATAGTTTTTTAATCCAGAATTCTTGTGTGACATAACTATTTTTCAATGCATTTGTTTCTATCGTCAGTTTTATCAGAATCAGCAAAAATGTCATGAATATGATGACAAGCATTATTCATTTTCAGCCATACAAAAAAAACAGAAGAAATGTTACTAGAAACCCACAAATCTAGATTTTACAATTAACCATTTATTGTATCAATCCATATGCCAATCTTCTCTCTATCCATCAATTCACCTTTTTTGCTGTTTTTTTTTTTTGGGGGGGGGGATACATAAAAGAACCCTCTGATGCCTCAGCTTGACATCATTAACTGGAATTCAATATTTTGAGGGGAAAAATGATCCACAAACTTAGAAAAAAAGACCAGTAATAGTGGTTATTTCTAGGTGATGAAAGATATGTAACTTATTTTTTTCTCATATCTTTATTATCTGAAAAAAGTTTTAATCTGAGGATATATTTCTGTTATAATCAGGAAAACCAATAAATCCATTTGTATTTAGGAAAAAGAAAAGGTTGTTTATTGCAGAAGTCTGAGCAAAAAGTGAGAAGGTCTGGACTAACAAATATGAAAAGGAAAGGCTGAGTTGATGGATTTTTGAGAAACTAATATCCCTGGGACTGCTGACTGTGAGGGCTAAAGAATGGGCCCAGGCTGGCACTGGGGTTTCTTCTCTTGGTGACCAGGGACGTGAAGATACATAACATTCTTAGAGATGTTTGGGACTAACTGATAGCAAAAGCAGACCTCAGAAATTTATGCAATTGAAAGAAAGCTCTTGAAGTAGTTGGTAAGCTCCTTGAGGGCAGAAACTCATCTTTATATTGTAATTTGTCAATACTTATCATATAACCTGGTTTGTAGAAATGCTTCAAAACGTTTGTCATTGAATGAATTATTCAAGCTAAGCTAATAGTATTTCTTAGAAGTAGTTATCATCATACTCTGCTCAGGGAACACATCAAGCTGATTTGTAATCATTTGTAAATAGGTGCTTCCAAAGTGCTTAAAATAGTGTTTCTCTTAATAAGAGATGTTTTGTTCTAAATTATCTTAAAATCATTGCTAATGTCTGGCAAATCTCCTGTAGTTTTGTAGCATGTAAAAAAAAAAAATCTGTGTGGTCCCATATACATATATGGCACAAGATACTCAAGAAACTGAGGTGATACTGCATATGTATTCTGGATCCCTCTTGTGTATTTTGCTGTACCTTAGAACATTTATTTTCCTCTGAAGCATGGTTTACCACTGCTGTTCACAGGATGCAGAAAATTATTTGGACTATGAGGCTGTATGTTAGAGTGACTTAAGGAGTTGATGCCCTGAAAGCAGCCAGTCTGACTCTGAATCCTAGTGTTGCCATTTCCTAGCATGTAGACTTGGGTAGTTAAACCAAATCTCTCTCTGTTTTCTTATCTGTACAAACATGTTACACGGTTATGAGGTTAAAATGGAAGAGTAACTATAATGCACTTAGCACAGAATTTGGCATGTAGTCAGAACTCAAAATATCAGTCATCTTTTTTAAAAATCACATTTGTTTATCCTCTGGGATGAAGGTATTACTGAAAGTACAGGATTTCCTGCATCCCGTTTGAGATTTGTTTGATTTACCTTAAAATGTAAATACCTTCTCTTTGAAATCCTCCCAACACAATAAAAGTCTCTGTTCCCTTCCTAAGGCAGAACAAAAAAGAAAGGTTGGCCTGAAATTTGAACTCAATGAAATGGACATTTCAGATAACATCCTCCTGGACTTGTGGCTTTTGATTTATTATAAGCACCATTAAGAACACTTGTGATAAGACCAGGGCGCTCTCGGCAGATGTTACCAGGCAGGCTCCAGCTGGTGTTCAGATCCTTGGAAGCAAGCCACACTGGACCCGTAGTTACTTCAGAATCACCTGCTGGGGCGAGTCACAGCTGAGCAGACCCTTATGTGGTCAAGGTTTCGTGTCCTGTGGCAAGTTTAGAGTCACCTGGGAGGAGAAGGCATGTAGAGGTCAGACCAGTGCTCAGGCCTTGGCTCATTAAATGTGGTGATACTGTTTGTAAATCTCAAGTCTCACCTGAGGTCCTTTAAACCACACTTGCAGGTTGTTGATCCCTAAGTTAACATTTCACAAGGTGAGACAGGAGTTAAAGTGTTTGGATGAAAACATAGAGGAGAGTTTAGATGTGAAATTCATAGTGTCAGAGTTGATTGAATACCAAATTATAGTCATAGCAGCAAAAGCCCACCATTCCTCACAAGTTTTTCTGATATTTACTTCTCCCTCCCACCAGTCAAGCTAGAAGCTAGGAGAATCTTTCACACAAAAATGTTACATAAATGTATTTTTTCATTTGGGTGGCTAAAGCATTTTATTTTTTACTATGCATTAGTATAATATGAAATAAAACCCATTGTTTTACTTGCTGGATTATTTAAGTGCCTACCTAGGGACTAAATGACTACATTTCAGAAACATATTTCAAGCATCATGCTTTAATCACCATGTAAATTTTCTGAAAATAAAAAAAAATTAAAAACACCTGATCCTGAAGTAGAGTGTCAGGTTTGAGTTCAAAACTTTTAGAATTAACAAAAAATTTTACAAAGAAATATTTTAAGCTGCACCATAACACTGAGAATGCACACAGGCTGTGTTCCTGTCCCTGCTAATCCTTGAAAATTCCCTGTGCCCTCAGCTCCTCAAAAGGGAGAGGAAAAACAACCATTGCCTCTTGTTGGCAGTAGAATTTATTCAGTAATTTACTTTCCAGCCAACTGCAGCCATTGCCATTGCCTCTGGGCACTTGTTCAAAAACGCAGAAATGAAATAACAGATTGGCCAGACTGAACACAACTCCCCAGTCACAACCCTATTATCTCCTCATTCTGTCACCCCCATTAGGCAAAAGCCTGGGAAACGGAGGTTGACAACACAGTATTTACATGGCTCTTGCATTTCCACAGCTCAGGGCTTCCTGCCAGTGTCCCTTCTTCATCGTGTTCCCCTGCATGCATGGTGGGTGACATTGGAGTCTGGGCATCCTAGGCCTGTGCTGCAGGCTCGCCTTTGCCCATCTGTCTGTCTGAAAGGATCTCTGTGCTAGTACAAGCCTGGGAAACCGCTCCTCAGTCCTAGGACAACCAGAATGAGATGAAGGGACCAGCTTTCTCTATTTGCTGACCACCTACCTGTGAATGGATGTGGTTAAGGTTGCAGTGTGTGGACTTTTCAGAATCTTGTGTATATCTCAATTTACCAGGAGGAATTTGGTTTCATGTTATTTATAGCTGTTCTATTCAGGTCAGAGCCAAGCAGAGCAGTTGCTTCATTTAATATCAGCCACACATGGTCTCAGCAGGCTCATCTGAAAAACTGAGATTTCTCTTGACGGAATGAAGGTAAAGGAGAAGAGGGTCTCTGTTTAATCCAGAGAGAATTATTTTTTGACTGTCACTTGCTGGTGAAATGCCTTTTACAATTACAGGCACGAGATGCAGATGTTTGGAGAGGGTGTGGGGTTCCTTGGTCAAGTGTTAGAGAAGTTACAGAACCCAAATGAGAGAAATCCAAAATTTTCTTTTCCAGAATAGCGTACTCTGTAGACAGTATTCCTTTGCAGTGGTTGGTGTTTTTTTGGAGTGGTTTGTGCCCCAGCAAGCTTTACCTTTTATTCTGTCTTCATTCCATGCACCTGTTCAATATAACCCCATAATGACATCTTTTATGAGTGAGTAATTCTTAGAGGAGATGAAAGGTTCTGGGGATTATTCATCACTCTATCCCTAAACCTCTTGTTATGTAGCTGGGTGAAAAACACAGCTGGAGTCAGATTCAGTTACATGGGGGCTCTGCGCCTATTCAGAACTCCCGATCAGCCCTGCCCCCTACAGGTTTTTGGCCAGTGGGTGGTGAAACCTGGGTGAGAGCATTTCTGCTGGGAAACGGACAGTAGCCTTATTCTGAGGCAACAAGGAAAAGAATACACAGCTTAATGATTTTCAGACAGATGTATTTTCCCTAAAAAGAGCAGGTTTTGGTTCAGGTTAATCCATCCTAGAGAGAAGTGTTCTCATGATGGTTTTACTGGGAACGTGTGGGAGAGAGCAATCCCTCACCTCCCTCAGGTGTAAGAAAGAACAAGGTAAGATGAAAACATTTTGTTACGGGTAAGATGGCCTGTGTTAAATATGTGATTGTTGTTTCTTCTTGCTGATTGGACACTAACTGTCCTCTCCATTTCTTTGCACACCAGCTCATACCCCAGACAACAGCTTTCTGGGGTTTGTGGTCGAGCAGCACCTGAACTCCAGTGACATCCACCACATTAATGAAATCAAAAGGCAGAACCAGTCCCTTGTGTATGGCAAAGTGGATAGCTTCTGGAAGGTGAGTCAGTCTGTGCGTGCGTCTCTCTCTGAAAAGAAGCTTGTTGGGTAATTTAACTTTGATCCAGGGAGTAGTCAAGCCAAGTGCCCAGGGCTTAATGGGATCTACTTAGACATAAACAAGAATGTGCAAGGATTCAGTTGCTCAGCATTTGGGTTTCTAACCAAGGCTGTACCTGCTCTTCTGGTAGTGGCTATACAACAGCCCCCTTCACTCTGCATGTCAGAAGGGACACATTCTAGCTGCTTTCACACCTTGTACCTGCTTCTGAGAGCCAGGGCCCTCCAGGGGTTGAATATCTTTCTGGAGCAAGGTACCGCACAGGGAGAAACTTGACCGAGGGGAGTCTCCCTCTGCTTCTGGGAGGTAGTCTGTGGAGATAGTCAACTCCCTTCCCTGGGAAACGCAGTGGCCTTCACATCCTCTTGGCTATAGTCACTACTCACCTGACGTGGAAAGTAAATTCTTGCTGGGGCTGACTGTAGGCAGTTTGTTCAGGGAGGTCTTGGCTGAAACAGCACTCTTGGCTACAGACCAAACCAAGCTTTCCAAAAGCCTTGGGCCCCTTGGCCCTCCTAAGTTGATTTCCAGAGTACATCTGGGGAAAGTGTAACAGGAGAGGAACCAGATTGGATGTGACCTGTTGACAGGTAATGCAGATATTTTTATGTGGGAAGTCTGCCTCAATAGGTAAATATCATAATTTTTCTTTGAGGAAATGTTTTTTAGAAGATAGAAGTCTTCAGGAGCTCACAACGTGCCTCTTCCTAAATAAAAAAATTAATTGTTTCTTGAATGATCACAGACTGTGGTCTCATGTTACTTCCTAACCAAGGAAGTTAGGAATCCTACAACTGAAGGAGTACAGGTGATGTACAGGATAAAGAATTCCTTGGTACTGCTTTTCTGACCCTGTGTTCAGAAAAGGAAAAGCAGTGCCCTACCCACCAGCTCTAAGGTGCTAACTACACCAAAGGGATGATGAGATCAGCCCACCTCCAGGGAGGCAGATTTAATTCCAGACAACTCTGTCTTAAACAGCTAAACCTTTGTCTTTGTTTAGTACAGTAGTTCTCAGCTGCAGACTATTTTATTTACCGATTCCCCTATGCCCAGGGAACATTTGACAGTGTCTGGAGACAATTTTGGTTGTGATGTCTGGTCAGTGGTGCTACAAGCATGTAGTGGGTAGAGGCCAGGGATGCTGTACATGTCCTACAATGAATGGGATGGCCCCTGGCACAAAATACCAGTAATGCCAAGTGTGAAAAACCCCCGGCTGGTAAGAATGTTTCCTCTGTATGTTATGCCATACTTTGTTGTCTCAAGTAAAATGAAAGTTAATCTAGATTGTAAATGGCTATCGAAGATGGTCCCATAAATTTGTGTTGCTGTCCTTGTGTAAAAATGTGTCCTGTGTTGATAGTGCATTTTCCAGCTGACTTTCAGCCAGACTTGGGTTAAAACAGGCATCTTAGGTGTTCTCATGCTCAGCTTGTTCATGAAATTAATGGTTTGTGGCGTTAGTTTTAGGCGGACTGTGGCTTTTAAAGAAAAACCTCTGCACCTGCTTGAAGATAGCTTGCATGTCTGTGTGGGCTTGATACAGAAATTATATCACTTTGTTTGGGGGCCAAGTGCAACTACCTCCTAGCACCCTTTGGCAATTTTTTCCCTTTCCCTGGAAAAACAAAACAATAAATTGCTTCTGAAAGATTTTGGTCACCTGTTTTGGATAAATTAATACTGCTACTAAAAGGGTGACTTTTCTGTGCCAGTAAGAATACCAAGGCCAGGCGCGGTGGCTCATGCCTGTAATCCCAGCACGTTGGGAGGCCGAGGCAGGTGGATCACCTGAGGTCAGGAGTTTGCGACCAGCCTAACATGGTGAAAACTCATCTCTACTAAATACAAAACAATTAACTAGGCATGGTGGCGGGCACCTGTAATCCGAGCTACTTGGGAAGATGAGACAGGAGAATCCATTGTATCTGGGAGGTGGATGTTGCAGTGAGCTGAGATCACACCATTGCACTCCAGCCTGGGCAACAAGAGCGAAACTCCGTCTCAAAAAAAAAAAAAAAAGGAATCCCAAAAGCATTAACCATGTTGCTCAAGTGATCTGGAGTGAGATTTAGAAATCTGTCCATGTTTTGAGGTGTTAAAACTCCATGTGTGCCCAAGCTTCTGTGTACCTGTGCCATGCGTCACCTAAAGACTACAAAAGGTTGGGTTGCAGTGTGTCCACATTCATCTTTGCCTGAGTAATAACACCCAAAAATCCTGGGTGTTACTTCAGTTTTATTACATCTGGCATTCTGTGCTGGAAAAAGCCCAAGAAGGTGAAAAATCCTATAAAGTTTTCACAGGAATTGAGGACATCTTCTCCAACTCTAGAAGACAGCACAGTATGTGAGAGTTTAGTTTCTTTTTCCAAAGCGTGTGCATCCCAGAGTGTTTAGTGAATGCACACAGAAAACCAATGTGCCTTTTAAGTGAGATGTTATTCCAACCACATTTCTAAAGTTACCTTCAACATAAGCTTTAGCTAGCAGGATGTTTTATCAGTGATCTTCCCCATCTTGTGTCCCATTCCCCTCTCCTCTACCCAATCCTGATTCACGTCAGAGAGCTTCAGGAAGAGAACTGGCACCTTTGTGTCCTGGGGGGTTTAGGATTGCAACTGGGAGATGTGGGAGGGCACAGTTTGGACCAGATGACTTTGGAAGGTCTTCTTTCACCTCAGATTCTAGGACTTTAAATTCTGAAGATTCCTGCTGTGCCATAAATCCTCCTTCACTCTTCCCACCACCCTCCTTCTTGAGGGAATCTCCCTACCCATCTTGCCACTTAAGTGGGAAATGCAAACATGTAACTCCCTCCAGTGTTGGCTGATTGGATTCTGGAGTTGTCCTCTGATCCAGTGCAGTCCAGCTTTTTGGTGGCTGGAACTATAATTCTGGCTCAGAAAGCTGAGCTGCATCAATGAGATTCTTCAGTTGGTGTTAGAAAACAGAGTCACTGAGAGTGAGCCATGTTAACAGAAATCAAAAAAATGTGTCCATAGCAGGAGGGTGAGGCAGAAGCCTTCCAGGAGTCCACTTGATGAAGCAGGACCCATGTTGACAGGGAGAGGGTGCTGTTGAGAGGATAATGCATTCCTCCACAAGGAGAGGCACCGCCCTGACTGATTAGGGTGCAGTGGAGGGCCTGATAGAGTGGAAGATACAGATACAACTCCTGCAGCCTGGAGAGAAAGAGAAAGTAGCTGCTGGAGTTTCTGGTAGCTTTCTTGTCCTAGATCATGTATCCTTTCTCACACTCTGGTCTTGCAGTATCTGAGTGCTCTGTTCCTATAGTCATATCAGTATATTTACTAAAATTCTAGATACTAAATGCCTATCAAGAAAAACAAGTCTATTAAATATACAAGCTAAGGAGGAGTGAACTTGTCCTTTAATCTCCTGTCCCCAGATTCATGACCAAGGTACTCAGTGGTCTTGTCCTGATGTTACAGTCCATGATGGGGAGGTTGAGGTGGGGAGGGGAATCTTGCCATCAGATTCCAGAATCCCAAGGGTATCAACTTAGGAACCACCTCTGCCCAGGCCCCTTCATATCAAATGAGACTGCTAACAGCCTGATCCCAAATACAAGTCTCTCTTCTTGTAGGACCTCAGGAACCTACAGTTCAGGGTCCCTGACCTCTACCTCTGAGACCATCTAATGATCCACTCCTGCTAACACTAGAGATGTGCCCGGAAGAACAGCAATCTATCCAGTATGGTCAAATTCAAAATCCTTCTACATTCTTTTAAATAAAGTCATCAGAAATGGAAAATTGGTCAACTTTGTAAAAAGAGATTTTTGAAATATGGGAATTGAAGTGTTAACTATATTACTTTAATTTCTGTGTTTCTTTAAAAATAGTATCCTGAGCATAACTGAATTTTCAAGTGCTGGTGCAGGGTTAGTATCTTATGTTTTCATGATCCTACTATGATCTTATTACAAGTTAATACATGATCGCTGCTAAGGTAAATGTCCTGGAGGCCTTTCTTTGACCACGTCAGGAGAACAAGAGTTGCCTCTGAATCACACATTGGGGTTCAGACTCGCAACTTAACCACTTGTAAGGTGGTTGACTGTCCTGAGCCTCAGGTTCCTAGCCTGTAAAGTTGGGACAGTAATAGCTGCTGGCTTCTCGGCCTTACTAGTGCACATATCACCTGAGGATCTCGTTAAAATGCAGATTCTGGTTCATACCTGGAGTGAGACCAAGACTCTTTCTTACAAGCATCCAGGTGATACCGATGGGCTGTTAGAAGAGCATGCTTTGAGCAGCAAGGTCTTAGGATAGTTGGAATTTGTACAGTGTGTGGCACAAAGTAGCTGACCGATTCACAAATAAATAACTCCTATTTTCTGCTTACCTTTGTCTTCCTGCTGCTCTTGTCAGACTGCTACCTGTCACTTTTTGCTACTGTGGGTGCCTAGTTCAGTCACCCTCATTCTCACTTTCATATTTGTAGACCTTGCTACTTCTAATCTCTGCCACCTAGCCCCAAGAGCCAGGTAAAGCTGTGGTGAGCAGTGGACTGTAAGAGGAGGTGAGAGGCACGCTGTCTTCCTTGTGTCCTGCTGTCCTGGGTTGTACATTCAGGTGCCACTGGGCAGTGTAATCATAGACTTGGAGATGGATGACTGGGTTCAAATCCTGACTGGGCCACCAGCTGCCTAAGGTTGAGTACATTACTTAGCTGGTGCACAGTAAGTCTAAATACATGTTTGCTGCTCTTATTAATGTCATTATTGGGGCCAGATAGGAAATGCTGCAATGGGAATTGGTGGGGAGGTGAGCCAGGGAGTTCTATCCTATGAGGAAATGGAAAGTATAAGCCTGCCCAATGATACTCGAATTGTAATTCTTAAGCTATGTAAGTGGTTGGCAAACTCTAGCCTGTGGACCAAATCTAGCCCAACATCTGTTTTTGTCAATTACATTTTACTGGAAGATGGCCATGGCCATTCCTTGTCCGTGGCTGCTTTTGCACTAAAATTGTAGAGTTAGGTAATTGTGGCAGACTGTATGACCCACAAAGCCTTAAAATATTTACTCTCTGGCCTTTCCTGGGAAAAGTTTTCTGACCCCTGAATTATGCCACATCCCAAGTAAACCAAGTCTCTCTCAGAACATTGGCCAACAGTCCCCGGCATGGATCTCATTAGAGGTCTTTTTCAGGGTTCTTGATTATATTCTTCTGTATGATTGAGGCTGGTGGATAGCCAATACGTGGAAAAGTGAAGTGTAAGTTAACTGAAATCGTGATCACTCTAGAGATGGAGCTCCAGGCATTGAGCCTGGTACCTCTTTGTAGGCATTTAGCAAAAGGTAGTGCTTATTTAGTAACTAATGCGCTGATAATAAAAGAGCCTTGAATCTGTGTGGTGTTTCTGCTTCTTGGAGCCCTTCACAGCCATCATTTAAGGTGGTACAGGCTGATGCCTTTTAAGGAAACAAGGGCAGCTGTTATCTTCCTTAATCGTCCTGGTGTGTAGATGAGGAGCTGGCTCAAGGAGGGAGAGTGACATGGCCAAGTCCAAAGCAGGGTCAGGGCTCTGAGCTCTCCTCTTGGAGACTTGCCTCCCTGCTGCCAATAGTTCCATGGAGCTGCTCCACTGCCACTACCCTGGAGGGAGTGGGTCTGTGGTTACAGCAGGATTCTAAAGCTGGGAGGGAAGGTCTCTCTGGGTGAGCTAAGTGTACAGCAGCAGCCCTGAGCAAATACTGGCATCACAGGTAAAATGTTGCTCCTGGCTGCTCACCGCAGGATCGCCAAGTCAGCGACAGCCTTGCAGCCAGTTCTGTAGAGTAAATAAGCCTGATATGAGCATTTCAAATAGTTTCCAGCTCCAGGCCCCAGGGCCTGGTGTGGTCCAGCCCTCGCCTACCTTGGCAACAACCAAAGTCAACCAGTCTTAACTGAATTTGAAAAGTTTCTTCTTATCTAGACCTCAAAGACCTTGTGGTTTTAAAGCATCCCCTGAAATGACATATGATCCCTTTCCTATATGCCTGAGACATCAGGCAGCAGAACTTTCAGAAATATGACCCCAGTTCCCCCACTCCTGTTCTACTTTATTCTCCATACAGCAGCAGCTAGAGTGATCTTTTCTAAAATGCAAATTGAATCGTGCTACTCCTTTGCTCAGACTCTGCAATGACTTCATTTCACACTTAGAACACCTTACCTTTACAGTGAAATCCAGTCTGGGTAGTGTGTTTTAGAGAGGTTCTCTGAAGCCAGCCACTCCTGCTCTGTACCTACTCCTCTCTGGCTCCTGGACTGTAGCCACAGGGGTCCTGTGTGTCACCCATTCCACCAGGGGCTACCACCCTCTTTAATGGCTGCTACCTGTCCTGGCTCACCCCAACTGGAGCCACCAAGACCACCCTGTTCCACACTTGTGCCTCAACCAGATGCCACCCCTCCCCTCCCTAGTATAGCACCCTGTTTATTCCTTTTATATCATTTGAATCATCTTGTAATCATATAATTATCTTTTGTTGTCAATCTGTCTTCCTTACTAGACTATAAGCTCTGAGAGAGTAGGAATTGCGCCTGTTTTGCTTACCCAGCTGCCTGGCACGTGGTAGGCACTCGGAAACCACTTGAAGACTGAATGAATCTCCCCTAGGTTTAGCTTAAATTACTGTTTATCCATGGAACCTGGGATACAACTTAGAATGCTTTCTGCCTAGGACACTCTCCTGTGTTCTCTGCTGACCCCAGGGAGACAAGAAGGGAGTCTGGTGGAAAAGGAACAGAGCTACACATGCACATTCCACAGACCCCATAGAGGCTTCAAGAGTTTTTCTAAACTTCTTGTGAGATTAGCAGGGAGATGGCATGGGAACAAGATGCTGCACAGGGCAATGGGAACTTGGCTATGGTCCAGCTCTGCTGTCATATGATTGGGACAGGCCACTCCAACCTCAGTTTCCTTGCTCGCATAAATGAAGGTATTGGTTTAAAAAAAGAATGAATTATTATACACAACAACATGGATGACTTCAAAATAAGAGGAGCATTTATACTGTTTGATTCTGTGTATATTATACATAGAAAACTCTAGAAATGCAAACCAATCCATAGTGACCAAAAACAGGTCATTGATTGCTTAGGGCGGGGAGAGGAGGAGAGATGGATATGTTTGCTGTCTTGGGTGTGGTGATAGCTTTATGGTTTTCACAATGAAAGTGTGTGTGTCTGTGTATGAATGAGGCAGACTTTTATGTGTTCCCATAAAGTCTACAAATTTGCCAAAGTCTAGAAATTTCTTGTCCTTTACAGAAAAAATTTGACAACTCCTGGATGAGATCAGTAATTATTCACCTGTGTGTTTTTGGAGCCCTGGGGTCTGCTATTATAGGAGGGTCAAGGAGCAGCCACACAGGGTGGGCCCTGCCTCAACAGAGCAGTTCTCATATATCTGTGGCATAGATTTGGCTTTTGGCCTTCCAGTAAGATTTAACTGGGGAAAAGGGTGGTTAAAGTCTCTAGACTAGGTGACTGCTGCATCTGAGATAGAATCCCATTCTGAAAACTATGTAATTATCTAGCTTACTAATTTGGTTGACTTGGGCTTAGTTTAAATTAATGCAAAATTGGAAATGGGAATCATTTGGAGAAATGCCATTTTATTTCATAGTAGGAATTAACTGCTCTTAGCTCATTGTTTTAATGAACCACCCAAGACCTTTGTGATTAAAGAATGTACTGAAACCCTTAAAAAGAACACATTTTTATAAGTAGATTAAACCTTGTCATTCTGTTTTGTTCTTCAGGCTGCTTAGCCAGGCTTCTCTGCCCAGATAATACAGAGATAAATAAACCAGATAAATTTAAACCCACCCTAAGTCAATTTGGCATATATTTTGAAATAACAAAGTTGGAATCAGTTTTGTTGGATTTACTGGAAAGTCTGATGTGATCATAGCTATTTGTTCTGGTTCCAACCAGAAGAATGTTAAAAATTAGAAAATCATGTGTCTCCTGCTTATTTCCCCTGGGGGAAAAGTCAGAAAAGATCTTTTCATGATCCCTTGGAGATGGCGCTTGCCAGAGGCAGGGAGGACTGTAGGCACCAGTGGCAATGGTGAGCCCCTGGGGGCAGCCACTCACCAAGCTGTGGTTACCTGTGCCTAGCACATGATAAAGTGTACTCACATCACAGAGCCTGTTCTCTAAATTCAAGGATAAGATTGGAACAGGCAAGGGAGGAACAGAGGAGAAATCAGTTGCAAAGGGAAACATCAGAACTGAATCATTAGCTTTTAAGATTCTAAGAGCCATGGTCCAGGAGCCTCAAGGATTTGTTTTAATGGTGTTGGCTGTATGCTGACTATAACATAACCCCATGTGGCACCCCCTTGTAAGCATGTCAGTGTTTGGTAAGTGTATGTGAGTAGGAATCAATGTGGAACTAGGAGTCCATGGGACCCGGAGGGTAGTCTCACCCGATGTCATCACCCTACTGGTCCATTCCCTCTTTCAGCAAGCTTTATGCGATTGCCTTAGATCCATGAGGTTTCCTTGTCACACATTCTTCTTCTTGTACCCATTTCAGCCCGGAGACACTGATTGGACATGGTGTAGGGGAGTTGGAGGAGCCTTGGATGGGAAAGAAGATGCCCAGATTTTCATTTCCGTTGTGCCATTTATTGGCTACTTGTCCTCGGAAGTCATTTGCCCTCTGGGTCTCATTTTCCTTATCTGGCAGCCCTCCCAGCATCATTCTGAAATCTGTGAAGTTTCAGAAGAAGCTTTGAGTTGAATAACGAGTTCCATGTTCCAGGCTAAGTCATGCTTTCAGTCTCCTGTTTAAAAGTCTATCAAGAGGCCAGGTGCGGTGGCTCATGCCTGTAATCCCAGGACTTTCGGAGGCCGAGGAGGGTGGATCACGAGGTCAGGAGTTCAAGACCAGCCTGGCCAAGATGGTGAAACCCCGTCTCTACTAAAAATACAAAAATTAGCTGGACATGGTGGTGGGCGCTTGTAATCCCAGCTACTCGGGAGGCTGAGGCAGAGAACTGCTTGAACTGAGGAGGCGGAGGTTGCAGTGAGCCGAAATCGTGCTACTGCACTCCAGCCTGGGCCACACAGCGAGACTCCCATCTCAAAAATAAAAATAAAAAAATAAGTCTATCAAGTTTTGGGGCATAAGGGTGAGAGGAAAATAAAACCAAGGCCCCTTTGTCAGCATACAGCTTCAGTAGAAACCCCAAATTCTTGAAATCTGTATAGTAGACTGCAAGTTTTTTCTCCTTTCAGAGCCCAGCCCACTGACACTTTACAGTTGACAGCCCAGCCCAGATATGGGCTGCTGTGGCTTCTACCGAATCATGCTTGGGACTGCCACAGGTTTCTTTTGGGTTGGGGCTTGAAGTGGTTGGCAAGAATGCATGGCAACCAGCCCTGAATCTGGGACTTGGAGCCTATCAGCTCCCTGCTCTTTGATAATGGAATAGTCTGTAGACTTCTTCCCACTTGTGAGAAAAAACTCCCCCTTAGGACTCAACTGGTAGAGCTTCTCATAGCTTACAGTTCCAAGCAATATCTTGGTTATAGGTCCAGGCAGGACTCTGACATGGCCCTCTGGAATAGCATTGATGTGTGGGGTTCTTTGCTAAGATGATTTCCAGTCTGTGTTCCAGGGAGATTTAGGAAAGTTGAAGTTCATTCTTAGAACCTAAGTCTGTGTTTGTTGTTTTGTTTTGTTTTGTTTTTAAAAAAAAAGAAACAAAAAAGGTTGCCTGGTCATAAGTGCCAGCTGGGAACTTGTTCAACATCCACATGCCAGGGCCCCTTGTCACCCTCATTTAGTAAGAATTTCCAGGGAAGGGACCAGGAAATCTGTGTGTTCCAACAGGTGCTCCAAACAGACAGGCTTGGGAAATGCCACACTAGGTAGCCACCCATTTTCCTAGTTCAGAAAAACCTTAATCTCTTCCTTTCCATGTGTGGGTATATGGCTGCCATGTAACCAGCAACCACATCAGGCTGTAGAAGACACTTGCTATTCCCTCGTTTTACCTCGGCCGCATCCAGCGCTCAGGGCCTTTGCTTCCCAGTACAGCTGACCAACTGCACGGCCTCCAAGGACTTGCCCCCTTGTTTCCATGATAACAGCCAGTTGCATAAATCCATGTGGGGTGCAAAACATGGATATGGGTTTCAGTGATATATCGCTCAAGAATGCTTATCTTTTAACCCAAAAATGCAAATAATTTTTTTTTCCAATTTTAGATCTTTTAAAGCACGTCTTGTAGCCTTTTGAAGCATGTGTCTGTTTTATAGGTGATAGAACAAAAGCCTCAGACATTTAGAAGAAACAGTCCACCTTTAGGATAAGTCATATTCTTCTCAACCTTCCTTTCCTGTGACCTTTACACTGTAGAGCAGGCCACTCATGGTACAAAGGTTTGAATGATGGATGATAGAATCTTAGACCTTTGTCCCAGGTGGTTAGGGAGGTGTTCCAGAAACCTGGGAATGGAGAGTAGTTTTCTTGGTTGCCCCTGCATGAAAACCACTAGCCAATTGCTTATTGCGTGGGTGGCTGGCGCCCTCCCAGCAGCATAAACAGCTAAGTGCAAATCACTGCAGCTGTGAGAAGAAAACATGCAAGACTGCTATCGATGAAAAGAGGCTCTTGGGGCTCGGCAGAGGGTCTCCTGTGAAAGCCAGGGCTGGCTTGGGAAGCTGGAAGCTCAGGCAGCCAGTGAACATCCTGAGGGTGGGGTGCTTCTGGAAGGTTCCGAATCACTGCCTTCCTGCTCCAATAGCACTGGGATGAGTTCATTTGTAGCTCTTAGTAAACACAGCTGTTGTGGTTGTAATTTGCCTGGAGGCTTTTTACTATTACTCCAACCCTAACAGTTTGGCAGCTGATATGGGAGCAGTGGTGTTGAGGTATGGGAAAAGAAGTTGCTGAGAGCAAAGAGAGAGGGGTGGCAGCTGTCCATGGACAGAAGCCACTGAGCAAGTGCAAGCGTGTGGAAGCTGTTCTCCATGGGCAAGGAGGAGGCAGCATCTCACATAGTGACCCAGGGGCTTCGGTGCCCAGACGATGAGCAGTACAGGGAGAGGAGCCAGAGGACCCGTGTGGAAGGTTGTTAGAAAAGCATTGCAAGATTGTTCCCCTCAAGTGAAGAAAGGGTTGAGAGCGTTCTTGAAGGGAGACAGAACTGTAATGCCTCTGAATTTAAAACAGTCTGAAAGGCATGGTCTACTGAATGTAATTGGGCACTGATTTATAAGAATGAGGTAATTGTGTTGATTATGTGATTTTCCACCTAAATAGAACATTATTGAAGTATAACTTGTAGGAAAACATGGTTTGGATGAGATTTCTAGGTATAGTCCCTATTCTAAGAGTATGGTGACAAATTGAGGAGATAGACTTACACTGGTCCATCCTGGACAGCAGGTTGTTGGGCTGGCAGGAGATAGCCTCACTGTTCAATACTGAGATACTGGGGTGCTCCCTCCAGTGTTCCCACAGAGTTCCTTGTGGCATCTCAGCCCTCCTGAGGTGGTGCAGTCCAGGCATGGAGAGACAGTCAAGGGCACTGCCACCCTCCCAACTCAATGAAGGCTTCCCAGCTGGGGAAGGAGAACTGGGGACTTCATTTGGTTCAAGGGTGAAAATCCCTGAGGATGCTCCAGCTTCATCTTGGGAGAATAATGTTCATTCCTTGTCGACACTGCTAGAAGTTTAGACACCCCAAAAATAGGAAGCCTTGGAACGAATTCTCTATGGTCCTTAACAACCATTGTTTAAAACATCAGCCAATGGAGCAAAATCACAGCAGTAGAATGAAACAGGTGTGTATGGATTTCTGCCTTTTACTTGGAGAGAGAAGCAAAGTTAGATGTATGATTTTTAAAATGAAGGTGGAGAAGCAATTCTCAAATGTGTGAAGGATAGGGGATTCATATAAGCCAGTGGAATATGTTGGGCCAGTTAAAGGAAGTCTCACCTCTTTCTGGTGGCTGTTTACACTGCTGTGAAGAACAAGTATATGAAGTGTTAGTATGGATTGGCATCTGGGGGCTTCCCATGCCAATTGGAATGCTTAAATTTTTGATAGAAATGAAAATTATGAGATTTACCCTGTGGAACCTTCTATATTAGTGCAGATCCATGTCATAGACACCTTGAAACATAGGCCCTGCAAGAACAGAGCTTGCTGTTGGAGTTTTACATTAAAAATACAGACTCTAATCCCAGCACTTTGGGAAGCCCAGGTGAGTGGATCACGAGGTCAGGAGATTGAGACCATCCTGGCTAACATGATGAAACCCCATCTCTACTAAAAATACAAAAAAAAAAATTAGCCGGGCGTGGTGGCAGGTGCCTGTAGTCCCAGCTACTCCAGAGGCTGAGGCAGGAGAATGGCGTGAACCTGGGAGGCGGAGCTTGCAGTGAGCCGGGATCACGCCCCTGCACTCCAGCCTGGGCGACTGAGCAAGACTCCGTCTCAAAAAAGAAAAAAAAAAAAAATACAGATTGGGAGCAGATTTTACAATGTGGAATATTTGTTGGAAGCAGATTTCAACCTTCAATTGCAAGAAAGGGTATTATGGCATTGAGAAGCAGTGATAAACCAATTTAGAAAATATTTTTAATATTTGTGCTTCTAAAGCCATATTTAGCATCTATACACAATTTTATACTTAAATAAAAATCATATATGCAATATATGCTCATAAAACCTGGTGGTGGCTATGCAGCCCTCAGTACTGAACGAGTCCATCTGCAGTCAAGATAATCAGGACTAGCCTGAGCACAGTGACTCATGCCTTTAATCCCAGTACTTTGGAAGGCTGAGGTGAGCGGCTCACTTGAGCCTAGGAGTTTGAGACTAGCCTGGGCAACCTGGTGAAACCCTATCTCTTCTAAAAATACATAAATTAGCTGGGTGTGGTTCCAGCTACTCAGGAAGCTGAGGTAGGAGGATCGCTTAATTCCGGGAGGTCAAGGCTGCAGTGAGCTGAGATTGTGCCATTGTACTGTATAAATCAAGACTCCTGCTCCAGCCTTGAGGGACAGCAGAGCTCCAGGGAATGCTGGAGCTATCCCTGCTCAGTTGTAATTTGTACTGCTGGCCAGCCTTTGATTCTCTCCCTCTTTTTTTTTTTTTTTTTTTTCCATGTTTACCTAAACTCCTTCCATAATGTTTGATGAAAGAGTGGAGTCATAAAATTCATGGTTGTTTGGTGCTCTCTAACTTTTCTTTTTTTTTTTTTATTATACTTTAAGTTCTAGGGTACATGTGCACAACGTGCAGGTTTGTTACATGTGTATACATGTGCCATGTTGGTGTGCTGTACCCATTAACTCGTCATTTACATTAGGTATACATCCTAATGCTATCCCTTCCCCCTCCCCCTCCCCGCAATAGCACCCGGTGTGTGATGATCCCCTTCCTGTGTCCAAGTGATCTCATTGTTCAATTCCCACCTATGAGTGAGAACATGCGGTGTTTGGTTTTCTGTTCTTGCAATAGTTTGCTGAGAATGATGGTTTCCAGCTGCATCCATGTCCCTACAAAGGACATGAACTTATCCTTTTTTATGGCTGCATAGTATTCCATGGTGTATATGTGCCACATTTTCTTAATCTAGTCTGTCACTGATGGACTTTTGGGTTGATTCCAAGTCTTTGCTATTGTGAAGAGTGCCACAATAAACATACGTGTGCATGTGTCTTTATAGCAGCATGACTTATAATCCTTTGGGTATATCCCCAGTAATGGGATGGCTGGGTCAAATGGTATTTCTAGTTCTAGATCCTTGAGGAATCGCCACACTGTTTTCCACAATGGTTGAACTAGTTTACAGTCCCACCAACAGTGTAAAAGTGTTCCTATTTCTCCACATCCTCTCCAGCACCTGTTGTTTCCTGATTTTTCAATGATTGCCATTCTAAGTGGTTTGAGACGGTATCTCATTGTGGTTTTGATTTGTATTTTTCTGATGGCCAGTGATGAGCATTTTTTCATGTGTCTGTTGGCTGTATGAATGTCTTCTTTTGAGAAGTGTCTGTTCATATCCTTTGCCCACTTTTTGATGGGGTTGTTAGTTTTTTTCTTGTACATTTGATTGAGTTCTTTAGAGGTTCTGGATATTAGCCCTTTGTCAGGTGAGTAGATTGCAGAAATTTTCTCCCATTCTGTAGGTTGCCTGTCCACTCTGATGGTAGTTTCTTTTGCTGTGCAGAAGCTCTTTAGTTTAATTAGATCCTGTTTGTCAATTTTGGCTTTTGTTGCCATTGCTTTTGGTGTTTTAGACATGAAGTCCTTGCCCATGCCTATGTCCTGACTGGTATTACCTAGGTTTTCTTCTAGGGTTTTTATGGTTTTAGGTCTAACATTTAAGTCTCTAATCCAACTTGAATTAATTTTCATATAAGGAGTAAGGAAAGGATCCAGTTTCAGCTTTCTACTTATGGCTAGCCAATTTTCCCAGCACCATTTATTCGATAGGGAATCCTTTCCCCATTTCTTGTTTTTGTCAGGTTTGTCAAAGATCAGATGGCTGTAGATGTGTAGTATTATCTCTGAGGGCTCTGTTCTGTTCCATTGGTCTATATCTCTGTTTTGGTACCAGTACCATGCTGTTTTGGTTACTGTAGCCTTGTAGTATAGTTTGAAGTCTCTCCCTCTTGATTCTGTTTTTGATAGATTGAGCTCCTTGAGGAGATGATAATGGCTGACATTTTAGTGCTTCCTGTGTTCCAGGTATGGCCTTCACAATGACTCTGTGAAGTAAATACCATTATTAGCCCCATTTTTGAGTGAAAGAACTGAGGCAGATAGAGGTAAAGTTTCCTCAGGTGGTCAGGATTTGAATTACAGCATGTATTATAGCCAACACACTGGACTACAGGGAATGGATTCTTTCTTTGGTAACATCCTCCTCTTTCTCCAACCCATCCTCTCAAATCCCAAAAGCCTAAATACATTTACGTTGGCATGGTACTGATTTCAAGGAAAGGTTCTGTAGGATTCTGTGTGGAATCTTGAAATTCCTTATGCAGAGTATCGTGAAACTGAAATGGGATACAACTGCTTGCCTTTGTTGCAAAACAAGTGAAACAAAGCTTTATTCCAGAGATGAAATGTGTCGGTTTTCAGTTTTCACTATATGTGATTCTTGTAATCCAGAACCAATTATTAGAAACATACTTGCATATCAGGACTTCAAAAGATATGTCTGCCTTTAAAGAGCTTGGAGAGCAGAAATACTGACTTAGACAAGTGAAAAATGAGGGAAATTTTAAAATGAAGTTAAAAATTGGGTGGTAGAGCACATCTCATGAGCCCAGAAGGGCTTTAAGGGAAAAGGCAGGAGTGATAGTTCACATGTGGGATGGGGGAATTCCATCTCACTTCCCTAATTATGTCAGAGCACGTCTCGTCAACTGGAGAGGGCCCAGAAAGTCAGTAGTGCTGGCTTTCACCAAGTATTTTCATCCTCTTCCAGACTGCTGGGGTGTTTCATGACCACAGAGGTGGGAGTCAGTGCAGGTTGTCCCCAGGCACTCCAGAGAGTAACACTGCCACTGTAAGGAATTAGTAGAGCAACGTACAGCCCTGTTGATCCAGACCAGTTAGTGAACTTCCAGGTTCTCAAGACATGCTAAGGTTTGGCCAGACCTCCAGATGGTGCCAGCACACCGAGAATGAAAAATGAGGAGCTTCCCAACAACCTATAAGGCAGCAGCACTGTCTGTGTTTTTCCAGGAGGAAACCAGGCTCTGGGAGATGTGGAATTTTAACCTACTGCCTAAGAGAGTCTTCACTGAAATAATTCAATTCAAATGCTCCCTTCTTATTCTTTCTCTTTCTTTCCCTTTCTCCTTCCTCCCCTTCCCTCACTTTTCCTCCTTCCTCTTCCCTCCTTTTCTTCTTTACCATTTTTAAAATGGATATAATTTACTGGAGATATACACAATTTGTCCTAAATTGTCCTAAAGACAGTGCCTTTTTATTTTCTTACTCTTAATGATAATGTTTACTTGGAAGGAATAGGCAAATGAATCATTTAAACCAGTGACAATATAAGTAACAACTTGAAGGAGAAGCAGAGGTTTAACCACTTTCATGGACCAATCACTTAACTATTTGGACCAGATATTCACTCCTGCTCTGTGACCTCTAACCTCAGCATGCCTCCTGTCTGAAAGAGCCTTCCTTGCTGCTGGGCCTAGGGAAGGAAAGAAATTATCCCTCATCCTCATGTAGTGGCTCACCTGAAGCAGCTGAAACTATCAGGCCAATCTTTATTTCTCAGCTGAGGCCAGAGTCCAAAATACTAAATTAGCCTTGTTTATATTTTGTGACAGTGTGCTGGCTTCTGTAGGACTGTGATCTGAGGATAGGCACCCCTGAAAATGGTACTCATTTAGCAGCCAGGGCAGGTTTTCCTACCAGCACCATCCAAGGTGGTAACTCAGTAGGCTCAGACAAGTCCCACTCTGCCACTAACCATCTCCATGCTCTGCCCAGATCCTTTGACCTACCCAAACCATGTTTTTATCCTTAAAATGGGCTCACAGCACTTGTTCTTCCTAGCTCACATTGTTGACACAGGGATCAGATAAGAGACAGCTTTGAAAATTCTTTGTAAACTGTCACAAGCTAATCAGCTATGTCTGGGAATCTGTTTGGATAAATTAGAAGTGCACTTAGCTGTAATTAGCAAATTACCTCACCACCATGAAGCAAGGGTTAACTTTTCTCATAGAACACAGTCTGGAGTACGGGGCTGGTTTCTTCACTGGATGTCTGCAAAGACCCAGGCCACTTGGGTCTCTCCTTTGTCATCCTTCGTGTGTTGGCTTGCCACCATAGCGTCACAAGGCCTGCAGTCCTCATAGCTGTGGTCTAAGCAGAAAGAAAGGTGAAGGGGCTGGAACCTTTTCTCAAGAAATAGAAGCTTCTTCTAAAGCTTCCCTTCCTCTGATTTTTTCCCCCCATTTGACCTAGATCACATGAACATTCTTGGCTGCAGGGGAGGCCAGGAAAGTTAGGGTGGGCCAACTGAGATTGGCTTATCAATCAGGATTCACTAGCTCTGTCTTCAAGAGTATAGGATTCTAGTAATGAGGTAGAAAGGAAGAAAAATAAGTTTCATGACCACGGTTCCTTTACCTTCCGATTTCTCTCTATCAAAGTAACACAACACTTACATGGACAAAAGCAATGTAGGCAGTGGTCATAGAGATACAGGAGATAGTTTACGCCCTCCCAGGGCCCTGCCTTCCCCAGCTGATGTGACTTGGTCTTTCAAAGGACTCCCACCATCAAAACTATTAAATTTTTTCATGTTGAGTACTTTTCCCTCACCTATTTTCCCATTCCTGTTAGCTGGAGCAGAAGGGCCTCTAACTCCTCTTTTAGAGAGAAATGACTAATGCTCATACTAGCAGATACCAGATGTGTCCAAGGAGGTACCTTGGGCTTAATTCCAGCAGTTCTCGACAGAGTCCACGTGGCATGTGCTATACCCAGCATACCTAGCTGTACAGCAGGCATTTTCTGCCAGCCCTGCTTAGAAGGCCTTCAAACACATTGTTTCCTCGCCTGAGTGTGGAGGGTCAGCCAGTGTATCAGTTTTCAATGGATTGCTATTCAGCTCCAAATTCATCTTTCTAATTGCCCAGTGAAAATGGATCTGACCCCTGGAAGTATGTTTTCTTTGCAGCTGGCACTAAAGCATTGTCACTAGAGGGCGTGGAAAGATGCTACAGGAGGAAAAGGGTTTTATATCTGGTTCCTGGGAAGCTTCTACAGCATCAGGATCCTGCCGCCCTGGCACTAGAAGTGGGGAGGTGAAGGCCGTATGGGGGAGCAGAACACGTGAGCTCAGGGCTTGGCGACTGGGAGACAGAGCCCGTAGCAAGGTTCTCATCTTTTATAATTCTTCTCTGTCTGTGCTTTACCTTCCCCAGGGTCAGATCTACTTGACAAGGCACTCAGACATAGAAATGTCTTTCAAACCCCAGAGGCAGAATACAGTTAAGAGCATGGGCTTTAGAGACAGATCGGAATTTGTTTCCAAGCTGTGCCATTTACTCTCTGTTACAGGACACTTAACTAATCTAAGTCTCAGTGTTCTCGACTGTTAAATCAGAACACTAATCATATACAACTCACAGGGTTATCTGGATTACTTTTTTTTTGAGACAGAATCTCGCTCTGTTGCCCAGGCTTGTATACAGTGGCGTGATCTCGGCTCACTGCCACCTGTGACTCCCGGGTTCAAGCGATTCTCCTGCCTCAGCCTCCCTAGTAGCTGGGATTACAGGCGCGTGCCACCATACGCAGCTAATTTTTGTATTTTTAATAGAGATGGGGTTTTGCCATATTGGCCAGGCTGGTCTCGAACTCCTGACCTCAGGTGATCCATCTGCCTCAGTTTCCCAAAGTGCTGGGATCATAGGCATGAGATGTCGCACCCGGCCTGGATTACTTGAGATGATGATATGTGAGAGCATGGAGTGCAGTGCCTGGCACATAGTAATGATTATGTTGTGGCTGTGGTTGAGGCCCTCAGCTTTGAGGGGGTGATGGGACTGGATAATTTGAGTCCTTTCTACTCTAAATCCTCACGATAACGTGGATGCTTCAGGCCTTCTGGCTTTTTGTTCCACTTTGTCTTCTCCCCTGTTCTTTCCCACCTTTTGCTTACATCAGTCCATTCTCCCTATGTCTAGACTTTTGCTGTAATGAATTAACAATGGTCTGATGAAGCAGTTTCTAAATATTTTCTTAGTCCCTTGCAGAAATGCATGTACTTTTGTTCTGCATATTTTATCATCTTGTGATTACTTGCTAGTATTCCTGTCTCCAGGATCAAGTATTCCCGTCTCCAGGATCAAGTAGTCCTTTCCTGCTTTGTTCTTTTAGGAATAAAATAAAGAAGTGTTATTGTGGCCACTACCCAAAAGATAGATGAGTCACAGCTTAGGAATAGACACAGAGGTCTTAATGTAAGTGGTTTCTTGTCCTTGCGAGGAAGCATCTGTAACTTTCAAGGGCTTCCCTTTGCCAGCTGGATAAGGAGTTCAAAGAATTAAGTTTTATGCAGGCACACCAGCAGATGGAGGCAGCCCACCGGCACCTGCAAGCCCAGAGAACATGGTTCTGTGGGCGAGTGAGCCCCAAATGGGACAGAGGTTTTTTACCAGTGAGTGATCATGGCTGGACTGCAGGCATTATGAGGGCAGGCACCCAGTGGTCTTACATTTGTATCCCTGGTGCTTAGCCAGGCCCTGGCCTCAGGAGGTACAAAATATATGTTTCAAGAGAATAACGTGTGGATGTTTGGATGGAAGTCAGCCAGTCCTAGGAGCATGAAGTCTGTTTCATCCCTTCTTGATGAGAACTCTGGCACTTCTCATGGACGGGAACAGGAACAAATCAAGTGGTTTGCATCTTAGAGCTGTGTTCTTATGGCGAAAGGATTAGGCCATGGCTCTGCGCTTGTTCTTGATTCCGTCACTTGTTCTGTGGCCTTGGGCATATTTTAACCTCTGTCAACCCTGTTTTCTCACCTGTAAAACAAGAGTGACACGAACAGTACTTGGGTCATAGGGCTGTAGAGATGAGATATGAGGCATGTCAAGAAGTGCATAGTATAGTGTCTGGCATGTAGTAAGTTCCCAAGAAAGGTTTGCTTGGAGATTCCTTTCCCTAAGACAAGGAGGGTGTCGTTCAGACTTAGAGATTTTTAGCACTATGGAATTAAGAGATCATTTTCTGGTCCAGACTCTCCCCATCCTGAATTTCATCTGTTGAACAGGCATAATACTACTCATCTCACGGGATTGTGGAAATAAGTAAGCTAGAAATATGCATATGGTATAATTTCTTCTGGAGCATAGTAAATATTCAAATGGTAGCTACTGTCTTTTATTTGCATCACATACTCATCATTTATGACTGCACTGAAGTTAGCCTTTTAACAGAAAACAGTAGTATCAGTCTGGCCCAGCTTTATGCTGTTGTTAGAATGCAAGTGCACTCCTCCTGGTCTTGTGCTGCAAGTGGAGTGGTTAAGGAAAAGGGACATGGATTATAGGCAGACCCCCTCCTTATCACCTTGCCTGCCACCCAGCCTTGCAGTCTCGGGCAAACCACTTGTCTCTGTGAGCTTCCATTTCTTCATCTGTTACCTGGCAGGTGCACTGGGAAGCTCTCATGAGAGAAGAGTGTAAATACTGATACCATGTTGGAATGGTAGCCCTCATTTTTCTCATTATATCTTAATTTAGTATTACTTTCACTGTCCAGCATATAGTCAGATATTGTCCTGTTTAGCTCTCTTATTTCTGCCCACATAAGCCACATTGGTTATATTCAATTTTTAACTTAACAGAGGGCAAGATCCTGGTTTCATTCAATGACAGTACATACAATTGTAGAGCAGATACTGTTCTAAGGTTTGATAATGAAAGAGTAAACACGCTGTTTACTTGCCTTTATGGATCTGATACTCTAAAGAGGAAAAAGAAGGTAATACACCAATAAATTAATATACAGTGCAGTGATATGTTCTATGAAAAATGAAGGTAGAGAAGCAGAATGACAGAAGTTGCCCCCCCGTTTTTTGCTCTTTTTAAAATCCGCCTACCTCCCCATCCCAAATTCCGTTGAAGTCCTTGCAAAGAGAAGAGCCCGTGCAATCATTTGTGGAAATGAATTCTGAACTCTTTGAATCATGGGAAGATTGAATTTTGCCTGATTATAATGACTACTTAGAATAGCCTGATTATAATGACTATTATAGCTTGATATGGTGGTATGTTCTTTTAGTCACAGCAACTTGAGAAGATGAGGTAAAAGGATTGCTTAAAGCAAGGACTATTGTATGGTAGTTTGCCATCATCATGTTTGTGAATGCACTCCAGCCTGGGCAACATAGCAAGACCGGTCTCTAAGATAGATAGATAGATAGACAGACAAACAGGAGAGAGTAGAGAGGGAGAGATTAGATAGAATCATTGTAGTTCCAGGAAAGGGTGGTTGGCTTCCTACTTTCCATGGAAATGCAAACAGTTTTCCGAAATCCTGCCCAGGGTCTTAAATGCAAGTCTTAGTCTTAGCTTCTTCAAACTTTGTCATTGGCTTTTGTGGACTTGGTCTTTAGGTTTGTTCTCTAAATCATTACAATTTGTAATTCTTTAGAAGGTGATTTTTAGCTGCTTCCTGGACCCTGCTTAAGCATGAACATAGGTTTTTTATGGCAAAAATACATTTGAAATGTATATTCTTAATAAAAACAAAAATTATTTTTCTAATAGAGCCTAGTTATATGAAACAAGTTTGGGTTTTCAGGAATTGAGAAGTGTCTGGCCCCATTCTTAATGCTACCCCTGGAGTTTTGCTATGGTTCTCAGCCAAACTGTTGCTCTTTGGAATCACCCTTAGAGCCATTAAAACCCCAGTGATGGCCAGGTACGGTGGCTCCCATCTGTAATCCCAGCACATTGGGAGGCCAAGGCAGGAGGGTCACTTGAAGCCAGGAGTTTGAGGCTGTAGTAAGCTACGATCATGCCGCTATACTCCAGCCCAGGCAACAGCAATACCCTGTCTAAAAATAATAATAAAGTCCCAGTGCCCAGCCCCAGCCCCAGATCAGTAAATCAGAATCTCTGACGTTGTGATAGAAGCTCCCCGGGTGATTACAGTATGCAACAAAGGTTGAAAACTACTGTTCTGGAGACTTCTATTGTGCCTAAATAGGAAGACTGAGGCTGCCAGCAATACTTCTTTAAAGGGTGTTTTTCAAATATAGCGTGCCTGAAAATCATGGGTGGAACTCGTCAAAAGCTGTACCACCCCTAGGAATTTGGCTACAGTAAAGCTACATATTAGGGCCTTAGGATCACGAGTATTCTAGGTGATTTGTTACAGGTAGTGGGGGAACCAAACTTAGGCAGAGCTTGTAAGCCTGTACCTCCCCAGCTAATTCTTAGGCATTCCAGGATTGAACACTGCTGTGAAGGTTTGGGAGTAGACCGGAAGATCTCATGGTGGACTTCCACTTCTCAAAGTCCTGGTTATCTACTTCTACCATTTCCTTTGTCAGACCTGCTGAGGCCAGCAGCCCACTGAACATTGGGGCGGCCAGACTGCCCCCAAGAGCCCCCATGAATTTCTGCACCCACAGCTTGAGCTGTGTGCACATCAAGTGTTGAGTTTACTACCAAACCTGTTCATACCACATGCCCGTGTTGTAATTATATAGTATCATTAACACATAAACCGATGAAATATAAATGTGAAAAGTAAGAGCACTCACTTCTATATAAACTTAGTTGGTAGCTTTGGAAAGATTTGATAGAGGCTAGTCCTTTTAAAATATTGCTGTTAAATTTGGGGTATTCAAGATACCAGTAAAATAATGGGGAAATTCACAAAAATGTGGAGGCTGCCTTTACCTTGCTCTGAAAACGTTTTCACACTTACCGACATTTTAAAGAGATTTAAGAGACAGCGGTATAGTTTTATAGTAAAATGTTCGTGGTATATAGGTATCAGTTTTTGTTTTGCCTGCATCAAAGGATTTTTTTCTATTAGTTCATCACCTATTTCTCACTCTTCTGAATAAAAAACAACGAGCAATGATGTCTGCTGTGGTTAGGTAAGACTGCTGTGATTAGCCATTAACATACTCACCTGAGCATTTAATTTTCTGCTTATTAAACAATACACAATTTAATGAACTTTGTATTCTTCTTATAAAACACCAAATGCCTCCAATTTAAATCAAGCACTGAAAGGAGAGTATTAGTCAAGTACTTCATTACTAATCTAGCTATTGAACTGTACTTCATTAAAAGATTCACTTTTGAAATTGTTTTGTTCCTGCTGGCTGCCCCAGGCTGTTTTAAATACTGCTGTTGTCCACTTCTGCAGCTGGTATCCAGTTGTTTTTATATTAATAATACAGGAATTAATCTCACCATAACACATCTCAAAGCTCTAAATCAGTAGTTCACAAACTCCAGCCCACATACGTGTCACCTGTTTCTGTATAGCCCACGAGCTAAGCTTTTTTTTTTTTTTTTTTTTTTTTTTTGAGACAGAGTCTCGCTCTGTCACCCAGGCTGGAGTGCAGTGGTGCGATCTCGGCTCACTGCAAACTCCGCCACCTGGGTTCACGCCATTCTCCTGCCTAAGTCTCCCGAGTAACTGGGACTACAGGCGCCCGCCACCACACCCGGCTAATTTTTTGTATTTTTTAGTAGAGACGGGGTTTTACCGTGTTAGCCAGGATGGTCTCAATATCCTGACCTTGTGATCTGCCTGCCTCGGCCTCCCAAAGTGCTGGGATTACAGGTGTGAGCCACTGCGCCTGGCTGCTAAACGTGATTTTTATGTTTTTAAACGATTGAGAAAAGAATCAAAAGAAGGGTATAGTGGACATAAAAATTTTATGTAATTTGATATCCCATAAAGTTTCCGTGGGCCACATCTAAGGTCATTTGTTTACTACTGTCTGTGGCTGCTTTTGAGCCTCAGTGGTAGAGTTGAGTACAACAGGGACCTCATGGTACACAAAGACTAAAATATTTATTATCTGGCCCTTGAAAAAAAAAAGAAGAGTCATCATCCTGTCATCCAGATGTACGCTGTGCCCAAGTCCTAGGCCTTCTCTCTCTCTCTCTCTCTCTCTCTCTCTCTCTCTCTCTCTCTCTCTCTCTGGGCATACAATGCTCTTGTCCTTAAAAGTTCCTTCCTGTCCACTATCCTTCTTGATTGAGGGTTTGTTTGGAACCTGCCTTTGAAAGTAAATGTGTTGAATGTAACTGGTTCAGTTTTTCAGGGTTCTTTCTTCACCGGCTTCATTGGAGCCAAACCCCTTTGTGCATAAGAACCAAACTCCTAGTTCTTACCAGTTCCTAGTTGTTATTAGAACTATGAACCACAAAATATTAGTAAAACAAAATCTCAGTTAAAAAAAGTGCTGATTCTTTTTAACTATTTGATTTTTACAATTACACATTTAACTTAAATTTCTCAAGTTTACATTTGATGATACCAGAAGTACACTTACCTTTAGGAAGTTTGATCTACAGACACTTCTACTATATCATGATATCTGCATTTCTGAAAAATCTTGAAAACTGCAAATTAAAATAATAGAACTTACGATGAAAGGGCCAAACCACCGCAAATCAAATCTACACAGTTTTGAACAACAGTAGTTATAAAAATAACAATCCAAATAAAAATGGTAGAGTGAAAAAAGTTAAAACCTAAAAAGCAAATACTATAGTAAATATATAGCTTTACTTTTAAAAAGGTCAAATTAGCATGCTGGAGGTGGGAATGGTTTGAGGCTACTTTTAGTTTATAGAAAGAAGGGTAAGATGCACCTGACCTTTCCTGATGGAAGAGAACTCCACGGGAGCATGTCCATGGAAGAGCCATGGCTACACATACTGGGCTGGAAACTAGTCATGGTATACAGTACTATACCCTCTGCAGATTACTACATGTAGCTGAGTAAATGTATCTTATATTAAACTGCTGTTATTGATTCTACAAAATATTAATGTGCTAGAGAAAAATGGTGTATGAGCCAAAGTGACTTACATGTTCTGTTTACATCATTTCCTACTTATCCTTTGTCTATGAGCTAACTGACATTAGAGAAACAGACATATTTGCAGAACCGACTGTACTTCTTTCTTCATTCTCTGAGTCTATGTCTCCAAATACTGTTATGCATTAAACAGCAATAGTAGCAAAACCTGCCTCATAATAGCCAGCAAAAAATCAAGCAGATATCAAATAAGCATTAAGTTTCAGGTCAGCATTTATGTCAAGACAGCATGTATATACTGCAATATATATTAAATCCAAAGAGAAGGAAGAATAAAAGTGTGACTAGAATGTCTTTAGTCACTTAATCCTTCTTGTGCCATCAAAAGCCCCTCATTCCCTCGCTATTGTCTCCTGACTTGAGAAGCCCTCACCTGTTGATTGAGTAGAGCTGGGGTGTTCAATCACAAATGGAGGGCAGAGGACAACATAGTTTTTAATGCCACCAAAATTCGAGGTAGTAAGGTAAGCCTCAAAGATCAGGTTCTAGACATGTGTATGGTTTTTACAAAGGTACACGCATAAGGTTGGATATTTATAAATACATATGAAACATATATGGAGCATGACAATTAAAAAATGAAAAGTTTTGACAGTATGACACCAGGGAAACATAAAGCCACTGAAGAGAATATTTATTTTTGGGAGGAGGAAGAAATACAGATGATTAGACTTGATAAATGCTTATTGAAAAGAAGATCGATTTAGCAGGGGTTTTTTGTTTATTTTTACTTAGGGCATATAAAATAAGGTCATATTGGTTCTAATAGCTGGGGGAAATATGGAACAAAAGCTGTGCTAGTCAACAGCAGAACCTCGGAAGGTGAGATAAGATGTAAGAAGCACCTTGTTGTCAGGTGGAATCACAGCATGGTAAGCACTGGCTTTGGTGACAAATTCTCAAAAAGGTGTCAGGGTAAAAATTTTGATGCAAAGTAAAATAATGTGTTATTTTGAGGTATGCAAAATTAACTTGCAGTTGGACCATGGAAAAGTCACTTAAGCATCAGGATGAGAAGCTGTCAGAGGCAAAATACGAAATATTTAAACAAACCATTGATAGGAAAAGCAAAAAACAGGAATGACCTCAGAAAAGTTAGAAGTGTCATTTAAACAAGAGACTACATAGAGAAAATCAAATGTTGACATTAAAATTTCCTGTAGTCAGAACATGCAAATGGGTTAGTGTATCAAATTAAGAATTGCATTCAAATGTGAATATTAGATTATACCATAAAAAATCTCTTAGAGAATTTCCTTTTTCTCTTAAAAAAGATAAGTAAATTGGACTACTTTAGTGGTCTGTTATTAGGGACTCCAGCTGTTTCTGTCTTTCAACCCTGTCATCTTAGTAATGGTATCTGCCCTCAGAGGCACTCTTGGTCGAAGATGGCTGCAGAAGCTCTAGCCATTAGGGCCTCAATTCACTCAGGAGGCAAAAGCAAGAAGAGAAGGATAAAAAAGTGTGTTTCTCTGCTGAGGCAGCCCCCTCTAAAAAGCTTTCTCTAAAGCTGTGTCTGGTCTTTACCTACTCCTAGTTACTAGGGAGATTAGGAAATTTCAACTACTATTGCTGCCCCAAGTAAAAGTGAGATTCTGTTCATAAGGAAAAGGGGATATCTTTGCATTAGATAAAGGGGTAGAGAGGTAGTGCTGTATGCTTAGGAAATATGTGTATATGGGATATCTCAAAATAAGGAAAAGTTGGAGGGAAGATTAAAGTAGAAAATAACAAAATGTTAACACACTAAGAATACTTACAAGAGACCATTTGGCCAGATAAAAGATATGTATGAGCCGGGCGCGGTGGCTCACGCCTATAATTCCAGCACTTTGGGAGGCTGAGGTGGGCAGATCACCTGAGGTTGGGAGTTCCAGACCAGCCTGACCAACATGGAGAAACCCCATCTCTACTAAATATACAAAATTAGCTGGGCATGGTGGCACATGCCTGTAATCCCAGCTACTTGGGAGGCTGAGGCAGGAGAATTGCTTGAACCTGGGAGACGGAGGTTGTGGTGAGCCGAGATTGCACCATTGCACTCCAGCCTGGGCAAGAAGAGCGAAACTCCATCTAAAAATATATATATATATTTTTTATTTATTTAATATATTTATTAAATTTATTAAATATATTTTTATTTATTTTATATATATATATATATATATTTTTTTTTTTACATTTTCTTTACCAAACCAGCACAGAAACTAGATTTCATAGAATATTGGTTAAGAACTGTGTTCCAATCCTGGTTCTGTTGGCTAACTTATTAGAGGACTAGAGGACCTTAGGCAAGTTTCTGGGCCTGAGTTTTTCTGTCTGTAAAGTGAAAACAGCAGTCTATTCTACCTAAGATCGTTGTAAGGATTAGCTAGAATGAGGCAAGTCAAGTCTTCCTACAGAGCTGAGCACACAGGAGGCACCATGCCCACTAACATGGCTGAACCATTTTCTGCTAGAAGTTCCTGCATCTGGTAACAAAACACCTAGCAAGCTCTTGCCGCATGCTACCTCATGTTGGAGGGAAGGAGGAGAATCGTTGTCATCCTAATGACTTGTTTCTGAACAGCACAAAATAGTTTGGTGAAGGGGAACAAAAAGACAGGAATATTGGAAGAAAGCTGCCCATTTATAGCCACAGATAGTTGAGTATTCAAATGTGTACCCTAGAGTTCCAAAGTCCAGTGATGGGAATTTACCTCTGAACAGAAGACTAAGAATGGAGACCTCCAATGGAAGGTGACTTATCAGGTGATTGTTAAAGAATCAGGGTACTTTCCACATGTAATTCTTTGACAACAGCTTTTCCGATAATGAGAAGTCAGGAGACTACAAAATCTCCAGCTAAAATTCATGGGGATCAGAGCCTTGGATTTTAGAAGGATGCACAAAAGATGAGTAGAAGGGAGGCACAGAACTAACATTTAAGGTATCTAAAGCTCAAAAGTTGCCACCTCTTCCCAAAAAGTCAAGGACAATGAAAAAGAAAGTGTTGTTTCTCTCCACTGTGAGTATTTGAAAGCTTTTCTCAGAATGAACTATGGTGACTCTTTTTCTTTAAATTTTGCCGTGAAACATTTCTAATAAAAGAATTGTATAATGAGCCCCTATGTACCTCTCACCCAGCTTCACCAATGATCAACTCACAGCCAGTCATGTTTCCTCTTTATCTGCCCTCCACCCCCAGAATATTGTGAAGGAAATTCAAGACATCTTATTCTTTCATTATTAAAGTATTTCAGTATAGTATGTATCTCTAAGATATGAAGATCTTAAAAAAAAAAAAAAACCCCACTGCTATTACACCTAAAAATAATTAACAGTAAATTTTTTAATATTGAAATATACAGGGTTAAGATTTCTTAGATTGTCTCAATTTTTTCATTTTATTTAAATAAAGATGCAAATAAGATCCATACATTGTGATTGGGTATATTCTTTAAGTCTCCTTTAATGGGAGCTTATTTGTTAAACCAGGTTATTTATCCTGTAGAGTTGCCCACAGTCTGAATTTTACTAATTGCATAACTGTGGTCTTTCTCCAGTATATTTTCTGAAGTTGGTAGGTAAGATACAGCAGCCTGATCAAATTCAGGTTTGATTTTATGAGTCAGAGTCTCGCTCTGTTGCCCAAACTGGAGTGCAGTGGTGCAATCTTGGCTCACTGCAACCTCCACCTCCCGGTTCAAGCGATTCTCCTGCCTCAGCCTCCCGGGTAGCTGTTATTACAGGTGCACACCACCACGTCTGGCCAATTTTTGTATTTTTAGTAGAGATGGGATTTCGCCGTGTTGGCCAGGCTGGTCTCAAACTCCTGATCTCAAGTGATCGACCCGCCTCGGCCTCCCGAAGTGCTGGGATTACAGGTGTGAGCCATCACCACCGGCCCAGGTTTGATTTTTGCAGGACTACTTCATAAGGGGTTTTGAGGTATTGGCATCAGGAGGCACATAATGTCCGGTTATCTTGCTTTTTTCTTCATGTTAGCAGCCATTAAGAATAACTGCCTAGACCCATTAGTTCATTAGTACTTGCTAATGATAGTCTAAGTGTCTTTATGAACACATTTAATTTAAATATATTTGTTTTCCAGTCCACTGCATTCTATGTTGACGAGTAATGTTACATTGACTAGTAAATATAGCCTGTAAAGACTAAGCTTGGGAATCTCTGAAAAGTCATCTCAGGAAACAGACCTAGACAACATCTGTACTAAGCTAGCACCCTCTGTCTTTTCCAGATTTGCTCCTTTTTTAAAGGAAGGCTGTTTCTCACTTTAATTTTTCTAAGTGGAGTTTAGCCTCAGCCTCTGTGCTACTCCATATGCTTTCCCAGCTGAACTCTCAGATCAACCAACTAGATAGGTTCCCTGGTGATTAATTTATTCTTGGAGCCCCTGAGGCCTGTAGTCATGCACATGTGGTGTCTAATGGCTTGGTGGATAACTGAGTTAATGGTGTGCAAAGGTGACCTGAATAAATTTGGAATCAAAACTAATACAGGTTATGTCAAGCTGGTCCTATCATAAATTTGGAATACTCGTATTCTTGCCTAAGTGAGTGTTAGGTGACTCCTTTGGAGAGAAGCTATGTGATCCTGAGTTCAGAAATTCTGTTAAGGACACAGGAGACCAAATGCCTCCTCTTGTGAACCTTTTATTGAACATGTTCACTTTCCCTTTCTCAATTCAACTGGAATTCAGAAAATATCATCATTCTCTTTTTACAATTCTTTCTAAACTGAGAACGCGAATAACTAGGACAGGCAGGGCATTGGTGTGGCTTCATCAGTTTTTCCCAATCCTTCCTGCAGTTTTTTGCAAGCCTTCCATTCCACGCATCAGACTGCCACTGGGTCTTCAGTTCGTTTTTGACTGTTGGAGCCATGTCAATGAAAAAATGCTGAGTTTGACCTCTCAATATATGGATACTAATTTATTGATAAAAATGGAGAGTAGAATAATGGTATGTATGGTATACAAATATTACACTGTAAAGAAACACGTTCCTATTTTTTTGTGCATCCCCCTTTGAGGTTCACTTTTTAGATCAGGTACCATTTGAGGTGCCAGCGAAACAGCTACCCTCCAATCAAACCAAACACCAAAGCAAAATCGAGCTTCAATTACTTTGTCAGAAAATATAGAAAGGAATTATTTTTATTTCAATATGTTTCTTTTGCTTTCAGAAATTAAATTGTATTCAAATCACATGGCAGAACACCATAACCATTTAAAACGTAGGACTTCTCCAAAGACTTTAACCTTGTCCTATGTCTACTGTTATTTTAATGGAAGAGTCTGTCTTAAACACAAATTTAAGTCACATGATATGTATTCTTTCTGAAAATACATCCCCCTAACCCTCCTGCCCCCAAATCTAACTGAAATATAATGGTCACTGACTTTTGGTAAAAATGGTTGCTGCAGAGTTCCTTTAACATAGCAAGTTATTTGGGCCCAGGTCTCCACTGAAGTGGGTCATATCCAACCTCTCTATATGGTTTCTTTTACTGGATAAACGTTACTTCTTTAGCATCTTTTATGCCAACTCTCAGACTTTTTTGCCTCTTTGTCTTGTTTCAGACCCCAATGGTCTTCATTTCTTGGACTCCTATTTCTTTTAGCATGTGTCAATTGAGTAACTTCAGATGCTGTTGATCTAGACTATCTGATCAGGTCCTTGCCCCACTGAAGCTTGGAATCAAGTAAAAGGAGGGGACATATAGAACTCTCAAGCAGTGTTTAACCAGGTGGGAGACAGCAATAAGCAGAGGATTAGGGCTCCATTGGCTGGGGATGGGGATTGAGTGCTGAGAGAGTTGAGGAGGTAGGTGGTGCCGTTAGTGATCTGCTTCCAAAGGGGTCTTACCTGGGGTGGTAAACGGCAGGATGGCATTTCTAAGCAGGAGAGAGTCTCTTGAACAAAGACTGGAAACTACAGTTAGTTAGCCTTGGCTGAGTGTTTGGGCTGTGTGATAAAGTATCATAGACTAGGTGACTTATAAATAGCAGAAATTTATTTCTCACAGTTCTGGAGGCTGAAAGCCTGAGCTCAGAGTGCCAGTATGGTTGGGTTCTGGTGAGGGCCCTCTTCTGGGTTATAGACAGCCAATGTCTTATCCTCACCTGGTGGAAAGAGTGAGCTAGATCTCTGGTCTCTTCTTAAAAGGGCACTATTCCTATACATGAGGACTTCACCCTTGTGACCTCTTTACTTTCCACAGGCCCAACCTTCTAGTACCATCACGGGGGGCATAAGGATTTCAACAGCGGGGATATGAATTTTGGGGGACACAGACAATTAGTCTAACAACCCTGGACATGGGATGGAGAAGAAAGACTTGGCTAGAATAGAACCATAAGGTTGAGAAGTCATGAGAAGAATCCTTTGTAGTTTGAGTCACTTAACCACATTATCTCATGTGATCCTTTGGGCCTCTCCAGGAGGGAGGGTGATTATTACCTGAAGAGTCTGGGCGCAGGTGGGTGAAACCACTTCCCAAGGGCATATAGCCAGCAAAGGGCGATGTCAGAGTTCGAAATCCTGATTTCCTGGCTCTGGGTCCTTCTCCCTGTTTGTTATAGACACACCTCTCTGTAGGGTGTGTCATGTTGGCATTGGTAACGAGGCAGAGCTTCAGCACTCACAAACTGCTGGAGAAATCGGGGGGAGTACGTAGAAAGTGAGAGATTTTCCGAAACCATTGATGAGTATGAGACCTCAGCTTTGCTTTACCAGTGTATTTTAATTGTTCCTGTTTTCAAACTGCTGCTTGCAAATTAGACACTTCAGCTGCTTTTCCTTTCAGATATGTTTATTTGCAGCATTTCAGATTCGAAGGCACTCTAATTAGGCTGATCACTTTTATTTTGCTATCTTCATGTTTTTAAGAAATCAGGCATGAGGTGAATAAATTTCAAGAGGCGTGTGATTTATTTTGAGGAGAGGGATGGAGAGGATATTTTTAGCCTCTGTCTTAAAAATCAGCTCTTCATTTAAAGCCTGGTGGTCAGGTGTCCTTTAAAGGGACCTTACACTGCTATACCTGAATCAGAATCTCAGTCTGTACTCAAATACAAAGAGATCATGCCTGGAATTTAGAAATTTGTTCTTAGCTTGGTGGGAGCAGGAGAAGGAAGGAGCCCAAGAGAGTCTTATGTTTTAAGTGGCCTGGTTTGTCACATGTCAGGTCCCAGCCTACAACAACAGCTTGTTGACACTAGGTATTCTGAGGGGAGAGATTATGTACATTATTACCAATGGACACATCCATCATCATGAAGCCATGGATATTAATGCATACGGCATGGGGCTTAGTGCCTCAGCAAGGAAATTTAGCTAGCACAGCCCTACAACTAGAGCTTAAAACTAGAAATGCACTTTAGTGATGTGGCGTAGTGGAAACCAGCCTGTGCCCTCCCACCCAGAAGGTGGTACCCCTGGGTCAGTGGGCCCAGCATCAAGGACAGGAAGCCGTTTGGTGAGGGATGGGTCTGCCCCATACCACATGAAGGCATTACATCCTCTGAGGTCCATGGTGTGCCCTATCTCCGCCATAACTAAGTGCTGGGTAGAGCTCTTTCAGATGCATGAGCCTTGGGGACAGCGAGTGTGTGAGAGAAAGAATATGCCTTCACATAATAATTTAAAAATCTCATTTGTTTCTGTGAATACCCACGTGAGATAATAGGGCAGATTTAATATTCCTTCATTTTACAGATAAGAAAACCGAACCTTGGGAACTTGCCGAAGTCCCATAAGAAGTTAGTCAGAGAACTGGAATAAAAACACAGATTACTTCATTCTTGACCCCAAACTGCCTGCTAAATTTTACACAAATATGGATAGGGCCCCAGAAAAGGCCAGATTACCTCAGATCAGCGTGGGAGGGCTGGCCTGCCTGTGTAAAGGCTATTTACGGACAGAGACCAATTCTCCCATCTCCACTCTGAGTAATGAATGCCACCCCTTCTGTGAGACTGCTGGTAAGAGCTGCCAAGCATAAGGATCTTCAAAAAGTCTTGTCTTTTTGAAGCAGTGCTGTTTACCCTGCGTATAATTATTATAACAATGAGAGCTTCCTGGCACATTAAATTATGTCTTATTTGGAGTCTCGTCCCCCATGCAGACAGTGAAATCAAGAGCTGGGACGGCACCAAGAAGGGGCATTGCGACCTGACTGAATCTGGCTGTCCTCGTGTCCCCAGAGAGGTGCTTTTTATTATCTATTGGGGTTTCAAAGAGAGGGACATCTCCAAATACTACTCTAGAATCATATGATTAATTCTTTTACAGTAAGTTAAGCACTGAGTGAAATTGTTTCAGCCCTTGACCCTGCTGCCATGCTTCTCCACAACATGGTGGCGTGGTCTCGTGTTTTATGTAATTCAGAATCAACCTAATGGAGCTGTCCTGGTTGCCCTCCCCCGCCCCCACCACCTACTGCTTTGGAAGGATCCAAGGAGAAGCACACACATGTTGAGTGGAGTATAAACTCCTTCCTTATGTGTGGTGCATTGAATTCAGGCTGCCCTTTTTATTCCTAACTGTGAGAGGCTGGCAGGAAGGTAAGGCCCTTGGGATGAAAGATGAAGGTGTGTACCATCCCATAGAAATGGGCCCTGCCTCACACACCATTTTCCCTTTCTAGTTTTCCAGTGAAACTGGGCCTTCTCCACTCATCCCACCTCCCAGATTTCTATACAATTACTATATATGAGACGTGCCCATTGGAGCTGCCAAATGTGATTTTGCAGACAGGTCTTATCTTTCTCCCTTGGTTGTAAGATAATTACAAGTAGAAAAGTTGGAAATTACAAAAAAGCAATTACTTTTCATTCAGGCCTGCAAAAATTGTGTTCTGCCAGTCACTGTGTGTGTTCTTATTTTTATATTTTGCTTCATATGAAAAAAAACTTTTTGAAATTAATTTTTAAAATGTTTCTTGACCAGCTGAGTAAAGATCGATTGACGTCTACTACTGTCCTTTAACATGAATATATGAAGAGTGTTATTTCGATGGAATCCCTCACAGATTTACAACAGTTAATACTGGAAAACACAAAATGTAATGTTACTCCTTACTAAGAGAGACCAATATATAGATAGAATTCTTCCCCCTTCTTATTACAAAGGAATACGCTAAAGTGATTTAAAAGTATTAAGGTATTACTTTATATTTTTCATATTTTTCATATTATTTTAAATTTATTCTTTACCGATGTGATTGGGTGGTACTTGGCCTCTGTGCTTTGGTTCCTGGCCTTTGGGGCTTCAGTTTAATTGTCAGGGGAAGCCTCATCACACCCACTGCCAGTGTGACCATGCAGTGTTCCGAAATTCTTCCCTGACTCCTCTCACAGGATGGTCCTGTAATAATAGCAGACACTTCTCCCTTGCCTTTAAACAGAATCTGGCCAAAGCTCATCAAGGTATCCCCTCCTCCCTTTCAAGAAAGGATATTCAGTCCATGATTTCCTGACCCTTTAGGGATTCTATGAAGCATGCAATTTCAGTTTGCCAAGGCAAAACCTTCCACTGTGACAGCCCTCTTTGTCACTACACAGTCTGTTTTCTGTGGCTCCACCCAGAGAGGTGGAAAACAGAAAGCTCATGGAGGAGTCTGCGGACACATTTGGGCTGTGTTGGTGTGTTTTCAACCTATCAGCCTGTTTTCTGCATGGTAGTATAGCTGGTGGATTTTGTTGCTTTAGGACCATGTCAATCAGAATAGATGAAGGAACATCATTATCCATAAGTGACTGCATTTGCACTGAGGAAAAGAGAAACCAGCTCTGCAATTTGAAGGCCTCCTGCCCTTCTTAAAGCAGAAAGGAGTTGAGTCAAAGCGTTTCTTGTTTTCACAAACTGGCTGGTGGTTCCCCAGGGTCCTTTAGGAGCCGTTCGTTAAATGGCAGAAAGCTCTGTGCTAAGGCAGAGAAAATCCTGAAAAACAAAAGTGCTGGAAAATAGAGACCACACTGAGCAGTTGAGACAGAGATGTAGAGTGGGCATAAGCACTGGTTCCACACGGGCAGTGATGTGAAGGTGCTAGCCAGCTCAGGACTCTCATGTTTAGCTTGTCCCATTTTATACCTTTGGAGTAGTATTAGCACCTTGTTTTTGAAAGCAAGGGTACATACTTAAACATATTTTAAATGCATTTTATTCCCAATGCTGGCTCAGCACTGCACACGTAATAGTTGTCTAAAAGAACCATAAAGTGGTATTATTTCCTATTTATAGATGAGAAATTTGCCATCAAGTTGCAAATACAGGACTGATTTCTCTTTCCGTACCACTCATTTAGCCTCAGAAATCTGCCTGTCTGTCTTTGAAGCGGAAACCAAAATTCTTACCTAATTGGACAGTAGAGAATAATAAGTAAAGTGCTGTGGCTATTCTTTCCTCCCATTCCTTCCCCCAGATAGGCAAATTCTAGACCCACTCAGTATCATACTTGAGACCCATTGCCCAAGATGAATCCTAATTTATACCAGATGAGCCCAAGCGAAGACTAAATGTGGAGGCCAGCATATGAAAGGAAGCAGACTCCCTTCTTTTTAGTGCCCGTGGGCCCATAGGTGGACCACAGACTGGGCTGGAAACAAGAGAGCAAGGTTTCCTTTATTGCGCCACTGCAATCGTTGAGCACCATCTTTTCTCCTAGAAAGGTAAGGGTTTGGGAAGGAAGAGGCAGAGGTGAACAGGCTTTGAGATTCTTAGCTTCCAGAGGTTTTTCAGAGCCCCACAAGGTTTGAGTGGGACACAGCAAGGACCACCCCCATACATACATACCTTGACCTTGGGTGGTTACTTGAGGTAAATGAGCCAAGGACTACAGAGACTTTAAATTAGTTCTGAAATGTAAATTAGTTCAGCTACACAGCTGAAATTCACAGAGATTTGCATTTTAGAACTTACCTCCAATCTTGGAATAAAAGAATTTTTCATCTTTGTTGAATTTTAGACTTCAGGAGCAAGCAGATGAGGTAGTTTCTTTTTGTCTCTCTCTCCTCTCTTTTTCTTTTTTGTTTGCTTTGCAATTCCTAAGTGAACGTGGTACTTAGGAGCAATATAAAAAGGAGGATGAATCAACTATAAAATATACCTTTTAAGTTTTACAACTCTGTTTTTATTTTGATTTTGATAAGAATACACACTTACGTAGTCGTGGACTTTAAGCTCATTTGCTGGAAGCAGGTGGAAAGTGAAGGAATGTGCCGTGCCCGAGATCCATGTTTCCCACAAGTCCATAAGTGCCCTGTGGTTTGTGTGCCTGCCCTCTTTGTTTTTCTCACTCAGCCAGTATGTATTTACTGAGCACTCGTCCTGTGCCAGGCCTCTGCCGAGCCTACTGGTTCTGCCCTGGAGAAGTTTGCAGTTCCAGCCATCTGGGAACATCCAGTGACAGTACAGCCCACGCAGGAAGATGGTTAAGGCACAGAGGAGACAGCAATGACCTTCAACTGGGTGGATCCAGGACTGCCTGCTTGTAAAGGAAGAAGAGGCAGGAGTCCATCCAGAAGAAAAGGAGGGAGGAGGGAAGGGTCTTTTGGGCTTTGGCAGTGGCAGGCCAGGTGTGAGAGAGCAGGAGAGGTTTGGGAATGAGGGACAAGTTAAGTGTAGGCAGAGACCTTAAGCAGGTGGCAGAGGGAATAGTTGGGGTTAAAGCCAGAGAGCTTGCAGAAGCCCAGATTGTGAAGCACCTTGTGTGCAGTACTGGGAAGCCCTTTATATAGGGGAACAAAACTTTGAGTTTTGGAAACTAGTGACAATAAGGAGGATGGGTTGAAGGGGTGAGAGCCTATAGACAATGTCTTAGCCCACAGCCTCTAGGAAGCAGGGCCTGAGACAAAGACTAAAATACCAGTGTTTTGCTGCAGAGGGTGTTGCAAACCCAGGGCAGCAACGATGAAGGAAAAGGGAAGTACAGGGTAACAGACAGTGTGCCTGACCGTGTTGGCTCCTGCCTCACCAGGGGCCACAGAGACACAGCAGCACACTGGGCTACCTGGACTCTCCCCAAAGGCCTGCAAGGAGGAGCTGTACCTTGGAATAGTCTGGAAGAGAGAAAGGAGGTGGGTTTTATTTGCCCTGCTCCTTCCTGTGTCCTGTTTGCCACCAGCCTTGGTTCACCTCACAGAGATCTAAAGCCCCTATAGTTCTGTGATGCTATTTAGGAAGAAGGGCCCCATCACCCCATCCCATGGTAAGATTATTCCCCATCTGGCAGCACAGGGCAACCTGGCTTGTGTGAGCACTGACTGAAAAAGAGAGGAGCAGGGGCAGTCTGAAAGCGCTCCTAAGGAGCATGCCACTGTTGAGACAACGAGCCCAGCCCAGACATTACAGTAACAGTTCATGCAGGAGGGGGCTGGCAGAGCAAATGGAGGTGACCTGTAGTGGAGGGAGGTTTACAAGATCTTCATTCTGTGCAGTTGACAGCCCCAGCCTCAACTTTTCTAGGAGTTACGTTACAGTAACAGTAAAGGACTCTCTTGGCTGGTTCTGGTCAAGGCATACTCTATGGCCTCGTGTTTCTTAAATAAAAAACAAGATTCATTATTATATGTTTGTAAAACCGTGTAACAGGCCAGTTTCGATATTTGTGGGGAAAGAGGAGAAGCCGCTACAGGCTGAGTATACCTTATCCAAAATGCTTGGGACCAGAAGTGTTTTTGATTTTGGATTTTTTCAGATTTGGGGATATTAGCAAATACTTAACTGGTTGAACATCCTTATTCCCGAAAATCTGAAGTTGAAAATGCTCCAGTGCTCAGCATTTTGGATGATCTGAGCTGTGGACCGAGACCCTGCCACTCTGTCCTGTTAGGCCTTCTCTGTAGGACTTAAATTTTTCTCTGCCCTCCATGGAGTGGGACACACACTTGCCTCTGCAGTCTGGTTTTGTTACACTGGAGAGGGATTGACAGCAGTTCCCAGGGAGGAGTACTGCTGCCTAAGACTCACAGATGTTCACCACTGGAGGAGCCAACTTTGGGCTGAGCTACAGAATTTTTTTAATGACAAGTCATAAGATGCTGCATGAATGAGGGGAAATGATGTCCAGGAGAAATACGTATGTCTGCAGTGGAGAGCAGGGGCGTTACTGGGGAGGATAATGCCATTCACCAAAGAACATTCCTATACCCTAATTCACCAGCTAAAAAGGAAGTTGGAGATCAAAGAGATATCTGCATCCCCATGTTTATTGCAGCACTGTCTACAATAGCCAAGATACAGAATCAGCCTGAGTGTCCATCGGCGGATGAATGGATAAGGAAAATGTGTACATACACAATGGAATACGATTCAGCCATTTAAAAAAATTGCAGCAACATGGATGGAACTGGAGATCATTATGTTAAGTGAAATAAGCCAGGCACAGATGTCGAATGTTCTCACTCCTATGCAAGAGCTAAAAAGGTGGCCCTCATGGAGGTAGAAAATAGAATGATAGATACCAGAGGCTGGGAAAAGGGGTAGGTGGGAATAAAGAGTGGTGAGTTAATGTACAAACATACAGATGGATAGAAGGAATAAGTTGTAGTGTTCAATAGTAGACTAGGGTGACTATAGGTACCAACAGTATATTGTGTATTTCAGATTAGCTAGAAGAAAGGACTTGAAATGTTCCCAACACAAAGAAATGATAGATGTTTGAGGTGATGGATACCTTAAATACCCTGATTTGATCATCACATGTAGTATGCATGTATTGAAATATCACATATACCCCATAAACATGTACAATTATGTATCAATTTAAAAATGTTTTAAAATAAGTTGGGGAAAGCTTCTGATTCTCTGGTTCTGCATTCTATCACTCCCCCTGCTGTGGACTTCCAGGAGCGTTGCGTAGATTGAATTGTTTTTCTAAAGCTTTCTCTCCAAGCTCTAAATATCTTATGACTGGTTCTGAACATGTATCTGCCTCCAGCTACGACCATAAACAGCTGAAGAGACACTGACAACACTGCTCATTGACTCCGGCATGCGTTCTCCTTTCCGTTTGTATCTCCTCCCCCGAAATGAGCTTAGGTAGATTTAAATTTTAATCAGTTAGATCAGTTGTTCTTAATGGGAATTTAAATTGAACTAGAGAATAAAAGCATTAGGGGGGCTGCTGGTTGCTTAGCTGGAACCTTTGGGCGACAGAGGTGGTTGCATGCTGTGATGTGATACTCAGTGTAAGCCCTTTTTGACTGCATCTCCAGAGATCTGTTGGTGATAAAGTTTTTGGAGCAGATAATTTTCTTTGACCTTAGTCTCTTAAATTGGAGAAGGAAAGCTTTCTAAGAAGTGATCTTGATCCAGTTCTTAGATCAGTGGGACATCCAGGTCTGTGGTGGTCACCTATGGTCACCTTCACCCTGGGCCTGGATGACCAAAGTAAGGAAGGGAAGGGGGAGTGTATGCTGGAAAATGTCTCTTACCTCTAACCCCCTCCCCACTTTGAGCCTTCCCATGCATAGCGGAAAGGCAGACAAGGACACCTTTAATTTTTAAAACCCTGAATATCCTGTATCTTAAACACAAAAGATAAGAGTGTCTGTGAAGACAGAAGGGGATCCTTTGAGCCCCTTGATGGCAATAACTGAACCTTCAACCCTGGAGAAGAGGAGACCAATTTGATATTATGGAGGCAGAATATACAGAACTGTGTGACTAATTCAACATGTGTTTCCATGGAGCCTGAAGGGGACAGAACCACAGGTGCAAATCTGGTGTAGGTACTTGGCTGTGAGTTTGGTTTGAAAGCCTTCTGGGGCACCTTTACCTGCAATAGATAGCGTGGTTCATCTTCACCAGGATTCTACTCAGAACTCTTACAAGTGGTAACAAGAGACCTGAGGTAGAAGTACCTAATTGTTACATCAATGTCAAAGGCTAAAGTTATATTTGAAACATTTTTTCCCCTCTAATCAGCTGTTGAGATTTTCACATTTGTGAAATTAGTAAATCCTTTCTGAAGGTAATCTCTAGTTTTGGATTTTACCATGCATAAAAGTAAGTTCATATACTTTATTAGTCTTTACATATACCTCTTTGTATTTGCCTGAACTTGCCCCCTTGTTATACTTCAAGAAGCCCCAGCCTTTTCTGGGATTTAATGGCAATACATATGTCATCTAGTACCTTGTTACTTTCCCAGGCATTTAGTCTGGGAACCCTAATCTTGAGTGTGTCTACAGTGGATATTTTTCTCTAGGACAGGAACCAAATGGACTATTTACTGGTCTGCCCGGTAGGTCACCACAGACATAGCCTAGTGGTCTTTGGCCCATCTTCAGTAGTTGGCAACTGACTTTTTAGGCAAAATGCCTCCTTTTGTGTAAAGGAGAGATGCCTGTCCCCACCTGCAGCCCCCAATTCCTGCTTTAAGGCCAGCAAGCTGTCCCGAGAGGTCTCCTTGTAGATGAGTGAAATCCACCCAGAGAAACTCAAGTAAAAATATGGGGTGGGGTCTGGGAAGAGCTGCGTTTATTATAAGGATCCAGAGGGACCTGGGAATTTAGGATAGGGAACCACTGTGGATGGGATCGGAGCCAGAGCAGCTCTAGGCCCTAGTTTTTCTCCTCTGTCTCTCTGCTTTCTTTTCCCACTCTCTCTGGAAGTACTTACTCTCATTCTACTCCTCCTTTCTTTCTCTCTCTCTGTGTCATGCTTGCAGTGGTGATGTTTTGGTTGTAGTCACGTTCTTGGGTCCCTCTTATTACCGACTGCCTGTGTCTTCCCCTCTCCTTTAGCCCTTACTTGGTTCTTTTCCCACCCAACCCGCCAAAACTGGCAACCAGTTCCCTCAGATCTTGTTATCTGGCTTGTAATTGCCCAGACTTCAACGCTCAAATGACCTTTTTGCTCTAAAGCCAGTGGCCATCTGGCAGTAATCTCCCAGTATAAAGGATTCTGAGTTCCCAAGAGAGCATCTGGTTGGCTCCCCTTGCCTTCCTGAGCCTGCTACATCATTCCTGGGCTGCTGGCCAGCCTAGGATTGGGTCCCCTCAGGTCAGACACACCCTGGGCCGGTTAGCAGCCAGCAGTGGGGGCAGGATAACAGAGTCCCCTGCCTACTTAACAGGAGCTGTGGGTGGGGGCAGGAGTTACCAGATAACATCTAGCACAATGAACCATATCCTAGAACCCTTCAAACTAACATATGCCAGGTAGGTGTAAGCGTCTGTACTAATTTAAAAGTATACATTTCTAAGGTAATGAGTTCAGCATCTTGTGGCCATACCAGACATGGCATGGAATTAAACTTTCAGTCCCACTGTTCATTTTATTCATACATTAGGGTGGCAAGGGTGGTCTTGCTTATTGCAAACAAAGTCATCCTGGTGTATGAAATGAAGAATGTGGACTGTGCAGTTTTCCCAGTCGTGAAGACTTTTGATACATCACTTGAAATGTTTCCCCTGAAGTTGAGGGTCTTTGGTAATATCACCAGGGCAGTGAATGGCAGAGACCAGATCATGAATTGCTTCATTTACAGACTGCCTCTGGGCTTCCCTGCACTCTGGCTGCTGATACCACACCCCGTGTCCCTTGTGGTCTTAAGTCACAAAACCAGCTATTAGATTTGCCTGGAGTGTCTGAAAACAGGCTTAGAATGAGGAAACCTTGTCCTACTTTTATACAACTGGAAAACATTACAGAACTTGACTTTTTGAAAATTTCCCAAAAAAAGGAAAAGAAAAACCCACAAACCCCAGCTTGTAGAGTTTAGTTACAGGGAAACCCAGAGATAGAAAAAGTGAACTTGCTTCCACTTCACGGGTAGTTTTGCTTTAGAAAATGTGCCTCAAAATTCAGTGCCTACAAATACAAGAAAAGGGGTTTGGTTTTGCTTCTAATACTGTAAGTAAAACTACTCTTGAATGTTTTGGAGCTCATCAAAATTGACATTTATTCTCTTTTTCTACTTTTATCTACCTGAGTATTCTCATTCTCTCTCCAGCTGTGAGAAACTCTCATCTTCCCATGATCCCGATTTAGGTGGGATCCAGTTCTGACAACATGAGTTAATCATCACTAGAAACATTGGCAAGAGCTGGGGATGTTTGTATTCCTCTGGGACAGCTTAGCGTCTCTGGGTAAATATTCCAGTCCAACTGACTGCCTTCCCCAGGCTGTCCTTCCCCAAACTTCCTCTCATAGAGGTAGGAAGAGCCAAAAGCAACTGTTAGGTCCCTGGTAATTCACAAAGCAAGGATGATACTTCAAAACAGTTGGCTATATAATGTATTTCTTCTTGCAAAATTATACAGTTGGTATTCAGTAATATGTTGACATATAATGTATTTCTTCTTACATAATTATATAATGGCCATATGACTGTTTATGTCCTCAAAGTCCAACCAGATTACTTTTTTTTTTTTTAATACTTTAAGTTCTAGGGTACATGTGCACAACGTGCAGGTTTGTTACATATGTATACATGTGCCATGTTGGTGTGCTGCACCCATTAACTCGTCATTTACATTAGGCATATCTCCTAATGCTATCCCTCCCCACCCCCTCCCCACAATAGGACCCAGTGTGTGATGTTCCTCTTCCTGTGTCCAAGTGATCTCATTGTTCAATTCCCACCTATGAGTGAGAACATGCGGTATTTGGTTTTCTGTTCTTGAGATAGTTTGCTGAGAATGATGGTTTCCAGCTGCATCCATGTCCCTACAAAGGACATGAACTTATCCTTTTTTATGGCTGCATAGCATTCCATGGTGTATATGTGCCACATTTTCTTAGTCTAGTCTGTCACTGATGGACATTTGGGTTGGTTCCAAGTCTTTGCTATTGTGAATAGTGCCGCAATAAACATACGTGTGCATGTGTCCTTATAGCAGCATGACTTATAATCCTTTGGGTATATCCCCGGTAATGGGATGGCTGGGTCAAATGTATTTCTAATTGTGGATCCTTGAGGAATCGCCACACTGTTTTCCACAATGGTTGAACTAATTTACAATCCCACCAACAGTGTAAAAGTGTTCCTATTTCTCCACATCCTCTCCAGCACCTGTTGTTTCCTGATTTTTTAATGATTGCCATTTTAACTGGTGTGAGATGGTATCTCATTGTGGTTTTGATTTGCATTTCTCTGATGGCCAGTGATGATGAGCATTTTTTCATGTGTCTGTTGGCTGTATGAATGTCTTCTTTTGAGAAATGTCTGTCCATATCCTTTGCCCACTTTTTGATGGGGTTGTTAGTTTTTTTCTTGTACATTTGATTGAGTTCTTTAGAGGTTCTGGATATTAGCCCTTTGTCAGATGAGTAGATTGCGAAACTTTTCTCCCATTCTGTAGGTTGCCTGTTCACTCTGATGGTAGCTTCTTTTGCTGTGCAGAAGCTCTTTAGTTTAATTAGATCCCATTTGTCAATTCAGATTACCTTTAAAAGAAATTTTAGCAGTTTGATTGCCAAATTCCTGTGATCTGCATGTTAAGAACTCTGTGACCTCTAGTCTTAGAAGTTCTGTTCCATGACACAGGTTGTTATGCAAATGAAAGACAAAGAGAAATGTCTTCTGCTTGTTCTCCTCTTCAGAATAAGAAGATCTACTTGGACATTATTCACACATACATGGAAGTGCATGCAACTGTTTATGGCTCCAGCACAAAGAATATTCCCAGTTACGTGAAAAACCATGGTATCCTCAGTGGACGAGACCTGCAGTTTCTTCTTCGAGAAACCAAGGTAAAAATTCACCAGGAATGTGGTGTTCAGGTTAATGCCATTGGCTGTGAAAATGTGATCAGAATATTTCATGCTTGTTTTTTCAGTGCTGCAATAAACTCTTTTGGCTATTTTGGGGCAGCAGTTTGCTAGACCAGTGGCAGCTGAAAAGTTAGTGAATTGTGGAATGAGATTGCTACGTTTGTCCATTGATTTATTCAAAAATCGTATTTACTCAGTGTTAGGTGTCAAGCAAGGGGCTAGGGATAAGGCTGCAAATGGAAAAGGTAAGGCCCTGCCTGGAAGGACAGACCTTCTAATACAGCAGCAGCTTTCATAGTAAGGCAGGGGTGCTGAACTCTCCCCCAACCCAGTCATCACCATTCAAGGAGTGGGTTTCCCAACCAGCTTTTCCTCATACCTCCTTGTTCACCAAGTACGCATTGGACAGTGAAGAAGTTCAGATGAGGGCAAAGTCCCTGTGGGCTCGGAAGGAAGAGCAAGCATCAGGAGAGATGCAAGAGACGAAAGATGGATGGAGTGTAGACACACCTGGCATGTGGGCCAGACAGGAGTTAGAGTCGGGTGGTGGAAGTACAGATGGCATATTCAGGAAGGGGCTAGAAGCCAACCCAGCTAGTCTAAGTGTTGAAAAATAGTGGAGGTAAAATTGGATGAGGGGATGTGAGGGTCTGATTGGCACAGATGGAGGCAGAGTTCAGATCATGTGGTGGAGGTAGCCAGGCAAGCCCCTGAGGATCGTTTTGCTCAGCAGTAGCGTGATGACCCGTTGCTTTGACACTGTAGGGAAGTCCACCCAGTGGTCTGTGTTCTTTCTGTAATTCTGCCATGGAAGTACCAAATGAAGTTCAGGAACTTGTGAAGAAACCAAAGTTTGGCCTTGAAGGGTTGACTGGCACTTCAGTGTATTAGATAAATTCCCTCAGGTTTATTAATAAGTTTTTGTTCATGAATTTCACAAATATTTATTGAGTAGCTGCAATGTGCTAGGCGTTGTACAAGGGTTGCAAGTGTGAAGAAGGCATGTGGATCTCTCTCGTGGTATGTCCTAAGCACAAGGAAGCTTATTGTCAGTAGTGGATTTCTCAGCTCTCGTCTCTGGCTCGCTTTGTTTTCATGTTCAAGGTAGGGGAGAGAGGTTGAGCAGGTGGACTTCTATGGCATAATCTCGATTGCCCAATCATCATGTGATACTGCATTTATAAAAAGTGTATTCATATATGCTAGCCTCTTTGATTCTTACAACAGCCTTAAGAGGTAGATAGAGCAGGTATTATTGTTAACTTTGTTTTGAACATGAGGAAATAGGCTAGAGACTTTGGCTTGCCCACAGTAAGCCAGGGTCGTCTTGGAGGTGGCCCTAACTCATGATTTTTTTAATTGCAAATTAAGGCTCTGCTAGCCCCTTGATGTACGGTCCTCATAAACACTCAAACTTAAGAACGCTTAGTGGACACCCACTAGCCAAAAGAATGTATATCTGCTCTTTGCCTCAGTTTCTCCACCTTTAAATGTATTTGATCCTTTCTATGTCCAAGGCATTTGTATGATGCCACGAATAAAATAATTTGACAAATTCTTTAGCTTATTGGGCAAAGAGCTGGTTTCTTTTAAGATTTTATTTCCTTCCAAGGTCATCTGTAGTCTGATGACTGTTTTTGATTATCCAGGAGTGAAGTGTGTTCTCTAGTTTTCACTCTTTGCTTTCCATCACCTTCTGTCTTAGGCTGACATTTTAGAATCATCAGAATGCCTGGGCCCTTTAATGGCAGTGCTATTTTTGCCATTTGCCTCATTTTACTTTTTTTCACATCGGATTGTGGAAAGAGCTCAAGCTCCTTTAAAAAACATTTGGCAGAGCTGGTTCTCAGCAGCATGTCATTACTGTCTCGCACACTTTTATTAACTCAACCTCATGAATGTCTCTCTCAGCTTGGCGAATTTTAAAAGAACCCTTACTTACCTACCATCCATTACCCTGTCAGAGAGTAGGAAATAGGCCAAAATGGAGATCACTGATGTCCAGGGGAGGACAAGAAAAGAGACAGGGAAGGCCCAGGCCAAGATGTCCAAGTTTGCTTAATGAGCAAGGATTGCAGCCTCAGTTAAAGAACACGAGGGGTATATGTTCATCCTTGAAAAACTGGGACCCAGTGTAGAGGATGTCACTGATCCCATTACCTATTGCCTGCTCCTTGAGTAGAGTATATTAAAATACTCTGAGTGGAATCATGGCTCAGACATTTGGCAAATATGACAAGGATGGGGCAGCTGAGGCTCCCCTCACACCCGGCACATGGCCACAGGCTCCAAAATGTGTGAACCTTCGGCTTTGAAATAATGACATGAAAGACCAGTCAGGCTTTGCATCTATAACCCTTTCTGTCTCTGACTCCTTTCTCTGTGTCTCTGAGCAATTTAAAAGTGATTTATTCCAATCCACGTTGGAAATGGGGAACTGGAGCTGCCAAGAAGCAAATGTCTGCAGCATGAATGGGATTCACACACTTCTTGGACTTCTTACTGGTGCGAGAAGCAAGGCTGATCTCCTCAAGAGGGTTAGAGACAGAGATGATTGATGATTGATCAGCTTCTGACTCATTGTTTTTCTTTACAAGCCATCTGTGAATCTCTGCACTAAACTTAGGAAACCCTCTGCTCAGCAGAATTTTGTCCAGGCGTGCCATTAGGGGTGCAAGTGTCATCAGTAGCCTCTTGCTTCAGGGGACCTGTGAAGATGGAAGGAATTGAATATAACACTATTTCTGGGGCTAAAAGAGCCAGGAAGTTGTTGGAATCTAGCAGACTCTTCTAATTGGGGTATAGATTTGGATGAATGAATTACTTATCACAGGACCACAGCCGAGTCATTCAGTCCAGCAAACCCCAGGAGTACAGTTTAAGCCAGCAAATCAGGACTCACTAGGGTGGCATGTTTTTATTTTTGCTTTAAATCTCCATCTCTTTTAAAGTGGCTTATTTCTTCATCTTCCTGGTTTTAACCTCTTCATGTCCACCTCCCCTAGTCTTCCCTATTTCATATATGATACTGAATAGTGCATTTGCATCTGCAACTCACTGAATGGTTTGTGAGCTGGACCAGTACCGTCCTTTCTACAGTTGAAAACAAATTCTGGCTGTGGGGAAAAAAACAGGCAAAGCTGCAGCTTCCACATGTGCTGTCGCTGTACCCCTTCTGTACCCAGACCTCCACTCATTCACCTCTCCAAGACTTGGCTGGGTCATGACGGTCCTGTTTCCCCATCATGTCAGCTTATCAGTTTACCTGTGGGACTCACCTAGGAGCCTGGGCAGGCCTGGCAAATATGCAGTGCTCCCTCTGACTCATCTTATCCTCATGAATGACTGTGCCACCCTGCCCCCCACTAACTATGTCTCTTCTTACTGAGCTTGGATGTGTCACAAAACCTGTCTGAGGCGGGTGCGGTGCAGTAGCTCACACCTATAATCTTAGTACTTTGGGAGAGGCCGAGGCGGGCAAATTGCTTGAGCCAAGGAGTTCTAGACCAGCCTGGGCAACATGCAAAACCCCATTTCTACAAAAAATGCCCAAAAAATTAGCTGTACCTGGTAGCATTCACCTGTAGTTCTAGATTTTCAGGAAGCTGAAATGGGAAGATCACTTGAGTCCAGGAGGCTGAGGTTGTGGTGAGCTGAGGATACCTGCATTCCAGCCTGAGTGACAGAGGGAGACCCTGTCTTTAAAAAAGGCTGTCTGAAAAACCCAGGGCTTGAGGCAGCAGACTCTCATGCAGCTGCATGAGGGCCAAGGGCCTTTGCTTGTTCTATCCACAGGTGCATTCACAGTGCCTGGTTTATAAAAGGCATTTAGATGATTGTATAAAGAAGGAAAGAAGGAGCCAAAATGAAACACATTGACCATCTGGGATCTCTGAGATTTCCTCCTGTTATCATATACGCTGCGCCTAGATCTCTTAGATCTCCCGAGCTAGGGACACTACCCTTCTGATACCCCATGCCTGCCTGTCTGTGATGTTGCTTATATCGGCAGGCCCTGTGAGTGATAGCCCAAGAGCTTACTTCCTTAGGGGGAGCAGTCCTTCTATTTCTGTTACAGATACTGGTTCCCATTTGCCCTCAGACAGCCAATTGAGGCAGGTTTCATCCTAGTGAGCATACTTCAAATCATTCCCATGCCATCTAGATGGGGAAAAAAATTGAATGAACACATCCATGCCTCCTTCCTTCCCCCTTATCCATACATGTATGTAGACTAAGGAGTGTACAGAGGTATGAGTCAGTAACCCTGTCTGACTTTCAGAGCAAAAGTGCATCCCCACACTCAAATAAATACATGTTCAACCTCTGTGCACAGAGACACTTGATTGCTGGAAAGATCCAGTCTCATAGTATTTATTCTTTTGCTCTTTCATCCAGCAAGTAAGTATAATATTAAGTACTAGATATATTCTAGGCCTTAGTCTAGCCATTCTAGAGACAGTGATGACTCAAGCAGTTTTGCCAACAAGGAGCATACAGGTGTGCTGGAAGAGGAAAGCAGGTAACTGTAACAATGTGGATCGTACACAGGTAGAACTAGTCGTAATATGAAATAATGATACCAACATAAAACTTTACTGTCACGCTGAGTGGGGCCAACAGTTCAGTTGTGTAAAATGTGGTTCTGTGACTTGTGAAATCAATGTAGTGGATGGGGCAGTCCCATTCAGAGGACAGGAGCCACTGTCAGTCACAGTTTAACACCTCCATGCTATTGCGGTGCACCTGCGTATGGGATTTACCGTAACAGTAACAGCCATTATCTCTCCCCTCAACCATGTGCTAGGCCCTATGCTAAGCCCTTTCTGTGTATTCTCTCTTTTCATCACAGAAATCCAGTAATCTTGGTACTGTTATAAACAGTACCATTTTAATGAAGCAGTCACTGAGGCGCCAGTCGTGAATAAGCCTGTTTTGCTGCCTCCGTGTTGGCAGCTGAGGGGTTGTCCTGGTGTGGAATTTGGGTAAGAGAGGCATGGTCAGGAAAGGGCCCTCCCAGGAGGTGATGCCTGAGTGGACTTTTAATGGTGAGCACTTGAGGCTGGCCTAGCTGAACATGTTCAGCATCTACAGGTTTAAATTTATGCAAATACTCTTTTACTCCCCCATCTCCAAGTTAATAAATTTACAATGTGAATTGTAATGTGTTTGATTTTATATTCGGGCTTTCAGATGACCGAAACTCAGGAACTTTTTATCCTGATGCTGTTGTTTGTGGTTTGGGTTTTTGTTTCTGAAAGGGTATTTAGGTAGCTGGACATAATCAGCCGGCTGGTCTTCAGGAAATAGTCTTTGGTTTAGCAGCAGACTTTGACAAAAGTCTGCTTTGGGCATGTAAACATGCTTCGTGGGTCTTCTTTTCTTAGCCTCTGTGGCCCTTCCAGCTCTTCCCTAGAGAGTCTTCAGGTCATGTGAGTCAGGGGCTTGTGGAGCCCTTGGGAGGATAGAGCCAGCCTGGACGGGAGAGAGTTTGGCCACTGTTTATCCCTTCCTTAAGCATCAGGTACCTGAAAGAAGGCAGATGGCCAGAGAAGGGTCCCTTTGGGCTACATAAAAGCATCACATTTTGGGAAAATTGTTTTCTTCATACCCAGCCCTTGTCTCGGTTATTTTTAAGATATAAAAGGGATGCCTATTACCAGAAACATTAATGTAATGATTCCCAGTCATTGTATAAAAATAAGCAAAGCTTAGCAATAGCGTGTGACTTGTGGGACTGGCTTATGTGGCATTCACTGTAAACCATATCATCTCTTATCTCTCTCTTCTGATGAATGTCCCTCCCCCTTTTTTAGTACAGATACTTTATGAAACAATAAGAACTCATACATGCAGGTGCTGAGCATCTTGTAAACCCACAAACATAACTCCTGCACACCTAAACTCTGTCTAAATGATACAGGGCCGTAATATGCAGCTGTGTGAAGTTACATATGGATTTGAATTTGAGTGACTGATTATCCAACACTTACTAAGCGCCAAGACTTGGAATGAATCCTTTCCATGTACTATCTCATGTAATCCTCACAGCAACCCCATGAAATAAAGCAGTATTATTTTATACATGAAAAGACTGAGGTTTAGCAAGCTTGTTACCTGGACTAAGGCCCTATAAATAGAATAGATTTATAAATGGGCCTTAAAGAATCCATAGACAGAAGCATCCAGCAATTTGTCACAGTTACTAACCTAGGCAACGATGGAGCCAGGCCTGTGAAGCCTACAGTCTGACTCCAGAACCTGTGCTGTAAATTACCACATTGTTCTGGGCACTTTGTGCCAATAATGGATTCATCAATTCATTTGGTGAACCGGGAGTGATTCATTGCTCAGTTTCCCTCTAGAGTCACCATGCCAACTTCACTAATTAAAACTGGCCAGAAAAGTATGTGTTGTGTGTGTGTTTCCTATTTAGGATTATCCTCAATGTTCCGCATCAAGAGTGAAACTGACCAAGCCCATAGATAAGAACCCCCTTTATCCATGTTTAAAGGATTCTTTAAGTACTCCACTTAGCAGTTTAAAACAATTGTGTCTTCTTTCACAGAGTAGGAAAAATCTGAGTGGTTTTACTAGACCCTTTATGGATATGTAGGAACGTCCCAATCCTATACTGTGAAGAAAACGTATGGTGCTTCATCTGTTCTCTCTGCTTAGCATTAGTTCAAAAATTTAATCCTAGATCCCACAAACCCTCTATGTAGAAATACTCACTGATGGAGCTGGAGTTGCAGCCATGGAGATATTTTGTCATCTGGAATATCCTCATTAGATTCTGGGCTTCTGAAGGCCAGGTGAAGTATAAATAAAATATGGCCAGTTTTCTCCGGCAGAGTTAAGCCTTGGCACTTGAGAACATTCTGGCAGTGTGTCTCTTGCCTCCTTGCTAAGGAAATTGGTAAGCAGGCAGAAGAGCAGGGAATTAGGGGAAAAGCAGTTCAGTGTGATTAAGGTGCCAGTGTGTTGCAAAACCATAAGTGCAAGGAAGTTTACAGAGTGCTGTTTGGTGGTGATGAACTCTCTCCACCTGTTGTGTTTTCATTCAAACCTCAGATGTGCTATTTGACCTTAATACATCTGCTCCATTGTAATGTCACAGGTAATAAGCACACAGGAAGCAAGAAAAAAATTGCTTATTGACTGAAGTGACAAAAAAACTGTTATTTTGGTGTTTCCAAATAATGTATTTCCTACAGTCCTACTTGTGTGACAAAAACACTCATTGCCAGGAAATTATGTTGTATTTGCTTAGGCTTCATTCTAAACATATGAGGCTTGGGAGAGTTAACCTAAAGTTTTTATTTTATGTGTACTGAGATACTCTGGTGCCCACAGGGCAGAAGAGATGGTTCATATTGTTATTCAGATATAATTAAACCTAGGTCACATTCAAGTCCATTAAGCAACAGCCTCATCCTTTTAATTAATGGGTTCAGATTGGTTGGTCTAAAGAAGCTAATTAAATTTTTCCCAAGATTTTCTGTTTAAATAGACAAATATCGTGCTGCTTACATTTCCTCCAGAGTTGTTCTTTGAAATTTAGAGTTGGTGAAGGTATCCACACTTTATGGCAGGCCCTGATTTTCAGAGGTCAGGAAGCACTGTGGATTATCTGACTAAACCTGCAGAGATCCTGATCTGCATCTTCTAGCACTTTTCTCCTCAGTCAGAAAGATCTGGACTCCCTGTGCTATCTTATGTCTAACCATGGCCTGACAGAGGTCATTTGTTTTCCGCTGGAGAGCCAGCACATCCTCTCCAGAGTCTGATAGGAGAGGGCAAATCACAGAGATCACAAGTCTGATGGATAACAACCCTGGATTCTTCATATTCCATAAAGCTGGGATATCGTGGGACTAGTACATCCCACTGTTTCCCTCCGTTTCATCTGCAGCAGTCAGATCTCCCCCACCCGTGAGCCACATGCCCAGGCCACACCCTATAGTTAGAAGTTCTCTCTGACAATCTGCTTTCTGTTAGCTGTATAATAAGAGTAAGATGCAGAGCAGGAGCTTCTTAATTGTAGTAGAACTTTCCCTTTATCCTACAGCTTCCAGGCTCCTGGCTACCATGTTTTCCTCACCACCACCCCCACCCGTGATCTCCCGTGGTTCTGCTGCCCAAGGGGGAAATGACCCAGCCAGTATTAGGGGCTCTGCTGACCTCTCAAAGCTTCTTTTCTTCCCAGCTCCCTGCCCTGTGGACGTCTCTGGCATTGTGATCACGCAGTTTGCAGGAAATGAAAGTTTATTCTTTCAAAAAACCAAAAAGATTGAGTACCCTATTGTGTGCAAAACAAAAGTAAAAAGTCCAGAAAACCTGAGATGTTAGTGCTTTGCCCCAGAATTCCTTCAGGAGCTACCTGGTTCTCCAGTATGTCACTCATGGGCTGTGCTCAGGGTTGGCCGCACCCTCCAGCTGAACCTTTCTAAAGGATCAATTAGAGCAACTGCAAAGCTGGTGAGGAGGGGATTGCTGTGAAAAGACCTAGGGAAAAAGAGAATCAAGCTTGTAGCTAAATCTATTTGAGCCATCTCCTTTATTCTCAACGCCTGGCCTTGTGGTGGGTGATGCTCTGTGTGATGGCAGAAGGAAAGGATACCCTGGGGCCCAGTTATCTTTTCTCACTTAATGTGCCCCTGGGAGCTGGAACAGAACAAGCTCTTTGATGTGGGTAAGGAGGACACAGCTTCATCAAGCCCAGGCCTGGATCCTGCCCATCAACAACCTGCAGTTATCCAGCAGTGCAAAATGCACCCACTGTGACAGCATGTGCCGAGGCATTTCTGGGAGCAGTTATTTCATTTTTGTACCCAGGAAATCAGCACCACTGAACTGCAGCTTGTCCCCTTTGTCATCGTGGCTTCCAGCTGCTGTGGTTGCTCTGAGAACTCTGAGAGCAAGTTGTTGCTGCCATCTATGGTCTGTCTTGGGGGAAGCACATGGTTTGCCTGCTGGAGAGGGAAGCAGCTGCTTTGCAAATTCGTCAACACAGCACAGTCTCTCCCCTGTGAGGGTAAAATCAACACCAAGATGTTGGTGTCCCCAGTGTAAACCCCATTATGAAAACCTGTGTTTACTGACCTACCATCATTTTAAAGCAGTTCCATTTGAACTGCAATCAAACCTCCAAGTGACCTTTCTGTCCCTCCGCCCAGCATTCCTGAAAGGGCCTGTTGTTTCTTTGGTTCAATGAAGAAACCTTCTGTGTAGTTAAGCAAGTGTTTTTCCAGTCATGTCTCCTGGTGAGTTACAGAAAGATTATTGTTGGGTCATGGCGGTTTTTCTTTTAATACTCCAACCTCCCTACCCCCCTGATACCCTTAGACACTTAAATTTTTTACTTCCTTTAGTGGAGGAGAGCATTTTGAGTTGAGCAGCTTTGTGGGGCCTTTAAAAGTTCGTAGTTTTTCAGATCCTGGTGTAAGCTGAATTCTCTCTGCCTCACCCCCCAGGGCCTGGGAGCCTTCCAAAGTGAGGTGTCCACTCGGGAATGGGCCACAGAATCGCCGCCTGCAAGCCGGGAATGCCTGTCCTGCCTGATGGCCCTGCCTGATGTGTTCATATGCTGTATGGTTTTCTGTCTTACAGTTATTTGTTGGACTTGGGTTCCCTTACGAGGGCCCAGCTCCCCTGGAGGCTATCGCAAATGGATGTGCTTTTCTGAATCCCAAGTTCAACCCACCCAAAAGCAGCAAAAACACAGACTTTTTCATTGGCAAGCCAACTCTGAGAGAGGTAAGCATCTATCAAAATTATTCCACTTTGAATAATATGAATAATAGCTATTTATTGAGTGTTAATGTGGGCATTAACTTCATTTAACATGGTTGGATGAGAGGCTAAGGGTGTGGAGGCTCAGAGAGACAAATGACCCGATCACGTCACCTTGCGAGTTAGGGGCAGGATTTGAATCTACTTCTGCCTTCAGCAAGTAAGGGATCTTTACACTCTACCCCCACTCTAGCTTATTGTAAACTCAGACATTCTAGCCTTCTGATTATAGCTGAACTCTGATTTTCTGAATGTTTGAAGTTTAGGGAGTGAGATCAACCGGTTAGTATATATTTGTGAAGAATCTGCTCCCCATGATGGGCTTTGGAGAATAAAAAGTGGACTGTGGGAGTTTGCAGAGAACCATCAGCCTCAGTATACCATATGTATCATGGATAATTGAAGTAATTTTTTTTCACCCACCATTCCAAGACGTAATCCTGCCATTGCTAGAACCATTTGCAGAAACCTCATTTGAATTGCCTTCAGAGATCCTGTTGAAAATCTGCAGTGTGTGATGAATCACCATTGAGGGTAGTCGGATTTGATTTAGGGCGATAAACAAAAGTCTTTTACCTGTGAGTGATCAAACTGGGTGTTTCTGCATCTGCTCAGAAATAGGTGTGTGCAAGAAATCATAAGATAGATTTTCTGATTATTTCTGTGTAGTTAGTAGTAAGTGGCTCTGTAGGCAGCTTATGAAGGGAAGTCATAGCAGCATCCTCGTCATTCAGGGCCTTGGGGGGATTACATTGATTAGCATCCCTCCCATGGCATATCAATGTAGAAGGACAGTTTATAAAACATACATTTTTCAATTCTGCTTTTAAACCCTTCTGAGTCATTTTCTCTCCCATGTAGTATATAAGATGCATTCTCAATGATTATTTTTTATTGATCAGTCAGAAACCTTGACAATTGATAGAACTGATTATTTTGAGAGTTATTTTTCTCTGACCCTTCCTGTCATTGGTGAAATGGCCAAAGGAGAGAGAAGATCAATAATATCCATAGTTTATCTATAAAAGGTTAATCTGTGGCCCAGATAACCTCTGACAAGGGTTACGTGTGTGCGCGCGGGTGGGTGTGGTTTTTTTTCCCCCTTCTGCTAGAATAATAAATTTCAATTCTTCATTTGGGGAGTGGTTTTGTATTCAGAGGTCAGTTTGTTCATTCATAACTCAGCAGAACTTAATGTACATATCTGTGTGCTAGGTGCTGTTGCAAGTGCTAGGACACAGAGACCGGGGAAATTCAGTCTGCCGTGAACCTATTCTTTTGAAAAGTTTAAAAAGATGCTGCCTAACAGTGAAAATATCTGTTTAGGAATCTCTGCTTTAGCAGGTGACTGACTTCTTTGAAACTTCGGAGTTTGGGGTGGAAAAGAAACTAGTAAATCATCCCTCGAGTTTTTTGACAAAAAATATATTTAAGGTGTACACCTTGATGTTTTGATAAATACACACATTGTGAAATAGTCATTACAATCAAGCTAATCTATCACCTTACATAGTAAACAGATTTTTTTTTCCATGGTAAAAACACTTAAGATCTCCTTTTTTGGCAAATTTCAAGTATGCAATACAGTATTGTTAACTGTGGTCATAATGCTGCACAGTAGCTCTCCAGGACTTACTCAACTTGTATAACTGAAACTTTGACCAACATCTCCCCATATCCCCATGCACCAGTCTCTGGGAATCACGAATGTATTCTCTGCTTCTGTGAGTTCAACCGTTTTACTGTGAGTTGAACTGTGAGTTCAACTAGGCTGGTCTGCATGTGGAATCATGCAGAATTTTCCTTCTGTGCCTGGCTTATTTTACTTAGCATAACATTTTCCACATTCGTCCATGTTGCTGCCAGTGATGGGATTTCCTTCTTTTGCAGGCTAAATATTTCATGTGCACATAATTTATCCCTTCAGCCACTGAAGGCCACTTAGTTTGTTGCCATATCTTGACTATTATGAATAATGCTGCAGTATACATGGGAGTGCAGATACCACTTTAACACAGTGATTTTAATTGCTTTGGATATATACCCAACAGTGGGATTGCTGGATTATGTGAAGTTATATTTCTTATTTTTTGAGGAACATCCATTTTCTTTTTCGTTGATGGCTGTAACACATTACATTTTCACCAGCAGGGTACCAAGGTTCCCTTTTTACCACATTCTTGCCAGACACTTGTTATCTTTTGTCTTTTTGATAAAAGCCATTTTAACAAGCATGAGGTGATATCTCCTTGTGGTTTCGATTTGCATCTCCCTGATGATGAATGATGTTGAGCACCTTTTCATGTGTTTGTTTGCCTTGTGTATGTCTTCTTTTGAGAAATGTCTTCAGGTTATTTGCCTATATTTTAATTTGCTTGGTTGGGTTTTCTTGCAGTTGAGTTGTAGGAGTTCCTTGCATAGTCTGGGAATTAACTGCTTATTAAATATGTGGTTTGCAGGTATTCCATAGGTTGCCTTTTCACTCTATTGATTGTTACCTTTGCTGTGCAGAAGCTCTTTAGTTTGATACAATCTCAGTTGCCCGTTTTTGCTTTTGTTGCCTGTGCTTTTAGTATCATACCCAAACATCATTGCCCAGACTAGTGTCAAAAAGCTTTTGCACTGGTTTTTTTCCTAGTAATTGCGCTGTTTCAGGTCTTATATTGAAGTCTAAGCAATTTTGAATTCATTTTTATAGATAGTGTGAGATAAAGATTTAATTTCATTCTTACACATATGGAAATCAAGTTTTCCAAATATTATTTATTGATGACGTTGTTCTTCTCCATTGTGTATTCTTGTCAGCCTCGTTGGGAATCAGTTCTTTTCTGGCTTCTCTATTGTGTTCCATTGGTCTATATGTCTGTTTTTATGCGAAAATCACCTATACATTTTAATTTAGGTCTAGGAAATCTCTAAGGTTCTACTTCTGCCCAAATTGTAGATATTATTTGTAATTTTCCATGTTTGTTTAATATTTTGAGATAAAGTATATACAACATAAAGCTTACCATTTATGGTTAAAGTTTTTTAACCATTTTTAAGTGTATAATTCACTGGCATTAAGTATATCTGCAATATTGTGCAACCATCACCGCTATTCATTTCCGGAACTTATTCATCATTCTAAACAGAAATTCTGTAGCCATTAAACAATAACTCTCCATTCTCCCCACTCCTCAACCCCTGGTAAACCTCTCTTCTACTTTGTGTCTCTGTGAATTTGCCTATTCTAGGTACCTCATGTAAGTGGAACCATATAGTGTCTGTCCTTTTGTGTGTGGCTCACTAACTTGGCATGTTTTCAAGGTTTGTTCATGTTGTAGTATGTTTCAGAATCTCATTCCTTTTTATTTTTTTGGAGACAGGATCTTGCTCTGTCACTCAGGCTGGAGGAGTGCAGTGGTGTGATCATGGCTCACTGCAGTCTCAAACTCCTGGGCTCAAGCGATCCTTCTTCCTCAGCGTCCTGAGTAGCTGGGACTACAGGTGTGTGCCACGACACCTGGCTACTCTTTTTATATTTGGTAGAGATGGGATCTCACTGTATTAACTAGGCTGGTCTTGAACTCCTGGACTAAAGCGACCTTCCCAAGTAGCTTGGGATTACAGACACACCCCACCACACCCAGCTAATTAAAAAAAATTTTTTTTTTGCAGAGACAAAGGTCTTACTATGTTGCTCAGGCTGGTCTCCAACTCCTGACCTCAACCTCCCAAAGTGCTGGGATTATAGGCATGGGTCACCATGCCTGGCCTATGTCACTCCTTTTTATGAATATATATATACACACATTACTTTTTAAAGGCTGAATAGTCCATTGAATATATATATAAATCATTTTGCTTCTTCATCTGTTGATGGACATTTGGGTTTTTTCACCTTTCGCCCATTGTAAAGCTACTATGAACATTGGTATACAAGTATTTTGAGTCTTAGCTTTTTAATACTTTGAGGAATGTACCTACAAGTAGACTTGCTAGAATTTACTTTTTACTTTGAAATAATTTTACTGGTACAGAAAATTTGCAAAAATAATACAGAGTTCATGTAGCTGCTTCTTATGGCAGCTTCTACAAAACTACAGTACAGTGGTCAAAACCAAGAAATTAACATTGGTACCATAGTATTATCTAAACTACAGACTTTATTTGGACTTCACCAGTTTTTCCAGCGAGATGCTTTTTCTGTTCCTGAATCTGATTCAGGACCCACATTGCATTTAATACTCATGTCTCCTTAGTCTCCTCTGATCTGTGCCAATTCAGTCTTTCACTATCACCCATGACCTTACCACTTTTAAGGAGCACAGGTCAGCTTTTTGTACACTGTTTCTCAATTTGGATTTGACCGATGTTTTCCCATCAGTCAAATTTGAAGCTAGGCATTTTTGGCAAGAATATCCCAGAAGTGATGTATCCTTCTCAGAACATCACGTTAGGGGGCATATGATGTCAATATGCTGTACTGATTGATCCCAGGTTTCTCCACTATGAAGTTACTCTTTTACTCTTTTCTCTGTAGTAGGGGTAATACTTGGGGGCTATGTTAGAATATCCTGTTTATCTTCAAACTTTTGTATCATATAGCAGTGGATTTGTATAGTATCACATACTATACAAATAAGTACAGTATTATATCATATAGGAGTGGATCATGTCTGCAACAGTTATTACTGCGGTATTCTGATGGTGATTTTCTGATTCCCTCATGATTTTTTAAATGCATGAAAAGCAAAGAAGCCCATCTCTTTTCTTACTGCAGTTTCTGTATACAAGCCTTTGGGAAATGAATCAAAAGTAGCTGAGATTAAGTTGGCAACTGACACGTTTTTGTTAAAACTGACTCTAAAGGTTTTAATGACACTGTGGCCACTGGGTATTTTTTTCCCGGAAAAAAAAAAAAAAATTAGGACACTCTTAAACACAATCTGAACATTGCCCAGTGAATGATGTAATGTTACATGGATCAGATCAGCCAGTGTGAAGTTATCAAGAAAAGCATTTCATTGTTTTCTGTCAGTTGCCATCATTTTGTAATTTACTTTTTGCTGAGGTCATGTGAGGTTTTCATTCTTTATGTTGTAAGAAGAGAATAAGCACTGGGGCTGTCACACGGGCATTTGGTTCCTCCTGTCCCTTCATCCCTTCAGATGATTCCACCAGCCCTTAAATGTGACTCTATTAGAGAAACCGTGGGATCCTTTCAATAGTTGCTCAGCAAGTGACCTCACACAGATGACTCCATCAGTCCTAGGCTCCCCCAGGAGGGCAGGATGCAGAGGGAAGTTGACAGGTGTTTAATGCATCCCCGCAGGGTGGTACCAGTTGCTGCATTGGGAGAATTCATCCATGTACATTTCCTGTTTTCCAGGAGCTCCAAATCTGATATGAAATAGTTATAGGACAAAAGCATAATCAGTGGAAGTGCATGAAGAAATAGCTAAGTGAATTCAGGAGGGGAGTGAACTTGGAGTTGTGCTGGGTGGAGGATGTGCAGGGTTAGCTGCGAAGGGGATAGTGGAGGGGCTGTGCTTTAAAGGAAAAGGAGGAGAGCGGGTCTCAAGCCTGAGAAGCATGAATACTGACAAGCTGGGGATACCCCAAGAAGGTCAGTTTGCTTTATGCAAGAGGGCAGGTTCCATCTGATATCTAGCTCCCTCCAGCAACATCAGACAGCATTGAGAGGGACCAGTGAGCTTGATCTCATGGCCAGGTGGGTCACCCTGTCCTGCTCTGCCAGCTCACAAAAGCCCGTAAAATCCCCGTAACTAAAGAAGCTTTTAATGGGAAAAGAGCTGTCAACAGGTTCATTTCTAAGAATCAAAAATTCCTAGAAATTATCTTTTTTCCTTAGCAAATGGAAACATTGTAACCAGAGTATACATAATTACATAAAACTACCTTTTTGTGCCCATACAAATCTTTCATATTAAGCAATATTTGATCCACCTAAATTGATCATATCAACTGCATACATGTCTCTTTGCCTTCATTTGAAGAGAAGAAAAAGTCTGGATATCTAAATGTGGGTTTAGCTTGGTTTTTATTTTTGCACCAGACCATTTTTCAAACCATGATGTCTACACAGAGTGGGAAAAGTTCCACAATGCCTTAAGTAATGTGGCTGGTTCAGGTTACATTTTAATATAAATTGGATTTTTATCTTTACATTGGGAAACAGTAGGTTCTTGATCATTATTCTGACATTTTGTAAGCCATTAGAAATACTCTGGCTTCCGGGTTTTTTTTTGTGTGTGTGTGTGTGTGTGTGTGTGTGTGTGTGTGTGTCTTTTTCCATAAAGAGAACTCATGTTCTCCTTGGAGATTTAATAGCCATTCTGGAGTAATGTCTCATATTTAATAAGATTTTCATTACTTTTATAAACTATACTCCAGTAAATTTACTGATTCATATACAATGAAGTATCTTAGCTCAGATGGTTCTCAATAAATTAACAAGAAGGAACGTAACATTCAGAGGGGAACTAATTAATCACAAAATGCCTCACCCATAAAGTTAAGTAACCTTCAGTAAATGTAAATGAATAAAAGGATAATAGCTCAGCATTTCGTATTGTCCAAGTGCTTGAAGCAACCTTGTAAATAAGCAGAGACCTTAAAAGGCAGGAGAGGAGGGAGATTGCTGACATGTAAATTACTAAATAGTGACATTAATGACAACTTTAACTTACCCTCATTCCGTCAGAAAAACTAATTAGTTCTCCAGGCCATAAAATGAAAATGATGTGACATTTTGCTCATCTTCAGAAAATACAGGCATAAATTCAGTCCTGAATTTAGGTTGGCAAGTTTTAAGAACTGGATTAAAAAGCTGGTGTTTACATTGGGCTTTCGTCTTAAGAACCCAAAGACATCCTTTAAAATTGTCACCTTCCTTTTTATCCAAAGCTAAGAAGTTGTTGAAGGACCTGGATTTGAAGTTGGCTCTTCTCCTTTCCAGCTGTGTGGTCTTGGGGGAAATGTAATCGCCTCTCAGTCTCAGAATCGTCATTGATACATAAATAAACCTGAGAAATAACATTTGTGAAGGTGATTAGCAGGACTCCTGGCCCAGCCTAGGGCTTCCTTGATAAGTGTTGAATCCAAAACATGTGCAGAGGAAAAAAAAATGGAAGTTTCCTGAGCTCCATGGGCCTGCAGAGAGTCTGTGGCTTTCATCACTGACCATAGAGCTGAGCCGAGGAAGAGGGCACCTGTCAGGAGGGCTGGAAACTGAAGAGGCTGATGACAGGCTGCTGCTGGGTAGAGGCCCAGATAACCTGTAGCCAGCAGAGGCTCACTGCTGGGCCAGGGACTTGTCGGGCTTCCTGCCTTGAATAGTACACGCATGCTCTTGTGTGGTAGGATACAAAGAACAGTGGCTAAGGGAAAGGTGGAGGGGTGCCAGTTATTTCCTCCAGCCCTCTGAGTATCCTGGAGTCTGAGGAAAAGAGGAGGGCCAGCTTGACCTCCAAAGCAAAGGCGTCAGCATTGCCAGACCCAGTATTTCCTATTATAAATATGAGATGAAATTTGTAAATTATATAACCTTGCCTATGTGTGTAATTTCAAAAGAGAATAATTCTCTAACTCAAATGTAAAGGAGAAATAAAAGGAAAATAATTCCTAATAAAGCAATACATATTTCAGCATTATGGAGTCAAGAACTATACTGTTCCATACCCAAGAGCTATACCAGGCACTATGATGCCTTGTTCCTCCTCACAGTGAGTGTTTTCATTTAAAAGGAGTGAAACATTCCGCTGAATATGGTCAGCCTTTTTACTTACAATTGACATTGTGAAGGAGGAGCGAAGCCTGAGTGTGTTTACATATACCCACATATAAACAGAACTGCCAGTAATGTGATAGCTCCGAATATAGACTAATGTGGGTAGGTTTTACTGAAGACTCTGACATCCTCAGTGGCATTGACTTTGCTGCTTTGATCTTTCTGAAATGGTGACAGCTCTTTGGTGACGTTTCAGATAAAACACAGCAGAGACATTGCTTCATTTACACGATTATGTGATTATGTCTGTGGGTAATTCACTGTATGTTTGAACTGTCAAAAAGTTAGATTCTGGCTGGGCATGGTGGTTCATGCCTATAATCCTAGCAGTTGGGGGTGCTGAGACCGGCGGATCACTTGAGGCCAGGAGTTCAAGACCAGCCTGGCCAACATGGTGAAACCCCATCTCTACTAAAAATACAAAAACTTAGCCGGGTGTGGTGGTTCACACCTGTAGTTCCAGCTACTCAGGAGGCTGAAGCAGGAGAATCGCTTGAACCCAGGAGGCAGAGGTTGCAGTGAGCCGAGATCGCACTACTGCATTCTAGCCGGGGTACAGAGCAAGACTCTGTTTCAAGAAAAATAAAAAGCTAGATTCTGTAAGCCCATGTGAAAGCCCTGCAGGGCATTTGAAAGTTTCATGGGCAGTGGACAGTTCTTCCTGTGCAGGATTGTCCTGGCACATTGTGGAGCAGCTTCTATCCCTAGTTCCCACCCACAGACTAAGGTAACACTCTCCAGTTATTATGGTAGCTGAAAATGCTCTCACATGTGTCTAAAATGCTCCCTTTACAACATGACCTTAAAGGGATATGAGGATAGAGATGGAAACAAAATCAGGGGATAAATTTAGCTGTATTAAAGAATGGACTCAATTAAGCACAGTGGCTTGTGCCTGTAATCCCGGCAATTTGGGAGGCTGACACAGGAGAATTATTTGAGGCCAGGAGTTTCAGACTCACCTGGCAACATACAGAGACCCTGTGTATACAAAAAAAAAAAAAAATTGTTTTTAATTAGCCAGGCATGATGTGCGCATCCGTAGTCCTGACTACTCAGAGTGCTGAGGCAAGATGATCTCTTGAGCCCAGGAGTTTGAGGCTTCAGTGAACTATGACTGGGCAACAGAGCAAGACCCTTTGTGGGGGGAGGAAAAAAAGAAGAATGGACACTTCATGAATTAAAGAATTGTCACGGTTCACACTTGGTTTCTTTGACCACACATTGTTTTTCAAATAAAACCTCCTTTAGGACAAAAACTGACATTCCTTTTTTTCCTGAATATTATGCTAATGATTATTCCTGAAACCATTCTAGAAATTCTATGTATTTCTGATGGTATCATTTTTTTCTGTCACCTTTTCTATGCACCATGACTTAGCCTCCTGGGACTTTACAGCCTTGATTTTTCTTGTAATTGTCTATGCTGACCTGTCTGTCTTAGCCAGGATAATAGATACTGGTTTGATCTATTAATAGGTGATTTTCAGGGCTGGGTTCTGGGGTAGAAGAAATTGTTCATCATTTCTTGGTGTGATGTTGGGGGTTAAAGCCACCTGTAGCAGCTTCCTTGTCACCTGGTTGTGACATTATCTTATTTCCAAGTGGGATTCAAGATACAGAACCATCACTGTTTTATTGTTATCTGCTTATGGATGGTTTTGATCATCAAAGGGAAGGATACAATGTCTTGTTACCTACACAACTATAACTCAGTACCGTAAAAAGCGTAGCACGCCGTCTAGCACAGAAAGTTATTTTAAAAATCACTTGTGAGACTGAGGTGTTTGCTTCTTTTCCAGCTGACATCCCAGCATCCTTACGCTGAAGTTTTCATCGGGCGGCCACATGTGTGGACTGTTGACCTCAACAATCAGGAGGAAGTAGAGGATGCAGTGAAAGCAATTTTAAATCAGAAGGTTGGTTTCTTTTATTCCACTTTCCCTCATTTCTAATGTGACCTGAAATGTGTATAAAGCATCATAGGTCCTTGGTTTTAATGAACAGATCTTTACCACATCAGCTTAACCCTAGAATTAGAAAATAACCAAGCTATAGGATTTGGCCTGGGGATTTCATGAATGTTCTGTGAATTGGAAACAGAGCTGGTATCCTGATGTGTGCCTGGATCCCAGGCACAGGAGCAGGATCTGGAGTCATACTTGGTTCAGTGATCTGATTATGTTGCTCTCACAAAGATCTGAAAAGATAGTCCTGCTTCCTCTACAAAAGAGAGAGAAGTGCAAGGAAATACTGGGGAATGTTTTTATAGAACATCTGTTTTGCTTTGTTTTTTCTACCTAAACATGTAGTAGAATTTTGTAAAAGTAACTACATTTCTGGCCTCTTCTGATCAATTCAGCAGACATTTGTCAGGTGCCTGCCATACACAGAGTGCTCTCTGAGTCACCTGGGGTTGTGGAGGGGCGGGGTGTTTACTTCCACAAACACAGAGGAGGGCTGGCTTCCCACCTATCAGAAGTTTACCATCCAGTAAAGAAGAGTTCAGTTATCCTTTCTCCCAATCTGAATCCGCCATGGACTCTCACAGCTGCACTCTGCTGCTATACTTTGATGGGAGCACTTTTTACACTTGGTTATGATGCTTTAAGAGAAGCCAGTGTAGGCATGTGGGAGGGCTAGCTGGACTTACAGTGTGGGTTCAGTTCTAGCTCTACCACTTACTAGCAGCTTCCTTTCATGTGTAACGTAGGGCCAACATTACCATTTGATTGGTTACTTGTGAGGAGTAAATGAGATAATGTATATAAAGTGCTTAAGTTCAATGTCTACTATATAGTGTTTAGTCAGTATTAAGTATTATGATTTTTGTCAATAGTCTAAATTTCTACTACACCATTAGCAACATGAAGTCAGGATATACATCTGTCTTATTTCTGTATTACCAGTGCCCACACAGGGATTTACCCAATGGATAGATGGGAGAGAGGAATAGATGTCTGCAAGTAAGCATAATACAAGGCTGAATATGTTCAGTGCCAAAGCAACATGCAAACACTCCAGGAGTGGAAGTTGGGGAAGCCTTTCTGGAGAATGCAGCCTTTTAGTTAAGTCTTACAGGATGAGGAGTAATTTGCAAAGTAAAACTGAGAAGTGGACGCAGAAGGGCATGGGTTCAAAGCGCAGTGTGACTGAAAGGGAAAAGGCTGAAAAGGCATATGTCCTGGGAGGGATAGTCAGTGTGCCCATGTGGAGGCCATCTTACCCCTCTGGGAAACAGAACAGGATAATCAGTTTGTGGCCCACGGAACTGCTGATTTCAGTTAATTCAGAACATCTCCAGAGGAGGGAGGGCACTCTGATGCATTATCTGTGCTCTGCCTGCTTCAAGGTGGTCTGTTTGGTGTCAGCTTCCCATTGATGATACATACATTCCCAATCCCAGTCTCAGCAGTTTGGGTAGAAGTCCCCGACCTCAGGAGACCAAGCTGATGAAAGAAGCACCAAATAGAGTGTGGTTCCTATAGGCTGCCTCAAAATATCTGCCACACACCTAAAGCTTCACCACCGGAGTCATTCCTATGGAAGGGCGAAGGTTCTTCTTTCTTGATTCTCCCAGTCCCTTAGCATATAAGCTTCCTGAGGCTGCCGTAACACAGTAGTGCAAGCAACTGAGTGGCTTAAAACAGCAGAAATTTATTCTCTCTGTTCTGGAGGCAAGAAGTCTGAAGTCAAAAATGTCAGCAGGGTCACGTCCCGCCCACAAAGTCTCCAGCTGGATATCCTCCCTTGCCTCTTTCAACTTCTAGTAGGCCTAGGTATTTCTTGTCTTGCAGCATCAAAAGTTTGATCTCTGCCTCCATTATCCTATGGCTTCTCCCTGTGTGTGTCTCTGTCTTTTCCTTTTATACAAGATTAGGGCCCACCCTCATTCAGTGTGACCTCATCTAACTTGGTTACATCTGCAAAGACCCTATTTCCAAATAAGATCACATTCATGGGTGCTGGGGATTAGAACAGCATATCTTTTAAAGGGGCACAATTCAATCCACAACACTTAGTTAATGCTTGTACTCTTGAGGGTCATTTAAAAGCTGAGGTAGAAGCAGAAAAGAAAAACACACTAAGATACATTATAATCAAACTGCTGAAAAGCAAAGATAAGGAAGAAAACCTTGAAAGCAGCCAGAGAAAAATATATTACATTTAGAGGAATAATGGTATTAACACAGCCAACTTCTCATCAGAAATAATGGAGACCGTAAAAGGGTCCTCAGGAACCAGAATATGTGTGGGCCTTTCAAAAGGCCATGGTAAATGTTCAGGTTTTTTTTTTTTTTTTTTTTTTTGGGTTTGTTTCTTTTTTTGTGGGTGTGGTTGGTTTTTTTGTTGTTTGTTTGTTTAAGTGTTCAGGATTTTTTTATAAGTGTGATGGGAAGTTTTGAACAGGGTGATGAGATGACCTAGTGTACATTGGAAATCGTGAAGAGAAATTACAGATTCTGCTTACTCAAAATCCTATGGTTAGTAAGCAGAGGAGCCATGAGTCAAACCCTGGCCTCCTGGTACTTTCTAAGACCATTTCGTATTGAATGATGCCAAGCCACATCTGTCAGGTCAGACCATAGAGGGCTTCTCATGGAGGCTCATCTTTGAAAGCAGTTGCCTGTAGAAGTTGTCCCTGACTTGGAAAGGTGAGTCGGTACTAGTGGAGACAGGAAATCACACAAGAAGGGAGGTCAAGAAGAGAAAATGGAGGGGAAGATAAGGGAATGTTTCCAAGGTCAGCAGAAACTTCACAGTGCAATCTGCAGGCATCCTTCCTGTGGCCCTCGCCATATGATTAACAGTCCTTTTTGTTTTGTTTGTTTTTTTTTTTTTAACAAAGCAGGATGCCCAAGAATACTTCCTTGCTTCTCCACAGCTGGCCTAGCTTGGGTTTCTCAATGACTGGATGTGATTTAGCATTCTCCTTCATTCTGTCCCCCAAAGAGGCCTTCACTTGTTCCTAAACAACTTTTATGCAGAAAACTGCCCACTCTTCCAGCCCCCAATTCACATAACAGGTCTCACTTCAGAGGCTTGCTAGGACTCTGAAGAGCTTTCCAATGCAGAAGCCCCTGCCTGCCCTCCCCCACAGGGTCCAGCAATATAGACCTACCTTCTGACTCACCGACTTCCTTCCGTCCGTCCGTCCCCCCGCCCCTCCACCCCTCCACCCCTCCATCCCTCCATCTCTCCATCTCTCTCTCTATCCCTCCATCCCTCCATCCCTCTCCATCCATCCCTCCATCTCTCCATCCCTCTATCTCTCTATCCCTCCACCCCTCCATCCCTCCATCCCTCCATCTCTCTCTCTATCCCTCCATCCCTCCATCTCTCCATCCCTCTATCTCTCCATCCCTCCATCTCCATCCCTCCATCCCTCCGTCCCATCCCTCCACCCCTCCATCCCTCCCATCCATCTCCATCCCTCTCTATCTCTCCATCCCTCCATCCCTCCCTCCACCCCTCCACCCCTCCATCTCCATCCCTCCATCTCTCCATCCCTCTATCTCTCCATCCCTCCACCCCTCCATCCCTCCATCTCTCCATCCCTCTGTCTCTCTCTCTATCCCTCCAGCCCTCCAGCCCTCCATCTCTCTCTCTATCCCTCCACCCCTCCATCCCTCCATCCATCCATCTCTCCATCCCTCTATCTCTCCATCCCTCCATCCCTCCACCCCGCCAAGCCCTCCACCCCACCCTCCACCCCTCCACCCCTCCATCCCCATCCTCCATCCCTCTCCATCCCTCCACCCCTCCATCCCTCCACCCCTCCATCCCTCCATCCCTCCATCTCTCCATCCCTCCACCCCTCCATCCCTCCATCCCTCCATCCCTCCATCCTCCATCCCTCCATCCCTCCACCCCTCCACCCCTCCATCCCTCCATCCCTCCATCCCCTCCCCTCCATCCCTCCATCCCTCCATCTCTCCATCCCTCCATCCCTCCATCCCTCCATCCCCTCCACCCCTCCATCCCTCTATCTCCCATCCCTCCATCTCTCCCCTCCCCCTCCATCCCTCCATCCCTCCACCCCTCCATCCCTCCATCCCTCCATCTCTCCATCCCATCCCCCTCCATCCCTCCATCCCTCATCTCTCCATCCCTCCATCCCCCCCTCCCCTCCATCCCTCCATCCCTCCATCCCTCCATCCCCATCCCTCCATCTCTCCATCCCTCCATCCCCCCACCCCTCCACCCCTCCATCCCTCCATCCCCATCCCTCCACCCAGACCCCTCCATCCCTCCATCCCTCCATCCCTCCATCCCCCCACCCCTCCACCCCTCCATCCCTCCCTCCACCCCCCACCCCCCCCTCCATCCCTCCCCACCCCTCCATCCCTCCCCCCTCCATCCCTCCACCCCTCCATCCCTCCATCCCTCCACCCCTCCCATCCCTCCCCCCTCCATCCCTCCACCCCTCCACCCTCCATCCCTCCATCCCCTCCACCCCTATCTCTCCATCCCTCCATCCCTCCACCCCTCCACCCCTCCCCCTCCATCCCTCCATCCCTCCCCATCCCTCTATCCTCCATCCCTCCATCCCTCCATCCATCTCCATCCCTCCATCCCTCCATCCCTCCCTCCACCCCCATCCCTCCATCCCTCCACCCCTCCATCCCCCATCCCTCCATCCCTCCATCCAGCACCCCTCCACCCCTCCATCCCTCCATCCCTCCATCCCTCCACCCCTCCATCCCTCCATCCCTCCATCCCTCCATCTCCACCCCTCCACCCCTCCAACCTCCACCCCTCCATCCACCCCTCCACCCCTCCACCCCTCCACCATCCCTCCATCCCTCTATCTCCATCCCTCCATCCCTCCATCCCTCCATCCCATCCCTCCACCCCTCCATCCCCCTCCATCCCTCCCCTCCCTCCCCTCCACCCCCATCCCTCCATCCCCACCCTCCACCCTCCACCTCCCTCCCCCCCCCATCCCTCCATCCCCTCCCCCTCCACCCCTCCATCCCTCCCATCCCCTCCACCACCCCTCCACCCTCCATCCCTCCCCCTCCACCCCATCCCTCCCCCCCTCCATCCCTCCACCCCCCACCCCTCCACCCCTCCATCCCTCCATCCCCCCTCTATCTCCCCCCCCCATCCATCCCTCCCCCCTCCCTCCACCCCTCCATCCCTCCATCCCTCCACCCCTCCCCTCCCCCCTCCATCCCTCCATCCCTCTATCCCCATCCCTCCATCCCCCTCCATCCCCCTCCATCCCTCCCCTCCATCCCTCCATCCCTCCATCCCCTCCATCCCCATCCCTCCATCCCTCCACCCCTCCATCCCTCCATCCCTCCATCCCTCCATCCCTCCTCCCTCCATCCCTCCACCCCTCCACCCCTCCACCCCTCCCCCTCCATCCCTCCACCCTCCACCCTCCATCCCTCCATCCCTCCATCCCTCCATCCCTCCCCTCCATCCCTCCATCCCTCCATCCCTCCACCCCTCCACCCTCCCCTCCATCCCTCCATCCCCCCTCCATCCCCCTCCACCCCTCCACCCCTCCATCCCTCCATCCCTCCATCCTCCATCCCTCCATATCCCTCCATCCCTCCATCCCTCCATCCCTCCATCCCTCCCTCATCCCTCCATCCCTCCATCCACCCCTCCACCCCCCTCCACCCCCCTCCACCCCCATCCCTCCATCCCTCCATCCCCTCTCCACCCCTCCATCCCCCCCCCCCTCCAGATCCACCCCTCCATCCATCCCTCCATCCCTCTATCTCTCCATCCCTCCATCCCTCCACCCCTCCACCCCTCCATCCCTCCATCCCTCCATCCCTCCATCCCTCCATCCCTCCACCCCTCCCCTCCACCCCTCCACCCCTCCACCCCTCCACCCCTCCCACCCCTCCACCCCCCCTCCATCCACCCCCGCCACCCCCCTCCATCCCCTCCACCCCTCCACCCCTCCATCCCTCCATCCTCCATCCCTCCCCCCATCCCTCCACCCCCCCCCCCACCCCTCCACCCCCACCATCCATCCCATCCCTCCATCCCTCCATCCCTCCACCCCTCCACCCCTCCACCCCTCCACCCCTCCACCCCTCCACCCCTCCACCCTCCATCCCCTCCATCCATCCTCCATCCCTCCATCCTCCCCCTCCCCCCCACCCCTCCATCCCTCCATCCCTCCACCCCTCCACCCCTCCACCCCTCCACCCCTCCACCCCTCCACCCCATCCCCTACTCCATCCCCCACCCCTCCATCCCTCCATCCCCATCCCTCCCCCCCCTCCACCCCTCCACCCCTCCATCCCCCTCCACCCCATCCCTCCATCCATCCCTCCATCCCTCCATCCCTCCATCCCTCCACCTCCACCCCTCCCACCCCCCACCCCTCCACCCCCTCCATCCCTCCACCCCTCCACCCCTCCATCCCTCCACCCCCTCCATCCACCCCTCCATCCCCCCCCCTCCATCCCTCCATCCCTCCCCCTCCATCCCTCCACCCTCTCCATCCTCCATCCCTCCACCCCTCCATCCCCCTCCACCCCTCCATCCCTCCACCCCTCCATCCCTCCACCCCCCCTCCACCCCTCCACCCCTCCACCCCTCCATCCCTCCATCCCTCCATCCTCCATCCCTCCATCCCTCCATCCCTCCATCCCTCCATCCCCATCCCTCCATCCCCTCCACCCCTCCATCCCCCCTCCATCCCTCCACCCCTCCACCCTCCATCCCTCCATCCCTCCCCATCCCTCCATCCCTCCCCCATCCCCTCCATCCCTCCACCCCACCACCCCTCCACCTCCATCCCTCCATCCCTCCATCCTCCCCCCTCCACCCCTCCATCCATCCACCCATCCCCACCCCTCCATCCCTCCACCCCCCATCCCTCCATCCCTCCATCCCTCCACCCCTCCATCCCTCCATCCCCCATCCCTCCATCCCTCCATCCACCCCCCCTCCACCCCCCCCCTCCATCCCTCCATCCCTCCATCCCTCCACCCCTCCATCCCTCCACCCTCCATCCCTCCACCCCTCCATCCCCATCCCTCCACCCCCCACCCCTCCACCCCTCCATCCCTCCATCCATCCCTCCATCCTTCCTCCATCCCTCCATCCCTCCATCCCCCACCCCTCCCATCCCCTCCACCCCTCCATCCATCCCCATCCCTCCATCCCTCCATCCCTCCACCCCTCCACCCCTCCACCCCTCCACCCCTCCATCCCTCCACCCCTCCACCCCCTCCACCCACCCCCACCCCATCCCTCCATCCCTCTATCCCTCCATCCCTCCATCCTCCATCCACCCCTCCATCCCCTCCATCCCCTCCACCCCCTCCACCCTCCCTCCATCCCCCTCCATCCCCCATCCCCCCCCACCCCCACCCCCATCCCCCATCCACCCCCCCCTCCACCCCCCACCCTCCACCCCTCCACCCCTCCATCCCTCCACCCCCCTCCATCCCCACCCCTCCACCCCTCCATCCCTCCCCTCCATCCCTCCACCCCCCCTCCACCCCTCCCATCCCTCCACCCCTCCACCCCCTCCACCCCTCCACCCCTCCACCCCTCCACCCCTCCACCCCTCCACCCCTCCACCCCCCTCCACCCCTCCACCTCCATCCCTCCATCTCCCTCCACCCCTCCATCCCTCCACCCTCCATCCCTCCATCCCTCCATCCCTCCACCCTCCATCCCTCCATCCCCCCTCCCCCTCCACCCTCCCCCTCCACCCACCCCTCCACCCCTCCACCCCTCCACCCCTCCACCCCCTCCACCCCCTCCACCCCTCATCCCTCCCCCTCTCCACCCCTCCATCCCCATCCCTCCACTCCCCCCCACCCCTCCACCCCTCCCCCTCCACCCCCATCCATCCTCCATCCCTCCACCCCTCCACCCCTCCACCCCTCCACCCCCCATCCACCCCCTCCACCCCATCCACCCCTCCACCCCTCCACCCCTCCACCCCTCCACCCCTCCACCCCTCCACCCCTCCACCCCTCCATCCCTCCATCCCCTCCACCCCTCCATCCCTCCACCCTCTCCACCCTCTCCCATCCCTCCATCCCTCCATCCCACCACCCCTCCACCCCTCCATCCCTCCACCCCTCCACCCCTCCACCCCCCATCCCTCCACCCCCCCTCCACCCCTCCCCACCCCTCCATCCCTCCACCCCCTCCATCCTCCATCCCTCCACCCCTCCACCCCTCCACCCCTCCATCCCTCCATCCCTCCATCCCCCACCCCTCCATCCCTCCATCCCTCCATCCCTCCACCCTCCACCCCTCCACCCCTCCACCCCCATCCCTCCACCCCTCCACCCCTCCATCCCTCCATCCCTCCACCCCTCCACCCCTCCACCCCTCCACCCCTCCACCCCATCCCTCCATCCCCCACCCCTCCATCCACCCTCCATCCCTCCATCCCTCCATCCCTCTATCCCTCCATCCCTCCATCCCCCTCCATCCCCTCCATCCCTCCATCCCTCCATCCCTCCACCCCTCCACTCCACCCCTCCACCCCCCTCCACCCCTCCACCCCTCCACCCTCCATCCCACCCCTCCATCCCTCCACCCCTCCACCCCTCCACCCCTCCATCCCTCCATCCCCTCCACCCCTCCACCCCTCCACCCTCTCCACCCCTCCACCCCTCCACCCTCCATCCCTCCATCCCTCCACCCTCCACCCCTCCACCCCTCCATCCCTCCATCTCTCCACCCCTCCACCCCTCCACCCCTCCATCCCTCCATCCCACCCTCCACCCTCCACCCCTCCATCCCTCCATCCCTCCCCTCCACCCCTCCACCCCTCCACCCCTCCACCCTCCACCCCATCCCTCCACCCCTCCACCCCTCCACCCCCCACCACCCCCTCCACCCCTCATCCCCCATCCACCCCTCCACCCTCCACCCCTCCATCCCTCCATCCCTCCATCTCTCCATCCCTCCATCCCTCCATCTCTCCATCCCTCCATCCCTCCATCCCTCCATCCATCCCTCCATCCCTCCATCCCTCCATCCCTCCATCCCTCCATCTCTCCATCCCTCCATCCCTCCATCCCTCCATCCCTCCATCCCTCCATCCCTCCATCCCTCCATCTCCATCCATCCCTCCATCATCCCTCCATCCCTCCATCCCTCCCTCCATCTCTCCATCCCTCCATCCCTCCATCGCTCCATCCCTCCATCCCCCCTCCATCCCCCATCCACCACCCATCCCCCTCCACCCCTCCACCCTCCACCCCTCCATCCCCTCCATCCCTCCATCCCTCCATCCCTCCATCCCTCCATCCCTCCATCCCTCCATCCCTCCATCCCTCCATCCATCCCTCCATCCCTCCATCTCTCCATCCCTCTATCTCTCTATCCCTCCATCCCTCCATCTCTCCCTCCCTTTTGCTTTTCTTGTATAGGAAAATTGTTTGCTTCATATCCTTTAAAACAGTGAACGGCCCCAAAGCAATGAATGAGTCAACATACCTTTGGTTAAAGTGGGCTGGGTTGGTAGGAGAACAGAGGAAGAGCCATTTTTCTGTGTTTTTGGCTTTGAACACTTTGAATTAACTTTCTTTCATTTTCTAATGGATTCCCTTTGGAAATGTTGTTGGAATGGCACTTGGGTACTCGGCATGCTTCCTAACATAACTAAATCTGTTCATCTCATGAAAGATGACCATAGATGTTTATTTCACTATACAAATCCTGCTTTAACACTGATAAATGAACCCAGATATGCCATGTTCTTTGTTTTAGATCGTTCCTTCTATGAATCTTTGAGAGGAAACTTATCTCTAGGCCAGCAATAGAAAGCTTCTGGAGTCACCCTTGGGTTGACTAAACATCTTTTAAAAGAAAAGAAAAAAATTTGCATTTTGTGTGAAGGGCTGTGTCTGGGTTAGAGAAGGAACAGTAAGTTCAAAAGCTTGAGTTGACAAGGAACAAACTGAGAACTTGAAAGTCAATTCTTCTGAGTATTTTGAGATCTTCAGAGATGAGCTGTTTAGGAATAGAGTGACCTCTTTTTTCTTGTAGAATAGTCTGCATGATATTACAGTATTTACGGCTCAGCCTCTTTTAGCTCTATTCAGACAGCTGTAGGCCACTGTGGCCCACATTTGTGCATTCGTTCAGCATTTGAAGACAATTAAAATTTCTGAAAATCACTGTTGAAGATTTCGATGTAATGTGTGATTTGGCACACAAGAAAGGGGGAGACAATGCCCTGAGACCAACTCCTTGGCTGCCACTAAGGAATGTTATTTCTGTTCATTGTCCCATTTTCAGCAAGCTTCAACTATAGATGTTTTGCCTAGTTCTCCACCCTGTAGATTCCAGCAAAGACTTTAGAGGTAGCTAGTGAAGGTGCGCCCCCTGCCCCACCACCCCAGTCTACGCTATTGCTGAGAGGAGCTGTTGAGCTCCCTGAAGCAATAATAGACTATATTGCTGGTGATTTTCTCCCAAATGAAATTTCCATTTTAAGTTGGTAATACTCCTGAAAACACAGGCCTCATAGTGTTGGCAGACACTGTGCAGCAGAGATCAAACCCACATTTCTTCCCCTTCTCTAAGGTGTCACAATATTGATAAGACTGCCTCCTCTACCCTAATGAAGCATCCTCTAGAGTTTCCTACTCCCCTCAAATTAAATTGAGGCTCTTTAGTATAGAAATCTCAAGGCTTTTCTGGAAATTCAGTGAATTTTCCACCTCGTCTCACCAGTTACCATAATACTGAGCTGCAGTTACCTGCTGTCCTTTCATGTTAGAGACCACACTACTTGTTCCCCAAGGATGTCTTCAGCATCTTGGCCCTCCCCAGTTTGGGCTTACTAGACTCACAGCCTGCCTTAAAAGCCCAGCATGAGTAGAAGTCTGCTTTGACCCTCTAGCCTCCCAGGACCCCCTAGCTGAACTCCTTGCGACACTTTATCACTTTATTTTTGCACCCTGAGCTCTTTGGGTACAGGCTAACCTCACCTACAAATACAGACCAATGCTTTTGTCACTGTCATAGATCCTTCACCTGCTCATTGTTGCCTTAGAGCAGTGACCATGCATTCATTCAACAGATGTTTGCTAATTTCCTACATGTGCCACACTGTGCTCACCACTAGAATGTAAAGATGACCCAACAGCATGGACTCTGCCCTGTGGAACTTACCTGCTAGCAAGTGGTAACTTCCATCTTTTGTTGAATGCCCACTAGGTGCTAGTCACTAAACTAAGCACCCTTTTTCTCCCAGATAATCTTTGCAGCTTAAAAGAGGTGAGTTTTTCATATCATCCTTTTACATATGAGGAACCTGAGACTTAGAGATGGCAAGTCGTTTGCTCAGAGTCCCACACCTAGTAAGGATCAGCGTGAGATCACGACTTGCAAGTCCACAGTCAACCCTCATGAGGCCGCCTCCTGGTGTTAGCACCCATATACTGAGTGAGTCAGAGGACTAGGGAGATGCTACATGTTCTCTATCCTTCTCCTTCATGGCATCATGTTCTGTTTCCACAGATTGAGCCATACATGCCATATGAATTTACATGTGAGGGGATGCTACAGAGAATCAATGCTTTCATTGAAAAACAGGTAAGGCTTATCAGAAGTCAGTCTGTCTTTGCTGTGTACTGCTTCCTGTGACCCCATAGGGCTCTCAAGAACACTTAAGAGCTCACTGTGTTTCTGTGGCTATTTTCCTGCTTTGGGAGACTCTAGGAGCTGGATAATAGTAGCACTGTCATGGTCACCCAAGAGAACCAGTATTCCCTTGGAGTAGGTATGTTCTTGATGACATGTAAGGTGAAATGGAAACTTACAAGAGAGATGGGATGATTACTGTGAAGATGCCCCTGACCCTCAGGGTCTGTGCCCTGAGTGGGTTCTGAGACCCGTTAGGAAGACTTGGGACGGGAGGGGTCAGACAGCTTTCTGGTCCTGCCCCATCTTCATTTGTCACCTTAAGAAAGGCAAGAATTGAAACCAGCTGTTTCTAAGCATTATTTTAATAAAACATGTTCAGCAGTTCTAAATGTAAGGACTTTTTAGAGGAAAGCAGGACCCTTTGTCAAATGAAACCTTATAAGTATATAAAACAGATAAAAAGCAGGACAAAGCCAAGGAGGGTGCCAAGAGTCCCACTTTCCCCAACAAAGTTGGGAAACTGCAGCATGTGCTCCTTGAAGTAAAGACCAGGAGCCTGTTGCTGTCATTTTATAGCATTTTAATTCCTTGGACTTCAAAAGCAACACAGAGCTAGAAATAGACAGACTCAGAACCCCTGTGAGTAGGAGAATATGAACTCTTTGACTAGATTCCAGAAATAAGGTGCTCTTCTTAAAAGGATAAAGCATTTTTAAGGCAATCAAGGGATCTTTACACAATAGGGGATGAGGATGGTGCAAGCTGAAAATAGAAATGGTGTATTGAAAATCTAAGTAGGCCCAAGGTGGGCTTCAAAGGAAGAGTTGGTGGTTTGAGGAGACTGAAACTGTGGCGAGCAGCCAGCAGCCCTGGGTGCTGCCGTTGGAGCTGGGAGCCTTGGTCATATCCTTTGGGGCGGTGTGTCTGATATGCTGAGCTTTTGTTAGCAGCAAGAGGGCATGCTCTGCAGCCTGGCCATGTGGGTTTTACTCCTGGCACCATGTGTTTCTATTTATATGACTTGGGCATGTTACTTGGCCTCTCTATGCCTTAATTTCCTTGTCTGTAAAATAAGGATAATGCTAATAGGACCTACTTCATAGGGCTGATGTGAGGATCGAATGAGCTAATACGTACAAAGTGCTTAGAACAGAGCCTGGCACATACATAGTGCTCAATAAATGCAAACTGGTACTGTTGATTATTTAATACATTATGCTATATTGTATTGTAATACACTACTTTTTAATATAATTATCTGGTTTCACGAGAAACCATTTGAATCTTTATCTCATTCAGCCTTTATATGACACCAGAATGATAGTATCATCACAACTCTAGCAACCACATCCATACAGATTTTGTGCCAGCGTGTGCCTGACACATCATAATATATCATTTAATTCTCACAGTAATTCCAGGAGGTGGTAGTAGTAACCCCATTATCTGGGTGGTGGAAACCAAGACTCACAGTTACAGGCTCACAGATTGTGGAATCAAGAATTGATACTGGTTTGATATGAGGCCAAGTCTGCACCAACAGTGCTTACCAGGACCTCAGGAGACAGAAGGTGTCCAGAGCTTTGCTTCCCATCTTCTTACGTCATCAAGGGCTGCTCACCCTTCCTGCAGCTGCAGGGAAGAGTTGCAGGGCCTCCTTCAATTGTAGGTCTTAAGACATCACAGCTCTTGCCACCATCTCGGCGGCTCTCTTGAGATCATACTAGGATCCCTGCAGCTTCTGCTGAAACCCTCTTTGCCTGTCTCCACTTCCTCTTAGGGAAAATAGTTACCCAACCGCCAGGCATAAATGACTCTTGATCAGGTTTATTTGAAGGCTTTTATTTCTCCCCTGAGGCTCAGGAATCCCAGCTGGTCTTTAAAAGTTATCAGGTCCTCTGCAAGTCTTGCTGCGTTTCCTTTCAAACAGGAAGGTCCTGTTCCCCAAATAGACCTTGCTAAATGCTCCATAATGCAGAGGCTCCACCTGGCTTCACCTCTGTATCCCTAGTAACCTGCTGGACACATGGTCGGTGCACAGTAACTTCCAGGTGACAGAAACAAGGAAGGAAGGAGGAAGGGAGGGAGGGTGTGCTTTTTATTCCTGTGTGTCAGGAACCAGGAAGCTCATCCTGGACTTTATGATTTGTGTAATATATGTTACCAAAATTGTTTGCTGGAAAGCATGCTAATAAAACTGCACACCCCCCACCCCCACCATATAGGCCTTTCTGCAGAGATCTGCAGTTCACAGAAATCCAGAGGTTTCTTTTTTGCCTGCTGTTGTTGATTCATTCCTCTACTCTGAATATTTGTCAGCTGGAGCATGCCATGGGCTGTGCAGTCAGCTGGGGAGGAGAATATCTCCAAGTCCCCATCCCTGCCCTCAAGTAGCTGCAAGTTTCATGGAGAAGGCAGCCAAGTCCACAGGCAGTAACTGCCACTGCTGTAGGTTCACCCTGGTAATAGTGAAGTAACAGGATGCTTTGGGATCATATGGCCCAGCCTGCAGAGGGAAGATGGGGGAGAAATGGTAGAGTGTATCCGAAGGCATCTTGCAGGAGGCGAGTCCTGAAGGCAAACTGGTAGCACAGATGGAAGGCTGGACAAGTCCAGATATAAAGGCCTGGAGATGTGGGGAAAATGTCATGGGGAATGATAGGCACTTGACTGAAGAGAGGGATGAGGTAAGAGACCAGGCTGGAGGAGGAGATTGCAGAATGTGAAAAGATGCTGAGGCTCAGCTGAAGAATTCCAGTTTGATTCTGGGATAATAGGAAGCTAAAGAAAGGCTTTGTTGCAGACTAAGGGGCAGTGGAACTATCAGATTGGTGCTTAGAAAAATCATTCCAGGAATCTTGTTTTAGGGGCATTTTTTATTAAACATTCTCCAAATGCTCCTAAATGAGCAATAAAGGGGGCCTATTTTGAGTTTATCTCAGAGATTCTGTTAAACCCAGAATGTTCCCCTGATGCCAGAAGGAAGATAGGAAGCCAAGATCCCATTGGTTCACAGATTAAGTCTTCTACCTCTTTTAGCTCCAGACCCCAGTGTTTTATAGGTTGGAGTATTCATTATTTTTTGCAACTAGACGAGTATCTTCAAAGGGCAGCGAGGATGGAGAGGAAGTTTTCCTGGTATGAACAAGAAAGCCTGCAGCTCCTAGGAGGCGCTTCCCATCCCTTGGATGGTAGGAGCCCTGCAGCCCTAATTAGGCTGATATCTGCCTTCAGAGTTCTCCATGTGATCTGCAAGGAGAACACAGAAGCTTTTACTCCAGAAACCTTTCAGGGTTGTCCGTCACGCTCAGCCAAGGCAGTGGGAACCAGAGGGAGCCAACAGACAGCAATCGAGGGCACTCCGGGCTTCAGTGTGCAGTTGAGCAGTTGCCAGCAGGAAGCCCACCTCATACCCAGCCCTCCCTGTGTGCAGGCACCCAATGAGAAAGACTCCTGGATCTAGGAAAACCACTTGCTCTTTTCTCTTAATGTCCCCGCTTCCTTTACTGTATTAAAAATGTTGATTCAGAGTGCATGCTCTTTTAAATCAGCTTTCTCAGAGAGATGCTGTCTCTAGCAGGGGGAAATTCTTTGTAATCTAAGATCAAGCACCATTGTTCCCTATCTTGAGTATGTCTGGGCTTGTTAAGGTTTTCGTTATGCATTTCTTGGGAAAGTCTTTTGTATTAGCCTCAGGTCAGAGAGTATAGCAGGACTTTTTTGAAGGAATGGCAATTTCAGATTAATTTATTAAAACCATACATACGCTCTTGAGTTCTATTTTCTATTTCCTGTAAAGACACTGTAAATGTATAGGATGGTCACAGCCATGTTAATTTGTAAAGAGCTATGTGATTCATGGGAAAAGCATTCTGGAGAGATGGAGGGTAAAAAAAGAGTTAACTCCAAGAATGGCTGTGGAATCAGCTGAAGGTCCTAGGATGTGTATTCATCAGAGCCCAAAATAAGCCCACTATGGAGTGTTGTAGATGCAAGGATTGTAGTGTTGTAGATGCAAGTGTTGTAGATGTTGTTATGAATCTGGATAGTCCAAGGGTGGGAGAAATGGTAGAGGTGACAGATTGCAAGGAAAGAGGGAGAAATTGAAAAGGGAAGAAGGTTGGTACTAGCTTGAGGAATGTTTACTCTTGAGAAATAAATAGCTTTTGTTTACCCAGCCATTCCTGTACCCAGAGAGACTAGGCAGGTAATGATTAAGCACTGAACCCTAGCAGCTGACTGCCTGGGTTCACATCTTAGCTCTGCTTGCCACTGTGTTTCTGACCTTGGGCAAGTTACCTAACATCTCTGTGCTCTTTCCTCTTCTGAGAAATAGGGATAATGCAACCTACCCATCAGGCTGGTGGAAGAAAGGGTAGTTTGATAATGTTTAGCACTAAGAACAATGTCTGGCCCATGTGGGTGCTCTCAAAGCCTTCGCTACAAGTTGCCACAGGAGCCCAGAAACCGACTGAAGTGTGTTTTTCAAACTGGCTCACTGAGGTATAATGTACAGACCATAAAGTTCACCGCATATAAGGATGCAAGTCAATGATTTTTTTTTTTAGCAAATTGTTAGTGTTACACAACTACCACCACACTCTAGTTTAGCAGCATTTCCATCACCCCAAAAAACTCATTTGTCCCTGTTAGCAATCAATCCTTGCTCCCATCCCAGCCCTAGGAAACCACTGATCTGTTTCCTGCCTTTTTAGATGAGCCTTTTCTGGAGATTTCTGGTGTCTTTCACTTAGCATGATGTTTTGGGGGTTCACCCATGTTGTTAAATGTGTCAGAACTGATTTTGTTGCTGAATAGTATTCCATGAATGGATAGATTAATACAACAATTTGTTTATCCATTCACCAGTTGATGGGCTTTGGGGTTATGTCTACATTTTGACTAATGTGGTAGGTGCTGTTGTGAACATTCACATGCAACCTGTTTTCATTTCTCCTGGATAGACTCCTAGAAGTGTGTGAATAAGGTAGATTTCTGTTTCGGCTCTTCAAAGGTGAGCTTGTTGCTCAATGGGAATTGCATGTGTAGAGATAATTCATGGAGATTGCCGCCTGCTGCTCAGTTTTACAGGCACCATCACTGTTTCTTTTGTGGAAATAAAAATTCACACTCACTTCTGGGAAACAACGTCTGGGGCCATGTGTGGACACAGTTCACTTTGTTTTAAGGGAAAACACACGCCAAGAATGGTCAGTTTCAGCCTGGCACCTGAGGTGTGCTAATCCAGTTACTCAATATTAATGGAACACTTCCTGTGCCAGGCCCTGGATTTCTCAGCTGTAACACAGATAACCAATACGTGCCTTATCCCTCAAATAGCCGACCGAACGGGGCCCAGACCCCATTTTCATGGTCTTACCTGTCCTACCAACTTTTTTTTTTTTTTTTTTTTTTTTTTTTTTTTTTTTTTTTTGCCAATTTCTGGTTTTTCTTTCTCTAGATCCTGCCTGCAGACATTTATATGTGAACCTGTGTTCTTGGTTGCAGACAATGTAGGTTCCCACCAAAATCCACTTGCACCGAATCTCTCGTGGGCTTATTAGTAACTCTGTGAAAGAGATGGCTGCAGTGGGTGGGGTGGGGTGGGGGGTTTCTGGACCCCTTTCACACACCACTCAGCCCTCTCTGACTGGCCCTTCTCTTACCACTCCTCTGCTTTGCTCTGAACAAGTGACCCGCCCCCTGGCCCAGCAAACCAAGAGGGCACAAACAAGCAGCCCCTCTACCTAGCGCTTCTCTCAGGGAGCATTCTCTTCCCCTTCTCTGTCCCCTTCTGTATTTTTATGGTGTTTTCCCCAGGCTGCTAATTAGCCTTCTTTACGAAGGCAGTGCTCTTACCTCTTCTTCATGGTTGGTTGTGTTCATTTGTCTCATAAATTGGTTGGTTATTAGACTTTTCGTTGGTTTATAGCTACTGCATGGAAATTTCAGGATAGTCAAGCACATTTAGAGAAATTTGGTGATTGGTTGAAATAATTGTTAGGGAAAAATGCAGATGTTCTGTGTTCTAAGCGGACTTGTTAACCAGATTGGAAATTACTGTTTATATCTCATTCTGCCTGCATAGGAGCTCGTTGAGTTAGAATAGTTTCCTTTTCTACTGCTGCTGCTGTCAAAGCCTCAGGATGCAAAAAACATTCAGTTTAGTTGAGCAGCTCCTGCAGTCTGTTCCCAGCACCAACTATCTGCAAAGCGCCATGTTAGAGGTAAGCTACTAACTTCTATGCAGCCTACAAAAGCCAGATGGCCTTCCCTATCTCCTGGAAGCCTTCTCTGACTGCTACCACCACTTTCCTCTTCCCTAGTGTTAATCTTTTCCTTTCTGCAAGTGGCCTGCGCAACCTATTTGGGCATTTGTTTTGTACTGTTCTGTAATTTTTTAGCCTTGGCCTCTCTTACTAGACTGCGCACTGAACCTCTGAGTCCAGGGACTGTGTCTCCTTCATGTTTGTATTTCCAACACCCAGTGGGAGACTGTAATAGCCATTTGTAAAGTACTGAATGGGGAAACCTTCAAAGCCAGCTTACATGAGTGTTTCATGGGGGTTTGTTAAATAGAGGTGCCCTGTCTCAGGGTCTCAGTCCCGTATCTTTCTCCTGTGCTATTGCGGCAGCTTCCTGTCTCTCTGCTTCGGCTTTGCTCCTGCAGTCTGTTCCCAGCATGCAGATCCCATCACCCCTCTTCCCAGAAATCTCCAATGTCTTCCATCTTACTTCAAGGAAAAGCTCTGACTCCCAGGGCCCTCCTGAACCCCATTACTTCCGACCCATAATACACTCTGCCAAGGTACCCGGAAGCGCCTGCTCCCCCTGGAATGTACTCCCTCGTCAGATCCTCTGATCTAGATGTTCCTCTGCCTAGAAAGTTCCTCCCAGATGCTTGCGTGGCTCACTCCTTTACTTCCTCGTGTCTTTTCCCAGCTGCCACCATTTCAGTGATGCCTTATCAGGACATCATCTCTGCCAAGAGTCTCACTTCATTATTTTCTAGAGTACTTACCACCTTTTAATGTACTGCATATATTGACTTATCTGTTGTTTTTCTGTCTCCCTCACTGAATGCAAGCCCTATGAAGGCAGGGTTTTGTGGTTCCTCTGCTTCATCATCCCCTCCCCTGCACTCCAGGCACTAGATTGCATGTAGTCATGGTGACAGCCAACATGCAGATGGTGTTTTTGTGTCAGGTGCTTTTCTGAGCATGTTACACATTATGATTAATAAACGGAGGAGTTAAGAGTCCACCAGGCAGTCTGAGCTCTGAGCCCTTATGCTTTTCTGCCTAGTAGCAAGTATTTGTTCAGTGAATGAAGGAATGAGTGCTTATGGTAAAGAGATAAGGCAAGTTGGCACTGTCTTATTAGCCTGTGCTTCAGTTGAATGAAACAGGATGCCTAGCCTTCTCTGAGCACCCAATGGGACTGGCACTTATGGGAGAGAAGAGGCTATGACAGGGGCTTCCATTTCAATTGTGCCCTAAAAGCAGTTGGACCAAAAGATGGCTCTTGTGGATGTAGGTGAATTACCGTATGTAATCAGCCAACTCAACTTTTACCTCCAGACCCTTGCAGCAAAGAACGGTCAACCTTGGAACATTAACATCACAAAGTTCTTTCTTATCAGTCACCTCATTTTTTTCTCACAGGAATTAGATAAGGAGTGAAGGACAGATGGCATCATCCTCATTTTATGTGCAAGAGCAGGCAGAGCTGAAGAGACATCTATGAAGTCCCACAGCTGGGAGCCAGAATCCTAACCCAGACCCCCAGTTTTCTCCTGCCACCTTCAGGCCTCCTTCTGTTCAATGTGATCACCTTTAGACTTTCCAGGTGGCACCAAGCTTTGAGAAGGTCCTGCTGCTATTTTTACTATTCCTGATTCTGTTGACCCCCAAAACAGACTGCTGAGAGGATGCTAGTCCATGCTTCTGGGGAGCACGAGAAAGGGTTCCTGGAGCTCCAGTGTTCATGTGCAGGATGGAACTGAGCACACCCGTTGAGGGGGACCTTGAGAGGGGAGGCTGCTGTAGTTTACAAAGAAATGAACAAATAGGGCATATCAGTCCTCCAGTGCAGCTTTAAGGGCATTTGCCATGGTTTGGGCCTTGCAGTGCCATCCTGCCCTGCTGGGACCAGGGTGCAAGATGTCCGTTCATCTAGGGCTGCCCCAGATTCTGCAGATGTCTCCAATGCCATACCTTGGAAGCTTTACGGGGCACAGGCAGCTCTTCCAAGAAGGGCTAACAGGAGGAAAAGGAGCATTTATGGAGCACCTGCCATTTGCTGCATTCTGCTCAGCTCCACTTCTTACTATCTGTTAGCCTCACTCTCTGCAGACTAGCAGGAGATGAGACCAGACCGGGTAACACGCCCAAAGCACCACTGTGGTGGGGTAAGGCTTCCAATCTGCTCCTTCTAACTTGAAGCACATTCCTTCACCATGTCACTTCCTCCTTGTCAAACAAAGGAAGACTCTTTGCCCTAGCTTCAGGGTTTTGTTTTGTTTTTTGACATGGAGTCTTGCTCTATTGCACAGGCTGGAGTGCAGTGGTGCGACCTTTGCTCACTGAAACCTCTGCCTCCCGGGTTCAAGCAATTCCCCCGTCTTAGCCTTCTGAGTAGCTGGGATTACAGGCACGCACCACCACGCCTGGACAATTTCTTTCTATTTTTAGTAGAGATGGAGTTTTACCATGTTGACCAGGCTGGTCTCAAACTCCTGAGCTCAGGTGATCCGCCCACCTCGGCCTCCCAAAGTCCTGGGATTACAGGCATGAGCCACTGCGCCTGGCCTCTAGCTTCAGTGTTAACCTTTGTGCTGCTTCCTGTACCCCATGAGGCTGAGCATGAATAAGGAGCCAAGTTTCTAAAGAGTCTCCAAACTCAACAGGTACAGAGATACTGCCCTCAGCTCTGTTTGTAGGTGTCATGTAAGTAGCGATTTTCCACAGTTTTCTTACAAGTCATGATTCATAAGCCTAAACAGGAGCTTTCAGCCTTCGTGGATCTTCATTTCCCCAGCCTAATCAGGACTGGGTCAAGCCAAATCCAAGACGCAGAGAGAAACATTCCCACTTGGCTTCTTTCTGTTCAGTCGCATGACTTGGTGTATGTGGATTTAGAAGTCTCTCTATTATAAAATATAAAGGCTGCAGAAGTTATCCAACTGCTCCTAAAGAATTACAGGTTGAGTGGGCTGGCATGGTGGCTCACATCTGTAATCCCAGCACTTTGGGAGGCTGAGGCAAGCGAATCCCCTGAGGCTAGGAGTTCAAGATCAGCCTGGCCAACATGGCAAAACCCTGTCTTTACTAAAAATACAAAAATTAGCTGGGCGTGATGGCATGCACCTGTAATCCCAGGTACTCAGGAGACTGAGGCAGGAAAATTGCTTGAACCTGGGAGAGGGAGGTTGCAGTGAACAAAGATCATGCCACTGTACTCCAGCCTGGGCGACACAGCGAGACTCCGTCTCAAAAAAAAAGAATTATAGATTGAGTATCCCTAATCTGAAAATCCAAAATGCTCCAAGATCTGAAACTTTTTGAGTACCAATATGACACTACCATGGAACATTTCACACATAATAGTACTTTAACTTTGTTTAATGCACAAATGTATTTAAAATATTGTATAAAATTACCTTTAGCCTCCATGTTTAAGATCTATATGAAACATAAATGAATTTTATGTTGAGATTTGACTCTCATGCCAAAGATAGCTTATTATATGTAAATATTCCAAAATCTGAAAAAATCCAAACACTTCTCATCCTAAGCATTTCAGATAAGGGATATTCAAACTATATAAACAAGGTTGCTTGCATTAGCCAACCAGAAAAACAACCAAAAAACACTTCACCTTTTCCAAATGCCCATGTCCTCACTCAGCGCTGATCATCAGTAACTCCATTGATCACTGTGTGCTTTCATTCTTCCTGTCTGATGACAACTGTCCCGATGGGATGGGCAGAGTGTCAAAGGCTAGCCAGTAGGTTTCCTGTCACCTAAGAAAGCAACAGCCACCAGTGATCACTGTGTCCCCATTCAGGGTCCCACAAGTCTGTGCAGTCACGCTGTCAGCCTTAGTAGCAGCATTCAGACTCAAGTTATCTTGCCACAATCCAGGCTTAACAGGGGCCTGGATTGTGCTCAAAATCACCATGAATATAAGGAGTCATTTGAGGGCCTTCCTGTCCAGTTGTCTGTCTGTGGTGGTGCCCATGGCTGTATGGGTCCTGGGACACTCTGCTTACCCATTCACCCACTGTGCATCATTTTCAGAAGAGTAAGCTGCATCCTAATATCCCTCAATAATCCAATGTGTTTCTTTTCATCTCTGAATGATTAGACCTTCCTGGAATTCTGTTTGCAGCTGATAGGAATCCAAGTTCTAGGTTTCCTGCCTACTCTTTGGTGAAGCATTTTGCTCATTAACCACCAAAACTCACTCAGGCTGGAGTAGTCGAGTCCGCTTATCATAGGAACACGTGAGTGGAGGGCAGCAGTGGGTTTGCCTGCCTTGATGGAATCAGGATCCTTGATTTAAGGAGACTATAAGAGAAGCTAGCACCAAGTAACCCAGTAGTAACCTACAGTTGCCTTTCTCAGCTGGCAATGCCTTTCTCAGCATTTCCTCCTTCAAGGAGATAGGAAGAAGCAATAACCCTAAGAAATCATCAGTATCATCATCTTAGTTTCTCATGAGGAAACTAAGTCTTCAGACTGTTAGGTATTTTGCCCAAATAGGTGGCTATTCTCAATCATCACCATCGACAATTTGCAACCAGACTATTTAGAGCCTCTGCTCTTCAAGGCTCAAAGGTTACATAGCTGGTAAAAGCAAGAGGCAGGATGTGCTCTCAAGGCCAGCTGCCCACAGAGCCTTGGGTGGGTTTTGCTTTGTTCTTTCTAACTGTCTTTTGGCTCATTGAAAGTAACACAAGGCTGGGCACGGTGGCTCACACCTGTAATCCCAGCACTTTGGGAGGTCAAGGTGGGCAGATCACCTGAGGTCAGGAGTTCAAGACCAGCCTGGCCAACAAGGCAAAACCTCGTCTCTACTAAAAATACAAAAATTAGCTGGGTGTGGTGGTGCACACCTGTAGTTCCAGCTACTCGGGAAGCTGAGGCAGGAGAATTGCGTGAACCCAGGAGGCGGAGGTGGCAGGAAACAGAGATTGTGCCACTGTACTCCAGCCTGGGTGACAGCACAAGACTCTGTCTCAAAAAAGTATATATACAAGCACAAGGTTAAAAGAAAAATGGCAACAGTATGCCCTCTGGATGCAGCTCTGGGCCAGCCTCTGTTCTGGTGCCACACCCACCTCCATGCCAAGGGACCCGCTTGGTAGCGTGAGACCCTCATATCCCTGTGGTGGCATTCTACATGACAGACAAGGGAGGGGCAGAAACATTTCCTCCGCCTGCACCAGTGCTAGGAGCCCTGGGCCCTGAGATTACTGATCAACTCCTCCACACAGATCTGGAAAGGAAATGTGAGAAAAAGTAGGATACTCCAGAAGGACACACATTGAAAAGTACATTTCCTTACCACTCCTGGTGCTGGTACTCCATGTTACTTCTCAGGGGCAGTCCTCCAACCCTCTCCTAACCCCCGAGTCCTCCTTAGACCTGCTGGTTTCCTCTACTCCCTCTAGATCCCAGGGTCAACTGGCTCTGCCCAACTCGGAGCACTTAACACATGTTCCTGGTAGGGGGTGCCATATTCCTGCTCATCCTATCATATGCTACTTAGACTATTTCTCCAGTTCTTGAATATATGAAATGTTGTACAGAAGATCCTCAAATAATGTCATTTTGCTATAATGTTGCAAATGAAGAAAGTTGATTCCTGGCCGGGCCCACTGTCTGTGTGGAGTCGGCCCATTCTCCCTGTGTCTTCATGGGTGTTCTTCAAGGACTCTGATTTTCTCTCACATCCCCGAGCTGGGCACCTGAGGTGAACTGGCGTGCCTACATGGTCCCAGCATGAGTGAGTGGGGGTGTATATGAATGCACCCTGAGATGGAACCGTGTTCCGTCCAGGGCTGCTTCCCACCTGGCACCCTGAGCTGCTGGTACAGGCTTCAGCCACCCTCGACCCTGAGCTGGAATAACAGGGTTCGAAAACAAATGAATCGATACAAATTATTGTACAATAAAAGCTTCATAAAGTCTACGATAATCATACACATGCAAGAAATCAGAGAGAAGGGAACAGACCAGCTGGTGGAGGCAGGCCTGATTGCGGTGCCATGTTAGTGATTGATTGATAGTGAATTACGAGGTGGGAGGAGGCACGCCTTACAATTTTCACTTCGCGAATGTGTATTACTCGATTGAACCCACCACCACTACAACTGCTGTTACTGATTCACCAAAAATTGAGTAATTTATCTTACTTACATTTGTCTTTCTTAAATGTATGTATAGCTCACATTTGTTTCAATGTTTAATATTAGAAGTGTTTTGGGTCTTTATTTAGAAGTTTGGTGATGTTTTTTGACAAGAAATGTGCCATAGAAAATTAACTCTTTATTAATATCAATTAGCCTGTTGTAAAATTGGTTTATTTTGTCATTTCGCTTAACGTTGCAGTTTCTGAGAGACTATTCACGACACTAAGTGAGGACTTACTGTACTTGTTTTCAACCAACCAGCACTAAGTCCCTACCGAGGACATAGCACGATATGAGGTGGTATCAGAAGTGTCTGCAGTCTTCCTTGGCATGATCTTCACCTCAGAGCGTCAGAACCTTGCCATTGAGATAAAAGTAGCGCTCATGAAACAATGTCATATTAGGTAACTGCCAAGATAGGGTAGACACAGTGCATTTGGAATCAGAGAAGGGAACAGACCAGCTGGTGGAGGCTTGTCTGAAGATGGGCCTTGAAGAGCAGAGGCTCTAAATAGCCTGGCTTCAAAGTGTCGATGGTGATGATTGAGAATAGCCACCCTTCATGGGCAGGCGTGGTACCAAGCTCATCACAAGTATGACCTCTCATCCTGGAGCCCTTTGTGGAAGGCAGTGCTCTTGGTTCCCATCTTGAGGTTGAGTAAGCTGGTGGTTAGAGAGGTCAAGATTTGGCCTGAAGGTATATTCCAGCTGAGCCCCAACCCAGCCCATCCATGTGGCTCCCAACTCTTCCCCGTCCCTGTGCTCTCCCAGTGTGCCGCCTCCCATTGCCAGGGTGGTTGGCAGAGCTGGGGATCCCCAGCTGTATCCTTGGCGCTGTGGCTGATGGCTTCATTGTCATTCTAGGACTTCTGCCATGGGCAAGTGATGTGGCCGCCCCTCAGTGCCCTGCAGGTCAAGCTTGCTGAGCCCGGGCAGTCCTGCAAGCAGGTGTGCCAGGAGAGCCAGCTCATCTGCGAGCCCTCTTTCTTCCAGCACCTCAACAAGGACAAGGACATGCTGAAGTAAGTGCCCTGGGGTGGGGGTGGGGATGGGGACTGAGCCCCTAGACTCCATCTGGCCTTGTGGGGTAGTCAGGTGAGAGGTACAGGTTTCCACTTCCAAGCTACTGGGCTGTGGGGATAAGGTGTGGGAGGGGAATATGTTGCAGCAGGATCCCCTGAGAGTTAGCCCAGTGTTGTTACTGTTCCTGTTGGGTGAGATGAAGTCACCTGGCGTGATGATGTGTTTAGAATTGGAATGGGGGTGTTGTATTTGCATAAATAAAACTGTATCTGGGTTTGAAGATTGTGGGAGGTGTTCAGCTTGCTAATGTTGACCCCAAGAACAGTGGAAGTAGAGGTGGGCACAGAGTCACAGGCGTAGATGGATCAGCTCTTCAGACCCCTGCTGGCAGCCAGGCCCCCAGCAGACTCTGAGCAGTGCAGGGGGCTGGTGGCTAGTGACATTGTTCAACCCTGGAGTCAGAAAGGAATGAGAAACATGGAGAAGGAGCTGGCACAAAACTGCCCACAACAATTTCCAAGAGCAGCCTTCTCCTGCGGCCTATTCTCTTTTGCAGTTTCTTCTAGGTCACTGACACATGGTACATCTCAGGCCCCAGCAGACCTGAGTCTGCGGGGTCCCTTGGTAATGAGGTGAGTGCGCCACTGGGAATGCTGGCGCAGGGCTGCACAGGGGAGGCGCCTTCCTGGAATTTCTTACCTTGTGCTTACATTACTTAGTGACGCCTTTCCTTTCCCTTTGCATTGACATTTTCAGTTGGGCATTTGCAGTTCCCAAATTTCCATCTGAGGTTTCTTCTGACCTCTCACCCATGACCCTTGACAGGCCTGAATCCATTCTCTCCATGTTTATCACACCCCACCATGGTCCACATATTACATAATTTTCTAGCCTCCCCACCCACCCACCACCTTAGTAGCTATGATTAGGTGTTTTCTCCAAGAGACTAGCCCAGAAATAATAAGACCCTGCTCTCCCAACTCCAGATATTCAATCTAGCAGGTATACCATTCCAGGCTTGAAGAGGATGTTTAGGAAGTGGAGTGGACCTGGGGCTCAGGGCTCACCTATCCCTATTCTGGCTTCACGCCTGTTAGTGCTGTTGGCCACTGTTGTTATTTGTGCACCATGGTCTGAGTTGGCCTGTTTCCTGTGAGTCGTCTTATCCGTAAATGTGGTGTAAAACCCTTTGTAGGGAGAGTGTGTGGCCTCTTGTGTCCTGCCTGCTGCAGGGAAGCTCTCATGAGTAGGGGTGTGAGCTATGCTTTTTTTTTTTTTTTTTTTTTTTTTTTTTTTTGAGACAGGGTCTCACTCTTTTGCCTAGGCTGGAGTGCAGTGGCGTGAACTTGGCTCACTGTAACCTCCACCTCCCAGGTTCAAGCAATTCTCATACCTCAGCCTGCCAAATAGCTGGGACTATAACTGCACGCCACCACGCCCAGCTAATTTTTGTATTTTTAGTAGAGACAGGGTTTTACCATGTTGGCCAGGCTGGTCTCAAACTCCTGGCCTTAGGTGATCTACCCCACTAGGCCTCCCAAAATGCTGGGATTACAAGTGTGAGCCACTGTACTCGGCCCTGGTGATGCTATTTTTTTCCTGTTCTTTTTATGAGAAGACCCAGGCACAGAAGCTGCCCTGATTACACCATGAAAACAAAAGCATAGGCCAAAAGTGGGGACTCGGGGCAGCACCCTGCTCTGCCACCAGGCAAGCTTTAGGGAGGGGGTGGTGGTCCGGGATGTCTGGAAAGCCTGTGATGGTCCAGAAGCTTCCAGTTCCACAGCGCACATCTTGAATTGTAGGATTCTGAGGGGCTTTCCACTCGCTCCTTTTGCATATAGCTCTTGGAGCAAGGTGGCTTCTTGAGAACCCTGAGTCTCTCTGCATCAGAAGTCAGAACTCACTATTTACAGACTAGGGACTGTCTGTATAAGCCCACTTCTGGAAGAAGAGATATGAGAAGCGGCATCCTGGCAATGGGACCAAATAGGACTCCTGAACAGCACGGCTTCCTTCCTGGCCAGGCAGGAGTCAGGGCTCTTGGCCCAGGGACTCTGCTTAGGTTCTAGCTAGAAGTAGCACGGGGCCCTACAAAGGCAGGCCACCTCCAGGCCAGGGTCCAGGTCAGGGAAGGCAGGAAGGAGAAAGAGCAAATGGCCACTTCCCTCGCTTCTGCTAGTTTTCTCATCTGTAAAATGGGGATATCCTAGGTGATGGGTAAGATAATGAACAGCCCTTGCCAAAGACAGAGTAAAACACCCCTTTCTTCCAGAGAGCTTTGGGCAGTGGAGTAGGCCCAAGGCCACTGAGCCAAGACGGATAAGCCAACCCCAGCCCTGGCCCCTCCCCACCTCCATATCCATGCAGAGTTCATGGGAGCAAAAGGGCTTGGCATGGGACTGTCCTGAGGCCAGGCCCTGTGCCATGGGATCACTTGACCCCACCCCCACCCCCTACCCCACTGTAGAGATCAGGGCTTAGCAGGAGGCTGGAATGAATGCTAATTTTGCAATAAAGCCATCTGAAATTAATTCTCTGAACATAAGAACCCTGCTGAATAACTTGTTCATGCATTTGTAAATACTGATAATGTTATAAAACCCCAGCTATCTGGCAGTCTATTGAGTGCCTGCTCAGTGTGGAGGTGATCCTGGCCCATCCATATTCATAGCCAATTAGCAATTAGCAGTTCCTGCAAGCCAGTACTGCCTTTGTATCTCCAACTTGGAGCCTGCTTTGAGCTAAGCTTAAGTTCCTTTTTCAGTCTTTGGGTATCCATAGCGTTTAAGAACCCCCTGTCCTTACTCTAGAGTATGACTTTAGTATATCACATCAGGGGAACCCTTTGGAGTGTCCTGTGTTGTCTTGAATCAGGGCCATTCAGGAAACCAGCCTCGGGTTCTTGTGCATGCAGGGTGCAAGGGCACAGTTAAGCACTAAAGAGGCCACCACAGAGCACGCATGATTCACGTGTGACCCACATCCTCTGGACAAGTCTCCTCCCAGACTGGGGTAGGGACTGGAAGATGGAGGCTCCAGGAAGTGCCAGGGTCCATTCCAGTGTGGCCCAGTGGAGAGGACCTCAGTTCCATACACAGGGCCATGTGTTCCTGCCCAGTTTGTAATTTTGCTACCTCTTAAAGTTGTTTCTTCTAAAATGTTAAATTACTGGCAACTGGGGTTGTTCTATGCGAAGAATTACAAGCAGTACGGTCTAGACTGTGAGTGCTTTGTTACCTGAGAGAGGGAAGGTGACCCTTCGTAGGCCACCTGTTCAGCCCCGCACCCTGTTGCTGGGGAAGACAGTGGCCCCAGCCCCATCAGGCAGGGCCAAGGGTAGAAGTCATCCAGGGACTCTGGCAAGACCCTGAACTTTTTGGTAGAAGGTTCTGATTTGGTATTGCTCCTGCTGCACTGAGAGCATCCCAGTGGAGTCTTTGCCAGGTGGGGCCTGGCGAGGCAGAGCCAGAAGGAACAGAGCCCTCTTGAGAGGGGGCTGAGGGAGGGAAGGCACTCTAGGGAAGGGGCAGGAGGGAGGGGCAGGAGCAGCAGGTGAGACAGCAGCACTCGCCTCCTGTCCAGTGCATCCTGTCCTGTGTATTATAGATCTGTGTCAGGAAGGGACTGGTGACTTCTCAGCTCATTGCCTGACTTCAGGTGAGGAAGTGTGACCAGCCCCACTGGAGGGGGCTTTGCCTCTTCTTATTCTTCAAGAGCTATAAATTGTAAACTGAGACCTGATGAGCCCAGAAACTTTAACTCCCATCCTGTAAGATACTAGGAAGAAAGGAAGATGGCACACTGCGGTGGGGTCTCTGAGCAGGAGGATGTGGGTGTTTGTGAGACAGACATTGCAGGGACAGAGAGGCAGACACAGCACCATGCACCCCGTGGAAAGGCAGGGACCACCTAGGGACTGAGGATCCTGGGCTGCAGAGGCTGTTTGGTCTCCATGTGTTCTAGCGACTGGGGAAAGCTGCTTTTCCTCACTGATGACCTTTGCTCGCAAGGATAATGGAGTCACCTTCCTGACTGCTCCGGGCTGTAGGATGGGCACATGCATGCCAGTAAAAGGGAGAGCTTAGAAGGGGGCTTAGAAGACACTGGGGCCAGGGAGTTGGTTAGAGCCCTGCATTCCACAGCGCCGCATCCACCAGTTGAACCCTCGAGGAGCTGCCTGGTGTCAGGTACCTGTGGCCTGGTGAAGTGTCTGCTGCTTGAGCAGTCTGCGGTGGTCTCTGTGCATCACCCCAGGCAGGCTTCTGCTGCTGCAGCCTTAGCTGAATCCTGCTCACAGACACACACACACATGTGTGCTTCTGCCCTGGGAGATGGTGGCCTAGAGCCTGAGTCCAGGTGACCCAGGGAGCGGGCAGGAGGGTTTTTCATGGCTCCTGACAATGACACGCCTCGCCATGGGGTCTGAGAGTCGCCATAGAGATTCCTGTGCTCTGGTTAGCAGTGTGCCGGCAGATGGTTTAAGTAAAGCCACAGCAGCTGCTGTAATTCACCTAAAAAAAAGGTCATAAGTATAAACCTGTATCCCAAGGCCATGTTCCATATGTAAACTTGTCATTCAGAATTGAGTTCCAGATATTTTTCTTCTTGTTGTCCGGTTGAGAAATTCTGTGAAGGACCTGGTAGCTACAAGTCTCTGACTCATTTTTCCTTTTAGGAAATCCATAAAAATCGACTTCCTGCCCTCTCCCTTCATGATTCATGACCTCAACTCCCTGGGCATCACCTCCCAGCTGGCATCAAGAGCAGGGGTGGTGGCGTATTTAGGGTAGTTGCAGCACTCTCCTGGTGACTGTGGGAGCAAGAGAAAAGAGTCCTGCTCTCCTGAGCAGGCCTGGGCTCCTGGTGCAGTTCACATGTGCAGGAGGCGCCGCAGGCTCTGGGGGAGGGAGGCCCGAGCACCAGTGACATGCTGAGTTCCAGAAGCAGTTGGGGCTTCAGCTGCAACTGAGCAGGAGCCAGGCTAACAGCCTGGGAGATCTCACCAGAAGCCCCAGCAGATGTGCAGGGAATTGCAGGATTAATGTTGGCAAGGGAAGGAAGGCCCCAGGCAGTTGGTTAGCTAGAGAAAGACAGGGCAGGAGTACGAGAGAAAATGATGCTTTACACACACATACACAGGCATACACATGCACGCACACAAATACACACAAGTACATAAACATGCTCTACACACATGCTCATGTACACATATGCATACATACACATACAAGCCCATCTGGAAGCCTCTCTGAGGCAACGAGAAACCTCAAGCTCCCCATCTTCATCCCCTCCATGTCAGCAGAAAAATGAGACTTCCATGAACCAAGTGAAACAGAAATGGTTGGTGTGTAAATTCATACCACTGGTCAAGCAAGAGGGGAGGTGGTATAGTCCATCCGGTGTCTGCCAAGGCAGGGTGATGATGACAGTGACCACTATCCTAATAATGATAGCTGCCATTTATCGACTTACTTAGAGCTTGACTCTGCCATATGCTGTAGAAGCACTAAATTCCTGCAGTAAAGGATTATTTATCCCCGTTCTATGGAAGGGAATCTGAGCCACAAAATGGCTTACTCATTTGTCCAGGGCCACACAGCTCCTAAGAGACAAAGCCAGGACTCAAACCCAGGTCTGCCCGGCCCCCTGACACCACCACCTCTGGTCTCAGGTACAGCATGGGTTCCCACCTAGCATTCATGCAGGACACCAGGTGAGGCCACCGCCTCCTTCGGGAACCAAGGTGGATGGGGGCAATCATCCCAAGTTGGAGGGAAAGATATGAGATAAGAGGCCAAAACTGTTGGGAATGGAAACATCAGAATATCCTTGGCCCCCCAAGCAGTGGTCCCAGCCAAAGGAAGCAAAGCCACCAGGCTCCACAGCCTGAGACCACTCAGCTGCTGGGAGAAGATGGCAGAGGAGCAAGAGTGCAGGACTGGGGAGACAGGGCCTGCATTCAGGCCTTCTCTGCACATCCTGAAGCCTCAGTTCACCTGCTCTAACTGGGGTTACCATTGCCATGGCTGAAGGGTGGCTGCAAAGACCCAGGGAGGCGATGCCCCGGGACAGCACCTTCTGTCTGATTGCTTTCCAGCAAGAGGCTAAGGCCATATAACGGGAATTTTTTTAAGCCTTTAATTAAAAAGTTAAACATACTTAAAAAAAAAAAAAAAAAAAAACACATGTAAATAATGCTTAGCTTTGCCCCATTCTCACTTCTTGGAAGCAGCCATTGCTAAGGCATTGGCATGTAGCTGTCTCAACTTGCAGCCTTCACCTCTCACGTGCACACCGCGGGCTGATGGCTCTGTGCTTCCCATTCTGGGACTCACCTTTCCCCAGGGTGACTCTCCTGCTCCTCTCTTCTCCCTCATTCTTTTTCAGTGGCTGCAGGGAACTCTAAAAGCACAGAAGGGCCATGATTTATTTGGCCATTCCCTGCTTGGTGAGTATTTGGGTTGTTTCCAGTTTTTCTCCATTGCAGACAAAGCTTCACTGAGCAGCCTCAAACACACACCCCTGCACACACTCCCTGGTGCACGCATGCCTTCCTGAGTCTAGATGCCTAGAGGTGGAGGATTGCAGACGCAGAGGGTGGGCACCATTTCATTTCTAAAGCAGGACAAGACAACTGAACATCCCACCATGCCTCAAGATGGGGGCTCACAGGGCCAGTGACGAGGACAGGCTTTGTCCCTTCATCACCAACCCTTGTGCCTTTCTCTTCCTCTTCAGGTACAAGGTAACCTGCCAAAGCTCAGAGCTGGCCAAGGACATCCTGGTGCCCTCCTTTGACCCCAAGAATAAGCACTGTGTGTTTCAAGGTGATCTCCTGCTCTTCAGCTGTGCAGGCGCCCACCCCAGGCACCAGAGGGTCTGCCCCTGCCGGGACTTCATCAAGGGCCAGGTGGCTCTCTGCAAAGACTGCCTATAGCAGCTACCTGCTCAGCCCTGCACCATGCTGCTGGGGAAGACAGTGGCCCCAGCCCCATCAGGCAGGGCCAGGGACAGAAGTAATCCAGGGACTCTGGCAAGAGCCTGAACTTTTTGGTAGAAGGTTCTGATGTGGTATTGCCCTTGCTGCACTCCAAGCAACCCAGTGGAGTCTTCACCAAAACAAAACGAGAGCATATGTCAGGCCAGGAGCCTGGCTTGTCCCTGGCACAATGTCATTTCTGTTTCTCAAGGAGCAACTGTGGGAAGACTGTCACTGCAGCTGCTCCAGGGCAAAAGAAAGTCTCAAGAGTCCTTTAAAGCAAAACAGAAGGAATTGAGCTGATGGGAAAGAACTTTGAATGGGAACATTCCTAAACCCATTAACTTATTTATTCGGGTGGGAGGGAGGGGACCACGGGAGGGAGAGGAGGGATTGATCACAGGCTTCTTTTATTTCCACTGTTAATCATCCACCTTCACTATACTGTTCTGTCTGCTTTGGGCAGGGTGCAGGAGAGAGACCATGTGCCATGGGACTGGTGGTGTGTTCAGGGACAGCCATGGGGACTTGGCAGCTCAAAACGGATGGCAGCAGAGCAAAAGAAACTTTTGTTTTGGAAGCACAGCCGAACTCCCCAGGGCATTGTCATAGATGGCACCTAGAGCATGGGCTGCTTCAGTCGGGGGGACGTGCCTGTATTGTCCAGAGAGCCCAGCCAGGGACTAAAAAGGAGATGAGGCCCCTTTCCTCCATCTCCCCATGACCAGACACATACCTTGGCCATAATTTATTTTAGAATCCCTTTGGGAAAGAAATACGGGATTGAGGGATTTTGGAGTTTCTGGTAAACTCACCCTCCCTCCAGCCCTGCTATGAGGAGGAAAGTAGAGATGAAGGACACACACTGCTCATGGACTTGGAGAGGATTGTCTTTGAGCCAAGATGTGGACAGGAGTGAACTTGGTCCTTAAGAACGTGTAGCACGACCAGAGCTGGGCTCCTGACAGGTGGGCTTGTGTTGTGTCCCCTCTGATGGCACCAAAGTCCAGGGAAGGGGGCTCTTGATGTCTGCTGGGGAAGCAGGGGCAGCTCAGGATGAATGCAGTGCCCTGTCCTGGCTGCTTCCCTGAGGGTGTAACTCGCAAAGGAGGGAATCTGGTGCTGGCATTTCCTTCAGGCAGGATCACTCTGACTTGTTGAATAATCAGTCAGCAGGTTGACCTGGTCAGACACACTGGACCTCACCTTCCAAACCCTGGACCCCCCATGCTCTGCCTTTGTGTAAGTCCCCACCCCACCGAATCATTGCTGCCATGTTCTGTACAAGTCTGTAAGTTTCTGGAAAGCCCCTGACATCTCCATGCTGATGCGAGTGAGCCCCCTTCTGCCTAATGTGAGCAGTTGGCATCATCCACTTGGCCCCTGCTGGGCACTTCAGTCGCTCAATGATGTGCTCTGCGCCAGGGCTTCCAAGCACCCTGCCTGCTAACAGAGGGTAGCCCGGTGGAGCCCTCTGCTGGGCAGAAGTGATGGGCAAGGCTTAATGGCTGGTGGCCTTCAGATGTGAGAGAAAGGAATTCTACTTCATGAGGACTAGAGTAAGTGTGGGGCCTTTAAGTCTGGAAAGTTACATTCTGCTTCTTTCTCAGTTGCTACACAAATATGCAGCCAGCCTTTTTTCTTAGGCCCACTGAGATCCCAGGGGCTCAGTGGGTCTGAATCATACCTCCAGTCTAAGAGAGTGGAGGAGAGAGGGGGGTACCCGGAGCCACCTCCACTCCTTAGGTGGCCCCTAAGAACATCTGCCAGGGAGAGTACCATGGGGAGGCCTCTGCCCTGAGCATCATCACAGGGACGCCTCCAGACCTAGCTGAGAAAAGCCTCTGCTTGGGCCTAGGAAGAAGGGCAGAAGTCCAAAGGAAACCTTGGTGTGTGTGTGTGTGTGTGTGTGTGTGTGTGTGTGTGTGTGTGTGTGTACACGAGCCTGTGCATTTCTTTAATGTGTGTGTGTGTGTGTGTGTGTGTGTGTGTACGAGCCTGTGCATTTCTTTAATGTGTGTGTGTGTGTGTGTGTACGAGCCTGTGCATTTCTTTAATGTGTGTGTGTGTGTGTGTGTGTGTGTGTGTACGAGCCTGTGCATTTCTTTAAGCTTAAAGCAAGGGCAGTTTCCTGCAATAGGAGGGCAGATGACTGGCATCCTTGCTGTGAGGAAGAACTTTTTCCTTGTGAATGGGCATCTTGGCTGTACCCTAGGGTGTGGGAATTTGCTAGAGTTCCAGCCCTGCAACCCCTGGGCCAGTGCCGCCCTCTCCTGGGCTCTTCCAGGAGCATTGAACACTGACGATGTCAATGCAAGCATCTGACCAACAGGGGGAGCCTGTAGGCCGAGCAAAGTTTAACCCACTTAGCCGCTGCTACTTAAGCAAGGAAGCTGAAAAGTAACCTTAGCCCTGCCTTGTGTTCCAAAAGCTGCAGGGATCATTTGCTGACTGTCCCTAAGTTCAAGGCCTCCCTACCTTCCCCTTCTCCAAGTCACGACTCCCACCCCCCGCCTGGGTCAGGCAGCCCAGAAGAGCACCTTTCTGCCATTTAAAAATCCCTCTTTCGTCTGGGCGCAGTGGCTCACGCTTGTAATCCCAGCACTTTGGGAGGCCGAGGCGGGCAGATCACGCGGTCAGGAGATCCCAGCTACTCGGGAGGCTGAGGCAGGAGAATGGCGTGAACCCGGGAGGCGGAGCTTGCAGTGAGCCGAGATCGCGCCACTGCACTCCAGCCTGGGGGACAGAGCGAGACTCCATCTAAAAAAAAAAAGTCCCTCTTTCGTGCCCCCAGTCCAGTGTTGGCTGGAAGCGTGCCGGAGTTCCACCGGCAGGGCAGCTGTTCTGGGAGCAAACAGGCCCACACTCCAATTGTTTAGGGCATTATCTGAAGAGTCAGTGACCCCTGAATGTGTTCTGACTCCCAGGCCTCCTCAGACTTGACCCAGGTCTGGTCAGTGATCCTGAAGAGGAAACTGGGGAGGGGGCTTCCATCTGCCCTGCGTGGAAGAGGAGAGGAAGGTGCCCCTGACTGTGGGCTGGGAGCCTGTGGAGGTTTTGCCATTGCTGATCTTGATAGAATCCTAAACCGATTTATAGCTGATAACAGTTCCATGGGGAGAGAAATCCTAAGTTATGATTAATGTTTTTCTGCGCTATAATGTCTTGCCTGTTTTTTTGGATTATTTTCCCCATTGTGATCCTAAGCTCTTAAAAAACTTGAGAGAAAACATCTAATTTACTAAAAGAGAAAGCTTTCCATTGAAAGGTAAATACTTTGAGGAGCAAAAAGACTTCTTTGAATGCCAGTAAACACCTCATTTATTTGGTGTACGCAGTTTGATTTGCACATGTATAAATGGAGATGCTTTTTTTCATTTTTGCTTGGACTGGGTTTTTGTCACTGCTCATTACAGTTTGCTTTTTTGTGTGTTTGTTGTGCGTTTGGAGATATTAGTTTCTTTGGTGATAATTTGTTTCCTTGATGTGCCTTTTCACTTTTCTTTGGGGTTTTTGGACTCTGGATGCTGTTGAAGGGCAATAGCAGACTCCTCCAGCTAGGAGACAGGACATGTTCTTGAGTCACTGTAGCTGTTCAGGCTGGACACCAGAAGCTCCCTGCAGCCACCCGGCCAGGCCATAGCGTGTATGCATGTGCACTTCCACCCGCAGCGGAGGGTGTGAAGCCTTGAGAACCTCAAGAAAGGGCTGGATTCTGCCATACCTTCCGGTCTACCTTGGGACTGCTGGTTGCCAGTGTGTCAACCGGCCTGTGTTCCCTGCCACCCACGCACTTGCTGAGGTGTGGCTGAGGCAGAAGCATGTGAGCAGGTGCATCCACAAAGTTCAAGGCCCTGCTTGGAGAAGAAATACTTCAGCATCATGACAGGGAGAGAACGTGCACCTCTTTTGTTTCTTTAGTGAACGCAAGACTTAATGAAGGTGAATAATGAGCTTCCCCAAGGCCAGTTCAACTCACTGGCAGGGGTGACATCAGTATGACGTGTTGGACTGAAACTATATGTCTATAGGTAGGTACGTGCCTTTTAGAGCAGACCCCGGTGGCCACCCCATTTCTCCAAGGTGGTTTACCTAGCTTGTGTATATAATTAGACATTGCCACCCTCACCTCTGGCCAAAAATTCTTGATTTAAAAAAAAAAAAATCTATTTTGTTAACGACAGGCTCTGTTGTATGTGTTACTATCCTAAGCCTGGATTATTTTATTTATTTAAAAGTATTGTCATTTCCATATTGGCTTTATTCTAACCCCATCCATCCCTGTGGGGCTGCAGAGCATCTTCATGTGAGTAGACAGATGGACATAAATCGATTCCTGCTCATTTAGGAAGCTGAGAGTTTCATGAAGCTGAGGGTGAGTTCCTGTGATTCTTGTTGGCTTCAACAAAAAGTGGGAGACCAAGTTTTTATAGCAAAAGACCAAATTAGTTGTAGAGTCTGGAATGCAGAAAAAAATCACCCTAGCTTTCTTATAGCACGTAGGGTTTTGTGAGGATTCAGTGTTTAGCACAGTGCTTGGCACATAGTAAGCCCTAGTAAATGTTAAATATTGTTATTAGTGTTTCCTAAAACTTGAGAAATAAAGAGCTGAGCTCATTCCCTTCCTATTGATTCAAAAATACCTACATGAAAACATGATTCCAAGTTGATTGAATATTGTAGGAATTACTGGTTTAGAGTAGCCCAGTTCTCGGCCTACCCTGCTGGTTGGGATTTTACTGTATTCTTGAATGCACTGGTTTGAAAATATGCCAGACTTCAGCCCTCAAGGAAATAAGGCTGCAAGAATTTATGAACTCCAGCTGGAAAGGGTAAAGGTGACCTTTGGCTAGCAACATACCGGACCTTACTCCACTGATGTCTTTCAGAACATTCCAAGGGTTTTTCTCAAGGAACATTTTTGAGCTAGAAATTAAAATGGGTTATCTGGCAGACTGCACCTCTTGAGTCAAAGTTAACAGTATTCCTTTGAATGCAGTAAGGGAGGCTTTTCTGCGTTAAGGGGGACCAATCGAACTTACGCATTCCCCAGGCAGGTCCCTTTGCCGCCCCTACAGGCTGGGGTGGCCCCTCCTGTCCTCAGGGATGGGACTCCCAGGCTGGTTAGCTCTGCATGTATCCATCAAATTAAAGGTTATTCCCTGGCCTCATGCCAGAGAAAACCAACCCCACCCTGCCAGCTGGGGGCAACAGGGCAGGGATTTTGGCCTCCCAGAACAGCTCCTAGAGGCTGCTCATGATTGAATGATGTTTTCCCAAATCACCTAAATATTGGTTTGCTTTTTGTTTTGGGAGAGGATTTGGCCTCTTACCTCCCCAGTGGATTGAAAGTTTTATCTCCTGCCCTGTCTTGGCACAACTCTGGATAGACTGCAGGTTGAATTTGCTGGAGTTTGGTGTCTTTTTCAAATTCCTTTGGATTCTCTTCAGCCAAATCAGCAGTCTCGTCCTATGGATGAAGTGATTGCAATTTCCCATCTGCAAAGCATCTCTCTAGCCCAGATTTTGTGGAGCCTTAAAATACTCCCTCGCTGCCACCCTGACCCCACAGCTGGAGAACCCTATGCTTATGTGGTGGGCAGGGCCACTGTTGATGGAGGATGGCGAGGAAGGGGTGGTGCTCAAAGGATCTGTGGTGCTGGAGGTCTAAATGCCTCTCAGGACAGTAGGTCAGGAACCTCAGAGCAGCTTCATGTCTGCCAAAGCTGAGAGGGAGCAAACTTGGGAAGCATTTTGCTCACTGTCCTACCCAAGTTTTAATAGCATAATAGTTGATGCCAAAGGAGATGGTGACGTCCCTTCCACTGCAGTTGCTGTCACAACCTTGATGTCTTTAAGCTAATGGCCATTTGCATCTGTGTCTTCAAACAGATCCTGGTTACAGCCATTTTCTATCGTTCACTTCTGGGGTTAAGTAATGCAGGGTTCTGCAAACAAGGTGTCGCTGTCCAAATGTACTGTACTGGCATAGAGAGCACTGCTTTGTTTTCCACTGTTGTAGAGAAAACTAGGGAGAACTTTATTTTTCAATAAACTTTTCTTGTGTGACAGGTGGAAGTGATTTTTGGGGGGTGGGTGCATGCAGGGTCACCTCCAGAACAAAGCTGAGCTGCTGTCTAGGCACATCCCCAACACACAACTTCCCCCAGCTGCCTTTCACGGTTTGCAGCACACTGTTGAAACTGCTGCTAGGAAGACAGGAAGGTGTATGTAAGGAGTGGAAAGGGGAAGGTTTTACTACTGTGTATTTTCCTCATATCACATCCACCACTGCGCATGTTAGGGCACTCTCCTTGCGCTGCCTTCCCCTAGAAGGAAAGTCAATTAGAAAGTGAACTGCTAAGATTTTGAGAAAAATCTTTAAGAATGAGCTAATGGCCCTATAAGGGGCTGAGCACCAGCGTCCATTGGACCTGGAATCGATTTCTCCCTCAAGAGCAGCTTTTGAGCCAGGAAGCAGTGAGCCATGAGCAGTTGGTTAGGCAGATGCCTTGGAGACAGGGAAGGTCTAGTCCATGCCCCACCCAACAGTTTGTCTGCAGGTGACATTGGCCCTCATCTGCATGGCCTCTGAAGCAGGCAGGCTTCCTGGCTACTGCCCAAAACAGAGACCCCACGCAGTTCACATAGCATGTTAGAACACAAGGGAAAGCCAAGTACCTGCGTTTAGGCAACGCGACCAGTGTAGCTTCCCCTCCCTGTGCTTCCACGATGTACAGTAGACACGAGAAAACCAGCGGAAGAGAAACAAAGGATCCTACACTTCCCGAACTTGCTTTAGTTCATGTTACATATTAACATCCATTGACGTATTCCTCAGTACTGCTGGAGAAGCCACCTGAAAGCATGGTACTGGACCGAGGTTCCATGACCTCACAGAACAAACTCCCTTCCCTTCACCAGCATGGAGGGCCGACAGGACCCCACAGCTGGAACAAGGCCTGGGCGCAGCTGTCCCTCAGCTCCAGGTGCCAGGTGAGTGTGCGGCCCCTACCTGAGTGGTCAGAGAGGGCAGCCTGCACCACAGTCCATCAGGGTCTCCACGCTCAGTCCCCCTAGGCACAAGCGCCCCCTCCCACATCCTTCAGCCACAGTGGAAAACCTCCCATGTGTTGGTGCCGCATGGTGACAACCCCCAAAGATTGCCTTCCCGTGCTATACAAAACAGGTAAAGGTCTTTATTGGTCAGCCACTACTGCCTGGGCAAGCAGTGGTGTGAGAGGTACAGAACGGTACAGGTTGGGGAACACTACAGAATCTAAACCTACCATGACATCAGCTGAGAACGTCTTGTTCCTTACAGAGGGAGTGAACCATCTCCACAGACTGTAATGTACCATTACCACTTAACACAGCATATAGATATATGCATATACGGATAGATTCTAATTATTTATTACAAATAAACTTTCACATCTCTCAAAAATGGATCCAGTTTTCACATGGATGTTCAGGTTCTGAGTGTACAAGAAAGGGTCATGTGCTTATTTAATTCGTCCATGCAAAGCTTATACGTATATCACTAAGTACTTTAAAAAATAGAATGGTCTCCTTTTGAGCAAATCTGTTTAGATTTAAGATTAGTAAAACAGTATGAAACTAATGAGATACACTGGTAGAAATTAGGAAGTGACATACTGATGATTCTGGGTATGTAAAGGGTGAGGGGTACAATCTTCCCTTAAGACCTGCCAGGAGAGGAGATACTTGGAACCAGGAGTGGCGGGGCCACCCAAGCTGGAGGAGGTGGGTCTGCTCAGTCCTATGTAGCGCAGGCTCAGAGCACCACTGGAGACCTCTCTGCCAAAGGTCTCATCCTACCCATGAAAACCATCACACTCCAGAGAATTGAAAACGCCAGTCCCAGCTGGAGACGGGGAAGCAGGTCCCCCCATGGGCATTGTCCTAACATGTTTGATGGGGGCGGCAGGTGATGGGGGCAAGGTAGATCCACCTGGCTGGGCAGACCTTGTCTTGTAATGACAAACCATGTGAAAGAAAACTTCCAAAAAGAAACCAGATGTTCAGTTAAATATTGGCACCCTTTGCCTATGTGGAAACTTCTCATCTCGATGGTCTCATGCGGACGCTGGCCCCCTTCACTCAAACATCTCGTAGTGACGTGTCTGCCTCACCCTCGGCACCATGTCGATGAGGAGTCTGCAAAGATGAAGACAGACAAGGTCACCTCCACGGCACGGGGCTGGAGAGCTTGGGGAAGCATATTTTCATTTTCTTTTTTCTGAGATAATTCACATACCATAAAGTTCACCCTATGTGACTGGGTGGTTTTTAGTATATTCATCAATTTGTGTTATCTCAGAAACCCCATGCCCCCTGTAGCATTCACTCCCCCTCCTCCCCACGCTAACGAGCCGTACCCTCCTTCCGGCCTCTGTGGATTTGCCTATTGATATTTTATATAAACAATCAAACATGTGACCTTTTGTGACTTCCTTCATAACATTTGAGGTTCATCTATGTTGGAGCGAGTATAACAGCGCTTCATTCCTTCTGGGGGGCTGAATGAGAGTCTGCTGCATAGAGATCTACCACATTTATCCATTCATCTGTTAATGGACAAGTGGGTTGTTTCTGCATTTTGCCTATTGTGAATAACTCTGCTGTGAATTTCCTGGACAACTTTCAGTGTGGAGGTTTGTTTCCATCCTCCGGCAGTGTATACCAAGGACTGGAAGTGCTGGGGCAAACGGTAACTCCGAGTTCTGGCAGCACCATGGTCCATTCCCACAGCCATGGAGGAGGGCTCCACTTCCGCCACGTCCTCACCGACGCTGGCAGTTGTCCCTCTTTTTGATGATAGCCATCCGACCTTTCCTTGAGCGATGGAAGCATTTTAACATTTAAAAGCACAGCACCCTTCAGAAATGGTTCTCTGAAAGGCTAGCTCCAGCCTGGGTGCTGAAGCCCGCATCAGTGATGCCAGCAGGGCCTTTCTGCACTGACTAGTCCCCTTTTGCAAGAAGTTCTCTAAGGCTAGGGAAGCAGCCCCTGGCCAGCACACGGTCACATCCCCCACTCGTGGCAGGAGGGGCTCCCCGTGTGAGGAAACCACACAGAGGTGCTTCCCTGGGGCATCGTGAAGACTGTGAGAGAGGAAGGAGCACAGATGTCAGGACACAAAGAGTCCTAAAGGCATCAGACAGAAGTCAAGGAGTGCCTTTGTGGCTTAAAGGCCTGATATCTCTTGTCCTTGCCTCACTTCCGTGCCAGCCCCAAGGATATCTGACCCCTGCTGGGTGCTTTTCCAGTCACCTGACACTGGTCAGGCTCAGGAGGGGCACGGGTATAAAACGTGAACTTCAGAAGCCTTCTGTCATTTCCTGGCTGGGGAAGGTGGGTGGAGAAGGGGCACTCCTAGCTGCCAGGAAAGCAAAGAGGAAAGCACAAGAACCTACTTGACCCCATAGGCAAATATGGTGAGGCCGATCAGAACGCCTATGCTGCCGTCCAGGTACCAGACCGCCGAGTCATGCTTGAACACTTCGGCACTCAGAAGAATGGAGAAGCCCATCACGCCGCCCACAAGGGAGTTAAACCCTGCAAAGGAAGCAGAGAGAGGCTAGATGGCAGTGCCAAGCAATCCCAGAAAATTACCCAAATGCCAGTCCTGTCTCCACATAACTGGAGCATGTGCTGGAAGGAATGGTGCCCAAAGCTCTCACGAGTGATAGCCACCACCTGGGCCCATCAAGTCTCTGCTCAAATGTCACCAGATACCTCCCAGAATAGAGCCGTCACCCCCATCATCCTGTACCTGCTTTATTTCTCTTCCGGGCACTGATGCCGTGTGTGGTTTATAGCTGGTCTCGCCCATGCCCGCTAGAACGCAAACCTCCTAGGGGCAGGGGTGTGATTTTCTGTTGAGTCCACAGTCCCCAGGACAGTTCCGGGCTCACAGTAGACATTCAAATACTTGGGGACTCATATCTGACTGTCTGCTGGGCCAGATTCCGAGTTGGGCGTTCAGGATGTGCAGTTACCTATAAACCTTCTCAATCGTGTGACGTCACACTATCATCATCATCCCTGTTTTCCGATGAGAAAACTAAGAATGAGGTTAAATATATTGATGGGGGTTATCAGGATTGAGAAGGACTGGGATCTACCCAAACCTGCATCCTTTCCCTCCCGAGTCTCCTCTAAGTAACCTGAGGTTTTTTCCTTTCCCTCCAGAAGAGAAATGGAAAGTGTATTATGCTAAGTTTTTTGCAAAATATTGGCTACATGGTTGGAGAAATGGCCATAAAAACAGAACTGGAGCTACTAGATAGCGACTGCCATCTCTTTTCACACAGCAGCCCACTGGGGCTCCCAGCTTGCTTCTACTTTACCAGAGCTGTCAAAGGCCACACAGGAAGAGAATGGCTTAGGGTAGCTTCTAGGGTCTCCCCGTGAAGGACACCAGCTCCTCCCCTGCCCCAACACACTGGTGGCCCCAAAAGAAGCTCCAGATCCACACTGCCCAAGGAGGCCCTGCCGGTAGATTTGTGTGGACCCGTAACATTCCACGCCAGGCTGGGCTTCCCCCGGGGCAGAGGAAGATTGCCGGGCAGGGGTGACCTGAGCAAATCTGTCTACTCAGGATCCAAGGCGGAGATGCAATGGCTGCTCACAGGGAGGGAGGATGAACCGCGGGCCTGCAAGAGCACCCCAGGGACTGGCCTGTGCCCTGCGACGCTCTTGGCAGTATGCCCTTCTCTCCCACGTGCTCAGGACACCTAGGTTTGGTCAAAGATACCTCATATTCCCCACACCACATCCACCACCCACCTGTAACTGTTCCTACAGTGCCCTGCTCCCCTGCCCACCTCAAAGGGCTTGGTTCTTGCGATGCTCCTCCCTTCCTCCTTCCCAGATTGGATCGGATTGTTCCTACTGGAATTAACCCACCTTCCCATCCCCATTGAACTCTTCTTGGACCCCGCGCCTCCCCCATCTCCTACTGGCCTTCACAAAACCCGCAGAAGAGTCTGCCCGCTGCCTCCACACTCACACCTCTGCCCAGATTCCCTCCTCCCCCAGCCCTTCCCGAAGTCAAAGTCATCCTCATCCTGCTACCTGCAGTGGTGACAGGCCCCTTTTTCAGTGGGGGTCACATCCCCAGCCTCACACCCCCCTGGGGCTCTTCCTGTCCCCTTTGCTGTGTCCTCCCCTGCATCCCCGAGTGTCCCAGGCTCCGTCCTCTGAGCTGGCCCTCTGCCAATCCATAAGCCCTGCTCCCCTCAATTCCCAGCTTTTGTCCTGACCTTTGCCCTCAGGCACAGGCTCCTCACGGAAGCATCTCAGACTGACCACAGCCACAACAGAGCCCTGAGCACCGCCTCGTCCTCTGCCGCATGCTCCGTAGATGGGGCCACCAGCTCCAGAGGCCGAGATTCTAGGAGCCCGTCTTCCCTTACACCACCAACCTGCCCCTCGCCAGATGTTACTCCCCCAACTCATTCTCACTCTCCCTGCTGATCCCTGCTCTGCCCCGGCCACCTGTGGTCCTCCCTGGACCCCGCCACAGCCAGAGGGACCCTCTGTCAGTGAGCAGCAGCCAGGATCTCCTGCAGGAAAGCCCCCATCAGGGGATCAAATCGCACCAGACCCCTCACATCCAGCCACACGACCCTGCGACAGCCACCCTGCCCGCCCCTCAGGGCCACTGGGCTTGTCACCGTCGCCCAGGGCCTCCCTCCCAGCCCTGTCCTCAGCCCCCAGCCCCTAAACTTCCTCCCCTCCACCCACCACTCCCTTCTGCCTCCAGCTAACAGGCTAGCTTTGCCATTTTAACCGCCCCACTCTTCTCACTGGAAACCTAAGCTTAAGGACAGGAACTTGGTCTCTCCTTGCAGTATTCGAAGTCCCAGGACAGGGCCCGGCATTCATCAGGGGTGCAAATGACCACTGCATGAACAAGTGACCACACGAAGGAGGAAGTAGGCAGGCAGGCAAGGGCCCAGCCTGAGCGCCACCCCTGCCCGGCTTCCGCAGACAGTCACCCCAGGAGAAGGAAGCCCAAGCCAGGTGCTGCTCAAAGAGGCAAAAGCGTGAGGTTCCCCAGACAGCCACTAGATGTCCACTCAGCTCCACCAAGTCACCCGCTCTGCCAGCCAGCACCAAGGCCGGCCCAGCTTGCCCTTCCTGACAACAGGTCCGCCAGGTGCTCCCTGATGCCCCACAGCTGAGAGGCTGGTGGCAGGGTCACCTGTTCGCTGCATCTTCTAGGAGGAGACTGCCCTGCCTGGCTCGGCTCACTTTTGTGATGACAGAGCCTGACTCATTTCAGCTTCATTTCTTGAGAGTCTGCCTGAGGATGCTGGATCAAGCACACGGAGAATAGGGACCGAGTCCGTGGCCACCCACCACCTTTGCTCCAAATGTCAGGACCTTCCCAGTCCGTCGTTCCACATGAAGAGCTCTGAGCCCCCAGCCCCCACCAGCGCAGCAGGCAGGCCCTGCCGTCACTCCCCTCTGCAGTGCCAGCCCCACAAACTTGGCCCTGTCCCCACAGTTGCAACCACAGATCCGCTCTAATGAAGAAATGCTGTTATCAGTTTAGGAGCATACAATGGCACAAAATGATGGCTAAGGCCACCCTGATTAGAGCTCCACCAGTCTGGCTTTGCCAACTGGATCAGGATCTGTGTAGTTAAACACATTCATTGTACACAGAATATTCTAATTTAAAAGTTTCTTGTGTGCTTGAAAGATTGTCATAGATGGGGTATTTGAGAACTGGTTGTGAGCAGGAGAAGAGAGCAGGCCCCTGTTTCAGAGGGGCTTCCAGATTCGCCCCAGCTGTTCCCACAGGACTGAAGCTGTGCCCCTCATCCAGAGCGCTCCCCTGGTGCCCTCTCATGCTCTTCCTGTCTGATTTGTAGTATGTGTTTGTTGTACGAAATCACATTACCCTAATACACAGCAAGCTTCAGCCCAGTCCCAATAGCAACAAACCCATGAATGACAACATCCAAAGCCACAAACCAGATGAGACCAGATTCACTGCACCGCACAGGGTCTCCATCGACCACACCCTGCTGTCCCTTTCCCCAAAGAGCTGCCTCCCAGCTATAAGGACACCCCAGCGACAAAGGGAGCCAGCAGCATCAGCCTGGCCCACTTCAGCCTGGCTCCAGCTTGGGACCCAGCCGCCGCCAGGTGACAGGGGAGGCCGCCCTCTCCCACAGAGGGGATGCTTGGCTATGCCGCAGCCTAGCTGGCAGCCACAGGGAACCCCCAAGGTTCACGACAGCCATGGCTCCCTGACCCCATCCTGCCCACCCACCTTCAAAAGTGAGGAAAGAACAGAGAGAAGATAAATACAGATCGCTCCCTAGTTCTGCCAATCAATGAATGGAAGAAGCCCAGATCCCAGACAGTACAATTAGCAGGAGGGTATAATTCCTCCTGCGTGTTTTGCCAGCAACACACCCACCTAACAGGGGACGGCAGGGCCACAGAGCACAGGGCCTCCTGGGAACAGGCTCGGGGGAGGGGGCACTGCCTCTGCTCTCATCAAACCCACTCAGCCGATTCATCCCCGCGCTGCTCATTCTATACCTACCCCACCACTTCCCAAACCCTCTCCCTCACCCCATCTGAGCTGCCATCCCTTCCTCTCCCCGGGCCTCCCCCTGCTCAGCTCCCAGCTCCCTCCACTCTGCTCCCCACCACCGATGACCAGAGGGCTCCGCAGAAAATAGCACTCATGTCGCCCTACCTGTTTCAACATTTGATAAAATATCCCACATCCCACCGTAGACCTCAAGCCCCGCCATGCTCTGTCCCCGATTTCTGAGGAAGGGACCCCCCCATGCCCCTTCCTCACTCGGACTCCTTCCGCCTGGAGGACGGCTCTTCTCCACTCTTCGCCTGATTGTGAGACAGTTTTCACCCAAACCCCCCTCTTTTCCTTGTAACGACCGCCTCCCTGGTTCACAAGTATGATGGAAATACTGCTTATGGGTGTGGAGGATTCGTGTGCGCGAAATCAAAGTCAGAAGTTGTTCATGAGAAAAGCAGCCTCACTGTTGTTCTCCTCTGAACACCATATAACACGGTGGAAGCTAGAACAGTGAAGCCTAGACCGAGATCGTGTATCTGGAATATCTACAATGTTAGGAAACAGCACCCACCAAGTCACAGAGCCAGTGTTGCAAGGAGGGGGCCAAGCCCCATGGGTCATGGGCAGGGCGGGGTCAGGGACTCCTGCTGGGGCTCTGACTGCTGGCTCCACAGCCAGGTGTCCAGCGAGTGAGGCTGCCTGCACCCCAACCTCAGTGAGGTGGATCAAGGTCCCACAGATGTGCCAGCCAGAGGGGCTTCACAGCCTGCCTGGGAACCGGCCGAGAAGCTTGCCGCTGTGGACTCACCACCGGGAGCCCAGAAAGCTGTTCAGACCCACACTGCCTACCCTAGGGCTTCCTGCCCTTCCCTCCTGTTCTAGGTAAGGAGACATGGAAGGGAAGGTGGGCAGCATACGCGGCAGAGGGAAGCCGAGGCCAGCCAGGCCTCCACTCTGCATCCCTACAGGGCTGGGCCAGAGTGGCCCTCAGAGCCTTGTAAAGGGACCTCTAAGGCAGCTGGAGGTCCCAACCCAAACCCCTGGCTAGGGCCCACTCATCCCTCGGCTCTCACACAGAACCCACCCGGTGTCCCGGCTACACTCATCCCTAAGGAAAGAAGGGCTCCATGGCCAAGGAAGGCATTTGATTTTGCAGACCACAAGGCAGCAGACTACAAAAATCCCAGTGGCTGAGCTCCCTACCCCAAACCCCAGCTCTGCTCCCGACAGGGAAGGCCATGCAGATGAACCCGGGTCTTGCAGGACAATGTATTAGGGTCAACTTGATGCAAGCTGCCTATAATTCTACGATGTCTCAGTGGGTGACAGATACCCCAGAACCCAGGCTGTGGCCTCAGTATGCTGTGTCATTCTCAGGAGGCTGAACTGCAAGTTCTTTAGATCCGGCTGTGCTAGAAAGACCTGTCTATTTATAGCAGCGGGGTTGCTTGGCTGAGTTGCAGCCACGTTTTGGGGATCAGGGCAGGATGCCTCACAGCAATAAGGCAGAAACTGGAAAGGGAGGCTCGCTCCGGAGCTGGCGTCCCCAGCCAGCGCAGCACCTAGCAGAGTGTGAAACCCCGCTGATCCGGTGTTACTGCAACTTCACGCTACGGCAGCGTCAAACCCGGGACCTGATGGCAGCAGGATCCCGCCTTCCCCCAGCCTGGCAGGAAGCGGCAACCTAGGGCTTCCTCTGGAGCTTGGGGAAGGGGTCCTGCCTGCCTGCCGCGCATGAGGGGCCTTAGCGCTGCTCAAAGCTGCTCAGGAAAAAGGCAGTCTCAACCGAGGCAGTCAAGATAGTCAATCCGCTCGCCATTTTAAACCACTTTTACCGTCTGAATAGCTTTGGTTTCATATGGACTAAAGGCTTCCTCAGCCCAAGGAGCAAGGTAGCGTCTCACAAGGGCAGAAACCAACAGCAGGCCTGCTGGGCAGGGCGACTTGAGGAAGGACTCGAGCTGCTGGTCACATGGCATGCAGGAGTGCTGGACACAGCAGGGGCCACCTTCCCTGGAGAGATGCTGTACTTGGCCCCTGGGGCGGGCACAGGGGCAGCACCAAACCTTGGTGTGTGCCACACAGACAGGGGTGCTGGCATAAAACACCAGTTCCCGGGCCCCAACTCAATCCCCTGGAATCAGAATCTTTGGGGTGGGCCCAGGAATCTGGTTTTTCAACAAACAGCCCAAGAAATTTCAGTGCTGCCAGCCTGGTAGTGGTCAACTGATGAGCGTCGGGGGTCTGAGATTTTGCAGTCAGGATGTCAGGTCCTGTAACCCCCAACATCTTCAGGCCTGTTTAAAGGAACCCCATGCACATCCATGCACACGGGTGATGCTCTTCCGAGGGTAGCCACGGGTGAAAAGCTGGGGGCCTCCTCTTGCCTTCCCAAGAGGCCATGTTGCAGACTCAGGAGGCGGAGTGGGGGCAGGCGGTGGGCACAGGGACTCCTGGCTCCCCAACAAGGACAACCAGCCCACACCCCCGCCCTCATCCCCCAGACCTGCCAACACACCTGCAAACAGTCCCGCCACCTGCCAACAGTCCTGCCACCTCTGCGGATGGATTCCTGGGCCAGAGCTCCGTCCCAGGGAGGAAACATCACTTTGGCTTCCTGTACCCCTGGCCCACTGTGCAAAGTCCAGCTCTGCACCCAGCAGGTCCTCAACGTCGGCTAAGACAAGGAGCCCACGCCATGTCACCATGCTCCCTTCCTGCGGGTGAGAAGGGCCCCACAGCTCTCACTGTCACCATGCACGTCTGCACTCCACACTTCACACACAAAAGAGCCTTGAGAGTTTGGGACAAGGAAGTGTTTCTTACAAAAATAATCTAGCCGGGCACGGTGGCTCACACCTGTAATCCCAGCACTTTGGGAGGCTGAGGTGGGAGGACTGCCTGAGCTCAGGAGTTTGAGACCAGCCTGGGAAACAATATGGTGAGTCCCCATCTTAAAATATATATATACACACACACACACACACACACAAAACATACACACATGTGTGTATAACATGTAAAACATTTTCATGTTTGTGTGTACATATATACATATACAGACACACATATATAAACTTTTTAAAAAAGAATCCACATATTTCTGCTCTATTCTGTGCAGGTGCACCCACCAACCCACAAGACTTTTGCCCTTTGACCCCCTACCACTTTACCCCTGACCCCTGGGCTCCGCACATGCCCAAGAATAAATAAAAGCAACATGTCCAGGAGGCACTGCTTATCAAGTTTCTTGTCTATACATCAGTGATATCAGCGAGTCTGGGGCCTGAAACGTGCTTTTCCTGCACTCACACACCCCTCTGTCATCCCAAAGGTCACAAAAGAAGTTCCTCCTGTCCCACAGGGACACACACAGACTTTTCTAGCTGGTTGAGATTCTAAGCAGAGAACACACAGGTCATTTCCCCAGAGCAGGCAGGCACCTGGTAACTGCTACCTGAACTCCCAGGTGAGCGTCCCACTAGCTGGAAGGAAAAACAAGCATGGAGAATTCACAAAGGCAACATTTATAGAATCCAGAAAAGGCATTTACTTTTTATGCCTTTTAAAACCCAAGACTCCAGGAAACCCTTTGTGCTTCATGATTAAGAGGCTGGGGAGCCCCGAGCCTCCCTGCTAGGAGGTCAGAGTGGAGGTGATTTATGAAGAGTTTATTAAATTCCCAGGGCACAAGATATCTGCCCTGATATGGGAGCTCTGAGAAACAGCTTGAGGCGGGTAGGAGAGTGAGAAATGGATTCCAAATTACTGAGTTCTCCAGCAAGGGAAGCAACTAAAAGAGACCCAAACAGCATCTTCCTTGTGAGCCCAGCCCCCAGGGATTAGGCATCCTAGCCTTACTCACCATCTGTGATGAGTGCTCTACTGGTCAGAACCTTCCCCAGCATGAACTTCAACACGGCCAGGATGCTGCAAAGAATCCCACTTAAAATGGAGACACTGAACAGGAAATCGTCCTGCAAGAGAAAGTTCCAGATTTCAACAGTTCACCTCCTGCTGGAGCAGATCTCCAACCCACTTGCCTTAGAGATAAGCTTTGTTCCAAGTACAAGTAGTCAGTCAGGTATGCTGCCACCAGGTGGGGGTATACTGCATGCTTTCACATCTCAGTTACGTGTCACCAGGAATTGGAAAAAATGCTCAAAAACAGATAATCCCAATTTATATTTACTTAGAAAACCATTATGTATTTATTTTCCTGTAGGAAATTCACCTTCCCACTATTCTGCTAAAATGAGTAGCAGTCATAGATCAATAACAGAGTTGGTCAGAATGCTAAGAACAGCGTCTTCTAAATAGAATTTTCCACAGATAATTCACCAAGCAGTTGACTGAGAATTTTGGAACACATAAACACACCACTGGCCTAATAATCCTTCAACAGAGACAACTGAATTTGCCACAGGGTCAGTTATGGCTGGAGCTACTTAAAACCATATCTTTTCCCCTTAAATTCACACAGGGCAATTGAGACTTCATATAAACATGGGTAGAGAAAATAGCATCTAAAAATATAGTCTGCTACTGACGTTATCTGAACACTTCCTCTAAATTGTTACCTTACTTTTGCAAGCAAACAAGTGAGTCCCATATGCAATAAGTAAGCACCACTATCTCCTGACATTGGGGCCCATCCAGCTCTTCTGCTTCAAGCTCCCATGTGTCACCCCCATGAGACACAGCCTTCAGATTTCCCAATATTAAAATGCACCTGCCAGCAGAACTCTGATGCAGCATCATACATAGGCAAAGAAATCGGCTTTTCCCTACGCATTTTATTAATCAAATTCACAAACCTCGTGTCAGAACCTGGGAAGAGAGAGACAGCCTGCTTCATGTTCAACACTTAACAAAGCCATTTGAAAAACCACTTCACTGGAAACAGGTTATCTGTATAGGGTCAAAGCATCTCCCCGAAAACATGGGTCAATGGCAGTGGTGGTTTTGGCAACCTATGTTCACAAACTCTTCGCTACTCCCCACCCCATCCCCTGCCCTTGAGTTTGGGCTGGACTTAGAGACTCAAATCTAACAGAGAGGATAGAAAGGGAAAAACAGTAGCTTACTAATGGAGAACCCAAGCAGACACCACCTCAGCCCAGTGATCAAGGTTCATATCACCGTCAATAAGTTGTGTTAGTACCCTGTGGCCCCCGATACGATGTGACAAGAAGGGCACTTTACCTCCATGGTGTTCCATCCCCAAATCCATAACCTCATTTTAACTGCAAAACAACATCAAACAAACCCAAACTGAGGGACGGGCTACAAAATACCCGACCACTACGCCTCACGTGTCAAGGTCATGAAACACGAGGAACGACCGAGACTGTCACACACTGGAGACTGAAGGAGATTTGATAACTAAATGCAAAATGGCATCCCGACTGGATCCTCGAACAGAAAAAGGTCATCAGTGGGAAAACTGGGGACATGAGAAGGGAGTCTAGAGTTCTGTGAAGAGCACCGTCCGTCATCCCGCGGTAGAGACGAATGTGCCGCGGCTGTGTGCCATGTTAACAGCAGGGCAGGCTGGATGCAGGGGATATGGGAACTCTGTACTATCTGTAAAACTCTTCTATTAACCTAAAATTCTTTCACATTTAAAAGGTGATTTAAAGTAATCACCTCACTGAAGTTTCACCTCCTCAAATGACCAGTAAGGCCCATCCCAAACCAGGCCTCTTGACAACTCTTCAGTCCTTCCTATGTGGAGGTTACACAGCAGGGGACACAGTGGGAGGGGGTCAGGAGCCCCAGATGGAAGCTCTCTTCATGCAGGGACTCAGCCTAAGTCCAGGAGATAGCACCCACAGAAAATAAACTGAACATGATGCTACCATCTGAGTATGTGTCCCCGCCAAAATTCACACATGGAAACCTCATCGCCAGGGTGATGGTATGAGAAGGGGGGGGGGGGCCTCTGGGAGGTGATTAGGTCGCAAGGACAGAGCCCTCATGAATGGGATGAGTGCCCTTACAAAAGAGGTCCCAGAGAGCCAGCTTGCCCCTTCCACATGTGAGGACACAGGGAGAAGCCACCGTCTTATGAACCAGGAAAAGAGCCCCCACTAGGCACTGAATCTGCCGGCATCTTGTCTTGGACTCCCAGCCTCCAGAACTGTGAGATGGAAGTGTCTGCGGTGTATGAGTCACCCAGTCTGTGGTGTTTAGTTATAACAGCTAGAACTAAGACACCCGACCAAAGAATCGCATGTCAACAGCCCCAGGTGCTAACGGGACTCAGGAAGCACAGGCCGGGATACTGAGGCAGTTAGGAGAGTCAAGAACTTTGAGGCCTCAGATCTGGAGACCCAGTGCTCACTTTGCTTACCCCACGCCTGAATCACCTCTGGCTCCATTCCGTCTCTGTTTGCAAAGCCCTCCTCCCTAAGTTTCCAGAGGTAGAGAAAATCTGTGCTTACCCCATCTAGGCCCCTGGGGCACAGGGGCTGGGCTGTGCTGCCCCACCCTGAGATGCAGCTCCAGAAACGCCACCCACGGCTTTGGTGACCGTTCCTCCATCTCTAAAGGGAGCTTCAGAACCAGGGCTCGGCCGACCCAGCAGCAGGAGTGTGCCAGGCAGGCCTTTGCTCAACTCTAAACTCCACGCCTTACTGGAAACGAACACTTGGATCTCAGTTGCTCCTCTGTAAGCGGTAGTGGGATGCCTACAGCCCCTGGCAGCCGCTGGCAATAAAAGGTAGGAGTTGTTGTTAACGGACCGAAACACACGATCCACACACAAACGTCCTCTACCTGCCGGCCACATCGGGTACTCACGGTGAGCCCCAGCCAAGCCTGGTCAGCATTCTTGTAAGAGACACACAGGAAGCTTGTCACCGAGAAGTAAGTATGCATGGTCAAACAAAGAAACTTCAACTTCCACAAGACCAGGACTGAGCTCCACCGCGGCCTATCAAGGGGCTGTGCGGGAAGCTTCCTGCCCCAGGGAGGCTTCATCTCGGGGGAGCTCTCCATGGACCGGATGGGCCGCGAGGTCCAGCTCCTGGAGGACTGGGGTGGGCTTTCCTGGGGCGAAAAAGTAGAACCACTGGGTGGCAGCTTCAAAGGCACTGAAGCGGGAGCCCCACTTACCAGCTGTGTGACTCTGGGCAGGTCCCTCAACCCCTCCCTCCCTCCACTGTCCTACCTAGAAAGTGGAAAAAACAACAGACCACCTGATGGTGGCCGCACACACTGCGTGCGCAGAGCTCCTGGTGGCCGCACACACAGCGCGCGCAGAGCTCCTGGTGGCCGCACACACTGCGCGCGCAGAGCTCCTGGTGGCCGCACACTGCGCGCGCAGAGCTCCTGGTGGCCCCGCACACTGCGCGCGCAGAGCTCCTGGTGGCCGCACACACTGCGCGCGCAGAGCTCCTGGTGGCCGCATACACTGCGTGCACAGAGCTCAGCTGCAGCCACGCTGCCCGGAATTTCCTTCCTCCGTGGTTCCCGGTTGAAGCTGACTCCCAGAGACACCCGCATGGGCCGTGAAAGGTGGTGAAGCGGCTGGGTGCTGCCACAGTTCAGCCAGACACGTTCCGTGGCTCCAGGGGACCACGGAGTGGTCCGAGTCCAGTGGACTCGCCCAGGGGAGAGCAGGGCAGCACCGGGCCAGTGGATTCTCCCCTCCTGCCGCATCCCCCCGCTCCAGCTTCGCTGAGTCATGAGCCAGGAGTGCATATAGCTCTGTGGCAAAGGCGCCCGCTTCTGCAGGATGCCCAATGTCATGGAGGCTGAGACAGTGAGGGTCACATACAGGTCCAGGCCATTTTCATGGGCGCCAGTTTGTCCTTGGCCCCTCCTCCTGGCTCAGCCTTCTTTCCTGACTGCACGGCTGCTGACTTCAGGCCAACACCACACTCAGAGGCAACTGCCTTACCAGGACATCGGCACCAGCAACCACCACGTGGAATGTCTCATCCCTGCCACAAACCCCTCTTCTGCATCACTTAGAGGGGTCTGCTTCTTTGCCTGAACCCTGCCATAAAACTTCATACGGATGTGTCATGGGGTCAAACAGGGCCCGGTACAGAGTGAATGCTATATTAGTATTGGGAAGCCAAGTTTTTTAATGGAGAGAAGCCGAGATGCAAAAGGCAGGCTTTTTCTGAGCATGGATTATTTCTACCAGCCACCCTTTGCTCCTAGGACTGGCTCTGAGACAGCAACTACCTTTCCCTCTAGAACAGAGTCTGAGGCCATCTCTGAGTGTCACCCAAAGCTGCAGGCTGCAGGTCACCACTGCTGAGTGGATCTGCCTCAGAAACAGATGAACCCTGTGGAGGAACCCAAGAAGGATCCAGGCTGGCACAGACCTGCCAAAGCCCCTCTCCCAAAACCAGCTTTCAATGTCCTAAAAGCTCTGTGATTTCCCTGCCCAGGCCCAGATGGCTCTCCTGTGGTGCATGTGCTCCTCTCTCCACACGGCTCCCACGTTGACTGTTGGCATGAACAGAATGTCACAGAGATGCAGTCAACAGCCTGCTCAAGACATCAGTACCTGGCTGGGCGTGGTGGCTCATGCCTGGAATCCCAGTGCTTTGGGAAGCCGAGGTGGGAAGATCACTTGAAGCCAGGAGTTCAAGACCAGCCTGGGCAACATAGTGAGACCTGATCTCCACAAAAAATATAAATATTAGCCAGGCATGGTGGCGCATGCTTGTAGCCCCGGCTACTCAGGAGGCTGAAGCAGATGGATCACTTGAGGCCAGGAGGTTGAGACTGCAGTGAGCTATAATAGTGCCACTGCACTCCTGCCTGGGCAACAGAGTGAGACTCTGCCTATAAAACTAGGTTTAAAAAGACATCAGTCCCTATTATGGACGAGATGTCTGTGTTCCTACAAAATTCATATGTTGAAGCCCTAACCCCAATGTGACAATATTTGGAGATGGGGCCTTTGAAAGATAATTAGGGTTAGATTAGGTCATGGGGTCGGGGGGACTAGTACCCTTGTAAGAGACTTGTACCTTTATAAGAAAACAGAAGATCTTTCTCCCCACCACCTATGTGCACCAAGGAAAGGCCACATGAGGACACAGTGAGAAGGCAGCCATCTATAACCCAAGGAAGGATCCCTCACCAGATGCTGACTCTGCTGGCACATTCATCATGGACTTCAGTCTCCAGAACTGTGAAGAAGAAATTCCTGTTGTTTAAGCCACCTAGTTGACGACATTTGTCTTTGGCACCCCAAGCTAAGACAGTCTCTAAGTTTAATAAAAGAAAGTTTCTGAGAAGATTCCTTCCGGAGAGTCAGGAAGCCACAGCAGACATGGAGACATGGCTGACAATGAGAAACCATAACATGCGTAGGCTGTACTGCCATTGACTTCTCTCAAGGTGCAGCCACACCTACCATGCCACAGAATTCTCAGCAGTGTCAGAGGGGGCGTCTGACAGAAACAGTTGGAGAGAGGCTAAATGACTTTCCCAGGGTCACTCTGCTAGTGGCAGGACCTGGAATTGCTCCCAGCTGCAAACTGTACCAGGCTGCCTCATCTAAGGCCTCATGATCATCTCTCATGTCCCTAAACAGTGGACTCCGTGAGAACAGTGACAGCAATTTCTTTGCTAGGTATTGAGTTCCCGCTGTTACCAGTACTGTGTCTCTAGAATTTCTCACAGCTGAGTCTTCACTGAATGATGGAAGATTACGACAAAAAGGTTTAAGGAAATTTGCCAATCATTCAGAGCCAAGTATAAATGTACATTAAAGGTAAACTCCACATAAATTTTGTCCATGCTGGCAAGCTCCTTCAACACCTTGTAGTAGCCAAGACCTTTTCTGACCATCTCAAAGCCATAAAAGATTGATATACTTGACAAGACAGAAGTTAAAGCATATTCAGGGGAAAGATCAAATACAAACTAGAAAAAACATTGTCACGAAGGGTTAATCTCCTTACTATATAAAGGGCTCATGAAAATCTAGAAGAAAAAGACCAACAAAGAGAAAATGGACAAAGATATATGTGAGAGACAGTTAAAAATAACATAAATTTTAAACATATGAAAAAGGCTCAAATGTTCATAAAATAAATGAAAGCCAAAACTATAGTAAGGCCCTTTTTATCTAACCAAAAATATCACAAGGCTATGAGAAAACAGTCTCTCATACCATTCTGATTGGTGGCAGTGCAAAATGGTCCAACCTGTACAGAGAACAATTTGACAATTTCTCTGAAAAGTACAAATCTCCCCTTTGAGCAAGCCACCCACTCATGTGAATTTATCTTAGTGCTACACCTGTACGTGCATGCAAATGATGGCACATATAACAGACAAATCCAAAATTAAAGAAGAAGATCATAATACTTTACATAACTGATAGAACAAACTAACAGAAAGTCTGTAAACAGAAGACTTCAACAACATGATCAACCAGCTTTGCCGGACATTTATGGAACATCTATCCTACAAAGGCAGGACACACATTCTTTTTAAATGTAATATTAATGTAGATCACATTCTATGCAATTAAAAAGATATCAACCAATTAAAAAACTGGAATCATACAAGGCATATTCTCTGACAATGGGATTAAACTAGAAATCAGTAACAGGATAATATCTAGAATATTCTAGTATTTGGAAACTGAACAATAAAACAACCCACTTCTTAAAAACTCATGAATCAAAGAATAATTACCAGGGAAATTACAAAATATTTTCAAGTGAAAGAAAGTAGAACAACAGTATATTGAAATTAGTGGTATGCAGCAAAAGCAGTGCTTAGAGGAAATTTTATAGTAAATAATGTACTTAAAAATGTTTAAAAGGCCTAATATCAATGATCTGAGCTTTGCCTTTAAGAAAAAATTAAAAGAAAATCAAATTCATCCCAAAGGAAGGAGAAGGAAAGAAATAATAAACTTATGAGCAGAAATCAATGAGACAGGCCAGGTGTGGTAGCTCACAACTGTAATCCCAGCACTTTGGGAGGCCGAGGCAGGTGGATCAGTTGAGGTCAGAAGTTCGAGACCAGCCTGACCAACATGGTGAAACCCTGTCTCTACTAAAAATACGAAATTAGTTGGGCATGGTGGTACATGCCTGTAATCCCAGCTACTCGGGAGGCCGAGGCAGAAGAATCACTTGAACCCGGGAGGCGGAGGTTGCAGTGACCCAAGATCACACCATTGTACTCTAGCCTGGGTGACAAGAGTGAAACGCCATCTCCAAAAAAAAAAAAAAAAAAAAAAACCCAATGAGACAGAAAATGGATAAACAGTAGACAAGAATCAATAAAACCAAAGACCTTAATAAAGATCGGTAACATAGGATAAACCTCCAGAACTCATCTAGAAAAAAGAGGACACATGTTATCAATATCAGGAATGAGATAAGGCACATCACTACAGATCCAACAGGATCTATTAAGAATTTAATAAGGAAATATAACCAACTTGATGCCAATAAATTTGACAACGTAGAAGAAATGGACAAATCGAAGGTCATTCAAGAAGTAGATAACATGAAGAACCCTGTAGCGATTGAAGACCTTGAAATTGTAGTGAAAATCTTTCTCACAAAACTTCAGGCCCCAATGGTTTTATTGGCAAATTCTGCCAAACATTTAATCATTTAAAGGAGAAATAACCAATTCTAAAACATTTCTTTCAGAAAAAAAGATAAAGAAGAAACACTTCCCAATTTATTTCTGAGGCCAGCATTACTATGACACTAAAAGCAAAAGAATCATAAGAAAACTACAGACCAATAGCTCTCATGAATCAGACTTAAAAGTCCTCAACGAAGTATCAGCCACACAAATTCAGCAATATATAAAAAGGATAATACAACATGACCAAATGGGGTTTACCCTGGGGAAACAAGGTTGATTAAACATTCAAATATCAATCAAAGCAATTTCCCATATTGACAGAACAAAAAGAAAGCCCATATAATCATCTCGATAGAAGTAGAAAAAGCATTTGATGTGTCAAATGTGTCACTACCCACTCATGGAGAAGGGAAAGAAAAAGGGAGGAAGGAAAAGACTTCTCAGCACTCTAGGAATAGAGAGGAATTTCCTCAACATGATAAATGGTTATCTAGGAAAAACCTACAACTAATATCAACCAATGGTGAAAAAAATGAATGTTACTCCTAAGATCAGGAAAAAGGCAAGGACATCTACTTACATTACTTCTATTTGACACTGATTAGGAGGGACTAGCCAGTATACAGATAGAAAAGAAAGAAGTAAAACCATTTTTATTTACAGACTGCATAATTTTCTATTTTGAAAATCCTCAGTAATTTACCACCCCTCCCACATAGAAAATGTACTTATTAAAACTATAAATGAGTTTAATAAGACTACATACCAAGTTAGTAAGTAAAACTCAACTGTATTTCTGTACACTAACTAGAAATATGGAGTTTTTGGAAACACTATTTAAAGTAGTATAAAAATACTAAATACTCAGTGATAAATTTTACATGTAATACCTGTGCACTGAAAACTACAAAATATTACGGAGATAAAAGATTTTAGTACATGGAAAGATATACTATGTTCAATTATTATTAAAACATTAGTCCTCCCCAAATTGATCTGGATGCAAAAGCCACCCTAAGCCAAATCCCAGCAGACTCTTTTAAAGAAATAAAAATGGACAAGTTGATTTTAAAATGTATGTGTAAATGAAAGGGGCTTACAATAACCAAAGTGATTTTGAAAAAAAACAAATTTGAAAGGTTTACACAAAGCCTCTCCTTATTTGATTTATGAAATAAGTCATTTCCAAACTGATTATAAAGCTATTGTAATCAAGAAGTGATACTATCATAAAGTCAGACATACAGATCAACAGAACAAAATAGAAAGCCTAGAAATCAGCCCACTCTCAGATGTAGTCATTTAGTTTTAGACAAAAGCACAAAAGCAATCCAGTGGAAAATGTAAACCCTTTACAACTAACAGCACTGGAACAATTGGATATATGTATGGAAAGAAATAAATCCTGATCCTTATTTCACACTATATATAAATTTTAATTTGAGATGGACTGTAGATCTCAAAGTGAAGCTAAAACTGTAAAACTAAATTATGTATGAACTTGGGTTAGGCAAATTATTTCCTATGACAAAAAATAAGCACTAACTATTAAGAAAACTGCGATAAGTTAGACTTTATCAAAATTAAAACTTTTGCTCCTTGAAAGACTATTAAGAAAATGAAGGCAAGCCATGATACAGAAAAAAAAAGTAAAACATATCTGAGACAGAACTGGTATCCAGAATATTTAATAATTTCTACATCTCAGTAAGAAGAAAACAGATGACTCAATTAAAAAAAAAAGGCAAAAATTGGAACACTTTACCATATAAGATGTAACAACAGCAAATAAGCACAAGGAAGGATAATCAACATTATTGGTCAACAGGGAAAAGTACATGAAACCACTGTAAGTGACCACTACATACTCATTAGAATCACCAAAATTAAAAAAAAGAAAACACATAATACCAAGTATGTGAGGATGTGGAGCAACTGGAACGCTCATATGTTGCTGGTGAGAATGTAAAATGGTATAGTCATTTTGTAAAAGAGATGGCCATTCCTTGTGAAATTAAATACAGACTTACCATAGGATTCAGCAATTCTACTCCAAGAGAAATGAAGGCGTATGTCCACATGAAGACTTCACATCAATGTTCTCAGCTGCTAATTTCATAATAGTCAAAAACTGGAAATAACCTAAATGTCCAACCACTGGTGAATGGAACAAATTGTGATCTGTCCAGACAACAGAATATTACTCAGCAATAAATAAGAATGAACCACAGATATGTTCAGCAAGAATAGGGCTGCATTTCAAAAGCATTATGCTAAATAAAAGAATATAGACACAAGAGACTAAATACTGAATGATTTCATTTATATGATGTTGCAGAAAAGGGAACCTATAGTGACAGAAAGCAGATTAGCTGGGGAGAGGAGGTGATTAATGACTGCAAAGGGGAAGGAGAGATCGTTTTGAGGATGATGGAAATATTCTATATCTTCATTGTGGTGGTAGTTCTGGAACAATACACATCTGTCAAAACTCATCAAATTGTATACTTAAAGGGTGAATTGTATGTACATTATATCTCAATAAAACTAATTTTAAAAATAATACTATCTCAGAGATTCCTAGGTAATAATTACTGACATTTACATAATTCAGCTTATGCACGTAAGCTGGTATGATCATGTACATTGTAATGTTCATAATGTTCCTAATGTCCATTATTGGAATGTAACGTAAAGGACACAGATCAAACCAGAGTCACTGTGAAGATTAAATCAGAGGCTTAGAGGTCAATGGTGGAACATGGACCCAGAGGGCTGGCTTTTAAGTCTCAGGAGCTTCCTATAGATGTGGGTAAACACTTCTTTTTCTAGACGTCTCAAGTGTTTCATCCTCTATTAAGCTTTTCCTGACAGCCCATCAGTGTTCTCACTGACCCTGTAGTATGGCCTGCAGAAGCCTGGGTTCTACATGATTATCATCACTGCCATGCCTCATGTTCAATTCAACTTAGTGAACCCCAGTTGAGTGCCTTCTGTTTATTCCTTCGACAAATTTCCTCTTTATCATCAACTTCTCTGGAAAACCTTGTCTGACTCTCCAGGCTGAGTAGGAACCCTTTGCCCACTGAAGATTGCACACCACACCTACGTTTAGCACTTGCTGCAGCATCTTGTAGTCTTTGGCTCACCCACCCCTTTCTTATCTGCCTGTGAGCTCTATGTCAGGGAGAACGTTGTGTTGCTCATTTGTTGTCCAGCGCATGCCCAGTGTCAGTTGCACTGCTGGCTCTGACAGAGCACTTGGGAACCACTATGCAGGAGGCTCTGGGTGAATTTCTAGGGAGACTGACATAAATGTGATACCATTGTACTCTCAAGGAACTTACAACCTAGTTAGGGAGATAGACACACAAGCCACTAACTGTAACATGGTGTGATCTGTTTGTTTAAAAGCTGTGGCAGAGAAATGTCCTACGTTGGAGTGAATAGGCAGCATGGTATATACATGATGTGCACGGTGGAATTTGGTAAGTTCTTCCTTTCAGGAACCGTCAGTTTGCTAACCTGGACTTCATGAGAGTGTTTAGTATATATCATAGCCATGTGGAATGGGAAATTTCTGGACAATCTAAATACTTCAATCAAGAACATCAGTAAAGATTCAGTGAGCACCAGTGTATAGGCTGAAGTGTTTTACAAGAAGCAAAGAGTAAGCACAGCTTTTGCTTTTAAGATAGTAGCCTTCAGATAAGAAAATATACCATGAAGGCCTAGAAAGTAAGATTTTTTAAAAAAAGAGAGCAAGAAAGAAAATATTGGATAAGCACCAACAAGGAAGTCTGTGATGAATTGTCAACCCAAGGTCATATCTATTGAAATGGAAGAGCATGGACCTCATAGCACTTTTCTGTCCCTCCCATCCCACAGAATGGTGAAGCTGCACAAGATGTGGAATGGACAGGCTTGTTGACGGTTTGGCTGTTTGTCCTCTCCAAATCTCATGTTGAAATGTGATTCCAAATGTTGGAGGTGGGGCCTGGTGGGAGGTGACTTGATCATGGCGGCAGATTCCTCATGAATGGTTTGGCACCATCCTCTTAATAATGGGATTATTATCAAGTTATTTCGTGCGAGATCTGATTGTTTAGAAGTTTGGAATGTCCTTGCTCCCACTCTTGCTACTGCTCTTACCGTGTGATTCCTTGGCTTTGCCCTTTACCTTCTACCATGATTGTAAGCATCCTGAGATCCTCATTAGAAGCCCAGCAGATGTTGGTGCCATGATTATACAGCCTGTAGAACTATGAGTCAATTAAACCTATTTCCTTTATAAATTACCTAGCATCAGGTATTTCCTTATAGCAACACAAAGAATGGCCTAATACAGAAAATTAGTACCAAGAATGGAGTGTTGCTATAAAGATACCTGAAAATGTGGAAGCAGCTTTGGAATTGGGTAATGGGCAGAGGTTAGAAGAATTGGGAGGGCTCAGGAGAAAACTGGAAGATAAGGGAAAGTTTGGAATTTCTTAAGGACTGTTAAATAGTTGTGACCAAAATGCTGATAAAAATATGGACAGTAAAGGCCAGGCTGAAGAGGTCTCAGACAGAAACAAGGAAGTTATTGGGAACTGGAGTGAAGATCGCCCATGTATACCTTAGCAGAGAACTTGGCTGCCTTGTGTTTGTGCCCTAGGGATCTGTGGAAGTTTGAACTTAAGAGTGATGACTTAGGGTATGTGGTTGAGGAAGCTTCTAAGCAGCAAAGCATTCAAGAGGTGGTATGGCTGCATCTAACAACCTACCATCAGATGTGGAAGCAAAATAGTTAAAGTTGAACTTAAAAGGGAAGCAGAGTGTTAAAAATTTGGAAAATTTGCAGCCTGGGCCTGTGGTAGGGAAGGAATCCAAACAGCCTGTGGAGCAACTCCTTGCTAAAGAGATTAGCAGGACTGAAAGGGAGCCAGGTGTTAATAGCCAAGACAATAGGGGAAAAGGCCTTGAAGGCATTTGAGAAATCTTCAAGTCAACCCCTCTCATTACAGCCCCAGAGGCCTCAGAGGGAGGAATCATTTCAGGATCCAGGCCCAGGGCTCTTACTGCCTTATGCAGCCTTGGGATACTGCTCCCCTCATCCTGGGGTGGAAGGGGTCAGTTCTGGGGATTAGTGCCCTTCCTCATAAGAGAGATCCCAAAGGACTTCCTTGCTTCTTCCCCAGGGGAGAACACAAGTGAGAAAACAGCCATCGATGAACCAGGAAGCCAGGCCCTCACAAGACACCAAATCTGCTGGTGACTGGATCTTGAACCTCCCGACCTCCAGAACCATGAAAGATCCACTTCTGTTGTTTGTAAGCTGCCCAGTCTATGGCATTCAGTGATAGCAGCCTGAATGAACTAAGACAGTCCTGCAGCTGAAACTTCTGGGAAGCAGAGAAGATGCCACCTCACCCTTCTCCCAACATGCCCCCTACATTCCAGACTGTGTGGGACAAAAGCCAATGACAAGTCCATCTGAGTGGAATGTCTTTTTCCAAGAGCTGGTAATGCTCGGATTTGAATTTTCCAACTTCATTGCCCCAAAGTGTGAAAAACAACACCTTTACCCTATTGAACAAAATGCTTATACAGGGATTCCAAGAACCTGACAGACCCCTGGGGTATAAAAAGCATTACATCCCAAATGTTTTGGTGTATGCCAATACTGATCCTGTCATCTCAGAGAGCGAGTCGTGGAAACACACAGCCCTGGGGCCCCAAATCTGACCCCACAGACAAGGGCGAGCATCCCTTCTGCACAAGCATGGGGGGATCTTAAAATCATACAGCATTAGAAAGGATAAAGGGCTTCGGGGGCATCTAATTCATGCCACAGGTGATGAAACTGAGGCACACTGAGGCTCGCAAAAAGGGGGTGACTCCCCCAGAGACAGCAGAGAGACAGTGACAGAGCTGTGTCCCAAGCTCAGGGCCCCCAACCATCCTCCAGCTCTGCCTAGGAGGCCTGACGCTTCCCACCCCGCTGCTTCCACTTCTCTCAGCCAGGCTGGAATGTGGCGAAAGCCACAGGCCTCATTTCAGGATTCAAAAGCAATTAGGGGAGAGCTGACAAAGTCTGATCTGGGTGAGGATTGTCATGCTGACCCGTGATGTGGGTTATTGTACTCTAGCTCAGGAGATCATGGTCAGCCAGACCAGGTCAGCTTTTCTCCTGGAAGACAACAGCCCCTGCACTGCCCCACATGCAGTCTTGCAAGCTGGTGGATAAGTGTACCCATGACCTGGTGTACAGTATGAGACACAGTCTTTTCCAGCTCCTTGCAGAAAAGCCAAATCCAACCAAACCAGCTGGATAAAGGGGACTCCTCTGCCCTCACCTCTTAACACTCTCCCTTTCTCTCACTCTGCTCCAGCCGCCCTGGCCTCCTCTCTGTTCCTCAAGCACGATGGGCAGGCTCCTACCCCAGGGCCTTTGCACATGCTACTCTCTCTGCTTGGAGGTTCCACGTAGCCACAGGGCTCACTGTGTCATCTCTCTGCTCAAGTGTCAGCTTCTCAGTGAGGTGGTCCCTGACTGCAATCACTCCTCACCCCCTGATCTTCTTTTTTTAATGCACTTTTCACATTTATACACATATGCTTAAATTTAAAATTCATAAAACTGAGCACTCTGTTCCTCATTTGATTAGCCACAATTAAGTGCTCAATATGGCTACTGGCTATCATACTCAAGAGTGTAGACATAGAACATTCCCATGGCCACAGAAAGTTTTATTAGATTGCACTGATTTAGGAACAAGTTGGTTTTTCCCTCTGACCTTGGGATAAAGCAGTCAGTGGCTAGAAAGTGGTGCAGACAATTGAAGAACGGGAGCCGTGGGAGACAATGACCTGGCAAATGGTCAAAAAGGAGTTAGGCAAGGAGAGGGGACCTGGGATTTAGCGATCACAGGAATAAAACTCAATGTGATTGACTAACACCCTGCCTCCAAAATGTACCTAGGGATTAAGGTTTTTTAATTATTATATACTTTTTTATTGAGGTGTAATTAGCATACGATAAAGGTATAGATTTTAGATGCTGAATTTGATAAATTCTGTCAATGGCAACACCTGTTTAACCATCCCCAAAACAAAACAGAATATTTCCATGACCCCCGAATTTCCTTCACATCCCTTTCTCAGCCCCTTGCAACCACATTCTGACTACAATCACTATGGATTAATTTCTTCTACTCTTGGATTTTATATAAGTGGAATCACATAGTATGAATTTTTTGGGGGGTGGGGCTTAGACTTCTTTCATCAACATCATGCTTTTGAGATTCATCCATCTTGTTGCAGGTATCAGCTGTTGATTCTGTATCATCCTGGCGTCCTACTCTAGCGACTTGTTTCACGGCCCTCCCCCAACAGGTTTATTATAATTCCATCTAAATGCTTCCCGTCGACACCAGGTGATATGGTTTGGCTGCGTCCCCACCCAAATCTCATCTTGAATGGTCCCATGTGTTGTGGGACAGACCTAGTGGGAAGTAATTGAATCATGGGGGTGAGCCTTTCCTGTGCTATTCTCCTGGTAGTGAATGAGTCTCAAGAGATCTGATGGTTTTATAAAGGGAAGTTTTCCTGCACAAGTTCTCTTATCTGCTGTCATGTGAGATGTGCCTTTCACCTTCTGCCATGATTGTGAGGCCCCCCCAAGCCACGTGGAACTGTAAGTCCATTAAACCTATTTTTCCCAGCAAATCACCCAGTCTCAGGTATGTCTTTATCAGCAGCATGAAATGGACTAACATACTAGGCTTTTGTTGATGCCAGGACAGGGGAAGGAATAGGAGGCGGGAAGCTGATGGAGTCTAATGCCCCCCCCATTATGTAGGAGACCATCTCCCTTCATGACATCTGCACATTCAGGTCCAAATATCAGAGTGACATGAGCTGAAATGAAAGTGCTGTGAGAACCACCTCTCCCATCAAAGTCTACAAGCAGCCTTGAAGATGGCTGGTCCACTCACAGAGCAAGACCTCAGGGGTCAGGATGTCTCAAGGCGACCTTCCACCTCCTCCACCGTGCTCAGCAGGAATGAACCCCACCATCTCTCCCCATCACTCCCACCTCATACTCCACACACCAAAATGGAGGTGGTGGTGAGAATGAGCATCTGTACATAAAATTCCACCTCCTGATTAATTTTCATCTTCAAAGAAAATGTTTCTAGCTGGTCATCAGCCAACGGCAGTTTCCAACATTGTAATACCAAGTTTCTCTGTCCTCCTCGCCACCACCCCCCCCCCCATTTCCCATACAGTCTCATCTCAAAGATAAGACGAGGATGAGTTTGTATTAATGGTGTTGCTCACAGAAAAATCTTGTGTAGAAATAAAATGTTTTTCTGCAGGGTCAGTTCTCACTTCCTACTGTAAGCTTATTCCTTACCAAGGGTGACACCAGCAGTCAGAAACCCAGGTCACAATGAACTGTGGCCACTAACACCGAGCAGAGACCGTATCTGAAATCCCAACCCACTCCTTTCCCCAAAGACCAACACTTTCCTTTTTCATGAGATGTGAGCCAGCAAGGAGAATAGGAGGCTCGCTTGCTTATGCCTGCAAAAAGGCGTCCTTTGCCTTCCTAATGAGGACAAATGCAAGCCATCCTGACACTACATGTGTTAGAGTATTACCCAGGGAAATGCTAATGCTGGCTGAATAATAAATGAATATTGATTTATGGCCCCAGGTGAAATTGAAACAGTCACTCTTGTCTTGAGAACTTTTCATCACCACCCTCCCTGCCCCCAACCAGCAGATGAGAAAAGCTGGCAGATGTAGAGGAAATTGCGCCAAGCCTGAGCCCTCCATTTCCCCTGGTTATTAAATTATATTGACAAATTACCATGGATTCACATTCAATGGCTTCACAATTTTTAAATTAGCATCAGACCATTTTGATGTCTGGAGGGTCAAGAGTTGGTGTTTAGACAAGCAGGCCAGCAGCCAGAAAGTTCCCCAGCCAAGACACATCAGGGTCGTCAGTGGGCTTCCTGGCAGACTGCGGCACCCTGGTCTCCGACATTTTCTGGCCGGCTCGCCAACCTGCCAGGTGAGGCCCTGCAGAGCACCAGGAAGGGAGCAGACAACCAGCTCCAGGGTCACCACGAAGCTGAGGCTGGTGGGATCACAGGAAGCCACAGCAAAAGGTAAGGCAGCAGCAGCTGAGGGCTACGACGACCTCCATGACAATGAGGGCACTCTGAGGCGCTTGGCTGCCTCTCCAAGCCATAGCCCAGCTTCTGGTCAAGGAAGCACCATCAGTTTGCTGTTTTCTGATACAAGAGAAGGAATCAGAGTCTTAAGGACAAACCATCCAATCCCTGAAGGTTGCCATGGAATCTGAGATGAGCCACCCTGGTTGAGCTCACACACCTTCCTCCCTGGTGACCGTCGGGCATTTAAAGGACCAAGCACAACATCCCCTCAACAAGCCCCTTGCAACACGGAGGCACTGCCGTTCCTGAGGAGCTCCGCTCCGTGACGGAAGGAGGACCTCTGGCTGCCTGCTTCTGCTCCCTGCACTGGTCTGAACACCACACCAACACCCCAGCATCCAACTAGAGTTCCTTAAGTAACAATAACAACAGCACAAGCCCATACTATTTATTCAACGCCCATCAGAGATGAGGCTCTCTTCCAAATGTTTAATAAATGATTCCATTTTATTTGAAACATAACTGTCACAAGATCCCTGCGAGGTGGAAATTACAACCCTAGAAAAGTTAAATAACACTCTCCCCAGCCTTCAGGTCACCCAGCTAGTCAGAGATGCTGAAGGCATTCAAGCCCGCACCTGTCTGGCCTAAAGTCCACTGCCCTTTACACTTAAAAAGACATGTACGATGCTTTTTGAATGTTGTCTGATGGCCCTGAATTTGAACAGGAAGCCCAAAATGACAGATCAGAGAAAACACGATTTTTGAGCTTATTAACAATTTTGGGCCAGGCATGATGGCTCACGCCAGCAATCCCAGCACTTTGGGAGGCCAAGGTGGGCAGATTACCTGAGGTCAGGAGTCTGAGACCAGCCTGGCCAACATGGCAAAATCTCATCTCTACAAAATACAAAACACAAAAAAATTAGCTGGGCATGGTGGTGTGCCTATAATCCCAGCTACTAGGGAGAGGTTGAGGCAGGACAATCACTTGAACCCGGAAGACGAAGGTCACAGTGAGTGAGATCGAGCCACTGCACTCCAGCCTGGGTCACACAATGAGACTCCGTCTCAAAAGAAAAATTTGGTTTTTTGGCAAAACCAGGACTGAAGGACATGAGTCCCACTCAGGGTCTGAGTGCCTAGCACAACGCATGCAGGAAAAAAAAAACACCCTCACCAAGGCGAATAACGAAATTCTCAGAACACTGAGGACAAACAGAAGATCTTACAAGCTCCAGAGAGAAAATACAGGGTTTTTTTTTTTTTTTTCCCTCTCTCTTTTAAACAAGGGATTATTAGAATGGCATTAGTCATCTCAAAAACATTAGAAATTACAAGACAGGCTGAGCACGGTGGCTTACACCCATAATTCCAGCACTTTGGGAGGCTGAAGAGGGAGGATTATTTGAGCCCAGGAGCTCAAAACCAGCCTGAGCAACACAGCAAGACCCTATCTCTAGGAAAAATTAAAAAAAAAAAATTAGCCAGGCATGGTGGCATATGCCTATAGTCCCAGCTTCTCAGGAGGCTGATGCCCCTGTGTGTGTAACTGACGTATATATTCATGTATTAGGAACAGGGAACACAAAACCTAATGCAAGAAAGGAAAAGACAAATCACTGGAGACTACAGGGCTCAGCTATGAATAACAATTACAACAATAACGACAACGTTAAATCTTGATCTAACCAAAATAACACGTAACTATACTGGAAAGAGAGGTAACCGGGCAATGGGGGAATGGTTAAAGGGCCAACCAGAGTAGGAAGTTCATAAATCATGCTGATAACAAAATTCAAGCAGCAGCAACCTGCACGTGCTACTTAGAGGTGTGGAGGTTGAAAAGAGTTATAAATGGTTGCTCTACGAGGGAGTTACTTTTTATAATAAGCCTTGTAGAACAAATGGCTATTCAAATTATATATGTGACTAACTTGGATAAAAACAAAAACTTGGAAAATATTTTAGGACAGTAATTTCTGGCTGTATCAATCAGTTCAACCACAGAAAGAGAACCAGTGAGAGACACACAGGTGCTCCTTGACTTACAGTGGGGTTATGTCCTGATAAACCCATCGTAATTTGAAAATGCTGCAAATTAAAAATGCACTTAATACACCTAATCTACTGAACATCCTGGCTTAACCTAGCCTAAACGTATCCAGAACACTTACATCAGCCAACAGTTGGTCAAAATCATCTAACCCAAAGCCTGTTTTATAATCAGGTATGGAATATCTCATGTAATACATTGAACACTGTACTGAATGTGAAACACAGAATGGTTACATGGGTCCTTGAAGTATGTTTCTGCTGAATGCATATCACTTCCACATTCTTGTAAAACTGAAAAATCCTAAGCAGAACCATCATAAGTTGTGGACCATTTGTAGATTCAGAAACGTATTACAAGGAGTCGGCTTGTGGGATTGTGGGAACTGGCTAGGTGAGTCTGAAGTCCATAGGCCCAACCAGCAAGAAGGGCAGGCGGGGGTTTTCAGAGGCAAGCTGAAGCTGCTGCCCTAGGCACAACTTCTTCTTCCTCCAGGAAACCTCGTTCTGTTTTTAGGGATTTCAACTGACTGCATCACGCTCACCCAAATTATCAAGGATAATCTCCTTTACTTAAAGGCAACTGGTTATAGATGTTCATCGCACCTGCAAAATACCTTCAAAGCAACATCCAGCTGAGTGTTGGAGTGAATAACCAGGGATACATGCCCCTCACACTGGGTAGCACACTGTGGCCTGCTCCATGAGAAAGTCCCCTTGAAAGCACTTATTGGCCACCAGGCCTGAAGAATCCTCTGAACTCTCAGATTTGTACCTATCAGGGCTCCCTCAGAGGTCCTCACATGGCAGGGTGTAAGTTAGGCCAGAATCTGCAAACCACACCTAACACCTAAAAATACAACATGGAGAAGCTCTATGCAGAACACCCTTCATGCAAAATACCTTTGCCAGCTCCTTACATAAATGAATATTTCATCTGCCTTCATTTAAAAATAAAACAGAAAAAAGAATTAAGTGCCAACAGCTAAAACCAAAAAGATAAACATAAAGCTCATTTACCTGCCCTCAGAACCGAATGTGAACAAAATAAAAGGAAGGCACTACAACAGATGAGAGCTTAGATCTAGAAAACAAACCAAGAGGTCGGATCCACAGAATCAAACACAATTTCTTCGAAAAGACTAGGACATACAAACTTTGGGCAAGGTTGCTTGAGAGAGAAAGCAAGAGCACAAGTAAACACCATCAGCAACAAAACAGGGCATCTAAATACAGATGGATTTGAGATTTTACAAATCACAAGTAATATGAGCAACTTTGATAAATTCGAAAACCTAAATAAAATGGATATTGCTACAGAAACAAAATTTGAAAATTCTTACAAAAACAAACTATAAAATATACTGGATCTTCAAAAAGTAACAGGCCCAGTTTTACAGATAAATTCTACTAAAACTCAAAAGAACAGATAGTTCTTACATTAGAATCAGTACACCAGAGCACAGAAAAGTGGAAAAGCTGCCTAGTTCATTATACGTGGTACAAAGAACAAGAACTTTAGACCAATGTTACTTAAAAGCACAGATGCAAAACGCCAAACAAAATAGTAGGTTGAGTCCAGCAATAGACTGAAAGAATAATACTCTTTGACCAAAGAGGGTTTATCCCAAGAATTCAGAGATGCCTCATCAGAATATCAATTAATTTGAAATAGTCACATCTTAAAGGAAAGCAAAATCTCAGTATAAACAGAAAAAGTATTCAAAATTCAATACCTATATATATAACCAAACAAGCAAACCTCTTAGCAAACAAATAGAAAAGTCTCTCTAAACCCAGCAACAAACCACTTTTGGTAACGAAGTTATGAAGCCCTTCTGTTACAGTAAGAACCAACAGAAGGGTATAGGATAGCACCCTTACCACCAACACTATATTGAAAATCTTGGCTAATAAGAAACAAAAAAGGAAATAATACAGAATTTGAAAAGAGAAACAAAGTGGCATTATATAACATATCTGAAATAATCCATTGATAAGAATAAAACTAATTTTTAAAAAGTCAGCAAGGTTGCAGATTAATGAGAACAATATTCAAGTATCATTAGCTTTCTTATGCAGTAATAATTGAGAAAATTAATTAAATACAAACAATAGCAATAAAACTCACAAAATATAAAGGAATTACCCTGATAAAAATTTCACCAAAGGACATAAAAGAAAACCTTAACAGAGAAAGATGAAATGGAAGGGAGGATTCAACAGTTAAAACAAGTCAATTCTCTCAGAATTAATAAATTAAATGCAACTTCACAAACACCCCAAAAGGATTTTTCGTTAAACTTGGCAAACTAGTTTTGAAATTCGTATGGAATACTACCAGTGCAATGTTAGTCAAAACCACTTTGAAAATCCAAGAAAAGATGGTGACCAAACATTAAGACTCACTGTAATTACAGGAATTTTAGAGTATGATTCTAGAACAAAATGGACCCATGCATCCACAGAATGGAATGGCAAGTCCAGGGACAGCTGTGCACCTATAAGAACATGGCACTTGATGGAGGTGGCCTTTGAAATCATCTCGGGCAAGTTGTATATTCATCTGAGAAAAAGAAAAACCAAATTGGATCCCTACCTCATACCAAACACAAATTCTAGATGAATTACAGATCTAATTTTAAAGTCTAACCTTTAATATCTTTTAAAAGATAATATAGGTATATATCTTCATGGCATCAGGGCAATAGACCTTCTTAAACCTCTATATCCTCCCTTGCCAAACAAAAATAAACCACCACAAACTCCCATTAAAAAAAATTGATAAATTTGATCACACCAAAATGGAAAGGGTGGGAAGATTTCTAATAGCAACAGATAGACAATATTAAAAGAAAACTAAATATTAGGAGAAATTATTTGCAATGTGCATATGTGATGGTTAATATTGAGTGCCAACTTCATTAGACTGAAGGATGCAAAGTATTCTTCCTGGGTGTGTCTGTGAGGGTGTTTGCAAAGGCGATTAACATTTGATCTTGAACTTCTGATCTCAGATGATCCCCCTGCCTTGGCCTCCCAAAGGAAAAAGAGATTAACATTCGAATTAGTGGACTGGGAGCAGAAGACCTAATCAGCAGGCAGAAGAAAGTGAAAGGAGTGAACTTGCTGAGTCTTCCAGCCTTCATCTTTCTCCCTTGAACTTGCTGGGTGCTTCCTGCCCTCAAACATCAGACTCCAAGTTCTTCAGCTTTTGGACTCCTGGACTTACATCAGTGAACTGCCAGGGGCTCTCGGGCCTTCAGCCACAGACTGAAGGCTGCACCATCGGTTTCCCTACCTTTGAGGTTTTGGGACTCAGACTGGCTTCCTTGCTCCTCAGCTTGCAGCTGGCCTACTGTGGGACTTTACTTGTGATCATGTGAGTCAATACTCCTTAATAAACTCATTTTCATATACACACATTTCCAATTAGTTTCAGTAATCCTATTGAAATGGGCTATCTGATCATCCCAGGCCCTTGTGGGGGTTGAGAGATTCTGAGACCAAGATGAACTAAACACAGGGAGAGTCAGAACATGGAAGCCAGGCTGACTGTGGGTGCTTGTGAATGTTTGGTATGAGGTAGGGATTCAATTTGGTTTTTCTTTTTCTCAGATGAATATACAACTTGCCCAAGGTCCCTCTAGAGAACCCTGACTAATACAACACAGAACAAGACTGGTACCTGGAACATATATAAATAACTCCTAAAAACCTGTGAGAAAAAGATAACAATAGATAAATGGGCAAAAAATATAAAGCAGCAATTTATAAAAGAGGAAACATAAAAAGTCAGCAGATGCATAAAAACATAATCAACTTCACCAATAACCAAGGGAGAGCATATTAAAGTGAGATACCATTTTCCACCCATTAGTCTGGAAAATTGTGATAAGTTTGAAAATATAAAGTGTGGTAACATTCTGAGAACATGAACTAGGGCAGCCACACTAAAGGGCACATGGCAAGATCTATAAAATGAAACATGGGCATACTGTACGATCCAAAATCCATGTTTACCCTAGAGAAACACCATCCACATATGGTACACACTACCATGAGAGTATGACAATGTTCATTCTAACAATGCTGGATAAGAAACTGGAAACTACCCAAATGTCCATCAACTGGGGAATGCCTAAAGCACATACATTTATATGATGACCAATTCACATTATAAATATTATAGATCTTAAGACTATGTTGAGTAAAAAAGTTGCAGTGTGGGCCGGACGCGATGGTTCATGCCTGTAATCCCAGCACTTTGGGAGGCTGAGGTGGGTGGATCATCAGGTCAAGAGATCAAGACCATCCTGGCCAACACGGTGAAACCCCGTGTCTACTAAAAATACCAAAATTAACCGGGCGTGGTGGCAGGCATTGTAGTCCCAGCTACTCAGGAGGCTGAGGCAGGAGAATCATTTGAACCCGGGAGGCAGAGGTTGCAGTGAGCCGAGATTGCACCACCGCACTCCAGCCTGGTGATAGAGCAAGATTCCATCTCACAAAAAAAAAAAAAAAAAAAAAAAAAAAAGTTGCAGTGTGTTATGTGCAACATCCCTCCATGGAATAACCCACAATGTTATAGTTCCTATATGATTATGTATCATACAATAATTGAGGGTAATGGTGAAAGGGGTCATATTTATGCACATGGGCTGCCTCATCCGCACATCATCTGTTCACATTCATCATCTCCACAGCACAGAGGGCATATGAAGTTCAGACTATGAATGAGGGTGAATAGTTTGGGACAAGCCCCTTTTGCCGTCTCTTTCTCTTCCACAGGGGTGTAAAAATGTCCACAGCAAGGTCCCAGGCAGCCTCTGTTGGGGATTCCCTGAAAGATAAACTCCTCCTGGTTATACCCTTTCCTAAGTGCGGTACTAGCTTACTGCCTGCTACAGCCAATGGCCACGTGCACGTGTGAATTCACTCAGCAAACCTTTATTGAGTTCCCACCCCATGCCAGGTCCCATATCAGGTGCTTTGTTGAACAGCGAGTCTAGTCCTCCAAGAGTTTACAGTCTCTTTTGAGAGACAAGAAGACAAACAATTACAATGCAGTGTGCTGAGCTACTCCAGCATGAGGTGTCATCAGAGCGCCACCAGCTGGGTGATGTTTGGGGCATTCAAAATGGGGCGGGGGGCAGGGTTAGCTAAACTCGATGGCTAGCAGGCCAAAGCCAGTGACAACACGATCTCTCACCAGCGGTGGTGGGGAAGTGTCGAGGACCACAGCACTTCACAGCTGTTTCTTCTTACAACCCTCTCTGAATACAGCCTCCCTCTTCAGAACAGCCAGCGCTACAGATGAGCAAGAAGCGGTTCCAGGGGTCCCTCCTGAACACAACTGACCACAAGCAGCCACAGTCAGCCTGGCTTCCATGTTCTGACTCTCCCTGTGTTTAGTTCATCTTGGTCTCAGCATCTCTCAGCTCCCACAAGGGCCTGGGATGATCAGATAGCCCATTTCAATAGGATTACTGAAAAGTGAAGAATTTTTACTCAGTTTTCCAAAATTACTTCCCAAAAAAGCATCGAGTGTTTCCCTAACAACTTTGGTAACAAATACTCATATGCTGGTCACAGGGCAGAAAATTCCCAAGGGACTGCATGGCTCCTATGATAGATGGAGGCTGGAACACATGTCATGTAGAGGGGGCCCTCATGACTGCCAGAGCTCATAGCTGCCACTTTGCTGTGCTAGGATGTATTGTGTACACCACATAATCAGGAATATTTCAGAGCTTGGGAAATAAAACAAAGCATTCAGTATGATTCTCTCCATTAGCTAGACAATCAACAAAACCACCAGAAATGTTATGAGGATCATGTTGTTCATATTATACTTAGGAAACTCGATGAAAAAAAAATATTTTCCTTAAACTGTTAAACACCTTTTAAAACATCTCCTTTCTTTAAAAGATAGGAAGGTGTTCTCAAAACCTTACAGGGAGAAAGAAGAGCTAAGTTAGTTTGTTTTCACATTCCAGACAGAAAAATGAATAGCGAAAGATTCAGTCAGTGACCCAAGGTCAAGTAGAGAGGCATTTCAAGAGCAAAGCACTCAGCCTTGATACTCCCATACCCATCTCTGACGAACACCAGAGTCCTGAAATACACAGATGCCTCTAGAGCAGGCTGACGGCTAGAGAGATAAGCGTGTCTCCCTCGCCCCACTCTCTTCTCCATTTTTCTTTCCCTAACCCAGCACCCCACTAGGATAAGTCTCCAAGGCCCACTGGGGTGGGGAGTTCACCCCATTCAGTAGAGTATGGAAAAGTCCTAGACTTGGAGTTTTCTCAGAATTTTCTGAGAGACTGAGTCTCGGGAACGTATTTCCTCCATCAGGAAACTCAGCCAGTTGTTTAGCTTTTCATGGAGGCTTTCAGATCCCAAATTCTGTGGTACTTCAGGAGATACTCTGTGGACCAGAAAGCGCCCTCCACCCTGTAAAAGACCTAGTTCCACTCCCCCTGTGTCTCTGACACTGATATAATGTAGTCTGGAAGGAGTGGTTTTATTTATCGGAGGATCTGTTTCCTTGTTATTAAATGGTAATGTGTCTAACGCCTCTGCCTACTTCAGAAACACCTTGAAGGTCTATGAGACATCAAACTAAAAAGCTCTTTTTCGCTTTTTACACAAAGAGGCTTAATAGACAAAACAGAGTAACATGGCAGACAGCTCACAGACGTATCACATCCTGCTTAAAATCCAAGGTTTCCAGAGTGAGGAAAAGAGGACCAATCAGAGACTCTTGTACAGTCATTTCCTAGGTAACACTTGAACTGACAGACAAATCCTACTGTAAGCAGAAGATGGAAAGGATAAGCCGCCCGTGCTTCCAGAGGTTTACATGGTTAGCACCCTCCAGCCCATGGCACCTGCTGGCACTTTATGGGTGTTTCTGGCAACTGCATGAGATCAGCTGTGGTTCAGCAAAGGCTCCTCTTGCTATCTGCCTCTGGTGACAGCTGTTATATTTAGCCTACTATTTACACTTTCCCCTCTTATCATACACTTTGTCTTCTTCTTGTCTACAGCATCAATTTCAGCAGTGAGGTCAACATCTCAAGTACTGAGTGTATGTGTCACAATCAGGAAAATAAAACCTCACTTCACAGCACCTTACGATATTTAGCCTACATGGATCTGAGCAGAATTCCCATTTGGCTTAGTAACGGGAGATGGTTTGTGGCCAACCACACTCCCTGGGTGCACCCGAACTGCACATACTCAAAGTGTACACCTTGATTAGCATTAAAATATCTTAATTATGATTAATATAATTAACAGACTAACATATCTGTAACTGTCACCAAAAGCCAGAGACTATTTCCATCACCCCCAAAAGTTTTCCCATGATTCTTTAATAATTCCTTCCTCCCTCCACCTCTAGCCTCAGGCAACCACTGTCTGCTTTCTGTCACTATAGTTTGTATATAAAACTTTAAGTAAATAGAGTCATATAGTATTAAATATATACTCCTTTTTGCCTTGCTTCTGGTACCCACTTCACTATTTTGAGACCCACCCACATCACTGCATGGGTCAATAGTGTCCTTCTACCACCGAGCAGTCTTCCACTGTGTGAATGCATCACGATTTCTTTGTCCATTCACCTGTTGACACACATATGGGTTGTTTCCAGTTTTTGACATTAGAAATTAAACTGCAATAAACATTTTTGTAGGAGTCTTTGTGCAGATATATATTTTCATTTCCCTTGGGTAAATACCTAACGATGGATGGCTAGGTCCTACACTAAACGGATATTTGACTTTTTAAGGAAACTGGATTGTTTTCTAAAGCAGCTGTAACATTTCACTCTCTCACCATCACAGCATAAGAGTTCCAGATGCTCCACACAAATTTTTCGTTTTGGGGGTTTATATTTTATTTTTAAATTTTGGATATTCTAATGGATGTGTAGTGGTTTAATTTCTAATCCCCCAATGACTACGGTAATGTTGAGTATCTTTTCATGTGCTTCTTGGCCATTTATCTTCTCTTGTAAATTATCTGTATAAATCATATAAGCCCATTTTCTTATTGGGTTGTTTGCCTTAAGCTATTCTTTACATATTCTGGATACCAAACCTTTGTCTGATATATATATATATATATGCTGTCTGTGCTATCTTGTCATTTTCTTAATGGTGTCTTGGAAGAGCAAATTTTTTTATTTTGATGAAGTCCAATTTTTTTTTTTGACTTATGGTTCAAGCTTTTGGTGCCAAACCTTTTTTTTTTTTTTTTTTTTTTGCGGGGGGGGGAGACGGAATCTCGCTCTGTCACCCAGTCTAGAGTGCAGTGGGATGATCTGAGCTCACTGCAACCTCCGTCTCCGGGGTTCAAGCAATTCTCCTACCTCAGCCTCCCAAGTAGCTGGGATTACAGGCACCTGCCCCACCACGCCAGCTAATTTTTTCATTTTTAGTAGAGACAGGGTTTCACCATGTTGGCCAGGCTGGTCTTGAACTCCTGACCTCAGGTGATTCGCTCGCCTTGGACTCCCGAAGTGCTGGGATTACAGGCGTGAACCACCACGCCTGGTCTTTTGGTGCCATGTCTAAGAAAACTTTGCCTATCCCAAGGTTGCAACAATTCTCTCTTTAGTTTTCTTCTAGAAGTTGTATAGTTTCAGGTTTTACATTGAGGCTTATGCTCCATTTTGAGTTAGCTCTTGAATAAGGGTTGATGCCCATTTTTGTCCATATGGCAACCTGGGTGACCCAGCACCATTTGTTGAGGAGACTTTCCTTTCTCCCATTGAATTACCTTGGCACTTCTGTCAAAAACCACTTGACTAGATACATGTAGGTCTATTTCTGGATTAGATATTCTCCTTGTGTGAGTACGTCCTTAGGAGTACAAAGAGAGTATCAAGTCCAGAAATAGACCTACGCATATCCCCCACCAGAACTGGGCACTGATGAAAGTGGATTATTAACAGAAGGGAGGGAGAGTGCCGCTCCCCTTCCCCCCACACACATTCTCTCTCCTTTCCGTCTGTTAATAATCCACTTTCATCAGCGCCCAGTTCTATTCTGTTTAGAAGTTGGTAGGTTTTTGCTCTAGGATAAATGAAGAGGTCAATCTTGCTGAGGAAATGGAACTGTCTTGTCTTGAGTAACAAGAGTTAAGATGGTACTGACGGTCTGGCACAATGATTTCTGCTTCTCTGTGCTGTGCTGAGGAGATGGTGATGGGCAGATGTTGAGGGCTGTGACTACATATGATTGTTTTTAAAAACTATTGATTAATAAAACTCCCAAATGAAACTCAGAGTTACACATGACAGCGTGTCATACTAGAGGGTGAATCTTTCCATTGCTGATGGCGGATCTCAGAATCATGGGTGATGCTCAAGAAGGAGCCTGCAGCATTACCCATCCGGAGCTGAGAAGAGCGCCCCTGAAGGCTTTTCCTGGACTGTTCAATACAGCCTAATCTTTTAGAACTAGAGGCGCCAAAAGGCCCACCAACTTGCTTGAAGCCTCTCCTCTACCCCAACGGCCATGATGTAAGCCAACATTCCTTTCATAGTCATATGCTAAGCACATTCGCTACATCTTTTTATTTTCTTAACCATCCTATACAGAAGTTACCATTATTATTTCCATGTTATAAAAAAGCTGAGGCAGAGAAAGATTAAATGGCCAGTTAGGACATGGCAGGGTTGGGCTTTCTCCTGGGCATACTTAACCTCTATGCACCGGGGCCCCCAAGCACCCACTGGTGCCAAGAGAACCCTCAGGAACTCACTCCCACGGGTGAGGCACTTGCTTCAGAAGACCCCCGGCAGACACACTGACTGCGTGGGCAGCAATCCTGGGACACCGTTCACCTGGACGCTGCCTTTACTGCTGCTGCCCAGGTTCTCCGTCTGTCTGTTAAACGTTTCCTGCCTCCAAAGGGATGCCATGAAGAATCTACTGCCAAGGTAGGCTGAGGGAAGGTGGGGATTGAACTTGGATGTGTCAAAAGGGAGGCAAAGGAAAGGATGAGTGTCTTCAGAGAACACTTTCACGAGTGGCAAAGTCAGGGGAGGGGCTGGAAGTCAATACCTGGGAAGGTGGCTTGGCCACAAGTGGCTAGGAGACACCCGAAAAAGAAGGCATGCGTGCAGAAGCCACATTTCCAAGGAGGAAAGGAGGAGGGAGCTCAGAGAGTTCAGGTTGGGAGGGGAGAGGTCCTGAGTGGGAGGGAAGGATGAGTGAGAGGACAAATGGCACGTTGTACTGAAGCCAAGGGTGTGGGGAGAAGGCAGGCGAGGCTGTCTCCATCCTCCTCAAGGCAAAACTCACCGAGAGCAAGATAACAAATGGCTGAAGAACATATCAATCACTCCTGACACCCCAAGCTACAGGCTGAATGCTGAGCATGGTGCATACACAGAAGCCTACGATGAAAGAATCACAGTCCCCACTGCAGGTGGGAAATCCCTGAGAAAAGTTCTTGGCTGGGGGCTTCCAAATCGTTACACAAAATTCCGAGAGGCCACTGCTTTGGCCTGAGCTCCTGCACTAGGCCCCAACAGACCAGACCAAACCAGAATGGAGTCGCTCATGCTAAATGCCACATAATCAAACTGAAACTTCAGGAAGCAGACAGATCCCAAAACAGACTATTTTTTCCTGAAAACAGAAGATTCCAGTCTAACTAAGTCAGTGTCACAAGAAAGTCCCCTCTGCTTTAATTCATACAAAAAAAGTAATTTAATGTAACCCAATGTTAACCAGTCTGCTTTTCTTCTATTTTTGTTTCCTTGTTCCCACTGCATGAGGCCCACTATTCTGCCATTGCCCTGGGAAGCTCCCATCCTATGTTACAGAATGGAGGATTCCCCGATTCACCAACTATGAATAGAAGTCGGTTAGATCTGTAACAAAATGTGTTGTAATTTCACAAAATCCAAGCCTTAAATATCTTTTTTTTTTTTTTTTTTTTTTTTTTTTTTTGAGACGGAGTCTTGCTCTGTCACCCAGGCTGGAGTGCAATGGCACAATCTTGGCTCACTGCAACCTCCACCTCCAGGGTTCAACCGATTCTCCTGCCTCAGCCTCCCAAGTAGCTGGGATTAGAGGTGCCCGCCACCACGCCAGCTAATTTTTGTATTTTTAGTAGTGACGTGGTTTCACCATATTGGCCAGGCTGGTCTCAAACTCCTGACCTCAAGTGATCTGCCTGCCTCGGACTCCCAAAGTGCTGGGATTACGGATGTGAGCCACCACACCCGGCCCCAAACTTAACATATCTTTGACAAGAGTTCTATTTCCAGTTTTGCTCAGGAGCGTGGAATCCCATCTGAGGCTCCTGCGGGAACAACACTGACCTCCACAGGTCCCACAGAGCCAGCCTGGCCTCAAGAGCAGGACGCGCCAGGAAACACGTGTTGAATGGATGCACCAGTGAACAGGAGAGGCCACCTTGCCCAAGCCACAATCCACGGGGACTGGAGACCAAATGACGCTAACTACTGCAGGGAAATGAACAACTGAAAGGGGCCCCCTTTTATCGCTGGAGGGAAGCTGCTTGGTTCTAGTGAATGGGAAGGAATTTTAGGCAAAAACTCAGGGAGGAGACAGACAAGGAGAGCTTGGCAGGGGAACCTTCCTAATTAATTAAGACAGAGAAAACAAAATTTTGCTAAGCATCATTTCTGACTTACAACACAAAGTCATTTTTCCTTTCTTCCTTTTCCCTCCTCCTTTGCTCTCCCTATTCCTTCCTCTTTCTACCCAGAGACTCTCATGTAAACAGGACACAAGAGTATGACAGAGACCACAGGTGCACACAGAACCTGTGACCTCCTCTGCAGCTCTGCCTGGAAGCGCCTGCTCTTCCTGCACCTCCTCCCACAAGGCGCCTGCCTTGCCCACAACCACCCTTCCTTCATATGTCGCACGGAGTGTCTGCTTACTGGGGAAGGTCCCCACATACCTCCCCCTCCCTACTCCAGGCTTGACAAAAAAGCTCCTCTGTGTTCTCATGTGATCGTGTCTATTATAGCTGTTATCACTACATATTTAATGCAGCAGCTAATGAGTCTCTCCCTAATGAGTCTCTCCCTAACTGAGCTCCTTGGGAGCAAAAGCCAAGTCCTCTAAGAAGGGCTTTGCAGTGCAATGCAAAAATTCTAGTCATTATTGCTATTTGACTCTGAATCCCAAGTGCCTAGACAGAGGGTTGGTCTGGAGATGAGCAATCAAATGGTAGCAATTATTAGTATCCACATATGGTCATGTATTATTTATTGCCAACATGTGACTGTTTATTACTCTAATTATAATGAAAATCAGCATTATTGCCACATGACCACTTAAGGAGCCTGGGCCCAGACACTGGCCAAGAGCCCAAGGTAAAGAGGTCACGGTCCACTCAAGGCAAAGGGCACTAATGAGCTGGTCATTGATTAGGACACAGAGAAAGTTCAAGGGCAAGGATGGGACTCCTAGAACCTTAGCTTCAGAAACAGTATCATCTTCCTCCTTTGTAAGGTATGTGACCCTTACAAAGCATTTCTACATTCATTATCACATCATTTGTTTCTCACATTCTGTTGTGGAGTAGTGGGTACTGTGTCCATTGTCGTCATGAGGAAACTTGCTCAGAGAGGAAGAGTGATTTGCTAAAAGTCACTTGGCCAGTGAGGGGTGGGTTAGGCCTAGAGCTCAGGTCTTCCAATGGCGTGTTCAGCATTCCCCAGGACACTGGCCCAAAGAGGGCTGCAGCTGCCTGAAGCCCGAGAGAGAGCAATACAAGCTCCATCCAGGGACCCCACAAGGCCAAGCATCAGAGAAGCCACAACTGGACAGGTTGAGATGATGCTCAGGAGCCAAGTCTGAAATGACCTCCAGACACTATCTGGGGCAACCTTGATTAGCAATTCAGAAATTTCAAAAGGCAGAAGAGCAGCAGCCGCCACAGAGGGGCTGTCCTCTACCGCCGATTCTCCTAACTGACTGTTCATTCGATTCTTATCATAAGCCTTGGATGGAGGTGCCATCCACATTTTACCTAAGAGGAGACCCAGGGTCAGGGTGACTGCATCACTTGCATGGGGTCACACAGGTAAGAAGAGGCAGAGAGTGCCACACCTTGGGCAGGTGCGCCCACGCCCAAGCCCTCCCGCCAGGCTCAGCAGCTTCACTCCAGCACCACCCTCCATGTGCCTCACACATCCCACCCTCCCCTCATCCCACACTGTGCTGCTGCAGCCTCCACCGATGCTTGGTGCACTTGCATGTGGGCTTGCTTTCTGGTTTTTGTTTTTTGTTGTTGTTTTTTTTGAGACGGAGTCTTGCTCTGTCGCCCAGGCTGGAGTGCAATCTGGTTCAAGTGATTCTTCCGCCTCAGCCTCCTGAGTAGCTGGGATTACAGGCATTCACCACCAAGCCTGGCTAATTTTGTTTTTGTATTTTTAGCAGAAACAGGGTTTCACCATGTTAGCCAGGCTGGTCTTGAACTCCTGGCCTCAGGTGATCCGTCCGCCTCGGCCTCCCAAAGTGCTGGGATTACAGGCGTGAGCCACCGCGCCCGGCTGGCATGTGGGCTTTCAAGAGACAAGGCAGTGGGGGCTCCCCCAGTCAGCAGCACAGAGCGAAGGGGCCCTGTGGAAAGGGGGATAGGTGGCAGAGTAGCCAGAAAGGCTGGGAACAGGAGGGCCAGCTGGGGGCCTGCACATCCTCCCACTTTGGGACAGCCCTCGGCAGCGCTGCCCTCAGGAGTGTGGGGAGCAGACAGACAGGAGGCCGGAGCCAAAAAGCCAGTAGGCAGCAGGGTCCTCAAGGCCCCATAGGCCAGGGCCAAGACAGCCCTGGACGAGGAGACCAGGTTCTAATCCAGTCTCTGCTGCCACCCAGCTGACGCCCTCAGGAACATCTCTTCAGCTTTCAGACCTGGGTCCTCGAGGAAAGGAGAAGCTCACCACCTGCCCCTTCTTACCACAGCCCGGCGTGACTGGGGGGGTAGAAACAGGAAGAGCGAGATACTTCTTTTAAAACAACCCATATTGATATACGCATCACTGTGGAATGGTTAAGACATCATAAAGATATACTATTTTTACTTGTTAATTAAAAAAATATAACAATAACTAAATTAAAAAGATGCAGTCAGGGAGGCAGAGGGTCAGCAGTGTCATGGATTTCTGGAACCTGCTTATTTTGATTAAAACTATCCTTTCATGCTAAAATAAACAAAAACAAAGCAGCCTATTGGTAAAAAGAAAGCACTATTACTACCATCGTGGCACAGGCCACACATGTCCCGGCTTCCAGAACTGCAGTTTCAGAGACGGCTCTGTGGAATCTGTTTCATGAACCACCTGCAGGTTGGGAGGCAGCAGCAGCCTGCGGCCATTTGCCCACACAGCCCTGGAGCAGAGTCCCCAGGTCCTGTTCCAGGTCCCCAGAGAGCCGGCCGGCCTGGTTGCTCCAGCAAAACCCTGAGGGGCAGGCAACAAAACACTGAGGCTCAGAGTCAACCAACTTCACAGTTGGGAAATTCCAATTGCACAGCTCTCTTACTCAAAACTTACCCGTCCCTGCAATTATTCCCACTCTGAGAACTGTGCAGCGAAGTTAAAAAGACGGCTGCCAAGGGAACAGGGCTGGGGAAGGGAAGACACTGTTTCTGACAGAATCTACAGCCACAACTGGACAGAAATCCCACGTAAAACGCAGTTCTGCAACTGAGACTAAGCGGGAGGTGTCACTCGGAGCTAAGTCTGTGACGCGGAGACCCTAAGCACCCGTCTCCCTGGTTTCGCCCAGATCCAACCCTCACAGCCTGGTTTGCGCAGAGGCAGCAAACTCCTCGTGTGCAACCAGGAGGCGCACTGTATTTCACCTGCGTGAAATTATCCACCCACTCTCAACCAGAGTTCTCAAAAATGTTTAATTAGTTGCCAATTTACCTCACTCCACTTCCTCTTTAACACTCAGAAGAGCTGCTGATGAGTCTTCCGTACGGCCCACATGCCAGCATGACATCTCCAGAGGAGGCCAGGCCCTTCATCAGGCATGCGCACCTCAGTTGCCACAGGCCCGGCCAGTTTCTCCTATTTTTGCTTCAGAGCTGGCTTACAGGCATTTGAGTTTGTGACCCCTATTTGAGATGAAGCATTGTGCATAAATGCACATTTTGGATTACTGCAGGCCAGGGCCCGGGGGCCTGGCTGTCACCTGTTGGCTTCTATAAACCTCTAGCGTACAGCAAGGGAACAAGAAGACCCAGGATGGAGACACGGTCAGCCGCCACCTGGCGGCATTTACCTGGCCCGTGGGCCACTAAGCCCTCAGCCGAGGAGGAGGCCTTCCCCTCTGGAGACGGGAGCTCACAGAGCTTGAAAGCTCCCTAGTTAACAACTCTGAAGGCTTAAACAAAACCACCAGCAAAACCATCGTGTATCGCTTCTCCAGAGTTATGAAAAGATGACCATAAACGGGTGTGATTTTTAAATCCCACACCAACAATAGATGAATGGATAAAGAAAATATGGCATATATACACAATGGAATACAATTCCGCCATAAAAAAGAGTGAAATCCTGTCATTCACTACAACACAGATGGAACTGGAGGTCATTCTGTTAAGTGAGACAAGCCAGACACACGAAGACAAGCATCGCCTGTTCTCATTCATGTGCCAGCTAGAAAAAGGTGACTGTGTAAAGGTAAAAAGCAAAACAGAGGATACCAGAGAGGAAAGGGACGGACTTGTTAAAGGAAACAAAATTACAGCTAGATAGGAGGAATAAGTTCTAGTGTTCTAAACCATTACAGGATGCCTAAACGATAATATATTATATAGGTTAGAATTATATAACATATTATATAACTAGAAGGGGGATATTGAATGTTCTCAACACAGAAATAATGTTTGAGATAATGGATATGCTAATTCACTAATTACCCTAATCTGATCACTATACATGGTATGTATCAAAACATCACTATGTACCCCAAAAATATATATCATTGTTGTCAATTTAAAAAAACAAGTAAAATAAATGTCTACAATCCCATACAATGCATCAAAGGTGCAGAGGGTATGGGTTCTGCAAGGACAGGCACAACCCCGGAATCTTCAGCCTCTCTGAACCCCAGGTGAGGCTGGGTGTTGGACATGTATACCTTGAGGGGGAATGTAAGTCGGTGAGCTGCTTCTCTTAAGAGTCTTTGCACTGTGGGATAATAAGAGATTGCTCCCAGTTAAAAGTGGTTCAGCTGTCAGGAGAATAACAAGGAGAGCCACTACCAGGGCCGTGAGCACAGCCAGCCATTCCCTATCACGTGAGCCCTGCTGGAAATTAATTTTTAATGCCTAAATAAATGAATGTGTCAACTGGCATAGTGGAGAAAATTCCCACCAATAAACATTTCTCAGAGTTGAGGCCTATTTGCAATGCCTATAAAACGTAGATGTTTCCTGACTGACATCTAACACGTGTAATCACACTTGGCACCGTCATATTTTACCTAAGGTTCAGATTCTGACTGAGTGAAATGCAGGCTAGCAAGTCTGATGGAGGAGGAGGATGTGAGAGTCCCACATGCCAGGCAACCAGGGAGATTGGTAAGTAGGAGATGAAGAGCACAGGACTGTAATGAATGGTAATATTTGCTCGAGCTATCTCTGCTTCTGAAAAAAACTAAATACTACAAATAGGAACATTCCTTTCCCCCGTATCCATTTTTCCTCCCTGTCACTGAGATGTTAGAGAGTAAGCACTGGCCAACTATGGTGATAAATAACAGTTAAAATCCTGGTGGATCATTAAAGGGATGACTCTAATCATTTACAAGGGAGTGAGAAAAACCACTTTCATATGCCTCTACTAAACACAGGAGGATGTCTCACCTCATGTTCATCTTCCCTATAAAAACACACATACACACACATACATGCAATACATCACCCCAACCAGGATTAACATCTTTCTTCAAAAGTAAAATTAAAGGTCTAATCATTTTGGTCTTTTATCAGATGGTGCATGTAGCCAAGCTCACATCAAATCACATCCTAAGAGGACAGACCAGATTTTGCATTCAAATTTCCATTGCAACTTGTACACAGAGAATTATTGTAATGGCAGCATCTTCATCTCCTGGTAACCAAATCAGTTGCCTGCCATGAAGACTGCACGATAAGAGGCTGTAAAAATATTTTTCTCAGCACTCCCTATAAGGGGAGGGAGGCAAAAAGAATCAGAGTGCCAGTAATGACTCTCACCCAGAGGACAAAGTAGTCAAAGACACATTTTAATATGAATTTGTGTCCTCCAGTTTCAATATCCCAGTGTCAAGTGTGTCAGAGAACGTAACGTGAATATATTTATGTAATGAATTGAGGTGCAAAGGAAAATAATTCTTAATACTACGATCATTGAATGAACACTGAACAACAGATGCAAACACCACAGACTGGATCACTCTGCTCCACAAAAATAACCCAGTTTCTCTTTACAAAAACAAAATGAATCTTGCTTTAAAAATAGTGAAATAGCTAAGGAGAGGCACACAGAACCCAGTCCTAGCTCACCTATCTGGAGTCTCTTCACCTTGCCCAGTGTTTCTCTCCACCAGGTCATTCGCATCCCTGCAACAAGTTCTTCTGACCCCCCAAAATGTTGTCTGTTCCCTCTCAACGTGCCCGACTCCCCCCAGGAACCCTGCGGTGAAAGGAAGCCCAGGGGGCCAGCACTGGCAGGAAGGACTGTTAAGGAAGAAGAAGGACCTTACCACTTCTGGGAGCAGCCTTGTTGAGAGGTCATGGATGGCTTTGACCACTATACATATGGATGACAGAAGGAATATCACCCCCAAGATGACACAGGCTCTGCAAAAAACAAAACATTGAGAATCGTAACTGGGAGGACTCACACTGCTGAAGAGTCCACACAATTGACAGAGACAAAGACACAGTCTGGGAAGGAACTCAATTGTAACTTGCCACACCCCCAGGGTGACCACCCACAGCCCAAGGATGGACACTAAGTCACCTCTAGGAGAATACAGTTCAAGAGTTTGATCACCAGAGTCAGCCTCAGGGAAAAGAGGTCACCATCCCACAGAAGCTCACAGCATTCCATGAATGCTGGCATGGAAGGGTCTTCAAGGCCGTGAAATCTTTCTCCCTTGCCTGGCAAATGTGATGTGTCATTCCTGCTCAGACGGGAAGGTACATGGTTTAACAGCAGAATGGAGGCTCTGGCATGAGACATGCCAAGCTCTACCATTTACTTAACTTGTGTGATCTTGATTATTGTCTCTCTTAGCTCGATTTCCTCATCGTTCAAATGGGAATATATTCCCTACCTAAAGAGGAAATGAGACAATGCACAAAACATAAAACGGGAAGCCATTACTGTTAGCTTAAGCAAAGGAAAGTCTACTCTGTCACTTTTGGATAGGACGTGACAGACACCTTTGCATTGTCCCAATGATGAAAAGGAGAAATGATCTGGTAATGACAAGACAGGAGTTTGCAGTAAGATAGAGAAACTCTAAAAGGCAAAAATGAGGGGTAAGAAAGGAGATGGTCAACCAAGACACCCAGCACAGGCAGAGGCAGGAGCAGGTGCGCGGTGAGGCCAAGGTGAAGCGAGAGGACACACAGCTGGGGATGTGGCATGGGGACTGGCAAAGAAGGCTATGGGACTCAGGACATAGGAAAAGTCTCTGACAACCCAGACACAACAAATCTCAGGATGGAAAAATGAAGAGTGATGGAAGATGAAGGGAGGCACGAGGAAATGATAGCATTACAAGGGTTAAAATATCAAATGAAAATGAAGAGGGAGAGAAAAGAGAAAAAATACAAGAGTGACTACAGTCAGGTTTAGATCATTCCTGTCCCAGCTTGATGTCTCCACCATTTGGCAGCCTCCTCAGCAATCTTGCCCCAACTATCAAACAAAATCATGTTTTATTATCCACCTTGGAGTCCCCTTCTCTGGACTAACAGCATGGCCCCAAATTGCTCACCTAATTTTGAGGTAAAACCTACTTATAATCCCAGTAAACCTGTGAACAGACCCCATCCTCCACACTTAGGACTGAGGAATAAAAGCAGGTAAGCAAGGCTGCTTGGAGTCCACCCAGTCAGCTTCTAAGTCACACTGTGGTGTAGGTTTTATTCCCTCAAAAGCAAAGACAGAATAATTGCAGGTTGGAGCAAAACACAAAAAAGAACAGAGATGGAAGGAAAAGGAATGAATGGGCTAGGAATCAGCACAGACTTGAGCAAATGAATACACACATGGATGCTGGAAGGAACATCACCCCCAAGAGACACAGGCTCTGCAAAAAAACGAAACACTGAGGATCTTAATTGGGAGAACTCCACACTGCTGAAGAGGCCGCACAATTGACAGTGACAAGGACACAACCTGGGAATGGACTCAGCTGTAACTTGCCACACCCCCAGGGTGACCACCCCTAGACCAAGGATTGACAGTAAGTCACTTCTAGGAGAATACAGTTCAGGGTATATTGACTTTGACCACCAAAGTCAACAGGGGAAAGAAGTTGCCATCCTACAGAACCTATGTGAATGCTGTGAGCCACGGGGCCCCATGATCCACCAGGGGCAGAAGAGACAATTCAGGCAGTAAGTAGGTGCTAATGTGCTGCCTCGGTGTGACAGCACGCCTGGGGCTGGGAACCATAGTCCTAACACTGGAATCAGGGACAAACCGGGCCGTGTTAAAGTCCTGGAGGATCATATGGTACATCTAGTTCTAGATCCTTGAGGAATCGCCATACTGTTTTCCATAATGGTTGAACTAGTTTACAATCCCACCAACAGTGTAAAAGTGTTCCTATTTCTCCACATCCTCTCCAGCACCTGTTGTTTCCTCCCATTACTGGGTATATACCCAAAGGATTATAAATCATGCTGCTATAAAGACACATGCACATGTATGTTTATTGCGGCACTATTCACAATAGCAAAGACTTGGAATCAACCCAAATGTCCATCAGTGACAGACTGGATTAAGAAAATGTGGCACATATACACCATGGAATACTATGCAGCCATAAAAAAGGATGAGTTTGTGTCCTTTGTAGGGACATGGATGCAGCTGGAAACCATCATTCTCAGCAAACGATCACAAGAACAGAAAACCAAACACCGCATGTTCTCACTCATAGGTGGGAACTGAACAATGAGATCACTTGGACTCGGGAAGGGGAACATCACACACCGGGGCCTATCATGGGGAGGGGGGAGGGGGGAGGGATTGCATTGGGAGTTATTCCTGATATAAATGACGAGTTGATGGGTGCTGACAAGTTGATGGGTGCAGCACACCAACATGGCACAAGTATACATAGGTAACAAACCTGCACGTTGTGCACATGTACCCTAGAACTTAAAGTATAATAATAATAAATAAATAAATAAATAAATAAACTACAAACAAACAAACAAACAAAAGTCCTGAAGGAACGAGGTGAACCTACTGGAGGGCCCTTTAGTGACTCTGTACTGGAGCAAGAGCAGGGATTCCTAGGGCTTGGGAAGCATCACTCCCAAAGCACTTGCCTCCTGTTTGGAAGACAGTTCTGGGCCAGCTGTGCTAGGGACCTGGAGTAACCATTCCTCCCTGTGAGGCATGTGCCCTGAGAGGTCCCATTACAGGAGAAAGCCTGAAATCAGCATAGGCCTCTGAGGTAAGTTCCCGCAATGTGGTTCTTCCCTCCATTCACAAAACTCCTGAGTGACTCACAGAGATTCCTCGTTAATTAACCCTTTCAGGTAACTTCAGTCATCAACTCAGCACTTCCCAGCACTGACAGCACATTGCACTCCCCTGGGGAATTCCTTTTTTTTTTTTAAGTTGCCTGGACACCACTCCAGCTCCTAGAGCCAGGTAGGGCCCTGTCCCTAGGAAGCTTCCACTGTGAGGTGAAAGCACAGAACTCCCCGGAACAGAGGCTGAGATGGAAGCAACATCCAAGCTGGGGAGGAAGGAAGGGGGTCTCGTGGGACCTGACAGGCCTCGTAGTGCATTTGTTTGTCAATTAGCCTTCCCTCCCTGAAAATCAAGTAGGGTAGCCACAACCTGCGTGCTAGACTCTACAGGCAATTTGTCACCATATCCCCAAGGGAGCTTCCATCTCCATACTGCTCTGGGGGAAGGAAGGAACAAATGCCTGCTTCTGACAGGGTGATAATGCAGGAACTGCCTCTCACCAGCTCTCCGCAGCCATGCCTCCATCCCGCACAAAAGGCTGATATGGATTCTGTGTACATTTACCTAAGGAGATGAGTACGAAGGATGCAAGGGCCTCGTACGTAATGTATTGTTTACCTAACTTTACTCAAAATTACACTATAAATTCTGTAAGGGCAAGAACTACATAGCACGCAGCAGGTACTCCCGCAGGCAGCAGAGTGGATGAAACATCAATGGATTCATCCGTAAGTCTCCCCAGGGAGTCTGAGGAGGCATCAACCATTTACCACTGGGGATGGGAGGAGGAAAGAAACTCCCGATGCTTCAGCCAAATGCCCGTGGAATAGTCCACGTGGTAAGGCAACTCTGAAATATAATGAAAATCAAAAGAAATTTGTGATTTGGTTTATTAAAGTTGTATTTCACAGAATTGTAATCCTATTTTCTTTACCAATATACCTCTGAATGTGCTCCAAAATGTTTCAGAAACTCATTTGCATCTTTTAAATGGGTTGCAGATTCAAAACCCACAGTCACCTCTCCTTCGACACTGCTGGGAGCCCGTGTGTCAGTGTCTCCAGCAGCCCAAAGCAGCTATTATTAGCAGCAGGCACGGTGCTATTTTTTAACGTTTTATTAATATTTATTGTGTTTACACAGCAGCTTTCTCCTCTAGCACTCAGAGCTCCACACATCAGCTCATCAGTCCCCTGGAGGCCACTCACCAGACCCAGGTTTTTGTTTTTCTGCAATTTTATGGATGAGGGGTGGGGAGAGAGGTGTTTTATAAACAGGAGTGTTTAAAAATGCAGGAGTCAAGGATTGGCCGGCTTCCCTAAGGTCACTCAAGGAGTTTGTGAAGTCTATCCAGAAATAGAATCCCATTCAACTGCCTCCCTCCCAGCAGCCAGCCCTGGTCAACCATCCAGCCACATGAAAGCTCTGGGCAGCCACGTCACATGCTCATACCACCACTGCCCTGGGACTAGTGGTCTCCAGGATGCTGTGAAGATTTGAGTCGGGAGCAAACAGTGCAAATATGACTGATTCTTGTATCTGCAAGTGTGAGCTGCTTCCAAGCTTGGCGGATCAGAGATGGGTGGGGGCAAAGGGTAATTGCTCCATCAGCAATCCGTGGCCTCAACCCAGAAAGGCTGGCCTGGCCAGTAACAAGAGCATTGAGGAACCAGGTCACTAAAAAGAATAGAGACTCCTCCCTCCTGCCCCAACTCTGGGGAAGAACTTCATGGATCAGAAAGAGGCAAATGAGCTGCACCCCTTCAGCATAATCCGCCAATCAACCCAGACTGAAACCAAATTTAAATTCCCAGCTGGGCGCGGTGGCTCACACCTGTAACCCCAGCACTTTGGGAGGCCGAGATGGGTGGATCACCTGAGGTCAGGAGGTCAAGACCAGCCTGACCAACATGGAAAAACCCTGTCTCTACTAAAAAGACAAAATTAACTGGGCGTGGTGGTGCACGCCTGTAATCCCAGCTACTTGGGAGGCAGAGGCAGGAGAATCGCTTCAACCTGGGAGAAGGTGGTTGCGGTAAGCTGAGATCACGCCACTGCACTCCAGCCTGGGCAACAAGAGTGAAACTCTTGTTTCTAAATAAACAAATCAATACCCACCGGATCAGTGGTCGTCACAGTGTGGTCCACGAATCAGCAGCACCCGCGTCACATAAGAACTTGGTGGAAGAGCAAATTCTGAGTCAATCCACCCCAGACCTACTGAATCAGAAACTCTGGGGATGTGGCCCAGCAATCTGTGGTTTAATAAGCCCTTCAGGTGATTCTGATGTACACTCAAGTTTAAGAACCACTGAATAGGCCGGGCGTGGTGGCTCACACCTGTAATCCCAGCACTTTGAGAGGCCCAGGCAGATCTGCTTGAGGCCAGGAGTTTGAGACCAGCCTGGGCAACACAAAGACCCCACCTCCACAAAAAATAAATTAGCTGGGCATGGTGGTGTGTGCCTGTAGTCCCAGCTATTCAGGAGGCTGAGGCAGGAGGATTGCTTGAGCCCAGGAGGTTGTGACTGTAGTAAGCCATGATCGTGCCACCGTACTCCAGTCTGGGTGACAGAGACCCTGTCTCTCTCTCACATACACACACACACACACACACACACACACACACACACACACACACACACACAAAGACACACAATGTCCGAAAGGAAGCAATGGTTAACAAGTCACTTCAAAGAAATTATTAAAGGTAGTTAAAGCCTCCTTTTTTTTCTATTCTGCTAAAGGCTCCAAATTGCTAACTGTGCACAGTATTATAAATCTCTAGAGGCATCAGTTTTTAATTCTGAAATTATAAGGGCAAAACCTACTGACAGACACTCATACACAAAATGATGTCAGACTGAAAGTTTGGCCCCTTGTCAATTGTAGGTTTAAAGGCCTGTGGCTCACATTAAAACAGCCTGAGTCCTAGCCTACCAATTCTAGGTTACTTCCTATCAGATCAAAAAAGCCCAACAAGAGAAGTTTCTCCAATCACCCTCTAATTTATGACAGATCTAAACACAAAGAAGCCCTGGTGATTAACCAATTCAGCCCATAGTTTAACGTGTAATTGTTTTATTTATCATCTTTGACTCTGGTCTCCAAAGCATTTGTCATCTGAGACAGTGCTCAAATATGAAGCAAATAATGAAAAATACAAGAGTTAAGTGGTGTGAGCATATAACACAGTACTTATGGCTGAACAATTCCTAATGCTGGTTTTCTCCAGCTAAGCCCCCTTTCTCTCTGTGTGTTCTGACATTTCAAACAAAGCCACAAAGGAAGCTCATCTTGGAGGCAGGATAAAAGGAGAATGTGAGCAAGGAATGGCTGTGAACCATTCTCTCCTCTCTATCATGGAGAAGCCAAACCAGCACCATCTGGTTAAGACTCCACCCCTCCCTCAATCCGTCACTGTCAATGCCTCCCTCCTCTCCTCCTTCTGGAACTCCCCCACTTCCCTTCATGTTTGTACTCATGTTCACCTCATTCCTCCCCTCAACTCTCCTGAGCTGCAGCCCCTCATCCCCTCTCTCCATCCATTTCCCATCTCTCTCCTCTATCTTCAACTTCATCTACCTGCTGTGTTTCTGGAGCGGGTGAGATTGACTTGGACCAGGGACAGTCACTCAGACCACAGCTCTCCACGCAAGCATTCCCTACCCTCTCCATGGTGAGAGCCTCCACTTCCTCAAGTTGTGACCATTAAAACCTCTCCTTCCTCAACAAATGACCTTTGGTTTACATCTGTAATGATACACAAGCTGAACAGAACCCGACCAACTGAAATCCCACTTAGATAGGACTTTATTTCTGGCATCTACTTTAGGGACAAAAGTCAACATGAGGAACTTGTTAAACAATTAGTCTCTAGAGCAGAGCAGACCCAGGGCATTTTCTGCGATGATGGATGCTATTCTATGTGGTAGCCACTCGCCATGGCTATCTATCGAGTATTGCAAATGTGGTTACTGCAACTGAAGAAATGAAATTTTAATTTATTTTAATTAAAAATCAAATGGCCACATGTAGCTGGTGACTATCATACTGGACAGGGCAGCTCTAAAGGTTGGGCTGAAAATACACAGGCTCACCAAAGGGGCCGTCGCCCAAGCCATTCCTCAAGATGGGGTCAATTTATGTGGGCTAACAGGGACTGCTCTAGGAAACTATGTGAAGGCACATCAGGCCTTTGGTACCTCCACCAATCAATGCGCCATTTCCTTCCCTCCAGAGAGCCTGCCAAACCCCAGGTCTACATGCCAGTCTCACTCTTGTTTTCATCTAACATCAACCTATCTCCAGCCACAGCGACTGCTTCACCAAGGTATCTGCATTTTAGAAAGGGACTTGAAAATTCAGTCACTCACATTTTAAGTTCTATGTGTCAAGCCCTGAGGCTAAGGCAAACAAAATCTATACCCAGGCCCCAGAGAGCACGAATCTAGGATAGAAAACCTGGAAATCACTACAGGACAGTCCATCACTTGTGAATGTGAAAATAGGCAATGGACAAGGAATAAAACGAAGAAAGAACGCAGAGTGATACAACACAACCTGGGGGGGACGGAACGGGAAGAAAGGATGGCTCTGTAGTATGACGTCTAAGCTGGGTGTACAATGGACGGGAATCATGAAGCAGAGAAACTAGAAGCTTTGGAGGTTACTCCAGACAGAGGAAACTTTACGGACAAAAGCATAAAGACACAGCACTGTGGGGCCCTGTTTCAGCGGGAATTCAAAATGGAGATGCTATTCCTGGAGCATTTGGTCCCAGGGGAGCAGCAATGCAATGGCCACAAAGAAGGGACCTGTGTGTCCTGGAAGCTCCCTCAAGATGGCGGGTGCATCACCCATGGTACACACAACAGATCTTAGACGGCATACGGACCAACACCTGTTGTATTTAATAGTTACATATTTTAATGTACCTTAGAAAACAATGGTCATCACTCCATGACTGCAAAGTTATTGTTGCTTAGGGAAAAAATGAATATATTAAGTATTAAGTTCATAAAAGGATAGGATAGATAGTACACAGAGAGGGCAGGATCACCAAGTGGGAACACACAGGTCTGAGGTTGGGGAAACCTTTGTGGTGACATGAGGTCGCTGCAGCATTTTAAGCAAAGGAGACCCATGACGTGATCTGGGCTTTGCAAAGACCCTCCCGACTGCAGCTGGGGTTGGGAGGGTTGAAGGGAAAGGAACTAGAGGGAGGGGAATAGCCTGGAAGACAATGTCAGTGGCCACAAAAACAAACTGATGACTCTACACACAGACCACGACAGCTGAGAAGAATCAAGACGGAAAGACACCAAGCAGATCGAACTGGCAGAACTCGGTGACTGACTGGGCATAGGCAGAGGAGAAGGGCACAAGGACAACCCCAATTCTGAGACTGGCCACAAAGGAAGAGGTAGTGGCGCATCCAAGAACAGGCAGTGAGGAGCTGGTAGTGAGTCTGTTTGGGGCTTGCCAAGCTTAAGGAAGGTCTTAAGTGAGATACACTGACCTGAGCCTGAGAGGCCTCTCCCCAGCCTAGGCTCCCAAGGCCACTTTCCTGGGGCCTCCAGGTCTCACACTTCCAGGGTGGAGGGGAATGGATAGAAAGAAAGGAACAGGGAACAGCCCGTCTAAATGTTGCCAAACCCTACCCGAGATCTCTGCTTCCAATATACACTGCACAGGGAACGCATGCGGAGACTCGTGGCCCAAGGTCTTCCAATTAATCAGCAAAACACTGACTCTTGTGTTCTAGGGCAAGGATTTGGCATGAACAGGACAGCAATTGCCTGCTCTTGTGGCACTCACATGGGGATAGGCAATGAACAAGTAAGTACATTATATACAGAAACAAAGCATAAAAAAGGGGAAGAACAAGGCGGGGGGCAGGGGGAGGTTTCTTTATATCCAGCACTCACACTTCTCTCTAATGAGGGTACATCTGAACAAAAACCTACCAGATGGGAGAGTCGGCTCTGCAGCCACCTGGGGATGAGCACTCCAGGCAGAGGAACACTGAGTGCGAAGGCTCCTAGCAGGAGGGAACCCAGCATGCTCAACCTACGGTGACGAGGCTGGGATGGCTGGAACCCAGGGGCCTTGCTGTTACCATAAGGACTTGTGTTTTTCCACTAAGGATGGCAGGGCACCACTGGAGGACTCCGCAAAGAAATGACACAACCTGACTCACATTCAAAAAGGATCACTCTGGCTGTTCTTTTGAGAAAAGAACAAAGAGGGACATGGGTGGAAGCGGGAAGACCAGGAGAAGGCACCTGCAGGGATGCTGGAAGAGGTGATTCTAGAACAAGTCGGGAGAAGTGGCAGCATAGGGAACACGAGTCTTGCAGGCTCCCATGAGATCCAAGCAGACTGACCAGAATTCAGTGCATTCCAGCTGCTGAGGGAATAAGGGAACCAGTGGTTTTTGGAAAGATTTTAAAGGTACTCTCAGGGTAAACCTGCTTCTCAGGAGAATATGAACATCTAAAAATCTTGCTACGTTAGCCAACTGGTTATTTCAAGTAAACCGTGCAAGTATTTTCAATGTCAGGGCAATTAGCTGCACCAATTCCAATTTTTTCTTAAATAACTGTTGAAGGTACAACTGCTTGTCTATGCATGGAATATATCCAGGCAGATACCCAAAGAGAGTGACAACAGCTTTTGCTGAACACGGATGGGGAATAGAGGCTTTAGGAAAAACTCTTCCTAGAGAAGCTGATCATGGTTTTTGCAGTTGTGTGTGTGCAGATGTGACCTATGAAACATGAAGAAACACTGAATGTCTACCATGTGCAAAGAAACCTGCTGTTCATTAGCTACGAGGACACAACATGGCCCTTTTCCTCCAAGTAGAGAAAGGGGGCAATTAAATCACACACAAATATTCCTAGAGGCCCAGGCGCAGTGTCTCACACCTGTAATCCCAGCGCTTTGGGAGGCCAGGCAGGTGGATCACCTGAGGTCAGGAGCTCGAGATCAGCCTGGCCAGCATGGTGAAACCCCATCTCTAACAAAAATACAAAAATTGACCAGGCATGGTGGCATGCATCTGTAATCCCAGCTACTCAGGAGACTGAGGCATGAGAATTGCTTGAACCTGGGAGGTGGAGGTTGCTGTGAGCTGAGATCATGCCACTGTACTCTAACCTGGGCAACAGAGCAAGGCTCTGTCTCAGAAAAAAATATTCCTAGAGAAGCTGAGAATTGAGCTGACTTTGAACAAACCAAATAAATTAACTTCATAAAGACGAGTGAAAAGTATGTTCCGGGAAAAGGGAAGGCAAGTCCAAAGGCACGCCAGAATTCATGCATCCCGCGCATTTCCACTGCACACCTGCCGGGTGCCAGGCACTGTTCTAGGGAGCAAGCTATGCAGGTACGGGGGGGATGAAGCTTCAGGCTCCGAGGTGGAACCCTCTCAACTCCAAAGGGGAGTGAGAAAGAGGGAGAATGGCGAAGGTGGATCATATAAGGTCTTAGAGCTGTTGTCAGGATTTAGGCATTTACAAACATGGGAGGCCACAGGGCGCACGAACTTGGAAACATGATGTGGCATGTTTTAACAGGACCACTGCTCACCAAGGGCAGAAACAGGGAGAGCGGTGTGCAGGCTGTGGCGATATCCAGGGCAGGTGAGGGTGTGACAAACAACGTCATGGCTATCCAGGCCAGGTGAGGGAGTGGCAAATAATGTCATGGATATCCAGGCCAGGTGAGGGAGTGGCAAATGATGTCATGGATATCCAGGTCAGGTGAGGACATGGCAAGTGATGTCATGGATATCCAGGTTAGGTAAGGACGTGACAAATGACGTCATGGATAGCCAAGCCAGCTGAGGACGTGTCAAGTGATATCATGGCTATCCAGGCCAGGAGAGGATTGGCAAATGATGTCATGGATATCCAGGCAGGTGAGGATGTGGCAAATGATGTCACGGATATCGAGGCAGGTGAGGGTGTGGCAAATGATGTCATGGATATCCAGGCCAGGTGAGGATGTAGCAAATGATGTCATGGATATCCAGGCAGGTAAGGATGTGGCAAATGATGACATGGGTCAGGACACAGCACTGAAGAGTGAGTCTCTGGACATTTTCTGGTTCTGAGTTTTGGTCTGTTCAGGGATATATTCTGAAGGCACAGCTGACAAGTCTTGTTAATGTATGGTAGGAAACAAAGGAGCTACGAATTATTTGAAGCTTTGAACCTGAGAAAAGCAAAGGATAGAGTTGCCATTTCCGGAGACAGGGAAGACTGTAGGAGAAGCAGGTCCGGGGGCAGGAAAGATCAGGAGTGCAGCTGCAGACGCAGTAAGTGTGGGATGTGTGTGTCAGACATCCAAGTGGTGGTGTTGAGAAGGGAGCTGGAATAGGAGTTTAGATTCAAACTTGACTCAGGAATCATCAGCACATGGATTACACTAAAATCTTTCAAAGTGGAGGAGATTTTTCCCCCCAAGAAATTACAAATGCCCTAGAAAAACTGGAGTGAAGTTTCCACGAGGAATCCAGCTGGGAAGCTGAGTAGGAGGGAGAGTGAGACCCAACCCTGTGGAGCCTCACGTTCTAATAAGGTAAGCTGTATAAACGTTCTTGTGAAGAACCACGCAGAGCCCCTGACAACTTAGAAAATGATGAAGAAAGATGATTAGATCTGCATTTTCCAACGCTGACTCAGGCACTGTCTGTGCTGCACACTTGCAGGGCCTGACCTGCATTCATCCCCTCTTCATAGGTAACCAGCCTCCATGCTCCCTCCAGGCTCCACTGTCACCAAGGGGAGGACCGACAGTCACTGCACCCCCGCTGGAACCCAGGCCCCTGACCCAAGCTGGGCCCATCAGACTCTCTCCCTGGACTTTCAATCCAAGAGGAATGATAACAAGGACTGAAAGCCAAGACCAGGGGTGGCTGGAAGGCCACACTCAGCTGAGACTGTCAACCACAGTGCTGAACCAACACCCCTGGGTGTAGCCAGGCTTCCTGCAGGGGGTGCTGGCTTCCCCCGAGCCAGCGCTCCACTGAAACCAGGCAGAAGCTGCAAGGCCTTGGAAGCATGCCACATCCTTCCAGGGCATTCTGCAGTCCTTAAGTGAGCCATAGGCTTGCTGAGGTTAAAGAAGAGGGGGACAAGATGCCACCTCTTGATGGAGGAGTGACAAGGAAGCATTGTAGAACAACATGTGGAGGGGGGATATGGTTGTGATCATCTTCAGAAAATACCACCCGCCACAAGGATGAAGAGGCCCAAGACCACGTTGGCCATATACTGTGTTAAACCAGAGATTCTCTCATGCTAGGGTCAAAGTCGGGGTTGTCCAATCTTTTGGCTTCCCTGGGCTACAATGGAAGAAAAAGAATTGTCTTGGGCCACATATAAAATACACTAACACTAACGATACTGATGAGCTTAAATTAAAAAGAAAAAGAGGTCTGTGCATAAATCTCATAGTATTTCAAGAAAGTTTACAAATTTGTGTTGGGCTCTGTGCACGAACTACTTTGACCAAGCTTGTCCAACTCATGGCCCATGCATTGAAAGCCATCCTGGGCCACATGGTCAATTCAGTTCATGCACAGAGCCATATTCTGAGGCTTCTGTGCTACGGTAAACAAGGGGATGGGTGGTCATTAAAAGAAAACAAGGAGGTCAATTCCCAGTAGGCCTGCAGAAGTGTGTATCATTGCTCACATCAATTGCTCTTAACCTCACACCCCTACCTTTGCTGTGTGATTGACAGCACCTTTGTGTAGGGGATGTATACATCCTGCCCACTATGGGGCTTGGCCGTGTGACTTGCTCTAGTAAACAGTGAGTGGAGGTGACATCACTGTACCTGCACAGAAACTTCCCATGTGCACAGTTGGTTTGGCCTCATTTCTGCCCAGTGGTCCTAGGAGAAGGGCTATTCCTTCTGCCTAAAAGCTGGAATGAGAACTCATGTGGAAAAGGCCACCAGCAAACCTTGGCTTACATGGAAATAATGAAGAAATGCATGTTTGCGGCATAAGTCACTGAGACTTTGGGTGCTGCTATTGCAGCAAAGCTGACAGATACAAGGTTCTTGAAAGGGATTCATCTTATGGCAGTGGCAGCAAAGGCTGTCTCAGCCATCTGGTACTTGGAACCAGGGGAAGGAGCTGCCGGTCGGACGACAGACAAGTTGCCCAAGCTTTAGTCTATCCTGAAAACCAGGCAATCCCACTGACACAGGATGTACAGAAAACCACTTGAGTAAATAATCTTACCGAATCAAAAAGACAAAAACGGAAGCCCCCTGTGGTCTCTAAACTCTCCCACTGGGTCTGAAGCATCCAACCACTCTTCTGCTCTGTCTCTGCGGGAAATGGCGAGCTCAGCACCTTCTGAACACAGGCTTCTCAGCATGACATGGTTAATTACATCTTTTACTTATTTTGATTCCTATAAAAGTACTCCATCATTTCCTTAGTAACCTAGTTTACAGTGTTTCTAACCTTGATTATAGTATTTCAAGTAATTGACTTAAATTATTCATTCACTTTGATCCACTTCCGGGAATCAATCCCTAAAGAAAAGGCTTTTTGCAGAAGAATGTTCACAGCAGTGTTATTTATATTTAAAAGTGGGAAATTTACATGTGCCACAAAGGGAGTGTTTAAGTAACTGTGATCCATCAATTCGGTTGACTATCAGATGCCATTAAAATTTTTTTTTGTTGATCAAAAAAAGTATCCAAAAGATAAATGAAAAACAGGATATAAAAATATACATATGCAGATTAGAAACACATAAAAATAAATCTAAACCCGGGGGGGAAATTTTTGGAAGGAAACACACGGTAAAGTAATAATAGTAAGAAGACAGACTTTGTTCCCTTCTACTTTTCCGTGCTGTACTTTTATAACAGAAACAAAATTTCTAGAAATGTCTTCTCCAGCTACATCACTTCTAACATTGACCTGTATTTGTATCTTCACAAGACATGAAATGCGGGCCTCTATCAAGTTTCAGACTTGACGTGTAAATCAGCCATGTTTTCATGAGCGTGTACCGCATGTCCTGTGGGGCACCGGGACTCACGTGCACAAGGTGTGGTTTTGGTGAGTTTCTGCCCTGCTTCTGGGGCAACCTAGAAAGCTGCCACCCAAGCTCAACTGTTCATAGCTCCTTCTCCAAGGCTCAGTTTCCTTAGAAGAAAAGTGGGAATGATAAAAAGACCACTTCTCTCCCAAAACTGTGGCAAACATAAATAAGATGGGTAGGCACAGGTCATCCAAGATGATATTAAGCATATATAAAATATGGGCCACGTGCAGTGGCTCACGCCTGTAATCTCAGCACTCTGGGAGGCCGAGGCGGGCGGATCACCTGAGGTCAGTAGTTCGAGACCAGCCTGGCCAACATGGTGAAACCCCATCTCTACTAAAAGTACAAAGATTAGTCAGGCATGGTGGTGGGTGCCTGTAATCCCAGCTACTCGGGAGGCTGAGACAGGAGAATCACTTGAACCCATGAGGCGGAGGTTGCAGTGAGCTAAGATTGTGCCACTGCACTCCAGCCCGGGCAAAAAAGCGAGATTGTGTCTCTCAAAAAAAAAAAAAAAAAAAAAAAAAAAAAGTGTATATATATACACACACACATATACATATACACACGCATATATATATGAAATGTAAGGCTCCCTGGTGAGTGGCAGAGAGGCCAAGCTCTATCTACACCCTAGGACTGCAAAACTAAAATGCTACTCTAGACTAGAGATTTACCAAGCACCCTAAATTAGAAAATAGAGGCAAACGTGATGAGAGGTTGTGAGCTGTAATTATTATTATGTGTTTAGTGGATTTCTTTACATGGATTTTTCTGTCATAAGTTTGTGACTTCACAACTGCTTATCATGCTGACTTGCTTTACCCCCACCCACCCCCCTCCCCCCAAAAAATAACATTTCTAATCTAATCCTGTGGCATCACCTTCCATCACTGGGACCTCTGGTAAAACCCCCTATATCATGCCCTTTGGGAAGCTGATCAAGCTTCCACAGCTGGTCAAGCTGGTCGAGTCCCGAGGACATGAATTCCCTGAGGCAAACACCCCATGGCACATGGGTAAGCATGCGAGGCTTACAGAGAACTCTCGTGGACTTCTTGCATGCTTTTCACTGATGCTGCCAAACGGAGTATACACTACCTCTCCCCTCTGACAAGTCAGAAGGTTGATGGGGAGAGGGGCAGTTAGGGAGAAATAGAGAGCTGGAGACAGTCTGGGGACAGTCTATGAGCTACCCATTGTTATGAAGCTGTCAACTGAACTGGGACTCACAGCCACATTTGAGGCTTGCAACATAGACAAGCTGGAATTTTCTTTATCTAGGTGTTTATCAACCTAAACACATACACAAAATTTTCACACACAGTTTTGTGTTTATTTTTTTCTAACTGGAATAGCAGTATTGCTGGAGTCACTAAGCTGGAAGCAGAGCCCAGGAGCCCTTGTCATTAACTTGGAGAAAAATAGGAAAGTATCTCTAGACCTCAGCTTCCTCATGTTGAAAGTTAGCCACTCTGACTTAACCGCCAAGATCCTGGCATACTAAAACTCCAATCTAGATGGAGCAATGGGAATTCTGGCTCATTAAAGATTTTTACTTTAAATCAATAGGTTCAAGGCTCAGATTTATTTGCATAACCAAAACGTAAGAACTGAACAGTAGGTATTATTTACCCACTGGCAAGTTAGGAGAAAAAGTATGAGTTTCCCACTAAGTGATCTGCAAATTGTGGGCTTCCTTTCATATATCACTACAGAGTTGTCAGACGGAAAAAAAAAATGCACCGTGTTTTTGGCTGATCTTACTTATTTCTGCAACCTTCTCTGTGACCTATACACTCTACTATTTTGAAAGGCTGACATTTCCCAGAGTAAGAGAAAAAGGATAATACAGAAAGCAGAAGGAGAACATTTTAAAAGAAAATGTTATTCATCCATTGCATTGGGAAGCTGGTCTTCTAAACAGAACAATGATATTGAATTATGTGAAGAATATCAATACACCAGAGCCTCACTATATGGTAACTTGGGGAAAGCACATTAATGGTTCATCTTAGAGCTTTCACCTAGAGGGGCAAGTTTCTGAAAATTCTGGAATATCAAGTTACATTGAAATGTGTTATCAGATTCACAAAATGCTGGCTTCCCTACAAAATACAGATCTGCCCATAAATAGGCTATTGGTTTGGTCCACTCATCACGAGCACACCACCTCAAGAGATAAGCGCTGGTGCTTCCACGCCCAGTATCACCCTGCCTGTCTGAGGAATGGGAGATTAAGGAACCTAAATGTAACGCGCCACAGTGCTGACTAAATACAAGGCCATCCCAGAGTCAAGACAGGTAGAGAGGATGGTCCTTTAACTACTGGAGGTCACATAAAAGACTTTTGGTGCCACATCACATCTTCCTGGCCAACTCAGATTTCCTTCCAACACTTTCTAGTACGGTCTCAATTCAGCGCCCGTGAGGGTGGCAGGGCATAGACTTCTCAGAGGCAGAATTCAGCCACCTCTGCCTACAGAAGTGACCACGATATCTCACCTCAGTTGACTTTTCCTCTTTTCCTGTCTAACTCGCCCCCTACTTCACTCCTTCTTCCTAGATCACGCCGGGAATCACTGTCCAATCTGCGGCCTTCCTTGTCTCAGGCCCCAGTTCCAAGCAGGGGGCATTCCAGGAAGAACTTAGAGCAAGGACAGTTATATTATATTGTCAAAATCAAAAGAAAGCAAGACAATTGGGAGGTAACACAGACAAACTCAGAGTCTAACCACAAACATCCATGTGAACAAACCGAGTGCAGACCCAGGACTTCAACATTCTCCTGGCTTTGCAAATTAAATCTATCCAGGACCCCAGGATCAGGACATTCTCCTAGACTCCAATGTCCAACCAAAAGTGACAGTCCTTGGCACAAGTGTTGTAGGAGCCCACAATTCCACGTTACCATTTAAGATACTCACAGACCTAAAAGCAAGGCTGTCGCTAGACCAAGCCAAATAAATCAGATTAGAGAGGCCCCAAAAGCAAGACTTCCCTCCTTCAAATCACTACATATTTTGCCATGAACTCTGCTGACGTCCCCCTCTCTTGGGGCAGTCTTTAAAACCTTTGATGGCTCCATACAAGGCAGCCTTGATAAGCCTGTCCTGAGGTTTGTGTCAGCCTCAGATGAGCACAGTGGACAAAGGTGGCATTGGGGATGTGAGCAAACTTTAAAACACAAATGAGGCCAGGCACAATGGCTCATGCCTGTAATCCCAGCACTTTGGGAAGTCAAGGCAGGCAGATCACCTGAGGTCGGGAGGAGTTCAAAATTAGCCAGGCCAACAAAGTGAAAACCCATCTCTACTAAAAATACAAAAATTCACCGGGCATGGTGTTATACGCCTGTAGTCTCAGCTACTCGCGATGCTGAGGCACGAGAATCACCTGAACCCGGGAGGCAGAGGCTGCAGTGAGCCAAGACTGTGCCACTGTACTCGAGCCTGGGCGACAGAGCGAGACCTCGTCTCAAAAAAAAAAAAAAAAAAAAATTCCCCACACAAACGTCTTCTGAAGGATGAGCAGGTGAATGTTGGGGAGGGAGGCAAGTGTGGGTGATTACGGGCCAGATGTATGAAGAGACAAAGACAGTTCACATCACCTGAGTTCTCATGCCAATAAAAAGATGAAGGGGCGTGGAGGGAGAAAACCTCATTCTCATTTATATAACTCTACATACCACCACCTTAGAGAAGCAAGGGAGGGAGGGGCCCTTATAAGAAGACAACCTGTCACTCTGTGAATGTCCACACATTCCCCCAAAGAGAGAATCAAATCAGTGTCCTAAAAATGACTGATTCGTCCATTAATGATATAGACACCTCTAATGAGGAATTATCATGCATGAACATTTCCTTGAAGTCCACTGCAATGCCCTAATGTCTGGCAATAACAGTAGGAATTCTGGTTGTGCCTTCACGCTTGCTATGAGAAAAGGCAGTAGAGTACTCCACAAAGCATAGTCCCCGGAACCAGTGACTGGCTACTTACAGCACCAGCAACCTAGCAGGGCATGACCTCAGGAAAGCTATGTCACTTCTCTATGCCATGATTTCATTGTCTGTACGACTGTAGTACTACTGTTGTGAGTTAACTCACATGCGGGTCTTATTAGCACAGTGCCTGGCACAGTTTTATGTGTGCGACCTTTTTAGATGATGCATAAATGTAACTGATTCAAACATACAAACACTTCTTGTTTACACTGCCATCTTCCTATGACAGGGTCTGTAGCTCACCCCATAAGGTCCAAAATGTGTTCTTGTCTACAAACTGACTTCCCTATTACTAACCTCTGACACAGCATGGGCAGATATTAAACTCATCTTTAGAATGAGATTGTAGCAGCCAAGTTCACCCAAAGCTACTGGCAAGGGGATCATGATAGGGTAAGTCTCGATCCCCAAACTGGCTGCTGATCGGAGGCTTCTGTGAGGCTCATAAAGAATTCCGATTCCTGGGCTCCCCCTTGAAGTTTCTTCTTCCACAGTCTCGCATTAGGGTCCAGGAAGGTGTGAGTTTTTGTTTTGACGAAGCTCTCCAGGTGTTCCTTATGAAGCAAGGGCCTTGGGAACTTTTTTTTTTTTTTTTTTTTTTTTTGAGAGGCAGTCTCGCTCTGTCACCCAGGCTGGAGTGCAGTGGAACAATCTCAGCTCACTGCATCCTCCACCTCCCGAGTTCAAGCAATTCTCCTGCCTCAGCCTCCCGAGTAGCTGGGACTACAGGCACGTGCCACCACACCCAGTTAATTTTTGTACCTTTAGTAGAGATGGGGTTTCACCGAGTTAGCCAGGATGGTCTCGATCTCTTGACCTCGTGATCCACCCACCTTGGCCTCCCCAAGTGCTGTGATTACAGGCGTCAGCCACCATGCCCGGCCGGGAACGTTTTTTCTAAGGCTTAGACATGGCTCTATGTCAGTGGCTCTCAACCAGGGGCAGTTTTGCACCCTAGAGAACAAGGGGTCATTTAGCAATGTCTAGAGGCATTTTCCATTGTCATAATCTGGGCAGGGGTGCTACTGGCCTCTGGTGAGTAGAGGTCAGGGATGCTGCAATGCACAGGAGAGCCTCCTGACAACAAAGAATTATCTGATCCAAAACATCAACCATGCTAATTTTGGGAAACTCTGCTCTAAGTCATCTTAGGGTGTGGCTTTGACTTGGTGGTACCAGGGATAAGAGTCCCAAGGCCATCAACTGGGGCCAACCCACAAAGCCAACAGAACCAAATTGGGTAACATGTGGACTGCCAGCTAACAGGAAGGGTTTTGAAGGAGCAATGGTGAATTCACAGAAAGGCCACCACAGCCTCTCTGCACACAGGGTGAACATCAACTTCGCTGAAGAGCATCCTATAATCCCAGCATCGGGGACATGTCAGATACAGAGCTGCACCTGCACAACCCCGCCTAGGAGGCAGGCACTGGGGAGACACTCTGTCGACACTATCTCCCATCACTCCTCATACCTGTTTGAGAAGACAGATATTTAAGCAGTCGAGGAAGCCCAAGTTCAAAGGGTATCAGAAACATGTAAGGCTGCCAAGCTGAGCTGTGGACTGTCTGCCCACATGGCTCAAAGCTTCCACTCTAGACACTCACCATCCTGTTTCTCATCTCCTTCTGACTGTTTCTCTGAAGCATGCCCTGAGGCACCTGTTATACTGCCCTACCCTAGATCCGTGGAGAATTTCTAGAGGGGGTGGGCTTAGACTCAGGAGACTTTATAAGCTCCACTGATGGCTCTAGAGCACCCAGAAGTCTAAGAACAGGACAGTCACTGTGACAGCCTTTGTCTGCCCAGGCGCAATTACTGCCAGACCAACTAGGGGCTTGTTTTCCACAAGAGGGAGAGACTGGCACTGCCCACTATCCGATTTCCCTCAAGAGGAAAGAAAACAGCACAAAACACACTGGCTGAATTCATCGCAGAGAAGGAATGCGTTTGAATTTGCTTCCCTTCATTTGAGAGAAGTCAGCTGCTAAGAGAGCACCTGAAAGGCGAACTAAGCAGATTAGTCCCAGAAACTAAACCATCTTGGCACTGAAGTGCCAGCACTTTAAGGCCTGTGGATTCGTGGACTGGATAATTTGCTCCCCAAAAATCCCACCACCAGAAATTAGGAGGGTACATTTGTAAATAAGCGACGGTGCTTGTGTTAGAGGCCACAGATCTCACGGTGGCTTCACCAACCGTGGCCTTTATTTTGCCCACAACAGAGGCAGCCTTGTAAGGACAGGTAGCCAGCCACACAGGGCAAATGACTGTAGGAACAGTAAAGAGAAAAGTCATTTATTATTCCCACCATGATTACTCTACTGGCATATCTAAGGCTCATCCCAATTCTCCCTACTGTTACAAGTACCCCATTTTTCTCTCATTTGTCTGCCCAATGATCTTGAATTAAAATCACATGCTGATTTCCAACAAGGGGGAAAAAAAGATAGAATCCCTTGCATGTTGAAAGAAAAACGCCATGTGGCTTTGAGCAGCCGTTGCAATGCCCATTCCTTTCCTAATTACTAGCCTGCTGGATTTCTGACAGATGGGATAGAACCACACAGCCCCGAATAGCACTTATATAATGAGGTGCCGGTAATCACAACTCCACATTCAATCTGCCCCATTAATGCCAGAGGTGGTTCAACCAAATTAGAGAATTAGGGTCTTGCAGACAAGACTGATATGTGTGTACACAGTAATTTTATTAACCATGAACATGCTTTGTGTAAAAAGGGCTTCCAGTTCAAAACAGTAAAAAAGACATGCAATTTGCAACCTTCACTGATTTAATAGTCTGGGGGTGGGTCTGCAGGTGGGGGTCGGAGCATCTATGTGCCATCACTGAACTGCAACAACACCACGGAATAAAAACATCACCAGCCACTCAATTAAGGGAATTATTCATGGGCTTGTTAAAAGGTCACATGCCAAAAACTTCATGTAATGGGAAAGAACTGAGGTATAGTAATCAGTTGTTTTGTTGCTTTTAAAACTCAGAGGTGATTGGAAATGAGGATAAACCAAATTTCATTTAGAAAAAATGCTTAAAAAGCTATTACTGATGTCTTTCAAAATCCATTACTGAGAAAACCTAGAAAAGCACTCCTGTCTCTCCCCCAATCCCCCTCAACTGCTCACTGCCATCGTTCCACCACTTTCTCAGCAAAGGAGCTGACATCTAATTCATCTTGGTAGGAATTACTCTGATTGTGATGAGGCCTCTTCCAGGCATTTAGGATCAGTCTAGAGGTGGATAAATGGTTTTTCTCCTGGACAAAGAAATAAAGCTTCCATTAAACAGAGAAACGTGAAGTGGGAAGCGTCCTGAAACCCAGCCTTAGTAACATCACTCCAGTGGTTCTCATCTGGGGAGATTTTTACCCCCCACCCCCTCCGCCTTCACCCCCAACTCCCTCCCACAGGGGATACTTGGCACTTTCTGTAGATATTTTTGGTTGTCAAAACCGAGTGGGTGGAGTGTTGAAAGCCTCTAGTGGGTAGAGACCAGGGATGCTGCTAAACATGCTACAATACACAACAAATAATTACCCAGCCCAAAATGTGCACAGAGCCGAGACTGAGAAACCCTGTTCTACTCCAATATTTTAGAGCCTTGCAACCCCAAGTGTGGTTCTTGGACCAGCAGCATAACCCAGGATCTCAGAATCACAGAACCTTCCCCAGACTTCCTGAACTACAGCCCGCATTCGAATAGCCCAGATTGACTTGTAATTGCATTAAAAAGTGAGCTGCACTCTTAGAACAATGGTTGTCAAAGTTGGTTACACACAGGAATTACCTAGTGGCTTAACACTTGGGTCCCACACTCAGCCATACAGGTGTAATCGGTCTGGAAAGCAGCCTAGGGGAAATTATTGATAATATTTAATGCTGTAACTGAGAGCCTGGGTTTTTTAAATTTTAAGTTCTGGGATACATGTGCAGGAAGTGCAAGTTTGTTATATAGGTAACATGTGCCATGGTGGTTTGCTGCACCTATCGACACATCACCTAGGTATTAAGCCCCACATGCATTCGCTATTTATCCTGATGCCTTCCCCCTCCACCCCCCTCATAGGCCCCAGTGTGTGTTGTTCCCCTCCCTGTGTCCATGTGTTCTCATTCTTCAGCTCCCACTTATAAGTGAGAATATGTGGTGTTTGGTTTTGTTCCTATATCAGTTTGCTGAGGATGATGGCTTCCAGTTCCATCTGTGTCCCTGCAAAGGACATGATCTCATTCCTTTTCATGGCTGCATAGTATTCCATGGTATATATGTACCACATTTTCTTTATCCAGTCTATCATTGATGGGCATTTGGGTTGATTCCATGTCTTTGCTATTGTGAATAGTGCTGAAATGAACATACACATGAATGTATATTTATAATAGAATGATTTCTAAGTCTTTGGGTATATACCCAGTAATGGGATTGCTGTGTCAAATGGTATTTCTGGTTCTAGGTCTTTGAGGAATCGCCACATTGCCTTCCACAATGGCTGAACTAATCTACATTCCTACCAACAGTGTAAAAGCGTTCCTATTTCTCCACGGCATCGCCAACGTCTGTTGTTTGACGTTTTAATAATCGCCATTCTGATTGGCCTCAGATGGTATCTCATTGTGGTCTTAATTTAATGCAAAGGTTTGAAAACCCCCCCAGGTGATTCCTGTGTGTAGTGAAGTATAAGAATCACCATCTTCAAAAGGATAAATCAGTGCCACTCAGAGTGTGGTTCCCGGGGCTTGCAACATCTGCATCACCTGGGAGCTTGTGAGCACTGCAAATTCTCGACCTCACCCCATCTCTCCTGATCAGAGACTCTGGGCTGGGCCTGGCAGCATGCCCTTTAACAAGCCCTCAGCAGATTGAGGCCCCTGGAGTCTGAGCAGCACCACGTTAAATGACAAGCCTTAGCTTCCTTGGAATTTCTGATCATTTGCAATTAGACTGTGTTTTCCATCAGATGGGTATCACAACCGCCTCTGGATTAAAGAAGCCCCCATTTTGCAGGAATTCAACTACAAAATAAAGCACTGGGGAGCCCTGGAAGGGCACCTGCCCCCTTTGTTGTGACATTATATGTGTTGTGTGAACATAGCGCCCAATGAAGTAGATATTTTGCTTTTGAGACTACCCTCTGGGCTAAGGGGACAAGTTTACTATAGTTTGGAACCACTCAATGGAACTTTGACCTCCAAATTTGTAATTAGGGAAGAATCTAATAAAAACAGAATCCGCCTTCCTCCCCGTCCAACACTCCCAAGAGCACGGCGGGCACCCCCTCCAGACAGCCTCAGAAGCCTGCCTGACCCCTGGCTGGACCTGAGGGCATCTCTCCCGCATCAATCTCCCAGACCTGGGGGTGTCCAGTAGTCCAGAAAAGCTTTCCAGAATGTTTCTGGGCAGTTGGGTTAAGATAAGTTAGATGGAAGGCAACAAGGAGAACTGTTTACAAACAAGAAGGCAGGAATGCTGCGGGCATTTACACAACAAACTTGTTCATCGGCCTGTTGAAGGGATTTCAGCAGAGGGAACAGAGAACTCAGCTGGAGAACCGGCTCAGGCCAGGCCTCAGGTGTGCCCCAGGTGTTGCTGCTTCTAATGCCAACCATGGGGCTGGGCACTAGCCCTTTCAGAGCCGGTGCAAAGCTCAATTTGCTCAGCACATGGTAGGTCCAAACACGTGGCTACTTTTACCTTCGCACTTCACACTTGCTCTTGGGACGCCGATGGGAGAAGGAAAGGAGTTCTTCCCTCTTTTTAATAAAAGAAAAGGGAGCGTACACTTCAGGACACACTGAGCAGGACAACAGAATGTTATACAACCACCCCAAGGTAAGTAAAATATTTTAAGAAAACTAGTATTCCACATCAGAAGTCTCTCAGACTATTAACCCCACAAAAGTCCTACCAAAATTCAACACAATTCCACATCCTACAGCACCACTAATAATCATCCCTAGACCCCCATCAATCGGAGGTTGATGCTATCTCTGAGGGCTGTGAGGAGTGAAGGGGAGGAGCAGCTGTGGCAGGAAGTTGAAGGTCTAAGGACTTTACAATTTCCAGAAAAGTATGTGACAGTGAGTCCAACACCACGGGGCTCTCCACTTCCCGCTCTCCCGGGATCCTGAGCAAGGCTATAGGAATGACCTGTCCTAGCCTTGGGAATCATTCTGGTCCTGGCTGAAAGCACAAACACTGGCTGGGAAAATGACAGGATGGAGAGATGGGATGCCCGTAAATGGATCACCGTAATGGCATGGAAAGCTCTCTGATGAGATACTTAACAGGAACGTAGGAAAATAATCAATTAGCCAAACACACAATCAAAAGAATAGCACCAACACGTATATTAGATATAGGTCCAAAATGGGCTAAGTCTTGAAAAGTATCCTTTTGATATTTAGGCAAAAAAAGGGGAAAACTATTTCCAAGTGCCATTCAGAACAAAATTCTCAGCTTAACTACAACCCAAGAAGAATGGTCAATGTTCACATGAGACAAAAGACAGAACAGCACCACTTCTGGCCTTTCAACTGGGCAAGGAACAGAAAATAAAACTCATTAAGAGGACACAGAAGTCCAACAAAACAGACCCCCCCCAAAAAAAAACACCTGGTCCTTCTGACAACATCCAGATCCTAAACCACATTATCCCAAATGCTGGAAGATCATTCCGTGCTGTTTTGGAAAAACTGCTTGTAGTCTTTAGAGAGAATCAGGGCAAACAGGAAACTATTCTAGAAGTTGGGAAATGGGTCTTGGTGTTTGTAAGCAGATCTTAGAAATTTAAGACTGATGAAAGGCTTACTTCAAATTATTAGACGGCTTACTCAGCAGATTTATTCTAACAATTCCAAAATGAAAGATTTTGTCCGGCTCACCTAGGTTCACCAGGAATAAATCTAACTGGCCTAACTCCATTTCTGCAGGGATGGCTTCTCTAACCTAGTAAACCAGGAGAATGCCTCAGATGATACATTTTGATTTTAACAAGGCATTTGATAAGAGTTTCTTATAACATTGTTATGAATGAGATAGAAAAGTTAGGGTGTGGTGAGGTGAACTAAACTCTGGTTAGACAAACATTCTGGAAAATCTTGATTAGCCAAACAATCAATTTGGAGTGACAACTCTAGGGTCATGTCTTAAGCCATTTGAAAAGTGAAAAAAGTTGTAATGATACCCCTTTGCCTCTTCAATTGTTCATTTTTAAAAATGAAAACAGCCAGTGCTGGTTGGAATACAAAGTGTCATAATCTCCGAGGACAATTTAGTAATATGTCTCCCATTTCTGATTAAAAATTCCATTTTAAGAAATATTCTTCCGCAGGAAATAATCAGACAGACACAAGAACGTACAAGGCTCTTCACTGCTATGTTATAATAGGAGGAAAAAAAAAACATACTTGAGTATTTAAGGGGAATGGTTAATAACGGTGCATCAATAAGATGCAACACTGACACTTAAAAGGAAGTACATCAAGATTTTCAATAACAAAGAAATGCTCACTTTAGAAAGTAGGGAAGAAAGCAGGAGCACAACAGAACACATACCATTAACTCAGTGTATCAACCTGGCCGGGTGCTATGGCTCGCACCTGCAATCCCAGCACTTTGGGAAGCCAAGGCGCGTGGAACACTTGAGGCCAGGAGTTCGAGACCAGCCTGGCCAATATGGGTGAAACACTGTCTCTACTAAAAATACAAAAATTAGCTGGGCCTGGTGCTGCATGTCTGTAATCCCAGCTACTTGGGAGGCTGAGGCAAGAGGATCACTTGCACCCATGAGGCAGAGGTTGCAGTGAGCTGAGACCACGCCACTGTACTCCACGCTGGGTGACAGAGCGAGACTCTGTCTCAAAAATAAAATGTATATAAACCTGTGCACATGCATAAAAAGAAATGGAAAGGAAAAAATCTCCAAAAGCTAACCATTCTCTGGGTGGTAGGATGAGGGGTGACTCTTCATACATTAAAATTGTCCAGTTTTTGGTCAGGCATGGTGGCTCACGCCTGTAATGCAGCACGTTGGGGGGCCGAGGAGGTTGATGACCTGAGGTCAGGAGTTCAAGACCAGCCTGGCCAACATGGCGAAACCCCTATCTCTACAAAAAAAAAAAAAAAAAAAAACCTACAAAAATTGGCTGGGCATGTTGGTGCACGCCTGTAGTCCTAGCTAGTTGGGAGGCTGAGGAAGGAGAATCACTTGAACCCAGGAGGCAGAGGCTGCAGTAAGCCAGGATCACACCAGCAATCACACTATTGTACTCCAGCCTGGGTGACAGAGTGAGACCCTGTGTCAAAAAAAAAAAAAAAAAAAAAAAAATTGTCCAGTTTTTAAATAATGAGTACATACTAATTTTAAAATCATGAAGTGTTATTAACAATATATGTATTTTTACAATTGATTTTCAAAATCCGTGAAAAGGAAGGTTTCGAGTAACCAAGCAGAAGCTGGAGGAGTGGAAGGCTGCCATCGGGGCTGTGATAGGAATGCAGTTGGGCGGATTCTTACACTGGAAGGAAAGGGCTGGCATCGGTGCCCACCAAGGCCACTTCCACCTCGCAGCCAGTCCAGGCCTTCACAGGAAGATTAGACACCATGTCCCCATCTGAGTCTCAAACCAGAAGCAAAAGATATGTAGAGGCCAGGGAAGGGGACGCATCTGCTCTTACTTCAAGCCCTTCTCCCTAAAAGTTCATGCTAGAAATGCCCCAGAAACAACCCATCTTTTGCTGTGGATGCCCTCTGATTCTACTCTCTAGAAGGCAGTTAGCGGAAAAAATGCCCCCGTGATTGACTTCCGTGTGTGTGTGTGTGTGTGTGTAAATACATATATTGAGACAGGGTCTCACTCTGTCGCCCAGGCTGGAGTTCAGTGGTGTGATTAAGGCTCACTGTAACCTCAACCTCCTAGCCTCAATCGATCCTTCCACTTCAGCCTCCTGAGTACCTGGAACTACAGGTGTGCACCACCATGCCCAGCTAATTTATTTCATGTTTTGTAGAGACAGGGTACCTCACTATGTTACGCAGACTGGTCTCAAACTCCTAGGCCCAAGCGACACTCCCACCTTGCCCTCCCAAAGTGCTGGGGTTACAGGCGTGAGTCACTGTGCCGGGCCTACTTCTCAATATAAAATGGGCCCCAGAGAAATTCAAAGAAGGCTTCAATATAAAATGGGCCCCAGAGAAATTCAAAGAAGGCTTCCTCAACAAATCTACCCAAGCCATTTTTATTCTATAGAAGAAAAAAACAAACAAAACTAATGACTAAGTTGAGGCTTTTTCTTTAACTCAGTAACATATGCCTTCTTTGGAACTAAATTTAATAACCTGGGCTTCCCTCTGGGGTTGGATGATGAATAAATCAAAGTAGTTATTTCTGGAAAGTAGCTAATGTGCAAATATATTTTCGCTCACAATAAAATTCCTCAACACATAGCCATGTGCACAGACAAGCACACGCACACAACACACGCCCTTCCTTTGAAATGAGTCAGTCCAGTATTATCAAGCTTAGGATCCAAGGAGAAACTGACATATCCTTTTCTACATTTCCTCAACTGTGGTTAATTCTTTCTGGCCTGAGCTCCAACAACTTCTATCAGCTTATATCAGTCTGGTTTTGATGCAGAGTAGGGAGTAAGGGCGCTAACAGTTTTGTTTTACTTTGCCATAAAATGGCCCCCCCCCCTTTTTTTTTCTTTTTTTTTTTTTTTTTTTTTTTTTGACACGGAGTCTCGCTCTGTCTCCCAGGCTGGAGTGCAGTGGCCGGATCTCAGCTCACTGCAAGCTTTGCCTCCCAGGTTTACGCCATTCTCCTGCCTCAGCCTCCCGAGTAGCTGGGACTACAGGCGCCCGCCACCTCGCCCGGCTAGTTTTTATTTTTTCGTATATTTTTTAGTAGAGACGGGGTTTCACCAGGTTGGCCAGGATGGTCTCGATCTGACCTCGTGATCCGCCCGCCTCGGCCTCCCAAAGTGCTGGGATTACAGGCTTGAGCCACCGCGCCCGGCAATCGTCCCCCTTTTAAAAGGCCACTGAAATATGTACTGTGACTAACATCCTAAATGTGTCCCCAAGGAGTTTTTCATGCCAGTACCCACCTCCCTTGCTAGTGAATGGGCAGAAAGAGGCAGTGGACAGAGGCCGATGAAGACGAGGTGGTGTGTGGGTATGAAAAAACCAAACTCAAGTTACTTTCCTATTCTCTCACTCAACAGCAGGCGTGACAGAAGACTTCTGTGGCCACTGAACACCAAAATGTATTGGGATTTTCCCCACACACTAAGCAAGCAATTCAGCAGACAGCAGCTGGGTGTGCTCCAGTTCAATCCTGACACTACCCACCCAGTGATGGTGTCAGATCCCACAGGGTGAGGGCTCAGTCCCACCAGACGGCCCCACTTTCAAGGCCAACCCCAAGCCCCAGGGTGTTTTATACCTGTGCTTCTGACCCACTGGCTAGGAATTAGGGTTCCCACGATGCACTCTCCTTGGGTTCAACTGTTTTACTAGAGTGGCTCATAGAACTCAGGGATACACTTAACTTACATTGACTGGTTTATTATAAAGGATTGTTACAGAGGATACAGAAGAAGGGATGCATGGAGCAAGGCACAGGAGAAGCGGGTACAGCGCTTCCATGCCCTCTGGGTGCACCACCCTCCACGTATTCAGGTATCTGGAGCTTTTTGAGCCCTGGCATTGTGGGTTTTTATAGAGGCTTCCTTGTGCAGGCATAATTGATTAAACCACTGGGCACATCAACTTAACTTTCAGTTCCTCTCTCCTGGCCAGAGGCTGGGGGTGGGGCTGGAAGTCCCAACCCTCTAAATTCTGCCTCGGTCTTTCAGGTGACCAGCCTCATCCTGAAGCTACCCAGGAGCTGCCAGCCATCAGTGAACTCATTAGCATTCAATAGGACACATAAGTTTGAAGATTCTAAAAATTTTAGGAGTTGTTAGGCCAAGAAACCAGGAAGAAGACCAAATAAGTATTTCATAGTATCACAGGTAGGATGGACTCAGCTGGTTTCAAAACAAAGTTCAGGTACGTGCATTCAGCACGAGACCATAATCTTGTATCCTTGACAAGCCAAAAGTGAAGTCTAGGGCATCCGTGTCTGGGAGTCAGCCATTTAGGCAGAGATACCAATCTGCGCCTAAATCCTGGCCCAGCTATTAAAGCTGGATGTGCCACGAGCAAAGAAATCGTTCTCCAAAATCTGCACACAAGGCCTCCTGTCGAGGTAACACGACAAGCCCCAAGTGCTGTGCAATTCCTCCCAAACAGCTCAGTAAAGCCTATCTTCTTGGACTGTCTTAGGGACTGGATATAACAACAGACGCAGAAAAATAACTCTGGAATAATTTCTTTCTCCCAAGACCTTTCATCAGCCAACTCCTCCTCCCTAAGCTCCTTTGCTTTTGATAGGATATGATATTTGTAGAATGTGGATCCAATAATAAGGAAACATGTATTTTATCCTTAACATGCTTGCTACTGCCTCAAACAATCACATTTCTTGAAATGCAGAATTGCAGGTTAATTATACAAAGGGCAGACCCAGCTTTCTGTAGTCTATTGTTTGTAAGCCTGTCCCTGGCTTTAGTTACTCATGATATCAGGAAAAGCAACCTAATACAGACCTGCAGCTGTGCCCACACAGTGAAGGCCCTTGGGGAATATTGCTGGCTTCATGTGCATATCAAATAGGTGAGCTTACCATTCCCTACATATGTTCCTCATTGTTCTGTGCATTTGTGGCTGGCAGTGTTTCCAATCACAGCAACCCCTCCACGAACAATCAAGATTACAGATCAGTGGCAAATTGCAAGCCCACCGTATTTGGGGAGTGACAGGTCTCTGGTGTAATGCACCCCCTTACCAACAAACCAGCCTTCATTCTCATTCAGAATACGTGTGGGGCTAGGACACACTATGGGCGTTGAAACTCAGTTTAGTTGTTTCTTATTAAAGAAAAAAGTACCCCACATCTCAAGCACAGGGCCTAAAGAAATAAACAAAGAGGTGTGCCCAGATTCATGCGCCAGCCGTAAATGTCATTGCAACATAAAAGAGCAAGAGCTGGAACAACTCAGATTTCCTAATAGACTGTTACATAAATTATGGTATAGCCAACAGAAGAACTCCATGAGGTCATTAAAAAGAATGGGTTACATATATAGGGAGTTTTTTATGTCCTTGATTTTGTTAGGAGGAAGCGCTGGGCTCTAGAACAATATGAACAGAAAGATCCTATTTTCATTACACCTAGTTGTGTGTGTGTGTGTGTGTGTGTGTGTGTGCACGCATGCGCGTGTAAAGCATATGGGAATGCATCACACTTTCTCTGCAAAGTAAGTATTCTGGAAGCACATGCACCAAACTGTTCACTGTGATCTTTTATGAGGAATGGAGGACAGGAAAACACTCACTTTAAAATTCCTATTAATTGAAACATATTGGTTCCACAAATACGCGCCACTGTTACAAATCAGTGAGATGAATGAAAATATGTTCATTTTTAAAGAAACACAGGGCCTTCCATATTCACAAGAATGTCAGGGTTCTCCTGTAATAAACCATCTGAGCTCTCCAAGGCTAATTATATAAGCAGATCACATCACCCCAAGGCTTAATAATGCACCCGTGGCCTCCTACTGCTCCTATAATCAAAACTTCCTCCCCAGGCTCCCGAGGCTCAGCTGCATCTCACCTTTGCCCTTCACTAATTGGGCCCCGCCACAGGAGCCTCTTTTCCTGACTTTTAAACACACGACGCTGGTCTCACCTCAGGCCCTTTGTTTGCTGCAATCCCTCTGTCCAGGGATGCTTTTTCTCAAGTCTCCTTTGTTGAAGTGTCACCAAAGGTTGAAGTGGCATCTACTCAGTGACCTTCCTTGGCCCTCAACCTCACAGTGGTCCTCCTCACATGCTGTCACATCACCCTGCTCTGTTTCCTTCACAGCTCTGCCTACTCTCTGCAGTCACTTCCCTGCCCATCTCCTTCTTTAGGTCCAGGAGAGCAGAGAGCTGGTTTCGTGCCTCAAAAAGCAGCCAGCACAGGGTGGACTGAATTGAACTGAATATTTTACTCATTAAATGAATGAGTAAATATCAGGGTCAGGTTTTAGAAAATGCAGCTCTTGATAAGGCTCTGATTGATAAAACTGGACTTAAAAAAAAAATGTTACCTTCTCACATAGGAAACAAAATGCAGGCTACACCAACAGAACAGCTATCCAACCACAAACCAGACCACCACCCACCATTCCACAGATGCAGACAATGACCTGAAATTTCAAACAAGAATGGAGTTTACATTCACTAACCTGTCATGGAAATTCCTCAAGATTGATTTGTAAATTAACCTTGGCCAGGCTCAGTGGCTCATGCCTGGCCAAGGTTACACTTTGGGAGGCCAAGGCGGGTGGATCACTTGAGGTCAGGAGTTTGAAACCAGCCTAGCCAATGTGGTGAAACCCTGTCTCTACTAAAAATGCAAAAAAAATTAGCCAAGTGTGGTGGCGTGCTCCTGTAATCCCAGCTACTCGGGAGGCTGAGGCAGGAGAATCACTTGAAGCCGGGAGGCAGAGGTTGCAGTGAGCCGAGATCGCACCACTGCACTCCAGCCTGGGTGACAGAGCGAGATTCCGTCTCAAAAAAAAAAAAAAAAAAAAATCTTTATTCTACTTAGAAAAGGCCATAGAGAGTCTCTCTGTGACCACCTTTCCTGAGTTTTCAACCTAAACAGCCAAGTGAATCCTTGAGGAAGAACAGATATTGAGCCAGATTGGTCTTGATGACGCCAGCAAAGTACCATGCTCGGGGTAAGAGGAGCACTGAGATACAGGGACCTGAACCTCTCATTTCCCAAACTTCCATCTGCTCTCCCAGACGAGACTTGTCAGACAACTTATACCGCTAGTATTTTGGAAAAGTCCTCAATTTGAGATTCTAACACATGTCCTCGTATTCTGGAAGATTACATCTATAGAAACCTGGTTTTTCCATAATCTCAGCCTCAGTCACCTTGGAAGAGGAGGAGAATTTGAACTTGGATTTTGAAAGCAGGCAAGATTCACGTCCTGGTTGTTCACAGGTGACTTCCACGCCACTGACATATCGTACACATTGTTTATCTCACTTAAACACACACACACACACACACACACACACACACACACACACAAAGCAAGCACTGTCTTGACTGAAAATGCCAAGGAACAAATTTTGGTGGGTGCTAACACCCACACTCCCAATTCCTTGTAGCAACAAACACAAAAGCAAATAAACAGCAATTTGCCAGTTCTGTCGCCCTAAGAAACCTATGGAAAGAGGATTTGTATTAACTCTTTCATGTGAGCCTAGAGCAATCTTCCTGTCCAAATACTAAAGTCCTTTCAGACATTTCTCCCTCTAGTGGTTTGTGTTTAAGAAGCTAAGGGGAGAGGAGCAAATGAGAATTACTGATCAAAGGGGCATAAAGTTTCAGTGATACAAGACGAGTAAGTTCCGGAGACCTGCCTATAGTTAACAATACAGTATTGTACACCTAATTAAAAGGGTAGATTTCACGTTAATATATATTACTTTTATATGTATAAATATTTTATACATTTACTTATTTATGTGGTTTTTTTTTTTTTTTTTTTTTTTTTTTTTTTTTTTTGAGGCCGAGTCTCACTCTGTTGTCCGGGCTAGAATGCAACTGCACGATCTTGGCTCACTGCAACCCCCACCTCCCGGTTCAAGCAATTCTCTTGCCTCAGCTGCCTGAGTAGCTGGGACTACAGACACACACCATGACGCCCGGCTTATTTTTTATTTTTAGTAGAGACAGGGTTTCGCCACGTTGGCCAGGCTGATCTCGAACTCTTGACCTCCAGTGATCTGCCCACCTCGGCCTCCCAAAGTGCTGGGATTACAGGCATGCGCTACCGCACCTGGCCTTATTTGTATGTTTTACATTCTGTGTATATATATTTAGAGGGAGCGTGCACGTGTGCATACATGCACTTTTCAAGTCTCACAGCAATGTCTTTTAATTCTTTTCTTAAGGCAGTAAGATGAGAAGTTTCAACCTTAACCTAACAGATGAGGAAATGGAAGCAAAGGGTACTACATCATGTATAGCACAAACAAACCTAAAACACCTTTTTTTTTGCCTTTCAAATTGGGAAAACAACTTCCTTCTGGGCTGTAGAGAAAATGAAAGGCGACTCTGCCCAAAAATCCCTTCTGGGCTCCCCCGTCCAGCTTGCTGGAAATCTGTGAGACACCCCGGTGGCAGCGCCTGAGGTTGGGGCTGTTCACAGCTGTTCTCTTCCTCCTCTTTCCTCCCAAGTCCACAGCGAGAGAGAACTCCCCGGGGCCTCCCACCTGAGCAGGACATGCGCTGCTGCCTTGAAGTGAAGGCAGCCCCGGGCTCTGGAGGTCAGCAGCGCAGGGCACGAATCCTCGCCCCACCAGCAGGACTCCAGCTCTACAGCTCTCGGCCTCTGTCCGCCCCTGAGAGCCTCTAAACCTCCATCTGCCACCTATAAAACTGGAAGAGCAAAACCTCTATCTCACAGGACTGTTCTAGGATTAAATGAGACAGAATATAGAATATACTTAGCATAGTGCCTGAAGCATACTAAGAAAGTCAGTAATACAACTATCTTCAGAGTTAAACTTTTAGGTCAAAACCTATCAGATTAGAAAAGGAACTATACAAAAACCCCTCAGCTCCCGGGCCATGGTTCCCCATCAGGCTGGAAGATCCACAGCTCTAGGTCTAGGGCCTACAGGCACTTAGAAAATCTGCAATTGAAACAGAACAGAAAGCCTCAATTATCAGCAGATGATCACAGTATCCACATAACCAAAGAAAAGGCTTATTAATCAGGAAGGGGTTTGGTCTGCTAGGAAAACACAAAAAAGATAGTTATAAGGGAAAAGAGGGCAGATCACTGCAAAGTGTGTTGCCCACAGGGAAAGAACCTTGGCCAGTGTTCTGGTCTCAAAGGTGGTTTCATTTAGACCCAAACCACATCTCTAAAATACAGACTGACAGATCAGGCAATCACAGGCTGATGGCCCTAAATATTGTATTCACCCAATCCCTGCTTGTTCCAAGGCCCAGGATCCCTACATGGGTCTACCTGCAGGGAGAAAGAGGGAGGAAACCACATGGACACTGTCAGAGCTCAGACTGCTACAGTGAAATACCACAGACTGGGTGGCTTAAGCAACAGTGACTTTCTCACAGTTCTGGAGGCTGAAGTTCTAAGATCAGGGTACATGCATTGTTAGATTTCAGTGAGGGTCCTCCTCCTGGCTCACAGACTGTGTCCTTACAAGGCAGAGGGAACAAGTGCTGGCCTCTCTCCCTCTTCTCATCATGGCACTAATCCCATCATAGGGGCCTCAACCTCATGACCTCATCTAACCCTAGTTACTTCCCAAAGCACCCATACCTCCTAAAACCATCACACTGGGAATCAGGGCTTCAGTACATGAATTTCAGGGAGGACATAAACACCCAGTCCATCACAGACACCCAGACAAGGTCTTCTAATGGAGATACTTTGCATCGACTAATAAACTGCTATCCTATCCACGTTTGCATGTCAGTTCTTTGAGCTTGATTCATCTGAGTCCCCTGACTTTGTGCCATTAAAATCAAGCTTCAGTCCGTGAGCTCACAAGCCAGACTCTGCAGAGTGGTAAAGGGGCCTGCAGAACAAATGTCAGTGAATTGCAGGGCCTCCTGGAAGTTTCCTTCAGAACAATGACCCACTACTTCAATAGTACCTTATTAACACTCAAGTACAAATCAAAACCACACTGAGATACCACTCACACACACTAGAATGACTGGAACCAAAAAGACAGATAATAACAAGAGTTGGCAAGGATGAGAAGTTGGAGCCTGCGCACCCTGCTGGTGGGAATGTAAACTGACATTGCCACTTTGGAAAACGTTTTGACAATTCCTCAAATGTTAAGCATTGAGTTATCATATAATCCAGTGCCGGGGCTACAGGTTTCCACAATTTAGATGTTAAAACCTTTACCTCCAGGGCTATGGTGTTAGGAGCTGGGGCCTTTGGGAGGTGACTAGGTCATGGGGGCCAGAGCCCTTATGAATGGGATTAGTGTCCTCATAAAAGAGGCCCCAGAGAGCTGCCTTGCCTGTTCAGCCATATGAGGACACCTCAAGAAAATGCCATCTATGAATCAGGCCCTCTCCAGACACTGAATCCGCCTTCATCTTAGACTTCCCAGCCTCCAGTACTGTGAGATATAAATGCCTGTTGTTTATAAGCCACCCAGTCTATGATATTTCATTACAGCAGCCCAAACAATGACACACAGCAATTCCACTCCTAGCTCTATACCCAAGAAAGAAAAAGGAGAACATATTTTCCCACAAACACTAGCACAGGAACATTCACAGCAGCATCCTTGATCATAGCCCCAAGGCAGAAACAACACAAATGCCCATCAACTGATGAATGGGATCACTGAACTGTGGCATATCCATACAATGGAATACGATGCCACAATAGAAATGGAGAACTGACACACCACAGCGTGGATGAAGCTGACCACACTACCCTGAGTGACTAAGAAAGAAAAGATATGCTGGGCCACAAAGGACCAAGAGTACATGATTCCATGTATATGAAATGTCAAACACAGGCAAATCTCTAAGGACAGGAAATAGACAGTGGCTGCTTGGGGCTGGGCATGGGGAAGGAGGGCTGGGAGGGGCTGGGTGGCGAAGGCTACAGGGAGTGGGATTTTTGTGGTAATGAAAATGTTCTGAAACAGACTGTGGTGATGGAGGCACGACTTTGACTATACTAAAAGCCATTGAACCGTACTCTTTAATGGATGATAGTATGCTATGTGAATTATATTTTAATAAAGCTACTTTATAAAAACCACCTATCTCTATTTTGCCTGGAAAGCCTGCTAAAAATAACCGCCATGTATGGAGCGCCTCCTTCAGGTCAAACACTGTGCCAAGAACGTCCCTTTATTATCTCACGTGTTTCTCATAACGATCTTACCGAGTGGGCAGGAACGATGAAAAACCACTCAAGGATGTATTTAAATGCCTCCTATTTAGTGATAGGAACAAGCTGAATCATGCTACAGAAAGATGCTGGTAAAACCCCCACTGACTGAAAGCTCAAAGGGGGCAACTACTTAGAGAAAGGCACGAGATGGGGAGGAAAAAAATCACCAGAATTCCATTCGATGTAATTTCATGGACACCCGAGGAAGGCGACATGCGCTGTGGTAGGGCCCTCCATAAGGGAGGTAAACGCACCCAGCAGTGCTGACGGTGTACGCACAATAGCACCCGGTGGGCTAATCGCAGGAAGGCAATGCCAGCACAGGGGAAATGAGAGCTTTAGTCTTTGTTCTCACACTGGCTTGCTTCCCCCCGTACCCCACTAAAGGGAAAAAGTATGCTTGATATGATTACAAAAACTGTATAGGTATCTTATACATTTTTTTCAGAAAATTTCAAATGTCTAAGGAGAAAGTAAGCATCAGTCATAACCTAACATCAACGTTTTGGTATTGATTTGCAGTCAATGGCAGGACCTACATAAAGTCAAATAGAATTTTAAATGTCCGGTAGCAAACACCCCGAACAAAATCTGGGACAGAAATGAGAAAAAAACATGCCATGCTCTGACCCTAAAACTTCAAAGACAGCTGTGGGGAAAACAAGCCCACAGAGATTTCTTCTGAACACAGGACATCTGAGAAGGGAAGGAGCTTGCCCAAATCTCCACTGACAAAGGTGATCACAAAGGGAGAAGGACCTCACCCTCGTGCCTGTCTTCCTGAACTCAGCCCGCTCACCTCCACGTACAGGCAGCAGCTGACTGAGGGCAGCAGGGAGCAGGATGCCAGACACCATGACTTCCAGGTGCAAGTGTCCAAAGGGTGACCACCCTCAGGGTGAAACACGGCCCCATCCATAGCGCTAGGCCCTGGCACTCCAGGGATAGAACACTCCTTTTGGCAAATGCTTCCTGGCAGCAGGTGCCAGAGGACAGGCTACAGCTGCAGACAAAGGCCAGTTATGACTCCTTGATGGCAAAGCCACAGGGCCCCAGCCCAGTTACTTGTCATGGCTGCCTTCTGCCAGGGGACCCAGGAAATGAATACTAGCTCCTGGGAACACCAACCTGGCTCCTAGACTGCCCTGCAGTGGCCCAGGCAGTTTACCTGTGTCTGGCCAACTGCCAGCCATTTCCCCACCTTGCAGTTAGAACCAAAGCCCAGGACTGCATTTCAAATTGGAGAATTTTATAGTTCTTCATTTTTCTGGATCTATAACCACTTTCCCTCTCCCTCTAGTTAATTTTGGCTTGCAGTTAATTGCTAGGAAGAGGCATTTCCAGGAGGAAGGAGAGGGCAGGTGGAATGTCAGACTGGTGAAACTGAGTCATGCAAATGACCATTTGGAGAGATAGCATTGCACAGTGGTTATGAGCAAATTTCAGAGCAAGCAAGGCCCCTGTTTAAACTCCAGTTCTATCCATCACTAACCAGGAGCCTTCAGGAACAAAAGTTACCTTCTCCACCTGGTGTTAAATAATACCTCTACTTAACAGAGTCCAGCATAATACATGACACAAATCACGGGCTCAGTACGTGGTTATTACTATCATCTTAATAAGGGTCATCCAAACCTTACTTAAGATGAAGAAATTCCATAGTTAAGCCTTTCATTCTGCAATTCTTTATGAGCACCTACTAAATGCCAGGCATGAGTCTAGGGGTTAGGGATAAAAAGAAGACAGTTAAGAAATACTGTTGCCTCGGTGAGCCTAAAGGCTTGTGAGGGAGATGGACAAGTCAATAGACCAATACATTAATTAAATGCAGGTAATTAGATCTTTAAACAAAAAACGTCCATGGCACTGCGGAAAAAGAATATGAGTGGTGAAGGCAAAGCAGGAACTACCTGGTCAATTACTAAGTTGTGCTTCCTTAGTTGCCTAGGTTCCACAGTCTGGGAACTGTCCCAAGATGGAAATAAAAGGCTTTTCATTCCCATCTGAAATTCTGGCAACCCATTTCCCAAAAGAAATGCAAATGCTCCCAAAGCATATGAGAATATGTTCAACTAGGCTGCTAACTAAAGAAATGCACATTAACATGGAGAATTAGCATTGCTGATAAAAAGAATTATAACACTTAGTGCTGGCAAAGGAGAATAAACATTTTCACCCCCGCTAGTGGTAAATGAGTATGACGCTTTTGGAGCACGGCTTGACACTGGTCATCAAAATTATGTGAGCATTTTCTTTGACCCAGACTTCTAGTAATTTATCCTAAAGAAACAAGAAGACAGGCATTAAAATACAAATGTTTAAGGACAGTTATTCCGGATTTTTTCTAACCTCAAGACATTGGAAATAACCCATGTCTTCAGCATAAAATTGCTAAAATAGGCTAAACCCATACATAGAATACCACATAGCTATCAAAAAATAACAAACCTCTATCCATGGATGGAAAGATGTTCAAACGATGGTGTTAAATAAAGAAAAAAACAGTTTTCAAAACTATATGTAGATCATGTCTATGTTTTAAAAAAAAGCTAAATGGATATATGTGTGTGCATGCACGCACACACACACACGGGGCATACATCAAAATGTTAGCTCTGGTTATCCCTGGAAGGCCCAGTAACAAGTGAGTTTCACTGTATTCTCTGCACCTTTATGAATTACCTTAACTGTTTACAGTAAACACATTTTTTTCTTTACCTTGCCCCACGCATTTCTTACTGCACATCATGGGTGGGGGTGGGAATGAAATTGAGGCATCGAGACACAATCTTTTTATTCCTTCACTACATGACTATCCCTTGTTGCTAAGTCAAAAGTAACTTTCTAAATGTGCTGAAGTGTATGTCTGGGTTTTCTTACATTTTTATTTACAAATTCTTTTATTCCATGTTCTTGAAAAGCAAAACAAAATGCTAGGGTAGACAATTTCAAACTCTTCCAGGATGACAAACAAAAAAAATTTCCAAAATTTTAGGGATGGAAAGTAAGTTATTCAATGCCATGTTTGATCTTCACCATGATGCCACTTGGCAGCTGTCATGACCCTCCCTCCCTTTCATGGATGAGAAAACTGGGGTTCTGAAAGATGAATAAATCATGTGGTGTCACACAGCAGGTAAGCAGCAGAGGGCAGCTCTGATGGAGGACTCTTCTCAGGACTACATTAGCTTTGCACGGCTGCCACAATACAGCACTACAAACCGAGTGACTTAAACCAGGGGTCTGCAATCCCCAGGCCACAGACTGTCACCTGCTTTATCTGTATTTACAGCCACTCCCCATCAATTGCATTACTGCCTGAGCTCCACCTCCTGTCAGATCAGCAATGGCATTAGATTCTCATAGGAGCACAAACCCTAAAAGTGCACAGTAAATGTAATGTGCTTGAATCATCCCTAAACCATCCCCCACCCAACCCCAGCCCGTGGAAAAATTGTCTTCCATGAAATCAGTCGCTGGTGCCAAAAAGGGTTGGGGACCACTGGCTTAAACAACAGAAATGTATTGTCTCACAGTTCTGGAGGCTACAAGTCTGAAATCAATGTGTCCACAGGGCCACACTCCCCGTTAAACTTACAGGGAAGTTCCCTCTTCCGGCTTCTGGTCTTTGCTGGAATCTTTGGCACTCTTTGGCCTGTAGATGCATTACTACAGTCTCTGCCCTCTTGTCCCATGGCGGTCTACTCCTCGTGTCTGACTGTGTCTCTGCTTTCTCTTCTTATAAGGATACTAGTCATATCAGATCAGGCCCCACCCTAATGAAGCATAACCTCATCTTCACTTGTTTTCATCTGCAAAGACCCTGTTTCCAAATAAGGTCACATTCTTCTGTACTGGGGGGTGAGGACTTCAACATAGCTTTTTAGGGGACACAACTGAGCCCATAACAGGGACCAAGTCTACACTCCTTCCGCTAGTACATCTTACCTGCAGCACCATAACCCAGTAGGGTCATGTCTGTGTCATGCCTGCTTTCATCTGTCCTGTTCAGGACAGTGGAGGACCACTCCTTGCTGTCTCCAGGCGAGTAAAATTCATACTACTCAAGGCGGAGGAGCTCCCGTCCTGCTGAAACAGCTCCACCTCCTGCCTTGACTCTCATCAGCCATCGAGGGCATCTCTGAAGTTATTTATTCTTCTAGTTCAGGTTCTGCTCTTGAGTTAAAACACATTCAAGAGCTTTGTCAATTTAAGAGCACTAGACAAATGTGGAGTAAATAGGATTCACTTTCTCAGAGCCTGATTTAGGGCCAGATCAAACAACCTACAGGAAGAACGCAGGGAGACATGATACTATTTTAATATGTTCTTGGTATAACTCATTGCCTTTGCAGTCCAGCTCAGACACCAAAAGCAAATTACCAATCCATCACTTCTTGACTGAATGAGTTACTTTTCTTTTTAAATTTCTGGAATTGTTTCCAACAGCAGCGAGGGTGCTGGTAAAGTCAGTCATCAAAAGGCTATCAAGGTATCCTGTTGACTGGTGGTTTTCAGGCCAACGCATGTGGCTCAGCAAATTGGAAAAGAACACAGAGCAAGCAGCCTGGGTGAGGACCGGTGGGCCCGTCTATTTCACACGGGCAGACACACAAAGGGCTTATGCCTCTCTCAAGACATCCACTGCGGGCCCTCCAATTCCCACCCCAATGTGCAGCTGAGCAGAACACCATTGGGAGGTACATTTGGAACAGGAGAACCACCTCTCGGGCTGCATTGAGACTCCGTGTTGTAGAATTAGAAGGCTGTCCAGGTGAACATCTCCCATCTGCCTTCACCTCCATCTCAGCAAGCTGACTGACAGCCCAGGAGACAGCTGGGCCTGGGGCGCCTCCACACCGCCCCACCTGTGCTGCAATCATATGCAAAATGTCACAGACCCCCAATGAGCGTCAAGCTGGACCTTCTGTGGCAAGCATCCCACGGCCCTCACAGCTCATGGTGGCAGGAGGCTGTTCTTCCTGGGGCCTTACACAGTACACAGGGCAGAGAATGGCAGGGACGGACATGAAATTCCATGTCATTCGGCCCTGCCAAGTTCCTCCTATACTTATTTCTCCCCAAGCCCTCCATCTCCAGCACCTCCTTCCTTTCCTCAGTATCACTCTCTCATTTCCAAATCTCCTAATCTTCATTTATTAAGAACTTCTGTCTGTTTTTTGAAAACAGGTTTAAAAATGATCCACCTGAAGAGACATTGTCCAATACAGTAGCCACTAGCTGCATGGGCCTATTTAAATTCTTTAAAATTAAATCAAGTTAAAAATCCAGTTCCAGCTGGGCACAGCGGTGCCTCACGCCTATAATCCCAACACTTTGGAAGGCTGAGGAGGGCGGATCACCTGGGGTCAGGAGTTTGAGACCAGACTGGCCAACATGGTGAAACCCTGTCTCTACTAAAAAAATAAAAAATTAGCTGGGTATAGTGGTACATGCCTGTAATCCCAGCTACTCGGGAGGCTGAGGCAGGAGAATTGCTTGAACCAGGGTGGCAGAGGTTGCAGTGAGCCGAGATCACACCACTGCACTCCAGCCTGGGCCACAAAGCGCGACTCCATCTCAATCAATCAATATCCAGTTCCTCAGTGACTCTATCCACATACCAAGTACCCAATGACCACATGTGGCTAGTGACTACCATATCGCACGGCACGGATACAGAACACTGCCATCGCCACCGAGCATCTATTGGACAGCTCTGCTTGTCATAAAGAAAATGTGTCCCCCTCCTTCCTCTGTCCCCAGCCCCCTCCTGGAGGGGAGGCGACCCTGCTGCCAGTTTCCTTTGTATCCTTTATATGCCTACACAAGTGTGTGTGGATGCAAACCTCTTTTGTTAAAACAAATGAGAAAAGACCACACACGCTATTTGGTGTCATGCTTTCTTCACTGAATGCAGCTTGGAGGTCACGTCGTAAGTACACAGACAGTGCTTCATTCTTTAGAGTGGTTGCATAGCAATCCACTGTCACCAGGCCAGTGTCACCAACCCCACCTGCACCCCCCAGGCTCCTCTGTCACCCACTGTGAGGCTGGCTCCCTTCTCTCCCAAACAGTCTCATCCTACCCTCCCAGTCTCTACATCCTCAAACTCTTTTCTGACTCTTCCCTTTACACCTTTCTTGCCCTAATAAAAACGTAGCCATTCTCTGAGGAAGCTGCTTTTCCTGCCTTTGCAGTAGAGGCCGCTTTTCCTCTCTGATCCCACATTCTCCAAGCGTCTTTCTTCCTGGTGTCTGCCCCCAGCTTCCTCCCTCAACACTGCCAGTTGCCATCAGACTCAAGCACCCACTGCACTGCCTTCCTGGCGCTGCCCCCTCACCTCCTGGCCCCTTCCCTGCACTGATGACTCACTGATGAAGACCTGCTTCATGGCCTTCACCTCCTCCCCAAATTCTACACACATTCCTGGTAACTTCAATCTCAAATGGATCATCCAGACAACACCGGGCCTCACCCACGTCCCTGACCTTTCATCCCCACCCTGCCTCAGCCACTAACTCTTCCCTAAATCTGTGCCAATAAGTGAAACACCTATGGAATCTTGGTTTTTAGCAACCTACTCTCAGATTAGTACCCATGCAAACAATTACTGACCTATCAAGACTTCTAGTCTTCCTTTTTTTTTTTTTTTTTTGAGACGGAGTCTCGTCCTGTCACCCAGGCTGGAGTGCAGTGGTGCGATCTCGGCTCACTGCAAGCTCCACCTCCTGGGTTCGCGCCATTCTCCTGCCTCAGCCTCCAGAGTAGCTGCGACTACAAGCACCGGCCACCACGCCCGGCTAAGTTTTTGTATTTTTAGTAGAGATGGGGTTTCACTGTGTTAGCCAGGATGGTCTCAAACTCCTGACCTTGGATCTGCCCACCTCAGCCTCTCAAAGTGCTGGGATTACAGGCGTGAGCCACCACGCCCGGCCTTAATTAAGACTTCTAATCCATGGTGACTATTTATTAACTTTGCCATTATCCTTCCACGCCTCCTTGGCTAGTTTATTCTGTCTCTTCTTAGGAATCCCTTGATTGTAAACATAACATTCCCTTGTCCCTCCTATCTTACCTGTTGAAAATCCTGACCATGTGTAAACCTGATGGTCTATCTTCTCCATACCTTTATTTCCTACCACAAGAAAGTAACCAAACTTGGAACTTAAAAAAAACTAGTTGGTAGAATTATAAAATGACATAACAACTACGGAAAATAGTATAGAGGTTCCTCAAAAATTTTAAAAGGGAACTGCCATAGGATCCAGCAATCCCACTTCTGGGTATTTATCCTAATGAATTGGAAGCAGGTCCCAAAGAGATATCTGAACACTCACATTCATAGCAGCATCATTCACAATGGCCAAATGGATGAATGGATAAACAAAATGCGGCATATATTTACAACAGAATATTATTCAGCCTTTAGGCAGGGCACAGTAGCTCACACCTGTAATATCAGCACTTTGGGAGGTCAAGGGAGGCAGATCACTGAGGCCAGGAGTTCAAGACCCGCCTGGCCAACATGGCAAAATTCCATCTCTACAAAAAAAACAAAAATTAGCCAGGTTTTGTGGTGCATGCATGTAGTCCCAGCTACTCCGGAGGCTGAGGTAGGAGAATTGCCTGAACCTGGGAGGCTAAGGTTGCAGTGAGCCAAGATCACGCCACTGCACTCCAGCCTGGGCAACAGAGCAAGACTCAGTCTCGAAAAAATAAACAAAATAAATTAAAAGGATTATTCAGCCTTTAAAAGGAAGGAAATTGTGTCACATGCTACAAAAGATGGATGATCCTTGAGGACATTATGCTAAGTGAAATCAGCCAGTCACGAAAAAGACAAATACTGTATAATTTCATTTATATGAGATATCTAGTCAAATTCATAGAAATAGAAAGTACAATGGTGATTGCTAGGGACTAGGGGGCAGGTAAAAATGGGGAGTTCAATGGGTAGAGTTTCAATTTTGCAGAATGAGACAAGTTCTGAGGATCTGTTTCAAAACAACGTGAAATATACTTAACACTACTGAACCATATACTTAAAAATGATTAGGCTAATGCATTTTATGTTATATGTTTTAACAATATAAAATAAAAATAAAGACTTATAATAATACAATTTTTTAAAATGCAAAACAAAAACTATTAGGGCTAGCTACACTCTGGTGGTGCTGAAGCCAAACTCTCTTTCCCTGAGTGTGAAATACCCCATCATATCCACAATTAGGATGCACAGTCACCAGGTGGCAAGGCTAAGGAAGGTTTTGAGTTGCTTTGCCTCAGTAATTCAAGCTCAAGATTCATCCCAAGGTTTTGGGTCCAATTCAAAAAAATAAAGGGAATTAGCTAAGGGCCAGTTGCATATTTTCCAATTTCCTCTAATATTACTCTCCTGCAACTAACTGAAAACCAATGGCTTTTCTAACTCATTTATGCTCATTAATATGCAAATATCAGCTTCTCAGCTGGCAGTGATTTCATTAATTTTAAACTTACATGGGGTAAGCCAGGGATTGAAACTTTAAACCAAAGCCAACAATACAGAGGACTGTGAGTATCACTTAAATCCCTAGATGAGGAATCTCCAAGTGAATGCACTGGCATTGTCACGTGAACAATCACCTGGGAATTAATCAAAGCAACTCCTCTGTGAGTTTTTGCCTTTTGGGAAGTGATATATGATTTTAAAGAACAGTAGCTGTTCGGGGATTATTAAAAACAGTGAAAGCAAAGACATTTCTCATCAATTTTGATCTTGGAAAACCTCCAGACCTAACAAACATTCACACAGATCCTAACAATATAGAAAAGCCACAATTATTCGTGGCTTTCTAATATGTACGAAACTCATTTCAGCAGAAAGGAAATCAGATTAAAAAGCAAATTAGAATAATGAAATTGGAAAACTCTGAATTCAATTCTTTCTGGAATTGCAAATCAAATTATGTATTATTAGCTCTGCAATAAAAAAGAAAAAGCAGCGGGAAAAACTTTCTCCTTTGAGGGCACTGCCCAATACAAATATAAGCCACATGTGTAATTTTAAATTTCTAAAAGACATTTTAAGAAGCTAAAGCAAAAAAAAATAACTTTAAGTTTAACCAATATATCCAAAATATTCTAAATATCGACACATAATGAATATTTTTTAACTATTAATACTTTTTCTCATTAAGTCTTTAGAATCTAGTGTGTATTTTATACTTACAACACATCTCAGTTCAGACAAGCCACATATCAAGTGCTAACATATTGCACTAGTGGCAACCATATTGGACAGTGCAGCTATAGAACCAAAGATGACGTGTTCCTCTGACAAGACAGTGGCTAGCTCCTGAAATCCGAGTATCTCTCTACATTACACTCTCTAGACTTCTGAGCTCCTCAAATACCCAGAACAGCTTGGGTTGAGTGCATTAGTTGCTCCTTTGGCTAGACCAGTGTTAAGTCAAGGTTGGTCATCACGGTACAGGTCAAGCATCCTTTATCCAAAGTGCTTAGGATCAGAAGGGTTTCAAGTTTCAGATTTTTTTTGGATTTTGGGACGGCTGCATATACATAATAAGATATATTGAGGATGGAACCCAAATCTAAACATGAAATTCATTTATGTTTCATATATACCTTATACACACAGCCTGAAGGTAATCTTAGACAACATTTTAAGTAATTTTGTGCACGAAACAAAGTTTTGACTGTGACCAGTCACATGAGGTCAGGTGTGGAATTTTCTACTTGTGACATCAGGTTGGTGCTTAAAAAGTTTTGAATTTGGGAGTATTTCAAATTTTGGATTTTCAGATTAGAGACACTCAACCATCATTTGAAATTTTTAAAAGTCAATTTACTACTATTTTCTATAGTATTTTTTTCAACCACAAATTCACTTCTAAAAATTAATTTTATCCTAAATGATATCATGTGTGATATCACAAGTTTGATACTTCCATTTGTTAAAAAAAACTAATGCCCATTAAAATAGACATTTAACATTTAAAATAAGTTTTTGTACACTAACCAAAGCTAACGATGACATGAATTAAAATTTGCTCTCATTAGTGAGTCAGTTATGGTGTCATCTTTTAAAAGTTTTCCATCTGGCATATTCAGTCTCAGATATGTTACTGTCTCTTGGCCTCAAAGAGGTACTGCAACACTTGCATGTTGGAATATGGCCTAACATCCCATTCAAGAGTACTTTCTTGTTGGAGACAAAGTCTCGCTCTATCGCCTAGGTTGCAGTGCAGTGGCACCGATCTTGGCTCACTACAGCCTCCACCTCCTGGGTTCAATCAATTATTCTACCTCAGCCTCCCGAGTAGGTGAGCTACAGGCACACAGCATCATGCGCAGCTAATTTTTGTATATTTTTGTAGAGATGGGGTTTCACCATGTTGGTCAGGCTGGTCTTGAACTCCTGGCCTCAAGTGATCCACCTGCCTCAGCCTCCCAAAGTGCTGGAATTACAGGTGTGAGCCACCGCACCCAGCCTCAAGAGTACTTTCCATCTGGGTGCCACCACAAACCACAGAAAGGGACATTTACTCACCTGTGTTTAACTGTCCAAAAGCTGCAGAGACAGAGAAAACTTGCTCTGATACCTACACATGCACGTATACATGCACATATATACATATAACTACATGCACATATATATGCACATATTAGTGTATAGGGATATGCATAAAAATGTGTGTGTCTGTGTCTGTGTGTGTGTGTGTGTACTCATCGCAATCATCCTACAAAGGAGGCATTGTCATTTTCTTGCTTTTCCAGATGAGGGAATGAAGCACAGAGCAGTTACTGGCTTCCATAATCACAGGGCTAGCAAATCTGATTACAGAACCTGTGTTCTTGTTACCCTGGCGTTTACAAATGATATAAAGAGATGGAAGTTGGAAAAGACATATGTTTTAGAGTCACAAACATAAGTCCTTCAAAGTCAAAACCTTCACCCATGGGATGTGAAGACTGGGGCAAGCAACATCCCCTAATACAGAGGGGGGCAGAAGGCAAATAGAGTAATTTAGAATGCCCTTAAGATTTCTTCTGTAAATGACAGTGGAGAATTCCTCTTACTTAGAAGAAAAACAACATAAAAATGCAAGAGAACAAAGATTCCAATAAGAAAAAGCAAAAGGATGGATGGATGGATGGATGGATGGATGGATGGATGGATGGATGGATGAGCAGATGGATACACCAGCAAACAAATAGTCTCAAAATCTGAGAACAGAAAATCATAAAGGTACACATCCTCTCTCTCTGACCATCCCAAGAGGACCCTATCACATGACTGGCATTGCACTAGTCACTTTCAGAAGCAGCCTGGGGACCTTCTTCTCATCACTGGGACAAAAGCTGCAGGGCAAGCTGTGTTGAGGGCCTCATTCCGTAGCCTTCATCCGCACGGATTCTGCAGCCTGAAGAAAGACAAGAATCCACTTACATGTACTCTCTATGAGCAGAGTGCACAGCGGCCGCGTTGCTGTAACGCCACAGGACGATCGCCGACGACAGGACGTCCAGGATGGCATCAAACTAGGAGAAGGAGACATGGCATTAGAGGCTTTCCAGAGTTAATAGCACACAAATGTGAAGACACAGGACAACTGTGCTGTGACTCAAAATATCTGCACAAGTAAACTCTGATCAAAGAGGCCTCCCATCATTACGACGCAGCCACGTACTGCCCTCATGCCTGGGGCGTCTGGAGCTCGGAGACCCAGCGTGCCATGTGGGGGGCTCTGCTCCCAGGGTGCCTGGCTCCCAGCACTCTGCAGACATAGGGCAGAAGGTGGGGAGTTCACTGTTTCGAAACACACGGAATTGGTTTCCCCATGACAGTCAAGATAATCGCAGTAGTTTCCTGCACATCCCAGATAAGAGATTCGAGTGAGAATTCTATTTCTGACTCTCAATGGGACTATGCTACCTGGGGTCCAGGGGTGAGGGTGGGGGTCACCAGGACCTGTGATAAGTCTGCCAGCACTTTACAGTTGCATACAAAACTCAATGCTTCTGTTTGAATGAGAGAGTATGCATGCACAAGAAAGCTAGGGAGAATGAGAGAAAAACGTATGTGCGTGTTTGTTTCCGGGGACGTGTATGCACTGTGTGTGTGCATGTGTATATATGTGGTATGTCTGGGTGCGTGTGTGTGGTGGTGTGCCTTTTTCCTGGATGGTCCACATCTTTCATAAGATTCTGAAAAGAATCTGCAATGTACCTACAATAGCAAGTTCTCACAACAAAGGGCAGAAGTGGGTTTGGGAACAGGCATACCGACCCTCCGGTACAGGAGACCCCAAAGCTACTTGGCGGGGGTGCTGAGGAGAGCTCTCTTTATGGGTCACTGCACCACACCACACTTCTCAGCTGGAAGATCACGAGCACTAGCATCCTCTCCAAGGGGCCTGGGGAAACTTCACCCAATTTCTCAACAGACCTAGCCTGTGAAGCAGAGACCCGCTTTCTCCAACTAGCTTCCATCAGGAGGCCGGCTGGGACGCCAGGTTACCCTTAGCTGGCTACAGACTGACTCATCCTAGCACGAGTAGCCCTGATCTTTAACTCGCAAACCTCTGCCTACACCAGCAAATGCTTTGCTCCAGTGCGTACCAGGTCCACATACAACCTGGAAGGCAAAAAAAGGGCTAAAATGCCCAAAACATCCTCTCACCCAAGCACATTGTGGGAAATGTGGTTCCTCCCCGTCTGTGCTTGAGAATTATACAGTCCTCATTGCAGTATAATTCTGTTAAATGTTCATTTTTTAATAGAAGTGGGTTTCCATAAAGTATGTTTCTCATGTTAAGCTCTCATAGGCTAACCACCCTCATTTGAGGGCTCAGGGTGAGGTTTATGGGCTTATGAAAAAACGTGCAAAACTTGATGAAAGTACATTTCAGGTTACTTACTGCAAACCCAAAAGCAGAGGCGCTGTACCTCATAACGGAGACAGCTAAAAAGAAAGAAAATATTATTCAGAATATTTTAAAACCTCTCTCATTTTTGAGTATATTAATACATTACATGGCCTTTTAAACATCAGTGGGGAAATTCCAAGAGAATAAAACTAAAAATTAACTGTACGTGTAAAATCTAAGAATTTTTAAAAAATGAGGCGTGAACTGAAAAGATTCCCAGACTCTACCTGCAACAACTTCCCCTCACAGTGTTCTGAAACACCTGAGGGCCAATTTCCAAATCCAATTTGCTTAAACAGCTGTCAATCAAATGACTTCTGATACTTTGAGAATTTAGCAACTGGGAACTATATCAAACTTTCAAAGTAAAACTCCAACCACCCAAACTGTTCCCATAATAAGGTGGTGCAAAGTAAAACTCCAACCACCCAAACTGTTCCCATAATAAGGTGGTGTGTCTAAGGCATACACCACTGCTAAGATAGATGAAAAAAAAATCTGTGGGCACCAGAGTTTAAAATCCAATGTAGACACCAATAACAGTTGTTTAGAAAAGAGTGACAAATGATCTTAAACAACAGATGTCTACAAATAGAGATGTCTACAAATGTCAATGCCACAATTATAATTACAACACACTTTGGTTTTTTTTTTTTGTTTTGTTTTGTTTGTTTTGAGACAGTCTTGCTCTGTCACTCAGGCTAGAGTGCAGAGGTGCTATCTCGGCTCACTGCAACCTCCGCCTCCCTGGTTCAAGTGATTCTCCCGCCTCAGCCTTCCGAGTAGCTGGGACTACAGGCATCCACCACCACACCCAGCTATCTTTTGTATTTTTAGTAGAGACAGGGTTTTGCCATGTTGGCCACGCTAGTTTCGAACTCCTGACCTCAGGTGATCTAACCGCCTCAGCCTCCCAAAGTGCTGGGATTACAGGTGTGAGCCACCACGCCCGGCCTTGATCCATATTTTTAAATTGGAGAACGTCAACTGGGTAGCACTTTTGCCTAATTCTGTTTTGTGCTAAAGCAATGACAGCTTCAAAGACGTCTCGATTTGACATAACAAAGGCAGATCTCCAGAAGAAAGTCATATTTAACAAGCATACATGCACCTCCAACCAAGATTAAAGCCCTACACTAAGGGTCAGCAAAGCTGGCAGTGGCTTGTTCCCAGGCCTACGTTCTGCAAGTGGTCACTGGCGCAGTAGGAGGTGTGGGTGGGAGGCACAGAGGCCAGCGCCTACATGGACTTCCATCAGCTCATCACAATGTCCCTTCTCTAGGACCTGCTCCTTGTCCTCTCCACAAGGTCCAGGGACAGTCCTCAGACAACGTGTTGTGCCTTGTGCCCTCCAGCTGTAAGGAGGGCTCCTGATCCACTATGAACCAAACAGAGTTCATTTTCTGTGATTTAGGACTTGAGACAGAGAGTCTAGTTGGTCAATCTATGTGGTTAGAACAGCAACTTGTAAATGCTGGAGTTGCCATCAGCCACTGTTTGCCATAAAGACTGAGGAGCAGGAAGGCAAGCATGGGAAAGCCACAGCACCGGGGAGAGTGAACCACTGGTGTCCAAGCGTTTCCAGGCCCTTCCTGAAATTCAGCCATATTCAGGTGCTCAAACTATGTGAGGCGGAATACAACCCATTAAATCTGCAGCCACCTTTGTTTTTGACATGAGCTCCTCCAGGAGGCCCTGCTGTTGCTCTTCCTGGCACAGGGAGAAGGGCAGAGCCAGCTGTGCATGGTGACCAACTGGAGTTTTCACAGGACACACAGGTATGGTGCTGTAAAGGGGCACCGGCCCTTTCCGGAGAACATCAATTCACCAGCCATGCTGACATGTGCAAAAAAAGGCAGCTGATCGCTGGCGGGACTGCTGCGAGCACTGAGGCGGCCTATAAAACACAGCTTGGCTCGCAGCACATGCTCCATAACTGTTAACTAAGCGTAACAAAATTTCACAGAAATAAGTCAAGGAGGATATCTTTTCTTTCCCTTTACAACCTGTTTTTAGAATATCTTAGCTGTGTGCTTTTTGTGGGTTGCTTCTTTATCAGCAGTGGAAACCTTTTTAATTCCAACTAACATCGTGCACAGATGCTCCAGATCTACAACAGAGAAAAGAAGGCTCAGTGGCTTATGCCTGGAATCCCAGCACTTTGGGCGGCCAAGGCGGGTGGATCACGAGGTCAAGAGATCGAGACCATACTGGCCAACGTGAAGAAACCCCATCTCTACTAAGAAATATACAAAAAATTAAGTCAGGTGTGGTGGTGCACACCTGCAGTCTCAGCTACTCAGGAGGCTGAGGCAGGAGAATCACTTGAACCTGGGAGGCGGAGGTTGCGGTGAGCCGAGATCATGCTACCACACTCCAACCTGGTGACAGAGTGAGACCCCACCTCACAAAAAAAAAAAAAAAAGAGAGAGAGAAGAGCTGCCACCGGGCTCCCAGTCTGTCTCCACCTGCACTCCTGGGGCTGAGCACCACGGAAAAGGAACAGCTAGAAAAGCACTCCCCGTGACTCGCTATGGCAGAAGAGCGCCTGTCTCACCAGCAGTGAACCATGGCTTCAAAACAGATTTCAAGTGGACATTCACTTGACTATATTGAGAAAGACAAGAAATCTTGTCTCAGGAATCTGGAATCAAACAAAGGAGATGGCCACTAAATGGTAGGTGGGGTGTCCCCAACTCAACTGGAGTGTTGTGTCCATGATTTCCAACACTCTCAAAATTATGTGGGAAAGATCCACTTGTGAGAATTAAGCCTGCCACAGAATGGATGACCTAGAGCACAAGTGGAATATTAGTACTCTCTATCCCGTCTGCACCACGGAAAATATGAGCAAGACGGCTGCAAGTTAACCTAGAGTCCTTAACAGAGATGTGTTATTTACTTATAAATTGGCTCCATCTAATTTTCTTGATGAGATGGAAAGGGAGAAATGCCAAAAATTGCATGGGGAATTCAGACTACTTTGAAGGGCCCTCCACACAGCCTTAGCTCTGACAGCTTCCTTTATGTGACCAACTCCCCAGCTCTTCCTACTAAATAACAGCCAATAGTAATTAGCACAGGATCCGAATGAAAGAGTTCAGATGGCCTTTCAGCAATTTCTGAAGAGTGTCAAGTAATAACTTCATTTTATTTGTCTCATAACTCACCGTGACACATCCCAATTTTGAGATAAGAACAAACTCAATGGAAGGGTCAGAATGGTTTACACAGCATCCCACCCCCCAACTTCCATGGGGCTTTCACCAGGAAGTTGCCAACTTCCCTCATGCTAAGAGTGAGGTTGGCTTGGAGGCAGGCCTGAGCCAGGATGATTACAAGGGAGAGATTACGTGGTAGAGGCACCTGGAGCTCCATGCACATGTGCTGAGTGTAGTAGAAAGCCACCACAGGGCCAACAAAGGCTGCAGTGCCTTCAAGGCAGGTGCTTATTCAACAGTGGACAAGAAACAAGGGCCCTTCTGAACTCCGACAATTATGTTGCAAACTGGCAACACATCCACAAAGAGATGGGCAACCAGGCAGCTGTGGGACAGAGCTCTCCTGTGAAGGCTGCTCTTGGCCCCATGTGGTCAGAGTAGAAACACACTGCTATCTGATTAGGCAGCAGTTACACATCCAAAAACATGCATGCTTAGGATGCAACTGGGCTCCTATCTCTTTCTCTGCTGGCTTTTTCTTTTTATTAATTTATTTTAAGACACAGAGTCCCTAAAATGTTCATAGGTAAAATGAAGATGTGTCATTTGGGGCCAGCCCAGCATGCAGTCCCCATCCCATAAGAGCATCCTGATTCTCCTCTGGGAATGGCACCTGCCCTACCCTCAAAATAAGTGATTTGGGTGGGATGATGCTATTCCCATGCTAGTATATCCCATTAACTTGTCCCATGTCCAGAGTTAATGATTCGAAAATGGTACAGTTCAATTTGAGCCGATGAGAACCTGTGCCAAGCTTTTTGCTGAAAATATTGGAAAGGGGATGTCTTCCTTCGAGGAGATTTTAGAGATAGGAGGATGAACACAGGAGCTACAGGTGGTGATTTTGACACAAGTGGGAGGAGACTGCCTGAGAATGAAGCCAACACAAGAAGAAAGTAGATACTAAAACACAGATCAGACTCCCGAAGACAGACTGAACCTTTTAAATCAGTCCTGACTGTTCTATCCCTCTACTTCTCAAATACATTAGCCAACCATTTCCTTTGATTTGCTTAAGCCAGTTTGAGCTGAGTTTCTATCACTTTCAGCCATATGAGTCTTAATACAAGATATGTTGACCCAGTAATCCCATGCTCAAGAATGTATTTTAATGCATAAGAAATGGAAAAATACTTTAAGCACAAAAGGTTCATAATAGGTTCATGTGATTTATAACAGCAAAACATTAGATGTAACTAAATGTTCCATAGTAGGGTGATGATTGAGGTATGATTTATTCAAAGAATAGGCTATAGGTAGATATTTTAAAGCCTTTGCAAAGAGTACTGTTGCTGGCTTGGAGTGATGGCTCACACCTATAATCCCAGCACTTTGGGAGGCCAAGGCAGGAGGATCGCTTGAGGCCAGGAGTTTGAGACCAGACTGGGCAATAGAGTGAAACCTCATTTCTACAAAAAATTATAAAATTAGCTGAGCGTGGTAGCAGATACCTCTAGCCCCAGCTACTTAGGAGGCTGAGGTGGGAGGATTGCTTGAGCCCAGGAGGTGGAGGTTGCAATGAGCCAAGATCACACCACTGTAAGCCAGCCTAGGCAACAGAGGGAGATCCTGTCTCAAAATATTTTTTAGAAAAATTACTACTGCTTAATGTTTCTATTAGCATATTAGAAAGAACAATGGCATTGATAATAGACAGGTTGTATGTTGGGTCCTGCACTGGGTGCCACAGGAAAGGATGGGTCTAGAACAGGGGGAGTTCTAGCCAACACAGGTGCAAACTGAATGGGAAGATCAGAAGAGGCTTCACTGACAAGGGGACATGTACGTAAAGACTTAAGGAGATGGGGGAGTGAACTATGCTGTTTTTGTTACCTGGGCAAGAACCTGCCAGAGAAGAAGAGGCAGTAAAACACTCTGAGGTGGAAAACTTGGCTGAGGTCTGAGGTCATTTTGGCTAAAGCCAAAGGAAGCAGGAGAGTTATGAGAGAGAATTCGGGCAAGATACAAGATGAAGTATGTGCTACAACAACTAGCTTTACAGGTTGCATTGAAAACAACCAGAAAAAAATTCCCTCAAATGGTAACAGTGGTTAATCTTTGAAGGGTGGGAATATTTGAGTGGGTTTCTTTCCTTTCTACTGTGAACCCAAAAGTATCTGAGACGGAGATCATCAATTTAGAAAGTTTATTTTACCAATGTTAAGGACGTGCCCGTGACACAGCCTCAGGAGGACCTGACCACAGGTGCCCAAGGTGGTCCAGGCACAGCTTGGTTTTATACATTTTAGGGAGACATGAGGCATCAATCAATATGTGTAGGATATACATTGGTTCTGTCTGGAAAGGCAGGACAACTCGAGGTGGGGAGGGGGCTTCCAGGTCACAGGTAGAAAACAGACAAATGGCTGTATTTTTAAAAGTCTTTGATTAGCCTTTCACCGAATACACAGTTTCTACGTGAGCGGAAGGTAGAGGAACATCACTTACGCCTTCGCCCAGCTTGGTGAAAACAACAGGGCAGAGGAAGCAATTGGATATACATCTGTCTCAGGTGAACTGAGGGAGGGCTTGAGGTCTGTCTTGTGTCCACAAAGAATATCCTTGTGGGCAAATTGTGAGGGAGGTATGTAGCTTCTCGATCTTTGTAGCTATCTTATTTAGGAATAAAATGTGAGGCAGGTTTGCCAGACTGTGCCCAGCTTGACTTTTCCCTTTAGATTAGTCATTTGGGGGTCCTGAGATTTACTTTTTACATTTTCTACAACCACCGTATCATTTAAATCAGAAAAAGAAATCTATTTGTGGAAAAAGATCCAACTCACAAAAATATCACCAGAGGTCTAAAATGGAGTAAGAGAAACCGTATCTGTGATGCACATCGGAGACTAGGCTGCACTGTGAGTTCACAAATGCTCTAACAGGGCAGCACATGACCATATGTGTCTTTATTACATTTCAGTTTCTGAATCCATCTTTCTAGGTCAAATCACCTACATGAGTGGTTCGTTAATGGCCCAAAAAGTTCATGGAAGTGCAGTGGCGGACCAAGAAAGCCAGCACGTAGAGCATGAGCAGAATGTCACTCCCAGTCTGAGGGACCTCCTGCCTCCCGGGATGCTGCGTGTCACACACACTACTTTCATTTATGTGTCAAAGGGGTAATAACAGCTACTCTCCCAGAAGCACACACACAACAGAAGTCTTAAATAAATATTTATACAAGTCTGGTTAAAAGACCAGACCTTCTTTAAGTCACACACCAGGCCAGAAAGCATATCAGCTGGAAATTCAAAATCAAATATAAAGACAGCTGGAAAATGGACAGGACCCAGGCAACCCATTGTTAGGGCAAAGCTAAATGCAAATCGTGCAGCTGAATCAGCAGCAGGCTTTGAGGGAAGGTTCTGGACAGTAGAGACAAAATACCTCGGAAATGCACAAAGAGGTAAGGGTGCCAGCAAGGCAACAGAGGATCAGTGCAGACAGCCCCTCCACAACCTTAAACAAAGAATGCCATTTCAATCGCTGGCTAGGTTTGCAGCAAAAGTGAGGACCCATCTGTCATTCTCTCCAAAGTCACACAATAATTATCTTGAGCCTTAGCACTCTTTAGCAATGCCCCCAGGCCCCATAACACCTCCAAGTTGTAAAATTATGTGACTGTAAGTTTCGTTAATAAATCAATCCTACTTTAATTGGACAGCCTCTATTACACAGAGGCCTGGCAACAACCTCACCTATGTAATTAACTCAAATGGAGAACCATCTTTCCATCATCCACCATAAATACATACACACATACAGAAATTTGGACCCCTCTTAGTTCCACCTCTTCTGCTGCCTAACAAGAAAACATAATAATGAAAACACCAATCTTTGGATTCTCTCAAAACACTGAGATCTGCCCATCCTGGGCTGTCCCTTTCTCCCAGTGGTGCCAATGCTGCGTTCGGATGAGGCATGTGCTCTGGGGTGCCCCACCTCTCCTGCAACATCACAGCCAGTCTGCCTCACTCTCCTCTTCCACCTGCCTGGCCCCTGTGGCATCTAGTTGGCCCCGTAATGCTTCAGTATGGGACCTCACATGTAGGGCATGAGCAACCTGCCATGTCCAGCAAAGTACCTGCTACATATTCATTGTGCTGCACGGACTGTGACTTTCAATGTTTTCTACTGGAAGGTCTGGCTCTCAGCAAATGTACCATGGCCAGGTTCTCAAAGCCAAAACCATTCTTTGAGAGTTCTTTGACTTCTACAGACAGCGCTGAGAACCATTATTAGCCTTAGGCAGGCCACAGGCACTGCCCTCCCACCCGCCGGGGCTCTGCCTGTCTGTGGAAAGCAAGTGTTTGTTAGGAAAGCAACTGTTTGTCTCAGGCAAACCCTTGCCAAGACGTCAGGGATGATCACGGGTCTCTCTCACATGACCAAGGGGTGGCTACATACAAACAGGTACTATACAACCCCCACCCCCCCAATCCCACACCCACAATAACCTACAAAACCCACAAGAATGGGCTTGAAGAGGTTAGAAAATATTGCCCTCGAGCTGCTGCTACGGGGGTAGGGAGTGCCACTTACTAGTGTTCTGGGCCACTTGGCAATGAAAAGTCACTTGCGCTCCAATTTCTAACAGGAAGCAGCCACTCATTCGTCCCTCCATGCCCCTGCCCCTACCCAGCCATCCTCAACACGCAGCCCAGGTACTCGAACACATCGGCCTCCATGGAAAGGCCACGGTCCTTAGGATGGAGGAAGCCTCTGTTCTCGGACCTCCTCTTCTGTGGGCCACGCCTGCTTACTCCACACTCCAGCCACATGGGGCTCCTCGGCGACCTCCCCACAGCCAGGCCACGGCTCTTCCTTCTGCCAGGAACAAACTTACTCCAGGGGTCTGCCTGGCCTGCTCCCTCCCCTCCTTCAGGTTAGGCTGTTCTGGCCACCACATTTAGTGATGACACCTGCCCTCACTCCCTATCTGAGCTCTGTCACCCTCCTCTACATTTTCTTGGTCTGAAGAACATCTCATCTACATTATCTTATGGATTTATTTACGTTTCAATTGCCCCACCCTACTCCCACCTATTAGAATATAAACACCACAAAGGCAAAAGCTTTGACTGTTCCCTGATGTATCCTGAATGCCGAGATCAGTACCTGAACACATAGAAAACTTTCAGATGGATTCATTAACACCTTCCCCTTAGCTCCAGCATGCAGCAAACAGAGCCTTCAGGGAGAAGGCAGACAGGACCAATGGCTCAAAACACCGGGAGGCCCAGCGGCGCTACCCAGAAGCCCTTCCCTGAGCTAATGAAGCCACAGCTGGCACTTTCAGGGGCATAATGGAGAAACCAGCCTCTAAATGGACCACTCTTTTAGGGAGAGCTTGAAGTATCTGCAAATGGCAAAGATCTAGGATGAAGGAAAAAGTAAGGGTAGCCCTGGACCCAGAAAGCCAAGAGCCAACACAGAACACAGAATAGTATAACAGCAAAAAAAATCCAAATAAAAACAACCCAAGGAAACTCTCTAGCATGGACCAGGGCACCCTCATTCCCTCTACCACATACCACCAGACTAGCTCTGCTCCAGTTAGCATAACATGAAATGCACATGACCCCCGTTCCAAAGCAGGGATCGGCATTCCTGGGACATGGGCAGGATGCCTGCCACTCAACAGGGAGAGACCTGGGTTTCAAGAAGCTGTCAGAGGTCTCACACACAGGAGTCACCAGCTCAGAGACAAAAAGACAAGACCCAGCTTTTAATGGCAAAACTTCCTCAACACCACAGCACACTTTCACTTTGCTTCTTCTTTAATCTGGGAATAAAGAGGAGGAACATCCCTTGAAGTTACCCAACTTTTATGAGCATTTATGGGCCGTCTCCGATGGAGTACACAGCCCCTCAACTTGTTAGCACATTTGCTCCACAGACCTCACGCGCCAGAGCCAACAGTAGCAACGAGTTTCTTGCTAAACATCACTCACACTTTCCTAACACTTGTTCTTATACCTCCTTGTGCCAGGGTTGCCCACAATGCCAGCACAGCTATCAAGTAAGCCTGTGGGAGGTAGGTCTGGCCAGGAGTCCTCAGACCACACTCAACGTATGTCCTGCAACCCACACTGCCAGACTAACATGAGTAGCCACGCCCACCAATCGCTCTTTCAATCAACAAGTGCTTATTGAGCACCCAGTATGTCTCCAACACTATTCTGCTGAGCTGGGGATACAGCAGTTACTTGCCCAACAATTTGATGAAACATACCTTTTAAAGCCCTAAGTTTCCCTTAGTCATAGAATGCAGCTCCTTTAGCCCAGTAAGTAAAGCATTCATTGGATAAACAGAGATGGGGATAAAATGTATAGAACAGAACTTTCACATTTTATCTTCTCTCGTCTTCTATGTTAAACACCTGTGAGGTTGCTGGGAGTTCGAAGCTTGTTTCTAGGTAAACTCATTTTCAGTCCATTCTTTTTACCTTGGCTTGGTGTCTTTCTGGGTCCCAAAGCTCCCTGCCTCTGACTGCCTTGCTTTTATAAAACAGAAATGATCCTTGCCTTCTCCCAAGCAGCACATCAAAGCCTGAAGTCAACGGTTGTATCATATTTGTCTCTACCCTCAGGGCCTGTGTGCTCAAGCACAAGCACAATTGTCAGTGCTCAAAAAATCCTTGTTAAACTGAACAAGACTGAAAGAATCTCTCACCCCCAATTATGATTTCTGGTTTTCATTTAATGTGTGACAGTTAATTCAGACCAGAACCAAAAGCTAACACTACGGGCAAGAAACGCTAGCAAGGGCGTGGATATTGTCACCCAAGGTCATCCTTGCCAGGCCACTAGGATGGCCCTTGGTCTGCACTGCTGATTCCAAACACATTGAACCTCTTTGGTTTGAAAAATCGCTTAAGAAACATTTTAAAGAACGGAACATACTGTGAGGAAGAAAAATACACTGAATAAGAGTCCAGAGATTTGGCTTAAAGAAACTATGCTGAACAAACACCAACTCATTTGATCTGAATCAAAGTCATTAGAAGATTAACATGATCACTCAGAGAATAAAAGTTAAACATGGTGAAATACAGCCCTTTTGTCCTCTCTCCTCACTACTCTGCTCCATAAAACCCAAACCAACAAGAAACATGAAAAAACTAGAAAAAGAATAAAATGATCAAAGAAACCAGAAAATGCCAACCCCCAATTACCTAAGTTATAAAGGGAATCTACAAAATGCATTAAAATTTAGACCATGCTAGGAGAAGATGCTGACAGCTGATAACATATCTCAATCAAATCTTGGGCAGAGCTTAGACTTTTCCACAATTAGATGGCACAGTCATCAGTAGCCCAAACAATTGTCCCTTATATGCAATGGCAAGCTGGGAGCTGAGCTCCAGCATCCAACCCTGGACACTTTCCTGATACTCTATACACTAGAGAGCAAAGGCATGAACCAAAGGAGTGCTTGCTCAGACAGACACTGATACAAGAATCAGACACCATCATTTCATCAATGAGGGGAGCCAAGGCTCCACTGCCAGCCAGGCAGTCTTCTCTTACATTCAAGACAGGAAGATGTTCCACAAGGTAGATCACTGAGATCAGGTACCACGAGAATAAGCACTCAAATTAAAGCTGCCCACTGCTCCCTTCACGCCTGGTTCTCCACAAAGTCACAATTATTAGAGCAGTGAGGCACTGGCAAACTGGCAGACAGAACAAGGGAACTAGAAAGAATTAAGAAGTGAATTCAGCAAGGCCACCACACATTAAGTGAATATACAAATTCCAGTTATTTCTATACTTGCCACAAACAGGAAGGAAATGTAATTTTTAAAAGGCTCTGTTCAAAATAGTAAAATTATCAAATACCTAGGAAAAAACTAATGAAACTAAAAAATTATGCAAGACTTCTACCTAGAAAAGCAATGAAATATTTTAGGAGAAATTAAAGATAACTATTAAATATATGAAGAAACATACCATGTTTGTGGATTGGAAGCCTCACTATGGCCAATCAAAATCCTAGCAGGTGGCAAGAGAATTGATAAGATGAAGCCAAAGTTCATGTGGAAAGTGAAAAGAATGAGGAATAGCCAAGACAGGCCAGGCACGGTGGCTCACGCCTGTAATCCCAGCACTTTGGGAGGCCAAGGCGGATGGATCACCTGAGGTCAGGAGTTCGGGACCAGCCTGACCAATATGGTGAAACCCCATCTCTACTAAAAATACAAAAAAACTTAGCCAGTCGTGTGGTGGCGGGTGTCTGTAGTCCCAGCTACTCGGGAGGCTGAGGCAGGAGAATCGCTTGAACCCAGAGGCAGAGGTTGTAGTGAGCTAAGATCACGCCACCACACTCCAGCCTGGGCGACAAAGTGAGACTCCACTGCGGGGAGGGGGGAAAAAAAAAGAATAGTCAAGACAATCCTTAACAAGCACAACCAAAAAACCTGGAAGACAGTCACTACCAGATATGAAGATTTCAAAGCTACAGTAAATAAAATAATATTAGCATAAGGATAAACAAAGACCACAAAGCAAAAGATCCACACACATATGGTTACTTGATTTATATATTTCAAAAGTACCCCTAAAATACATGGGGGAAACAAAGTTCTTTTCAATCAATGGTGCTGGGCCAGTTGGACATCCATATGAAATGACTGAATTATGACCCTACCTCACTCCATACAGAGAAAGCCGTGGATGAGCTGTAGATATGAAAGTGTAAGGTTAACATAGGAGAGATCTGAAATGGAATGCTGTCAGGGAGTTTCATCATCTTGGGGAAAGGTAAAGATTTTTTTAAACAAGACATAAATGCATTCATCATAAGGGAAATGACTCGTAAACTGAACTACATTAAAGACCTCCTTCAAAGAGCACAACAGCAAGCCGTCGAGTTTGTTGAGAAGATATTTATACAGCATAACTACCAGGGGACTTGTATCCAGAATATAGACTCATAAATCACTAAGAAAGAGGAAAAACAACCCAATAGAAAAATGGGCGAAAGACTTAACAAGCTTCATGAAAGATGATACACAAATGACCAATAAACATATGAAAATATACTCTACTTATTAGTAACCAGGGACAATAAAATTAAAACCACAGATGCCGCTACATACGCAAAGTGTGGCTCAAAAATAAAAAAGCTGACAATTTCAAACATCGGTGAGGATGCAATACAACGCAGCTCTCAAGAACTGCTGGTGGAAGTGTGAAACGGTACAAATACTTTCCAAAACTGGCAGCCTGTCTCTATAAAAGCTGATCAGGTCAGGTGCGGTGGTTCATGCCTGTAATCCTAGCACTTTGGGAGGCTAAGGCAGGCAGATCACATGAGGCCAGGAGTTTGAGACCAGCCTGGGCAACACAGTGAAACTCCATCTCTACTAAAAGTACAAAAATTAGCCGGGTGTGGTGGCACATGCCTGTAATCCCAGCTAGTCAGGTGGCTGAGGCACACGAATCGACTGAACCCAGCAGACAGAGGTTGTAGTGATCCGAAATCAGGACATTGCACTCCAGCCTGGGTGACAGATCAAGACTGCCTCAAAAAAAAAAAAAAAAAAAAAAAAAAAAAAAGCAAAAAAAGTGATCTTAATCCATGACTCAGCCATTCCATCCCTAGATGTATACTCAACAGAAATACATATGTATGGCTGGTGCAGGAGCTACGCCTGTAATCCCAGCACTTTGGGAGGCCAAGGCAGGTGGATGACCTGAGATCAGGAGTTCAAGACCAGCCTGGCCAAATGGTGAAATCTTGTCTCTACTGAAAATACAAAAATTAGCCAGGTGTGGTGGCAGGAGCCTGTAATCCCAGCTACTCAGGAGGCTGAGGCAGGAAAATCACTTCAACCTGGGAGGCAGAGGTTGCAGTGAGCCAAGATTGGGCCACTGCACTCCAGCCTGAATGACTGAGGGCAAGACTCCATCTCCAAAAAATAAAAAATAAAAATGAAAATAACACATACATACATACATACATACATACATGTGGATACTTGAAGATGCTTACAAAATGTTCACAGCAGCATTATTCCTAATTGCCGAAACTGGAAACAGCACAAACATTGGTCAACAATAGAAATGGATAAATTGGTGGTATATTCATCTAATGAAATACTGTATAACAATGACAATACCTGAATTACAGCTAATCACAACTACACGTATGCATCTCAGCAAAGGCAAACATAAAAGCACTCATTGGATAATCTATGTATGATCTGGTTTGTATAAAGTCCAAAAATAGACAAAGCAAATCCATGGTGGTAGAATTCAGGCTGGTGGTCACCTCCTGGGCAGGGAGTGGTGACAAAGAGGGGGCATGAACAGGTCTTCTCAGGTGGGAAGATGAGTGTGAGTGGTGGCTACACAGTTATGTTCACTTTGTGAAACTTCATTAAACTATGGGATTTTCATCAATGACGCTTCTGTATGTCTATTATACTTCAATTTTTAAAAGAATACTTGCAAATCAGTCAATTTTTTAAAAGCCCAAGAGCCTAAAAGATAAGGCAAGAAAGCACCTTGAACATGCAATTTTAGAAAAGGAATTTAAAATAACTGATAAACATAAGGTAGCAAAACTGAATAAACAAGAAGATAATAAAGATCAGTACCATTTCTACCTTTTACAATGGCAGATATAAAAGGATTTGCTCACACCTGTAATTCCAGCACTTTGGGAGCCCGAGGTGGGCGGATCACGAGGTCAGGAGTTCGAGACCAGCCCAGCCAATATGGTGAAATCCCGTCTCTACTAAAAAACACAAAAATTAGCCAGGTGTGGTGGTGTGTGCCTGTAGTCCCAGCTACTTGGGAGGCTGAGGCAGGAGAATTGCTTGAACCAGGGAGGCGGAGGTTGCAGTAAGCCAAGATCACGCCACTGCACTCCAGCCTGGGTGGCAAAGTGAGACTCTGTCTCAAAAAAAAAAAAAAAAAAATTTTTTTTTGCAAATTCTGAGTGCTGGTGAAGGCATGAGGACAAGTCTCAACTGGTGTCAATGGGGAAGCCTCTTAGCGGTGCAGCTTGGAGATGTTTACAAAATGTAATACACATTATTTGCACCCAACAAGTTCTACTTTGAGAAATATATTCTACATTTATACTGGCGCAAATGCAGAAAGAATACATATAAGAGTGTTTATTACAGCTGTATAACAACAAAATATTAACCACTTAGGTGTCCATTGATAAGAGAGTCGTTTAATAAATTATCACACATGCATACCATATCATTAAGCTCTTGAAAAAGATAGATGTGTAATGCTGCAAAATGTAGTGAGAGAATAACGGTAATTAATAGATTATCAAAGCTTGTGTGTGTGTATGCATGGGTGTGTACAGAAATTTTTTTATATATGCAGATACAATTTCAGAGAAGCTACACAAGAAATTCCAGATGATTACCTCATTAGAAGGGCACTGGGAGTACAAGGTTGAAAGGCAGCTCTCATTTCACCATACATCCCTCCATATGCTCAGGTTTTCTTACTCTGTGTATGTATAATATCTGCACGTATTTCCAAGGCGGAAGATAGGGGTTCATGCTCTACAACCAAAGAAAGCAGCCAAACCACTTTCCACATAGCCACTGAGAATCAGTAATTATGGCGTTCCTTGCCATCGACTTAAATGGGATTTGGCCAAAAAGAGCTTGTGCAGTGAGAGATTTAAGTTACTGATATTTTAAACTACCTAGGTCTACTCACCACTTATACAGTTACAAAGCAAATAGATCCTGATTTGCCAATATTCACAAAATAAAATAAAGAGTCAGGGGCTGGGCGTGGTGGCTCATACCTGTAATTCCAGCACTTTGGGAGGCCGAGGCAGGAGGATCACCTGAGGTCAGGAGTTCTAGACCAACCTGACCAACATGGTGAAACCCCGTATCTACTAAAAATACAAAATGAGCTGGGTGTGGTGGCGCACACCTGTAATCTCAGCTACTCAGGAGGCTGAGGCAGGAGAATCCCCCAAACCCGGGAAGCAGAGGTTGCAGTGAGCCTAGATCACATCATTGCACTCCAGCCTAAGCAACAAGAGCAAAACTCCATCTCAAATAATAATGATAATAATAATAATAACAATAAAGAGTCAGGGATTTCCCAAAATTTAAGTCCCCAAGATAGCACCTTTCTCCATTTGCAACAAAACCTTTCCTTCCTAGTTGCAGATGATGTTAATGAGGAATCAAGAGGAGGAGGAACAGATGCAAATCTTTGCAATCATGTAACTCTCCTGGACAAGCACTGGGCAGATACAAAGGTCAGAGAACACATTCTGCAGTGGCTTAAAAGATCCATTTGGCTACATCGTCTCCTCTGTTAGGGGCTGAAAACCTACTTGTTCTACTTTTTAAAGGTTGCCATCATATCCCAGGCAACTGCAAAGTCTTAGCATTCTTCTAACTTAAGAAAATAAAACTAGACTCAAATAAGATTTATAATAGAATAACGTAATTTACTCAACATACGACTCCCTTTATTTGAAAGTGTGTGGTAACTGATATATTTTGGGGTGCCCCAGATCTATTGTGTTCCAGTAGGGCATCACCAGCTTTCATTAACTTTTAGTGTAAGTGTACAGGCTACATAGAGAAACAAGAATAAAGGAAAGAAGGAAGGGTACAGTGGCTCACGCCTATAATCCCAGCACTTTGGGAGGCCGAGGCAGGCAGGTCACTTGAGGTCAGGCGTTTGAAACCAGCCTGGCCAACATGGTGAAACCCTGTCTCTACTAAAAATACAAAAAAATTACCCAGGCATGGTGGCGGGTGCCTGTAATCCCAGCTACTTGGGAGGCTAAGGCAAGAGGATTGCTTGAACCCAGGAGGCAGAGGTTGCAGTGAGCCGAGATAGCACACTGCACTCCAGCCTGGGCGACAGAGTAAGACTCCGTCTCAAAAAAACAAAAACAAACAAACAAAAATTAATCTTTATTCTACTTAGAAAAGGCCATGCAGAGTCTCTCTGTGACCACCTTCCCTGAGTTGTCAACCCAAACAGCCAAGTGAATCCTTGAGAAAGAGCAGATATTGAGCCAGATTGGTCTTGATGAAGTCAACAAAGTACCCTGCTCAAAGTCAGGGTAAGGGGAGCACTGCGAAAAGAAAAGAAAAGGAAAAGGAAAGAGGAGGAAAAGGAAAGAGGAGGAAAAGGAAAGAGGAGGAAAAGGAAAGAGGAGGAAAAGGAAAGAGGAGGAAAAGGAAAGAGGAGGAAAAGGAAAGAGGAGGAAAAGGAAAGAGGAGGAAAAGGAAAGAGGAGGAAAAGGAAAGAGGAGGAAAAGGAAAGAGGAGGAAAAGAAAAAGAAAATGAAAAAGAAAAAGAAAAAAAAAGAAAAGAAATCTTAGGTCTGGCTTCTGAACTAACAAGTGCATTAGCTATCCATGAGCCCTGTGAGCATTGTAAAGTAAGGAGAGTACGACCACAAAGACAACATCAGATCCATCGACCAATCAACACAACTTCACAGGGAAGTCCGGGAAATCCGTCACAAGAACAAACATGAAAGATACAACTCTCAAAAGTGAGATTCAGACACTCCATGAAATCACTCTGCCAAAGACCCACAGTGACACTGGTTACCAGTTACAAATAGCCTGGACTGAGCTCTGATAGGATTTTATAGATGGAGAGCTGTGTTTTTGACATTTTACATGAGCCAGAACAATTTCCCAGTGATATTGAGCTATAAATCAAAAATGAATCAGTGTTGATGCTCCAAAAGAAAATAAAAATAGGAGTCACAGTTTTGCTTTACTTCTACTCAGTGCTAATAAATAACTCATAACCAGGTATCAGGGCAGTGAACTGAACACTGCCACGGTTGGACCACCACCCTTAGAGTTTTTCCAAAACAAGTTCCTTAGACCCTGTAGGTTTAAGCCTTAAGAGACCACAGTGGGGCTCTCATCCCATCCCCACATCATTTCAATCAGAGAGACTTCTTTGTAATCTCCATAAGGAATGAGAGTTATGTCAAAGATTTCTGCAAAGATTTAGCTAAAAAGAACACTTGGAAAACACATATGAATGAAACACATATGAATGAAGACCCCCTACCCACATTCATCCTTGTAGTTAGGACTGGAATTCTAGCCATAGTCATATCCCCAGTCCCTGGCCCGGATCAAACCTCTAATATAATTATTACCCACCAGGAAAATAAGGTCGTATTCTGTTTCAGTACTCAGAGATGGTTCTTAGAGCCATTCATCGACTACCTCCAACCAACACTCAACTTCACGGAAGCCATGTAACCTTTTCCTGGGGTCCACATACAGTAGTGCCCCTTTGTCCATGATTCCGCTGTCTGCAGTTTGTTACTCACAGTCGACTATAGTATGAAAATATTAAATAGAAAATTCAAGAAATAAATGATTCATAGGTTTTAAATTGCAAGCTGTTCTGAGTAGTGTGATAAAATCTCACACTACCCCACTCCATTATTCCCTGGACATAAATTATCCTTTTGTCCAACAAATCCACGCCATAGACACTACAGACACTCCCTGCCCACTGGTCACTGCCCACCCTGGGCAATCAGGTCAACCATCATGGTATCTCAGTGCTTGTGTTCAAGGAACCCTTAATTTACTTCATAATGGCCCCAAAGACAAGAGTAGTTGATGCTGGCAATCCAGGTATGTCAAATGTATGCTGTAAAGTGCTTCCTTTAAGGGAAAAAGGAAAAGTTGTTAACAAGGAAATAAAAAAAAAAAATCACTTGCTGATGTTGCTAAGATCTATAGTAAGAACGAATCTTCTGCCTATGGAGTCACGAAGAAGGAAAAAAGAAATTTGTGCTAGATTTGTTGTTGCACCTCAAAATGCAAATGTGCCACAGTGCATGATAAGCGCTTAGTTAAGATGGAAAAGGCATTAATTTGTGGGTGCAAGGCAGGAACAGAAATGTATTCCATTAGATGACAATCAGGTTCAGCACTATCCAAGCTTACAGGCATCCACTGGGGGCCTTGGAACTAACCCCCACAGACAAGGGGGGGGCTACTACATATACATATACATATACATATACATATACATATACATATACATAGATACAACAGTCATTTTTGCTCATTCTGCCCTCCTTACTTCTTCTAATAAAAGAAATCCTCTTTTTTCTAAGGAGGAGCTATTCCTTTTTAGTGGAGCAGTTGACAGTAACATGATCCTATCCTGCATCAGAGGAAAGCAAGTGGCCAGACTGCAGAGTGTCCCATTCCCTGGACACAGTGATAGGACAATCAGAATCCTTTTTCAGAGACTGAGATAAATGGCAGGACAGAAAAGGTCTTTCTCCCCTGATACTGTAAGGGCTAGGACCCTTTAGGGTCAATTCAAGGCCACCTGTGTAGAGAACCAGCCCAAGAATGAAGCTGACATAGAGGAAAGGAGAGAGGAGACAGAAAGGAGAATGGAGGGAGTGAAACAGGATTCTGATATCACTTGACCCCATAAATCCGGTCACTTACATTCTGTAATGTGTTCTCATTTATTTTGCTTAAACTAACATGAGGATTTCCATTGCTTGTAACTGTGATGCTCTCAGCTGCTACCACATACATATGTCTCTTTTAATCAAAATGCTTGACACTTTTTTAATCAAAATGCTTGACGCTAAAGCTCATAGTACTCCCCCACTCATCTTGGCATCACCTCAAAGATAAATTAGGAACCGATTCACACAAGGGATTTCTTCAAACGAGTTCCCCTCAAATTATAGATAGCCTCAGTCTTAAGAATCCAATTATATCTAATTCAAAAACACAGAAGGACACACCAATATGTAAAATACAGTGAACAGAACAATGGCTGAAATGGCATTGCCCATATACTGTCTCGCTTTGCATTGACCCTTTCTTGCTTGTGTTTATTTTCTCACAATCAAAAGCATTTATCTAATGGCTAACAAGGTTATGGTTTGACCACAGAACAGGGGAGCTTCTGCTGGCTCATCTCCACTTGCCTCTGCCATGAAATTTTTCTCACTACCAATTTAAGGGGAACAAACACCTGAAATACAGAAATACCTTTTACTCCCCCCCCAAAAAAAATCCAAAGAATTCTACTTACAAAACACGTTTTCAGAGAGAGTACCTATATGAGGTGTTCCCAAGACTACTCCTAGCTTTGGTGACTCACAAGAGGGACCCACAGGACTCAGCACATAGTCACACCTATGGCTAAGATTTATGACAGCAAAAGGATATAAAGCTAAATCGGCAGAAGGAGAAGGTCCATGGAACAGTCTGGCGGAAACTAGGTATAAGCTTCCCAGAGTCCTCTCCCAGTGGAGTCACAGAGGACATATTGAATTCCTCTAGCATCAGGCTGGGACAACAGGTGCAAAGTGCTATGTACCAGGGAGGCTTGTTAGAGACTCGGTGCCCAGGGATTTTACCGGGGGCTTGTTGCATAGGCCATATACTGCCTGGCGTGTACCAGAAATCCAGACTTCTGGAAGGAAAGCAGGTATTCAGCATAAACCACATGGTTTGTACAAATGGTTTAGGCACACTGAGCCACACTTCTTTACAGAAAGTTTAATATTCACATAGGGAACTGCTTACTAGTTATGTTGCCAAATAGTACCCAAGGGCCAACCTTGCAAGCAGGCTTTTCTAAGGATAGGCAATCCCAAAAACGTTTTTTGTTTGTTTGTTTGTTTTGAGACAGAGTCGTCCTCTGTCACCAGGCTGGAGTGCAGTGGCATGATCTTGGCTGACTGTAACCTCCGCCTCCTGGGTTCAAGCCATTCTCCTGGCTCAGCCTCCTGAGTAGCTGGGATTACAGGCAACCACCACCACCACGCCCAGCTAATTTTTGTATTTTTAGTAGAGACAGGGTTTCACCATGTTGGTCAGGATGGTCTCGATCTCCTGACCTCGTGATCCGCCCGCCTCTGCCTCCCAAAGTACTGGGATTACAGGCGTGAGCCACCGCGCCCGGCCCAAAACAGTTCTATTAACCTTCTCTAAACAAGACCAAAGTTGAATTCTTCACATGAAAAAGAGAACTGAGCCCCGATACATAGAGCAACTTGCACAAAATCACACAGCAAAGCTAGAACGAGCACACAGGTCTCCAGAGAAGTTGTCGTCAGCCACACCCCCAACATCTTCCAAAGATGCCTGTGTCTCCCAAAGTCTGTCCACTTCAGAGCAGAGACTGCAAATGAAGGGATGTGAAGCTAGCTCTGTTCTCAGTCCACAAATTCTCCATGGCAACATTAATTATATCCATCACTTGAAAGTTTCACTGATGGAATATAATTTTTAATATTCCACCACTATCCCTCCTCTTAGACAAAGACACCTCTCCAATCCTATTTAATTATATCTGAAAATATCCAGTTCATTACCACCTTAATTAAAATCATACATTTTCATTTAAAGCTGGAAGAGTCCTTCGAGATGTTCTATCTACTCCAACATCTTTATTTCACAGAAACAGTGCTGTGGTTCAGAGAGGAAACAACTTCACTCGGCCTCTATCATCAACTGGTCTAAACACCAGGGCCAGAATCCTCCCCGCTTGGCTTGCTGTCACATGCCCTTCCTGCTGCCTCTTGCTGTCCTACCAAGCCAGACTCCCAGAATTTGGAAGACTGTGTGCTTATTATAGACCCTTCAGCCCTTAATGATCTGAAATGAGCTCCCCTTCATGACCTCTGCAAGGAGGCCTGTACAGCCCTACAAAGAGCCAATATTCCTGAAATTAGAGAACTAATAAAAATGATTGCTGCGGTGGCAAAGATCTCACATGACATTTAGATGCTATTTATATGCATCCTCTTTTAAATATATGCAGTTACCCAGAATTACAACACAGTGTTGAATCTGGAAAGAATCAACATGACCGGGACATCTTGCCCCACAACCAAAGCTGCTGGACTGGCTACCGAGGGATCTCCCACACCCTGTCTAGTTCCTGAGCAATCTGTGATTCTTTCAGGCTCAACTGGCCTAAAGAAAATTAAGGGGCTTATTTACATGGCCTAAGGCAACAGAGATCCAGTCTTCCCCACGTTATCAGTATCACACTGCACAAAGGAGCCACAAAAGCACGAACACAGAAGAACAGTCATTTCTCTCCAGAACAGATTCTCATTGTGCATCATCCAGCAACTAGAAGAATCCAAGTGCTGAGAATGCTTCCGTATTCTAACCTGAAATATCTGTCAAATCATAAAAGCTGATGGATAGAGGGGGCTCAGTCTAGAAAGTCCTATTTAAATGTATCAGAAAGGTATAAGCCAGTGTTTCTCAACTGGGGGCACTTTTAGCCACCAGGGGATATTTGGCAGTGAGACATTGTTGGTTGTCACAGCTGGAAGAGAGGTCATCACCACGGGCTTCTACCAGGTAGAGGCCAGGGATGCTGCTAAACAGCCTACAAGGTACAGGACAGCCCCACGGCAAATAATCAGGGCCCCACATACCAATAGCACCGAGGCTGAGAAACTCCCTTCTAAACAGATACAGGCCAATTCACAGTTCTTGAGAGGGTGGAGACAGAGGTGATGCCGAGAGTTCCGTGCTGTTTCAGTGTTAAGTGCAATGACGTATAATAAAAATGAGAAAACAGAATTAAGAACATAGTTAACCAGGATTCCAGTTCCCATAAATTTTAGACTGCATTTTAGTTTATTTCACTGTTTTAGGCTTTGTGTCCCTGCATTCTGCAACACTTCAAATGCCTTTTGTTTCCAACTGGGTCGTTCTGCTTGGGATGCGGTAGCAATGCTGCCTCCACTTTTAGAGCCCAGGAACCCAGGGAGTAAAGAACTCTTGGGGTGAACTTCCGGAGGGTCCCACAAAACAGAGCTTGCCCAGACAGCCATCAGCTATTATGTGGCCTGTGTTTCAGGGCCTCTGGCTACTGCCCAGAAGTTTGTGTTTTTAATTATGTTTCTAAGAATTTACAGCCAATTTTTAGAAACCACTGTGAAAACACTGGGAAATCAAGACAGCAACTAGGACTAAGAAAGAAAACTCATACCACCAAACAGCATGGCAGCACATCCCTATAATCTAGGCAACAGAGCGGGTATATACTATAAAAATAAATAAGATCTGCAAATTGTGTTTATAAAAAAAAATAAAAATAGCCAAGCATTAAAACAGAGCTATGACATAGGCTCTATTCAAAATCTAGGAAGACGTGGCCGGGCACAGTGGCTCTTGCCTGTAATCCCAGCACTTTGGGAGGCCGAGCCAGGCAGGATGCCTGAGCCCAGTAGTTTGAGACCAGCCTGGGCAACATGGCAAAAATCCCATCTCTACAAAAAACACAAAAATTAGCCAGGTACGGTGGTGCCAGTAGTCCCAGCTACTCGGAAGGCTAAGGCCGGAGAATCGCTTGAGCTCAGGAGGTGCAGGGTGCAGTGAGCCAAGATCGCGCCACTGCCCTCCAGTCTGGGCAACAGGAAAGAAACCCTGTCTCAAAACAAAAACAAAACAATCTAGGAAGATGTGTTCAAATGTCATCTTTTCCAAAATTATTTAGTACTTGTCAGGGTCTTTCAGTGTTCCTCAAATTTGCTCCAAGAAAACATCCACCCGGATGAAGAAATTATCTGAAGACCAAATGGGAAGGTTAGCTCATTAACAGGATCCATCATGCTGTCGGGTTTCCCAGCTGCAAGTAGGCAGCAGATTGCTGGATGGCTCGATTTGATGCAGCTGTGCAGGAGATTTACTGCCCAAGAGCTCCCAGGTGAGGGATGGAGTGGATGCTGCAACCCAGGCTATTGGGCTTGCTGGACTGAGCACCCTGGCATGGGGCTGCATCTACATTAGAAGAGGGCTTTTTCTAATATGCACTAAGGTCCCCATGGTGTAGCAGGGCTGTGACCACATGGTAGAGAAGGCATGGTCCATTTGCCAAGCAAGGCCAGCCCCGACATGTAAGGCTCTGTGGGGGGTGGGGCAAGGGGACCATGTAGCGGTCCTGAGCATGCAAAATGGGAAGCCAGAGGGAGAGAAGGGGAACACAACGACCTTCTTGGAGCTGTGGGGTTCTTCCGCACAGCTTGAGCGGGAAGAATCAAGAGGACGTAAGTGCCCACAAACCACGGGTACTTGAGAGCTGGGAATAACCTTATAAAGATGGTTGGCCTTGATTTTTCATCTACAGAATGGACCCTGATTAAGCCATTCTGGAAGCAAATCCATCTGCCATCTGAACCATGGTCAGGCCCCTACCCCACCCCCAGTGCCCATTCCTGCGTCTGTCAGCCAAGAGCCAGGCTGAGAATCTTCCCCTCAGCTGTCAGACACCCTGCTGTTGTACTCACACTTGCCTTCAATGCTGGGGGCCCCCAGTGTGTACAGAAGTGGCTCAAAACAATCTCTGCCTATTAATTCACAGTTTGGTAGGGCAGACAGTCACACACACACAGGGTTCTCAGGCTTTTCCTAGTTCCATGCCATCCTTCTGGGTCACGCTGTCATGAGATGTGTCACTCACCACACGGAGTGAATGCCCAGCGCCCTGGGAAGGTAGAAGAAATCTAAGCAGCTATAAGGGTCCTTAGCTATAGCTCCCTACCAAGTCGGACCATAACAGTGCAATCCCTAAAGAGGATCTGCTTTGGTGGAGAGAGAACACAAAAGACCGCACAGATGAGCCTCATTTGATTTAAATTAGGCAGATTTCAGCAGGTGTGTGGGAGCAGGTGGCATTCATGAGAGAACATCTCAAGTCAAAACGAGGCATGTCTGGGGGAGGCAGGTCTCCAAAAAGGACAGACCCCAGGAAGGGGGAAACTCCTGGGGACCCAACCACACAGAGGTGAGCCCAGGATGCAGAAGGACTTCGGGGAACACCTGTGTTTAAGAAGCTGGACAAAGCTGGGAGTCATTGAAAGAAACAAATGACACCATGGACGCAGTAAGATGAGGATTTGAAGGTGTCGGGCTGTGCAGTCAAGGGAGGGATTTCAGGGTGGTGGTCACAGAAGTGTCCAAGAGTAACCCGGGAGGAAAAGGCATTTGACTGGTCAGCCGGAGCGGGGTTGGGTGAGACCAGGGGATACAGAGGAAGAACTGAGGGGATGTGAGGATTCTGAAAAGTCCTGGAGATCTTGGGGAGAAAGACGCTAAGAATTAGGTTATGGACTGTGACTTGCCTGTGAAATTCTACAAAGTGGTTTTAGTCGTGAGACAAGCCTGTGACTGCTGCATTTCTCACCAAGCCCTAAATTAGAAAACAAAAATGCCACAAGGGCCTGGTGTGGCCACACCTGGGGGAAAACTGCATCCCCAGTGCTGATGGTTTAATCCCATATAGACCTAATTTTAGCTGACAGAATAAGCTCCCCTAACATAAAAGGGCCACGCATTAAGTGGCTATAAGAATTTTAACCTTGAACAAATGGCCCAGCAGGACTCCTTCTCAATCACACAGAATGCCTCTCAGAGGCCAAGATTTTCTTTTTAGGAGAGAAGGGTCTCTCACACAAAAAGGAACCAGGAGGAGAGAGAGAGATAATGGCCTGGCCTCTCCTGAGTCTCTCTGTTACAAAGCTGAAGGTTTTGGGGCCAGCAGGAGTCACACCTTTCTTAAAATCTAAGGCATCTGCAAGTACTTACAAGTCCTGAAAAGGAAGGACAAACTTGTCACCTTGCAGACAGGTCTACCTAAGTTCCTCTGATGCATGGGAGTTCCTTTCCCAGAAGACAGGAAAACACTATCTCAGGATGGGAGGTGGGGAACAACTCTTTTACCTCCTAAACTGAAATATTAAACACAGACACTAATATTTACTCGCTGCTGACATGCTGCAGAACCAGCTCTTTCTAAACCTCATAAACACCTTTATGCATGATCACATTCCATCCCAACTATCTGCCATGTTCCGATTCCTCTGGCCTGGAAGCTCCAGGAGCTGCAACTATCTTATTCCTCTCTGAATTCCTGCTCCAACCTGACCCCAGTGTGAGGCTGAGACCAGCACAAAACAGACACCCAGTAGACTTTTCCTGAACTTAATTAGGGTACCTGCCATTGTTTTGAGCCTTTGATAGACATTTACATGTCATATATATACACACGTATACATGCACACTCAAAGATATGGATGGCGTCAACTCTAGTTTGATACCTTTTGAGAGCCCAAATCTGTGTTCTTTCTCTGTAGCACACATCATGGCTCTTCCAAATGGTCTTGTTACTTCCCTCAAGAATCACCTGTATCAGCCAAGGTCCTGGCAGGGAACAGAAGTCACCTTAGATGGTGAAAATGAAAAGACTGTACCTTACTTTCAGGGTTAGAGGAGGCACAGCTGGGACGCTGAGGCACCAGAAATGCACAAGGGCCAGAAGTCAGTTCCTCGCGGAGGGCTGCAGTGAGAGGAGGAGACCGCGTCCCCAGAGCCCAGAGCAAGCTGGAGCCCTGCACGAGGCGCTGAGGGAGAAAGAAGCTAGTCCGGAGGAGCTACAGCCAGAAGTGCAGGACTGGGAAAGAGGGGGCAGGAAAGGGACCAGCCTCTCTCCTTTTCACACTGCAGGTCTCCGCAGGTGTTCCCAGGTACTCCAGACACATCTATCTCAGCTGAAAGGCATTTCCCCAGCCCTCCCCACCCACCCTTGGAAGCCTTCATGCTCATGAGATATTTACAGTCAGCCCTTCTTCTCTGTGGGTTCTTTATCGGTGGATTCAATCAACCACAGATTGAAAATATGTGGGGGAGAAAACAACAATCAAAAATAATACAAATAAAAACGCAGTAGAACAACTATTTACATAGCATTCATGTTGTATTCGGTATTATAAGGACATCTAGAGATGATTTAAAGTATATGGGAGGATGTGTGTAGGTTACATGCAAAATACTATCACATCTCACATCAGGCTCTTAGGCATCCGGGAATTTTTGTTTGGCGAGGTCCTGGAACAAACCCCCCTCGGGTGCGGAGGAACGACTGTACTTCTATCATTAAAAAAAGGAGAAATTTTGAACTCTTAACCCTCTAATTTTCCTATTTTTGATAATACAGTTATATTAGTTCCATAATTTAAAAACAAGAGGAAGAGAAAGGGTAGTTTTCAGAGGAGCTATGCAGTATTCTGGTAGGCTTTCGTTAAAAGTCTTAATCACAAGATTTTGCTCAAAAAAGAAAAGTCCACTTACAGATTCTGCTCACACTATTTCCTGTTTTGGATGAGCCCCATTTCAAAAGGATTACTTTCACCAAAGCCAAACAGAAGCACTCAGACACACCCAACTAAGGGAAGAGCAGAATATTTTGCGTATGTCAATGCCTCCACTGCACTGGTCTAGCCTTTCTAGAACCAGAAACGTAATGCGTGACGTTCCTGTCAGCCAGTTGTATTTGCAGCTTGTCATGCCCATGAACAGGGAAGCATTTCCCATCGTGGTTAGTGTCTGTATGTGTAATGTTGCATGCAGCCATTTGGAAAGATTGATTTGATAATGAACAGCAAAAGGCACTGGACGACGCTTCCCCCACGGTACAATTAGTATGAAAAATACTGTGCACAATCAAAGTAACACTAACAAGCAGCTGTGATTATTCCTTTCTCTGCATGTCCAGTAATCTGACACAGGACCTAGACTCAGTAATTCAGATCATGTAAAATCTCATGGCCTAAGTGATAAATAACTGGTTTGAGTGTGTGTGTGTGCATGTGTGTGTGAGAGGCAGTGTGTGTGCATGTGTGTGTATACAAAGCAACAATTTTACTACAGCTCAGCCAAGTGGAGGCTAACTGCATTTTCAGAAGGGAGGTAAAAAGAGACTGCTCTATTCACCAACAATCTCACTAGATTCCCTCCATCCCAAATTCCCTGCCACAGAGATACACACTTCCATCCTGGATGCATCCAGTATTTGAACGGAGAGAGCGATCACAAAAGGAAATAGATGGTTCAATTATTCCCGCAGGAGAGAAACTTCACAGGTGAAGTTTCCAGCCCCCCAGGCTGGATGGCGTCAGGCCCTCCTGGGTGGGAGGATGCGTTGGACCTATCATGTCCCACCTGATTTTTTACAGCAGGCTGTCCTGTGAATGGCTTCCCCCAAATCCCCAATTCAATCCAAGAAGACACTTTTGTATCTACAAAGGGGCAACTCTTCCCACTAGAACTTTCGATGCAAGGATTACTGGTAAACTTTGCAGTTTATCGAAGCATTTATAGTGTGGGGCACAGAATTCTTTCACAAAGTTCATTTGTTTTTCTCACACTACAAAATAAAATGGATTTAAAATCACATCACCATAATCTATCCATCTACAAGAATAATTCTAAAGTCATAAGTGACTTAATGTTTTAGGACAAATTCTTCCGTGATTTTTTTAAAACAAATTTGAAGTTTCTAACACTAAGAAGCTTTTTGGACAGACTCACTGTCCAAATGAACAGACATACTGAATTTAAAAGTTCTGGATTCACCTAAGTTCTGAATGTTCTTGCTGTCATCACCTAAACAAATTCATCCTTTTTTTTTTTTTTTCCTGTTTTCTCCCTTAACAAAGGAGCTAATAAACAGGGCGAATGCTCTCCTAGGGGTAGGGAATTAAGTTGGTTCCATAGGGCTTCGGAAGAGATACACCTGGATTTGAATCCAGTCCTGCTCTACACCAGCCATAAAGACGGCAGACTGTTTAATGTTTCCAAACCTCAGTTATCTCATCTGAAAAGTGAGATACGCACAAAGTTGTGACAAAAGAAATCTATGTAAAACTTCAGTCACGTAGTAAACAATTTACTGCATGGCTATTTCTTGGTGACAACTTGGCCCCTGTGCTAATGGTAATGATTTGTTCTCTTATACAGGGCATGAAAGACCTCGCATGATACCAAATTGAGAGATCTGGCCTTAAAAAAATAAAATGATGACAAGAAACAAAAAGTACCTTAGGTAGGAAAGATCAATTATCAAACTAGAGTACTCTGTAAGATTTGAGACTTAAGACGAATCTCAATCCCAGGCTTTCATCAAGCACTTCAATAAACAAAGCAGAAGTATTTTACCTGTCCAATTATGTGGTCATAAAGGAATTTTCTTAAAGTGAGACGATGCATTTTCACGGCACATTAAATGCTAGCTGCCTGCACCTCAATGACTTTTGTACTGAGGGAAACAAAGGTGAAGAGAGTTAGAATTCATTAAGGGCTGAAAATTAATTAGGCCATCTCAACCCCATGAGTCACAGCCATCAATTTAAAAGACGTAACAGCATACACTGGATTTTAATTAGGAGGGTTACAAAACTGTTTAAGAACCAAAACCCAATTGTCGAGCCCAATTAAGCAGGCTGATGGAACATACTATGTGGTGCTATAAAGTGTTCCTTTTGCAAAAGAAGCATAAAATAAAATCCTTGTTCAAGATCTCACCGGCTCCCCCACATACTATACACTGTAGTAAGTATACATGGAATAAAATTCATTCTTTCATTTGTTGTGCAAAGGATGTCAGTCTTTGAGACAAGAAATTAATCTGGAATTAGCCCAAGATCAATGCAAAAATAAGCCAAACAACCCTAGAGGCCGGGTGCAGTGGTTCCCCACCTGTAATCCCAGCACTTTGGGAGGCGGAGCCAGGTGGATCACTTGAGGTCAGCAGTTCGAGATCAGCCTGGCCAACATGGTGAAGCCCCATCTCTACCAAAAAATACAAAAATTAGCTGAGCATGGTGGTGCATGCCTGTAATCCCAGCTACTCAGGAGGCTGAGGCATGAGAATGGCTTGAACCCCTGAGATGGAGGTTGCAGTGAGCCAACATGGCTCCACTGCACTTCAGCCTGGGTGACAGAGCGAGACTCTGCCTCCAAAAAAACCAACCCTAGGACAGCAGCAAGATGTGGATGGTGGTTCTGGGTTTGACTAACCAATCTCTCCAGGTGGGGCTTCATGAGATAACCTCTGGGGCTCAATTCAGTCCCTGGACTCTACAATGAAGACCTAAACTTCCTGACCATCACGGATGCAGGTGCCAAGAACAACAGAATCAGGGCAGGAGGGCACTAAGGGGAGAGTCAGAGACACATGGGGCAAATCCAACAGAAAAGGATTTGTAGTCCAGTACATACTTTTGCATCCTGAGGCACCATTTCTGGTTGACCCTGATCTTCTTTTTTTTCTTTTTTAAACCAAGCTTCTATCACCCAAAGTAGCTATTTGATGAATAACTCAACAAGCTCCTTTCCCTTAAAAGGCTGATTAATTTTTTTTAATTAACTAGAATATACATACCACAGAAACAATTTTCACACCTTCTTCATCAGTGTCTACATGCAAATAGCCTTAGCAACACATCATGCTTATCTCTTTCAGAATAGATCTAAGATTCTCCACTTTACTTTGGTGAGAGAAATTGAATGTCAACATTTATGTTCATTCCAGAACTGGGTCCACTTCCTTCCAAATGTAAAATAGCAGCTGCCATCCCACTCTGGCTGCACTGCTGCACTGACCTTCCCCCAACCAATCCACCGCAATTCCCCCACTTACAGGAGCTGAGAACATTCTTCACGCTCTTTGTGGGGGTGGGGAAGATGCCTTTTATGAAGTTGATGAGAAAACAAGTTCAAGAGTCAAGTCAGCTCATTTTGAGGGGAGGATCTCCTACCTTTAGTTTCCCCATCCTTTCCCCTTGCCCATGTCAGCATATGCATATATATGTGTACAATAATTATACCAGAGTGACCAAAGAACACAACTTTACAAGAAGCAGCAGGACCAAAAAGGCAACTACCCTTCCATCTCCCTCCTGCCCTTGAACCACTGATTCTCCATGTTAAATATTCCATCGTTCAAAATATGGCTACCTATATTGAAGACTTTGTCCTTCCTAACGGTGTCATGAAGCTGAGGGGTTTCCCTGTCACCATGAGTGTGGGTAGAAGTATTAAGGGCCCTGCAACCAGAACTGCTTGGGTTCACACATTCATGGCAGAGAACCATGAGAGAGCACAAGGTATGCAAGAGTTTCAAACGTTCAGAGTTTCCTAGAAACCACAGTCATGTCAAGAAGGGAAGACAAAAAGATCGCCATGTGCTATGGGAAGACGCCTAATTATAAAGGAACTAAAGCGAGGACAAAGGCTGGGAAGAGGAGTAAGTTTTGCAAAATTGTTTTCTCATCAACTTCAAAAAAGGCAACCTCCCATTCCCCAAAGAGCATAAAGAATGTTCCCAGCTCCTGTAGGTGGGGGAAGGTCAGTATGGTAGATGTACCTAATAGCAATAACTTAAGAAATGAGAGCTGACCAGGCGCGGTGGCTCACACCTGTAATCCCAGCACTTTGAGAGGCCGAGACAGGTGGATCACGAGGTCAGGAGATCGAGACCACAGTGAAACCCTGTCTCTACTAAAAATACAAAAAATTAGCCAGGTGCGGTGGCGGGCGCCTGTAGTCCCAGCTACTCAGGAGGCTGAGGCAGAAGAATGGCATGAATCCGGGAGGCGGAGCTTGCAGTGAGCCAAGATTGTGCCACTGCACTCCAGCCTGGGTGACAGAGTTAAGTGAAAGTGCTCTATAAACTGCATGCTTTTTGCAAGAGGTTGCAGTTCTCCTATCCAGCCTGCCACCATTGGACTGTTCCTGCATGTAAGTTCTCACAAATAAAACCCCGTATCTCATTTCCTGGCTCTGGGTCTCTTCTTTGGACTCTTGAACCTAATGCCATCAGGAGTTGAAGTTAACAGGAGTCTGACAAGACACAAATTCATGTCAAAGCTTCACTCAGACTAATTAGAAACCCCAGCCCAAGCTAGTGCATGCTGGTGCTAGGTCCTGCCATGTGATTCTCATGACTTGCATACAACCATTCAGTCATCATAAATGCTCAGTCTCTGAAACAAGGAATAAAAAAATAATCATGTCTCAAGTTGATGCTTTATTTTTGGCAACAATGAGTCACTGGCAGGTGAAGAAGAGGAAGTGGTGATGTCTCCTGTCGGGGCTGGGGGTAGCCTCCACCCTGACAGGAGGAAAGGTAGGGGGCAGAAGAACAGCTTCTGGGCCCAAGAGGCCTAAATTCCTTCCTACCTGCAAAAGTAGAGAAGAATCCCCTGGCTTGAACACACTCCACATGCCTGCTAAGAGATCTCTACTCTGGGACCATTCTTCCTATAAAAATAGCACTAAAACATATTTCTCTATTTTAACAGGCATCTCTGTGCAATGATTACTTGGATTTCAAAAAAAATATGAGAATAACTTCATTTCTGCTTAGTCCTGTGGACAGAGAGCTGTGGAGCTTCACCAGAAAGCTCCTCTCAGCGCAGAAGTCACAGCATCAACTGTGGAATCCAGCTACCCAGATTCGAATCCTCATCCCACACTGGCAAGCCACATAAAATTGGACAATTCATTTAATGTTTTTGTGCCTTGGTTTCTTTCCCCACAAAATGGGAGTTCTAGCTCATGGAGTTGCTCTGTATCAAGAGAGCTGACACGTGGATGCATTTAGACCCACAGCAAGTGGTTACTTGCACATGAGTTTTTAATAAATAGTTCTCATCATTATTACCTTCTGGGCGCTTCATATTTGTCACTGACAGTGATAAAAGTTTCAGACAACAATCTAAGAAGAGGCTCCTAGAGTTTGAAGAAACAAAAGCAATAAAACCAAGTTCAGCACCATGACACCTCTCACTCAAAACCCATGGAAAAGGCCACGACCCCTAGAAATGGGAGGACGCTTGATCTACAACTGAGAAAGAACTCAAGGGCCAATAACGAAACTGAAGGCAATAGAGTTCTCAGAAAAGGGGTTCACCACATCCATGCAGCTACTGTCAGTCATGCTGTAAAACCACTAACAGATCTTTCATAGCCTAGCACTCATGCACCATCACTCCCTGTGACCTCATGGTCCCCTTCCCTCCCCTACATCTGCTTCAGCCACACTGGCCACCTGCCCCCTATGAGATGCCTCCTGCTCTCAGGCCCATGGTTTGCTCTCTGCTCCCTCAATCCCTCCCATCTTTGTAGGTTTCTCAGGGAGCTTTTGCTGACCACATTATTGAACACATAACTGCTATTTCTGTCCTCCTCCATCCCCTTTCTGGCTTCATTTTTCTCCATAGCATCCCTCACAATCTAGTACGTATTTTCTTTCTCACTCCCTGAGGCAGGAATTTCTGTTTGTTTGTTCACTGCTCCATCTCCAGGGCCTAGAGCGGCACCTGGCTCGTAGTGCTGAATAGATGGGCTACGAGATCTTTGCACAGGAAATGCACACTATTGCTTGGCAGATGTAAAGGTTAAATGATAAAGCAAGCAGATCACTAAACTCTCCTTGCCCTGCTCCAGGATAAAGTCACATTTTGGATGCCCTAATTGATATCCAAGTATAATTTCTCAACTACGGCCAGCAGCAGAACTAAGGAACAATGAAAAACCTTGAAATGAAGAACACAAACAGATCACGCTGCCAAGAGAAGGCTGCATCAGGGAAGGGCATCAGCCTCTAGCAAAAACCACAGACTCACTCCCCAACCATGGTGTTTGAAGCAGTATCCACAAAAGCATGTGTGCACTAAGATCCTACAAAGCAGAGGTCATGGAATGAATGTCCAGAGATCATTATGTAAGACAGCCAGGTAGCCTGTATGTCCCCTCTGTGGTCACCCATGTGAAAACTCACAGGTGAAAAACCCCTCCCCATAAACTAAGTTCCAGGCAAGACACAATCCTCAATGATTATTTGGAAGACAAAGTACCCAGAAACATGAGTTTCTTGACCATTGCATTTTAGAAGACCTCTCTGAAATTTCTAGTAAACAAACAAACAAACAAACAAAAAAAAACAGTACACAGGCATGGGATAAAGACTCGAGACTCTTGCTAAAGAAATAAGAGAGTCTGGGTGGCAAGAGAGTCTGGGTGGCAACTTTTATGGGATTCAGACACAAATGTTCATTCAAATTATCCATAATGTGAAAGCATGCACAATGTGCCAGGTACTAAGCTTAGCATGTAAACTTAGAGTAGTATTTCCATTTCTAGCTGAGGAACATGAGGCTCACTGAAGGCAATGACTTGTCCAGAATCAAAGAGCTGGTAAGCAGCAGAGTCCAATGCCCAGCTCCAGACCCAGCACCAGTGACCTGCCAACTACTCCACATACACTTCAGGGACAGGACACTTCATGGATGCCTGGGTATTCTTCATCTAGAACTTCAGAGGCCCCTAAACTGTGAGCTCTGTCTGCAGACATTTCATTCTTTTATAACTGTATCACATGTAGAGATCTTTATTAAATCTAATCATCACATTTCAACCCCACCTGGAAACAGGGACAGAAAGAGATGGCAACCTCGTCCTCTTTTTTCTTTTTTAGAGACAGGGTCTCACTGTGTTGTCCAGGCTGGATTCAAACTCCTAGGCTCAAGTGATCCTCCCACCTCAGCCTCCTGAGTACCTGGGACTATGGGACTACAGGCACAGAGTCTGGCTACCTCACACTCTAGACCTAATAGATTCTCAAGTGATGGCTGCAAATAGAGCCATCTAGTAAAACCTTTAGGCAAGTTACTTAATCTCTCTGTTCCTCCATTTCCTCTTAGAGGGTTGTTGTGAGAATCAAATGAGTTAATACATTAAAAAGATACCTGGAACAAGGGGCGCCCCAAGATGACCGAATAGGAACAGCTCCAGCCTCCAGCTCCCAGCATGAACAAGACAGAAGATGGGTGATTTCTGCATTTTCAACTGAGGTACCGGGTTCATCTCACTGGGGCGTGTTGGACAGTTGGCACTGGTCCACTGATGCAGCCCGACTGGCGAGAACTGAAACAGGGCGAGGCATCACCTCATCTGGGAAGTGCAAGGGGGAAGGGAATTCCTTTTCCTAGCCAAGGGAAATTGAGACACATGACACCTGGAAAATCGGGTAACTCCCACGCTAATACTGCACTTTACCAAGGGTCTTAGCAAATGGCACACCAGGAGATTATATCCCATACCTGGCCCGGAGGGTCCCACACCCACGGAGCCTACCTCATTGCTAGCACAGCAGTCTGAGATCTAACTGCAAGGTGGCAGCGAGGCTAGGGGAGGGGCACCCGCCATTGCTGAGGCTTAAGTAGGTAAACAAAGCCACCAGGAAGCTCGGGAAGCTCGAATTGCGTGGAGCCCACCTCAGCTCAAGGAGGCCTGCCTGCCTCTGTAGACTCCACCTCTGGGGACACAGCATAGCTAAACAAAAAGCAGTAGAAACCTCTGCAGATGTAAAAGTCCCTGTCTGACAGGTCTGAAGAGAGCAGTGGGTCTCCCACCATGGAGGTTGAGATCTGAGAACGGACAGACTGTCTGCTCAAGTGGGTCCCTGACCCCTGAGTAGCCTAAGTGGGAGACATCCCCCACTAGGTGCAGACCGACACCTCACACCTCACACAGCTGGGTACACCCCTGAGACGAACCTTCCAGAGCAAGAATCAGACAGCAACACTCGCTGTTCAGCAGTATTCTATCTTCTGCAGTCTCCGCTGCTGATACCCAGGCAAACAGGGTCTGGAGTGGACCTCAAGCAAACTCTAACAGACCTACAGCTGAGGATCCTGACTGTTAGAAGGAAAACTAACAAACAGAAAGGACACCCACACCAAAACCCCATCAGTACGTCACCATCATCAAAGACCAAAGGCAGATAAAACCACAGAGATGGGGAAAAAGCAGTGCAGAAAAGCTGGAAATTCAAAAAATCAGAGCACATCTCCCCCTCCAAAGGAACGCAGCTCATCACCAGCAACGGAACAAAGCTGGACAGAGAATGACTCTGACAAGTTGAGAGAAGGCTTCAGTCAATCAAACTTCTCAGAGCTAAAGGACGAACTACATACCCAGCGCAAAGAAACTAAAAACCTTGAAAAAAGAATGGATGAATGGATAACTAGAATAATCAATGCAGAGAAGACCTTAAAAGAACTTACAGAGATGAAAACCATGACACAAGAACTACGTGACAAATGCACAAGCCTCAGTAACCGACTCGATCAACTGGAAGAAACAGTATCAGTGACTGAAGATCAAATGAATGAAATGAAGCGAGAAGAGAAGTGTAGAGAAAAAAGGGTAAAAGGAAATGAACAAAGCCTCCAAGAAATATGGGATTATGTGAAAAGACCAAATCTACATCTGATTGGTGTGCCTGAAAGTGACGGGGAAAATGGAACCAAGTTGGAAAACACTCTGCAGGATATCATCCAGGAGAACTTTCCCAACCTAGTAAGGCAGGCCAACATTCAAATTCAGGAAATACAGAGAATGCCACAAAGATACTCCTCAAGAAGAGCAATTCTAAGACACATAATTGTCAGATTCACCAAAGTTGAAATGAAGGAAAAAATGTTAAGGGCAGTCAGAGAGAAAGGTCGGGTTACCAACAAAGGGAAGCCTATCAGACTAGCAGCAGATCTCTCAGCAGAATCTCTACAAGCCAGAAGAGAGTGGGGGCCACCATTCAACATTCTTAAAGAAAAGAATTTTCAACCCAGAATTTCAAAACCAGCCAAACTAAGTTTCATCAGTGAAGGAGAAATAAAATCCTTTACGGACAAACAAATGCTTAGAGATTTTGTCACCACCAGGCCTGCCCTACAAGAGATCCTGAAGGAAGCACTAAACATGGAAAGGAACAACAGGCACCAGCCATTGCAAAAACATGCCAAAATCTGAAGTCCATCGATGCTAGGAAGAAACTACATCAACTAGCAAGCAAAATAACCAGCTAATATCATAATGACAGGGTCAAGTTCACACATAACAATATTAACCTTAAATGTCAATGGACTAAATGGTCCAATTAAAAGACACAGACTGGCAAATTGGATAAAGAGTCAAGACCCATCAGTTTGCTGTATTCAGGAGACCCATCTCACATGCAGAGACACATATAGGCTCAAAATGAAGGGATAGAAGAAGATCTACCAAGCACATGGAAAACAAAAAAAAGCAGGGGTTGCAATCCTAGTCTCTGATAAAACAGACTTTAAACCATCAAAGATGAAAAGAGACAAAGAAGGCCATTACATAATGGTAAAGGAATCAATTCATCAGGAAGATCTAACTATCCTAAATATATATACACCCAATACAGGAGCACCCAGATTCATAAAGCAAGTCCTTAGAGACTTACAAAGAGACTTAGACTCCCATACAATAGAAATGGGAGACTTTAACACCCCACTGTCAACATTAGACAGATCAACGAGACAGAAAGTTAACAAGGATATCCAGGAATTGAACTCAACTCTGCACCAAGTGGACCTAATAGACATCTACAGAACTCTCCACCCCAAATCAACAGAATATACATTCTTCTCAGCACCACATCACACTTATTCCAAAATTGACCACATAGTTGGTAGTAAAGCACTCCTCAGCAAATGTAAAAGAACAGAAATTATAACAAACTCTTTCTCAGACCACAGTGCAATCAAACTAGAATGCAAGACTAAGAAACTTAATCAAAACCACTCAACTATATGGAAACTGAACAACCTGCTCCTGAATGACTACTGGGTACATAACAAAACGAAGGCAGAAATAAAGATGTTCTTTGAAACCAATGAGAACAAAGATATAACATACCAGAATCTCTGGGACACATTTAAAGCAGTGTGTAGAGGGAAATTTATAGCACTAAATGCCCACAAGAGAAAGCAGGAAAGATCTAAAATTGACACTCTAACATAACAATTAAAAGAACTAGAGAAGCAAGAGTAAACACACTCAAAAGCTAGCAGAAGGCAAGAAATAACTAAGATCAGAGCAGAATTGAAGGAGATAAGAGACACGAAAAACCCTCCAAAAAATCAATGATTCCAGGAGCTGGTTTTTTTTTTAAAAGATCAACAAAATTGATAGACCGCTAGCAAGACTAATAAAGAAGAAAAGAGAGAAGGATCAAATAGATGCAATAAAAAATGATAAAGGGGATATCACCACCGACCCCACAGAAATACAAACTACCATCAGAGAATACTATAAACACCTCTACGCAAATAAACTAGGAAACCTAGAAGAAATGGATAATTTCCTGGACACTTACAATCCCCCAAGACTAAACCAGGAAGAAATTGAATCCCTGAATAGACCAATGGCAGGCTCTGACATTGAGGCAAAAATTAACAGCCTACCAACCAAAAAAAGTACAGGACCAGACGGAGTCACAGCTGAATTCTACCAGAGGTACAAGGAGGAGCTGGTACCATTCCTTCTGAAACTATTCCAATCAATAGAAAAAGAGGGAATTCCCCCCTAACTCATTTTGTGAGGCCAACATCATCCTGATACCAAAGCCTGGCAGAGACACAACAAAAAAAGAGAATTTTAGACCAATATCCCTGATGAACATCAATGCAAAAATCCTCAATAAAATACTGGCAAACTGAATCCAGCAGCACATCAAAAAGCTTATCCACCATGATCAAGTGGGATGCAAGGTTGGTTCACCATACGCAAATCAATAAACGTAATCCAGCATATAAACAGAACCAAAGACAAAAACCACATGATTATCTCAATAGATGCAGAAAAGGCCTTTGACAAAATTCAACAGCCCTTCATGCTAAAAACTCTCAATAAGTTCGGTATTGATGGAACGTATCTCAAAATAATAAGAGCTATTTATGACAAACCCACAGCCAATATCATACTGAATGGGCAAAAACTGGAAGCATTCCCTTTGAAAACTGGCACAAGACAGGGATGTCCTCTCTCACCACTCCTATTCAACATAGTGTTGGAAGTTCTGGCTAGTGCAATCAGGCAAGAAAAAGAAATAAAGGGTATTCAGTTAGGAAAAGAAGAAGTCAAATTGTCCCTCTTTGCAGATGACATGATTGTATATTTAGAAAACCCCATCGTCCCAGCCCAAAATCGCTTTAAGCTGATAAGCAACTTCAGCAAAGTCTCAGGATACAAAATCAATGTGCAAAAATCACAAGCATTCTTATACACCAGTAACCGACAAACACAGAGCCAAATCATGAATGAACTCCCATTCACAATAGCTTCAAAGAGAATAAAATACCTAGGAATCCAACTTACAAGGGATGTAAAGGACCTCTTCAAGGAGAACTACAAACCACTGCTCAGTGAAATAGAAGAGGACACAAACAAATGGAAGAACATACCATGCTCATGGATAGGAAGAATCAATATTGTGAAAATGGCCATACTGCCCAAGGTAATTTATAGATTCAATGCCATCCCCATTAAGCTACCAATGACTTTCTTCACAGAATTGGAAAAAACTACCTTAAAGTTCATATGGAACCAAAAAAGACCCCACATTGTCAAGACAATCCTAAGCCAAAAGAACAATGCTGGAGGCATCACGCTACCTGATTTCAAACTATACTACAAGGCTACAGTAACCAAAACAGCATGGTACTAGTACCAAAACAGAGATATAGACCAGTGGAACAGAACAGAGCCCTCAGACATAATACCACCCATCTACAGCCATCTGATCTTTGACAAACCTGACAAAAACAAGAAATGGGGAAAGGATTCCATGTTTAATAAATGGTGCTGGGAAAATTGGCTAGCCATAAGTAGAAAGCTGAAACTAGATCCTTTCCTTACTCCTTATACGAAAATTAATTCAAGATGGATTCGAGACTTAAATGTTAGACCTAAAACCATAAAAACCCTAGAAGAAAACCTAGGTAATACCATTCAGGACATAGGCATGGGCAAGGACTTCATGTCTAAAACACCAAAAGCAACGGCAATGATAGCCAAAATTGACAAATGGGATCTAATTAAACTAAAGAGCTTCTGCACATCAAAAGAAACTACCATCAGAGTGAAGAGGTAACCTACAGAATGGAAGAAAATTTTTGCAATCTATGCATCTGACAATGGGCTAATATCCAGAACCTACAAAGAACTCAAGCAAATTTACAAGAAAAAAACAACCCCATCAAAAAGTGGGCAAAGGATATGAACAGACACTTCTCAAAAGAAGACATTCATACAGCCAACAGACACATGAAAAAAATGCTAATTATCACTAGCCATCAGAGAAACGCAAATCAAAACCACAATGAGATACCATCTCACACCAGTTAGAATGGCAGTCATTAAAAAATCAGGAAACAACAGGTGCCAGAGAGGATGTGGAGAAATGGGAACACTTTTACACTGTTGGTGGGACTATAAACTAGTTCAACCATTGTGGAAAACAGTGTGGCGATTCCTCAAGGATCTAGAACTAGAAATACCATTTGACCCAGCCATCCCGTTACTGGGTATAAACCCAAAGGATTATAAATCATGCTGCTATAAAGACACATGCACATGTATGTTTATTGTGGCACTATTCACAATAGCAAAGACTTGGAATCAACCCCAATGTTCATCAGTGACAGACTGGATTAAGAAAATGTGGCATATATACACCATGGAATACTATGCAGCCATATAAAAGGATGAGTTCGTGTCCTTTGTAGGGACATGGATGCAGCTGTAAACCATCATTCCCAGCAAACTATCACAAGAACAGAAAACCAAACACCACATGTTCTCACTCATAGGTGGGAACTGAACAATGAGATCACTTGGACACAGGAAGGGGAACATCACACACCAGGACCTATTGTGGGGAGGGGGGGGGGGGGAGGGATAGCATTAGGAGATATACCTAATGTAAATGACGAGTTAATGGGAGCAGCACAGCAACATGGCACAAGTATAGATATGTAACAAACCTGCACATTGTGCACATGTACCCTAGAACTTAAAGTATAATAATAAAAAAATAAAAAAATAAAAAATAAAAAAATGCCTGGAACAGTGCTGGGCACAGAGTCCATGATCAATGACTGTTAGCTGTTATTATCAATATTTCTTATAAATATAATGTAAAATTGGAATATTTAGTTAACAAATAGTCATGTGAAGAGGTAGTTGCTTCTTCAAATATTTATTAAATATAAAAGCCAACATTTTAGTATAAATGCCTTATTGTAAATGCTCCTCCCAAGGAAGAATTTTGTGCATGGACTTAAGACTTTTTTTTTTTTTTTGAGATAGAGTCTCACTCTATCACCCATACTGGAGTGCAGTGGCGCGATCTCAATTCACTGCAAACTCCGCCTCCCGAGTTCAAGCAAATAAGACTTTTTGAAAGAAGAGTTCAACAAAGTCTGGAATGAAGAGCAAGCAAGGCTCTAAGGACCACCAAACAGTGTTCAAAATTTGGGTTACCGATTCTAAGAAGTTTTACAGTTGAAGCAAGATACATATATGACACTGAAATTCTTCGGATGGCACCTGTTGGAGAAATGGCTGTTTCTAGGGCAACTTCCTTTCTTTGATGATCCCTTAATCTCAGGCCAAGCCTGTATTAGTTGTTAAGGGCTGCCAAAACAAAGTAACACAACCAGGTGGCTTAACCAGGAGGACTTTATTGTTTGAGTTCTAGAGGCTAAAAGTCTAAAATCAAGGTGTGAGCACCACTGGTTCCTTCTGCAGGCTGCAGAGGGAATTGGTTCCAGGCCTCTCTCTAGCTGCTGGTGGTTTGCTGGCAAACTTTGGCATTCCTTGGCTTCTGCTGCATCACCCTGATCACTGCCTCCATTTTCATGTGGCATTCTCTTTGTGTGTGTATCTGTGTCCACATTTCCCCTTTTCATAAGGACGCTAGTCATGTTGCATTAGGTCCCACCATACTCCAGCATGACCTCATCTTAACTCATTAATTACATCTGCAACAATCTTATTTCCAAAGGAAGTCACGTTCTGAGATACCGGGAGTTAGGACTTCAACATGTGATTTTGGAGGGACACAACTCAACCGATGACAGAGCTGTTGACAGAATCCAGGCCTGGTCAGCCAGGGCTGCAGCGGGATTAGTGCAGCAGCAGAACTCCTGGCCCCATCATGAGATGGCAGGAAGCACTAGTGTAGGCTGTTATTGACATCTGTAATTAACCACAGAAAGGTAGCAAGTGGCAGAGGTTATTAGAGCAAGCCATCTTAAGTCAAGCATCACCTATATATGGTAATTCAATCCACCAGAAAAACCCCAAAGGCTCCTATTATCCTCTCCACACCAGTAAGCTGTAGACAGAGTACACTTCCTTTCTCATGAAATCCAGGCAAAATGAAGAGGTGGGGAAACAGGGGTCTAATTAGGGTAAATCTTGGACTTAAGATCTCATCTCTGAGTCCTGAGAAGCCATGGCCTCTAAAGTCCTGAAAAAAAAATGGCTGAAATAAAAGGTCTATCCTCAACTTTGAACCAAAGTACCACCCCCTGGCCGGGTGCGGTGGCTCACGCCCATAATCCCAGCACTTTGGGAGGTCGAGGCGGGAGGATCACCTGAGGTCAGGAGTTCGAAACCAACCTGGCCAACATGGTGAAGCCCCGTCTCTACTAAAAATACAAAAAATTAGCTAGGCATGGTGGTGCATGCTTGTAATCCTGGCTACTTGGGAGGCTGAGGCAGAATTGCTTGAGCCTGGGAGGCAGAGGTTGCAGTGAGCCGAGATGAAGCCACTGCACTCCAGCCTGGGTGACAGAGCGAGACTCTGTCAAAACAAACAAAGGAAAAATCAAAGTATCGCCCCCATGTGAGAAGCTAGGCTGAGAACACCATCCACAGAAAACCTGAACACAGCAGACCTCAGTCCCCAAGGCCAGCCTTTGTGCCTGTCTTCCTGCATGCCCAAGTCAAATGCCAAAGAAGACACAAGAGAACCCAGACACGTGGTTCAATCACACAGTCAGGGCATCAAGAAACTCTGTCTCCTAACTGTTCTAAAACTAAGACTCTCAATAAGAAAGCAGTTCCTTAACCAAAGAGGCCCCAAGGCTTCTGGTGGTTGGGATTCCTTTTGTAGGTGACAAAGACGCAGTTTATTCACACAATGTCGAAAACCTGGAAGGCTCCAGATATATCCTCCTGGGCACTGATGAGAAGGTATTGAAACAAATAACAAGAAGGGATGCACTTCAAATCCAATTACTGCAGAGTGTTTATATTTAATTTACCTTTAGGAGGAAAGCAACTTCACAGTGTTCCCTGTTGTGTAGTATGAAAAACAATCCAGGCAGTTACAACCTCTCTATAAATCACCACATCCAAAGGCAAGGAAAATGTTACAGAAAGCCAGAAAAAATGTAAACGCAAGTCCTTTCAACATTAGCCAGGTTCCTACCCAACTTGTAACATCTCCATATGCCAAAGTCGACTCACCCTGTGGTCCTACAATTGACATTTTTGGAACCAAGAGAATTCACCACGTGAATGTGGGAACTATTGGTATCATTCCAAAAATCCCACTCCTGGTAGAGCTGTGAGCAGATCCTGGAGAATCAGCCAGGCCACAGTCCTGGAAAGCTGCTAAGTTGTTAATGGAATTAACTATTCTCTGGCAACTCCAAAAGACAACAGTGAGTGAGACAATAAGAAAGGAGGGAGAGGGGAAAGAGAAAAATGATTCTGCAATAAAGGCATCATCCACCACTGCTAAGCTATGCCAATCACACCTTGTCACATAATCATTCATGACAGAGAAGCAAAGCCAAACAGAAAAGACAATTATCACCTTGGGGTCCAATCAGCAGTTCCTAAACCCGATGAAACTGGAGTAGCATGGGCAGTGAGAGAGAAGACACGGTCATCCCTGGGGACAAGGAGAGGGCATTGAACCAGCAAGTGCCATTAACCAAGGCACATGCTCTCTCATGTGCCTCGAGCCTCTCTCCAGAGGGACAGTCTTGCATTCACACATTTATTAGATGCCTGCTGTATACAAAGAACATATGCTACATGGGGTAAGAGGAAACTAATAGGAGGCATGCATGGACCCTGACCCCTACAAACTCATTCCAGTAAGGCAATGTATGCAATGAAAGGTCTGCCTCTCATAGGAGTACAAGGGCCATAGGATTTATTCTTTGATCATGTCAGAATCAAGACGGGCTACATGGAAGGATGGCAAGTAAACAGGCAAAACATTGGGAGGGGAAGAAGCCATTCGGTGGGGAGGAAGAGGACCAGTTAGACCAAAGTGTAGAGTTCATGAAGGGCAGCAAACTAAGAAGTAGGGGCTTTCTTTAGTAGGAAATGGGGGACATTTCATGTTAGAGGGAATAGGAGATACCCCTCAAAAAGTTTATTATCCAGCAATGCCAAAGAGAAATAGGAAGAGACAAAGGTCAAAGGCAGAGTATAACTATGAGGCTACTGCGATAGTCCATGCACAAGGTCATGACATCCAGAAGTGAAAGGCAGCAGAAAGAAGGGACTGAGGTAAGCTCTGAAGTACATGTAGAATACCCAGGACTCAGGCACTGAAAAGGGAATGAGAGAAGGCAATGATCAAGAAAGAGGCCAAGATTCAAAGAAGAATTGTTAGAGGGATTTGAACCAGAGCAACTCCATCTTGAACAGGCGCTGGGTAAAATAAGGCTGAGACCTACTGCGCTGCATTCTCCCAGGAGGTTAGGCATTCTTAGTCACAGGATGAGATGGGAGGTCTGCACAAGATACAGGTCACAAAGACCTTGCTGATAAAACAGGATGCAGTAAAGAAGCCAGCCAAGGCCAGGCGCGGTGGCTCAAGCCTGTAATCCCAGCACTTTGGGAGGCCGAGACGGGTGGATCACGAGGTCAGGAGATTGAGACCATCCTAGCTAACACGGTGAAACCCCGTCTCTACTAAAAAATACAAAAAACTAGCCGGGCGAGGTGGCGGGCGCCTGTAGTCCCAGCTACTCGGGAGGCTGAGGCAGGAGAATGGTGTGAACCCGGCAGGCGGAGCTTGCAGTGAGCTGAGATCGCGCCACGGCACTCCATCCAGCCTGGGCAACAGAGCGAGACTCTGTCTCAAAAAAAAAAAAAAAAAAAAAAAAAAAGAAGCCAGCCAAAACCTACCAAAACCAAGAAGGTGATGAAAGTGACCTCTGGTTGTGCTCACTGCTCATTACACACTAATTATAACGCTTTAGTATGCTAAAAGACACTCCCACCAGCACCATGACAGTTTAAAAATGCCATGGCAGTGTCAGGAAGTTACCCTATGTGGTCTAAAAAGAGAAAGAACCCTCAGTTCTGGGAATTGCTCTCCCCTTGCCTGGAAAACTCATGAATAATCCACCCATTGTTTAGCACATAATCAAGAAATAACCATAAAAATAGCCAAGCAGCAGCCCTCAGGGCTGCTCTGCCAATGGAGTGGCCATTTTTTATTCCTATACTTTCCAAATAAACTTGCTTTCACTTCATGGCCTCGCCCTGAATTCTTTCTTGCGAGATCCAAGAACCCTCTTTTGAGGTCTGGATGGGGACTCCTTTCCGGTAACAGAATGACCCATTCAGCACTCACTGAGTACCTATTGTGAACAGCACACTGGTAATACAAACCTCAATAAGACTCCTCCCACCCAGTCTTCAAGAAACCTGGGTGAGACTGAATCAACAGCCACGGTACTAATGACAACAGCTATATGATCTGAGTTTTAATAAATAGACTTGCTCATATTCATCAGTCACTCATAGAATTTCCATCTTCCTTCATGCCTTCTCCCACCCTCCAGGCCCAAGCCCAACTGATTCTTTTTTTTTTTTTTTTTTTCTTTCTATAAGAGTCATTGACAAGTACACCCAAGCTAATTCTATAAAATTTAAGGTTGGGGTCCCCCATTTCAGACAAGGATCTAGTAGAGAAACAGAAAGGTTAAGTAACTTACCCTAGAGCATGAAGCTAGTTGGTGGCCAAACCAGTTTATCTGTCTCTAGCCCTGTTGTTCCTCTTGGCCTCCCCTCCACGAAATCTTCTGCCCAACCCTTCTTCCCACTCTGAGACCCCAGCTCAGTCTGACCACTGTCACTCAGCATCTGAGCTACTGTGGCTGCCCCAGTTGTGTTACTGGACCCTACCACTTACTCAAAGTTAACCTTTGGGTCAGTATTATTCCTTCCGTGGTCACCAGAAAGATGTTACCAGAAAGGGGGTCCAGATCCAGACCCCAAGAGAGGGTTCTTGGATCTTGTGCAAGAAAGAATTCAGGACGAGTCCATATAATAAAGTGAAAGCAAGTTTATTAAGAAAGTAAAGGAATAAAAGAATGGCTACTCCATAGGCAGAACAGCCCTGAGGGTTGCTGGTAGTCCCTTTTTATGGTTATTTCTTAATTATATGCTAAACAAGGGGTGAATTATTCATGCCTCTCTTTTTTACACCATACAGGGTAACTCCTGACATTTCCATGGCATTTGTAAACTGTCATGGTGAGAGACAAGAAAGGAAGAAACCTGTCAGACAGGCAGTTAGGGTAGGTCCTCTGTTGAATTCTTTCAAACAAAAAAAGAACAGCCTGCAGGCACAGATAGGGGAAACTTACACAGAGGGACTTGCCTAAGACATGCCCACAGCCGCAAAGGTAAGAAAGTCTACACAGGTGACTTGCCCAAACATGCCTGCAATGGAAAGTTCTGTTCCCTGACACATGTGCAGTAAGGGGAACAAAGCAATATGGAGTAACTCAAGCTAAGGGCCTACATGTACATTAGAAGGATGGGGTAGAGCTACCAGAAATTCATGCCTTATGCATTCTGGTGCATTGGGAAGACTGTAACAGTGGTGCTGGTGGGAGCGTAGCAGTGAGGACAACCAGAGGTCACTCTTGTTGCCATCTCGGTTGGGTGATATTTGGCTGGCTTCTTTACTGCAACCTGTTTTAATAGCCAAGTCTTTATGACCTGTATCTTGTGCCAATCTCCTATCTCATCCTGTGACTTAGAACACCTAACCATCTGGGAATGCAGGCCAGTAGGTTTCAGCCTCCTTTTACCCAGCCCCTATTAAAGATGGAGTTGCTCTGGTTCAAACACCTCTGACAGTCACATCTCCAAATCTGTTTCTCCCAGTTCTCACTCAATGCTTCCAGATAAATCTGCCCAAAGCTAGGTTTGCATCACAACACTGTTCCATTTACAAACGTTCCTGGCTCCCCAATGTCTGCCAAATAAAGCTCACATTCCAAGGCTGACATTCAGGGACTCCAACCACCCATCAAATGCCATCACTTAAATATGCTACTACCTCCCATTTAGCTCTGAGAAGCAACACCATCTTACGTTTTCCTGCAGTAATCACAGCCCATGAACGTGCACATATGAGACAGTCATTCAGACACATGGTGTTGATTAAAAAACAAACAAACAAACAAAAAAACCTGCAAAATATGTAAAGAGGTGTATTCTGAGCCAGTATGAGGGACCATGGCCCAGGGAACAGTCTCAAGAGGTCCTGAGAATTGGTTTGGCCTGGAAAGGCAGGAAATTTTGAAGCAGGCAGGGAGGGAGAAGGAAAATGTTATAGGCCATAAGTGTATTCAAAGATTTTTGGATTGGCAACTGGTTTAAAAAGTTAAGTTTGTCTGAAGACTTGAAGTCAGTAAAAATTAAAACTTGAGTTAAGATAAGGGGTGGGGGTTGTGGAAGCCAAGCTTCTTGTTATATAGATGATGTCCTTTGATAGCAGCCTTCAGAGAGAATAGATAGATGGTAAAAGTCTCCTTTTGGACCTTTAAGGATGTCAGACTCTTAGTGAATCTCTCCTAGATCCATGAAAAGCCTGGCTGCATTAATAGAGATTCTTTACAGATGCAAATTTCCCCACAAAAGATAGCTTTGCAAGGCCATTTCAAAATATGTCAAGGAAATATATTTTGGGTTAAAATATTTTTATTTTCTTCAGGGCCTGCTATCTGTCAAGTGATGCTATACCAGAGTCAGGTTGGAATTTAGTATGTTATGGCCACAAATAATCTGTTTTGTCAGTGTTAGGATCTCTATTTTAATGTCAATGCTGGTCAGCTATGCCTAAGCTCCAAAAGGGAGGGGGTGTAATGAGGCGTGTCCTCCCTTCTCATCATGGGCAGGAAGTCTGTTCAGATTTCTCGGGGGTCCCCTTAGCCAGGGGGTTGCAGAGGGGGTTGTTCAGTTGGTTGTGAGGGCTCAGGATTTTATTTTGGTTTTGGTTTATAATAGATACCTATTTATCCCTGTATGCATATATACACATGTATACAGAGAGATACAGATATTAATATAGATAGATAGATAGATAGATCATATATCCTTGGAAATGAGAGAGTTAGAAAAGTAATGTCACAAGTGCCATCCATTCTCATGCAGTGCTCTCTCAGCTTTTTTCCAAAGTGTCCTAAACAGCCTCAGGCTCCAGGAGCTTCCGTTTTATTGAGAATACAAGATAAGGCGTTTTTAAAAAGATAGGATAGTAAGTGATCAATACCTGGCTTATGTGGTACCGATTAAGATGCTACGAGCTCTGAGATGAGAGAAATCCATATGAACTATAAGACCTAGCTTCAGAGGTGGACCAGAACTTGAGCTGGCTTGGAAAGGAGAGGGCAGAATTTAGAGAGGAAGGGATGGAGGAGACAGCCCTTTCAGCTTCTCGGAAAACATGCAAATTTCCTAAAAGTTCTCCTGTGATTCTAATTGCATTCACTTAAGATTGCATGAGCAAGCCCCTTTCTGTAGAGCACAGCCTGACAGCTACATGGACCCCAGACAAAACACCACACCGTCCCCTGAGGAGACTGGAGAAAGAGCAGACCAAACAGACAGTCCCCTCTCCCTCTGCCATTAACATGCGCCAAGAAGGAAGCAGGACTCGTCATGACAACACTTAAAAAGGCACATGCCCTGCTGCTGTCTGCAGCTCGATTTGGAGGAGATCTCCAAAGACGGTGCCCTGATGAAAAGCCTGGTATGTTCTGCTGGGCCAGGAGGATGTGGACTAGGCTGGGGAGAATGTCCAGCCTAGGTAGGGAGTGGGGGCAGAGGAGAGGAGGGGTGGAAGGGACGCCGAGTCTCGAAATGGCTTAGTTACTGCTTCCGGGTCAGTCTGCATCCAGGCAGTTCAGAACACACGCTACTGCAGGGTTAATCACTTCTAGGGCCTAAAAGCTTGATTCATAAAAAATTGAAGACCACGACACTGACTCTGGGATTTTTTTTTTTTTTTTAACATGCAGAAGTTTAACTCAGTAAGATGCCGGCTGCCTTGCAGCAATGCGATTAACCCCTATGAAGGCCGCTCAGTCCCGCCTAACCTTCCTGGAGCATTCCTGCAGGGGAGGCGTAGAAACCAACATGTCAGATGGAACAGGAGGGTCCTTTAATGAAATTTTCAGGATCTCCAGGTGGAGAATTTAAAAGATGTGGGCAACTACTTAAATGAAGAGGCAAGAAACAAAAAGGCAGTTCTAGGTACAATTCTTGAACAATGGAAAAGACAAGATGGCAGAACTTCCCCCACCTTACCCAGCAGCAGAAAACGTGTGTATCTGACTGACTCCAGAAACACTTGTAATCTGCATCATTCTGGTTTATAAGACAGAAAGGAGGATGGGCCTGGAATGAGGGAGGAAGAGATGGGGAGAGAAAGGGGGAGAAAGAGAGAATTGGGGACAGAGTCGGGGGAGGGAAATGTTGAACATGAATGCAACCTAAAAGTTCTCTATGTCATCACCAGGCTTATTTTATTCCATTCTATGTGGACTTTACTGTGAGTTTCCAATGAGTGTGATGCAGTCTGCCTTCTGCTAGGTGGTAATTACATCCCATAACTTATTAAATAAGAAATCCCATTTCAAAAAAAAATGTCATTACCGCTAAAAATAAAAACAGGAGCCAGCTATTTATATGCTGCCTGTCACTGTGCCCTCTCTCACACACAGCGGGATAAAAACAAAGACACATGTGGCACAAAAAGCGACTCTCCAGTCCCCGGAGAGCCCAGGATGCGGCAGAACTGTAGATCAGGGAGACACGCCCATTGGCAGAAAGGCTGCTTGCTGAGTTTGTTCATTTAGGTCCATTTCGATCTACTGCTTTAGATGATCAGCAAGTAAATATCATTTCATCAAACACAAAACGTGCCAACTTCAGGAGGAAGCTTGGTTCCCAGTTCTCTGAATCCCATAGAATCTGCAGAATATAAACTTCAAGGTACAACAATATGCTACATGGACTCAAGGTCTCTCTTTCTCTCTCTCTCTCTCTCTACTTCTCTCTCTCTCCTCTCAGAAGAAAAAAGAACGACAAGGCAAGGTTTTGGTACAGACGCAATATAGCAGGATAATAGATTACTGAAAAACAAAACAACAAAAAAGATGGAAAATCTATTTCCAGGCAGCTTGGTGCATATTCTGAATGAGATTATGTGTAAGTGTATGATCAATTATATACAAAGCATAAATTTTTAAACTGACCTCCACTTACGCATGTGCCAGAGTAGCTGACAGTCCATTCCCTGTGTAAAATGCCCTGACTGATCTAGGCTATGTCTTGGGGTACTCACTCGGTCCTTCCTTCATTTCACCAGTTTTTAGCCAAGAAATGGTGTCACCTGCTTCCAAACCTGCTTATGTCACTTGCATTTGTTAATACACTTACAAACACTAAATATTTATGGTAATAATAGTAGCCAGCACTATGTACTAGACATTGTTCTAAGAACTTTACTTGTATTAATTGATATAATTCTCACAGCCATCCTGTGAGGTATATATGATCATTAGCCTTAATCTACCCATGAAAAAATGGAGGCCACAGCTCTGCTTTAAGCCAGCTAGTGGCAGAGCTCAGATAAGAACCTAGGCAGCCTGCTCCATGGCTCATGCTTTTAGCCGCTAGGCTTTGCTGTGTAAATATGAGGCAAATTGATACAAAGAGGGCAAAAAGAAAGCATCACAGGCTGGGCTTGGTGGCTCATGCCTGTAATCCTAGCACTTTGGGAGGCCAAGGTGGGCGGAGAATCACTTGAGCTCAGGAGTTCGAGACCAGCCCGGCCAACATGGTGAAAACCCGTCTCTACTAAAAACTACAAAAAATTAGCCAGGCGTGGTGGCTTAAGCCTACAGTCCCAGCTACTTGGGAGGCTGAGGCAGGAGAAGTGCTTGAACCTGGGAGGTGGGGGTTGCAGTGAGCCTAGATAGCACCACTACACTCCAGCCTGGGTGACAGAGTAAGACTCCATCCCCTCCTCCAAAAAAAAGAAAAAGAAAGAAAGAAAAGAAAGGATCGCCATTTCTATGGATTGGATGAAATGCTTTGAAAGGACTCACGAAAGCCATTCTGTTAAAAAAAAAAAAATGGACTTCACACCTTCTGTGGGCAAGATAATTATGAAAGACTGGGAGAAATAAATCATTAAAAATTAGAATTCTGGGCTCAGATGACCTTACAAGTATGTAGGTGTTGACTCTGCTATAACCCCAAGCAAACTGGAATTGGAGGCTACACACTCTTCATATGGTTCATGACAAGAAGTTCAATTCATAGTGCCTGCCATGGAATCCCAGAAAAGGGTTTACTTGTTTTAGGGTAGCCATGTAAACTTTAAACATATAAAGAGTAGGGACTAAATGTTTATGCCTCTCCAAAATTGGTATGTGGAAATTCTGACCCCCAAGGCTATAGTGTTAGGAGGTAGGAACTTTGGGAGGTGATTAGGTCATGAGGGTGGGGCCCTCATGACTGGGATTAGTGCCCAGAGGTCTCTCATACCCACTTTCCACCATGGGATGATACAATGAGAGGATAGCAGTCTGCACCCGGAGGAAGGCTCTCAGCAGAACCTGATTGTACACCCTCATCTAGGACTTCCAGTCTCCAGGACTATAAGAAACAAAGTTCTGTTGTTTATAAGCCACCCAATCTATGGTAATTTGTTACAGCAGCCCAGCTGACCAAGACCCAAGACACAAACCTAAAACAAACACTGAAGATAGCTATGTTCCCAACTTTATCTTTTTTTTTTTTTTTTCAAGAGAGACAGGATTTTGCCATGTTGCCCAGGCTGGTCTTGAACTCCTGGGCTCAAGCAATCCACCCGCCTTGGCCTCCCAGAGTGTTGAGATTACAGGCATAAGCCACCATACCCCCCATCCTATTCTACTTTTTCATTAACCAAGAACACCTGGTCCTAATAGCATGGGCTAAGACAACTTCTGTGTTAGATGTGTTTACATACACACACACCCTACACACACCTAGAGTCATCAGGAACCTCACAATAGAAAGTGTTGCCTAAACAATTCTAGTGTTGTTCCCATTATAGGGCAAGTTCCTTGAGAGCAGCAGTTTGCTTGCTTTGTTCCCTTCTGCATCCCCAGACCCTAGAAAACTGCCCACCACATAAAAGCCAATCAATCAATATTTTGTCATGAATGACTACATAACTAAATGAATGAAAATAAGGTGCAACTGTGATACTGGCTCCGTGACATGAGGTCTATATAAGCAAAACAGGGAATTTGAAAGATTCCTCAATCCTCACAGGTAATGAAGGTGAATGTGGTTGTTATGTGACTTATTGTTTAGCAGTGCAATTCTTCACTTGCCGCTGATCCAACAGGATAATGGCCAAACAATGGCATAAAAAATCTTGTCTAATGAAAGGAAGGGAAGGGAATCTAATATCTGAGGGCCTATTATGTACCAGATGCCTCCAGATCCATTTTTATCTTAAATCACACACACACACACACACACACACACAAAATCAGTAAAGCAGGTTCTAGCCCTTTGAAGAGTTTTATCTACTTAGCTAATAGCCTGATTCCCTTTAAGACTTGGTTTACTAATGCTATAGTTTGAATGCTGGTCCCCCCCAAAACTCAAGTTAAAACTTAATCCCCAATGTGGCAGAATTGAGAGGTGGAGCCTTTAAGAGGTGACTGGGTCATGAGGGGGAATGGCGCATCAATAAGCACCTGTGAATAATGAAAACAAATGAGATCCTACATTCTCTACTCATTTAAGTTATTCCCTCTTCCAGTTTCTCAGGAAAAGGAAGTCGGCACATGGCAAGAGCATTAGCCAGAGGTTCAGAAGCCATAACCATGACTGTAGCGCTCAGTTGCCATGCGATTTTCAACCAAGCACAGCTTCTCTGGGCCCCAGCTCCCTCACCCATGAAAGAGGGGACTACATTTACCCCATGAACGCAAAGACAGCTTTAGGTCTCAGCCCACCATATCCTGGGTGACCCCAGCCAAGTCAAAACTGGGGCTGTGTTAAGACTTTCATGGGCCCTGGACACTTGCCTTCATAGTAAAAACATACACACATACACATATGTATATATATGCTTTCACAGTAAAAATATGTACTTTATATATATGAAGTATATCCATTAAATGTCCACTTAAATATTAAAAATTATATTTTACAACTGCTATGGTAGAAAGATGAATATATTAATATAGATTAAAATTTCTTTGACCTAAAAGGTCTTTTTTTTCTTCTGAGTTTAAAAGAAATTAAAACATTTTCCTAAGTGCAGTGCAAAAGTATCATAGGCCCAAAGTACTTCATCTGTCGTGGCTAAAGGATAAGTCAGCCACGGTCACCTAAACCTACTTCATGGGAACAAATAACGCCAGCCTTCCTTCTCTCTCAAATGCACAAGCAACGATCGTGGGAGAGGAATGACATCGCCAGCGACCCATCTGGCAGCGTGTTAACAAGAGCGGCGGGAGAAGGCAAGGCCGGAGCCCCGGAAGCCAGTGAGGTGGAAACCAACCCAACAGCTAGTTGTAACTAAATGACGAGCTTCCAGGAGACAGGTGCATTGCGACTGCAAAGGCAATTCAGCAGGGCTGGACCACCAACTGTGCTCTTTCCTGGCCTGCCACCTAAACGGGTTCCAAGGTTTTCTGGTCTCAGTAATTCAGAACCAGCTCACAAATGCTGATGGAGTGCCTGCTGTATGCCAGCAGGCACTGTATGCTCAAGACACATCAGTGCCATCAGGGAAATAAAAACAAAGAATGCCGCCCTGGGAACATTCTTTTGAGACAGCAAACAATACGCATAATAAAGAAACGTACTGTACGTCCAAAAGTGGTAAGAGCTATGAAAAAAGTAGAGTAAGAAGGATCAGGAATTCTGGGTGGGGGTTACAGTATTAAACAGAGTAGACAAAGCAAGCCTCACTTAAAAGGTGAGATTGTAGCAAAGACATGAAGGCAATGAGTAGACAGCTGGGGGAAGAGCATTCCAGGAAGAGGGAACAGTTTGAACAAAGGCGCGGAGGTAGGAATGTTCCTCCCTGACCACTCCCAAACTTGTCCTTCAAGGAGAAAATTAAAATGTCACCTGTAGCTGAAAGCGATCTCTACTTTAAATGGAGGATGAAAGTGGTTAAGGTCTCATTTGAACAAGGTGAGTTTGAAATATCCAGTGAGAAATCAGGGGTGCAGACCCTGTAACTGGAAAGAGAGCATGGGCTCGAGGGATGCTGTTTGTGGTGTGGTAGAGACAAATGCTCACCAATTCCATTTTCTATTCTTGGCTTTCCTGTGCAATTAGGCTGCAATCAGGGCACATCGTTCTGGTTAATTACACTGCTTCCAGACCTGACCATAAACGCCCCCGCATGCCTGTCCAGGATCTTCCCCTTCCTACAGCCACAGCGGTGACCTCATTTTTAAGATGGCGGCATCATAAGGTAATGGCTCTGTGATTCCCAAGTCACTGCTTGGAGGAGAGCTGCCAAGGAGGACTGCCCAGCCCCACTTAGGAAGTGGTGTGAGTGAGACACTCTGACTTAACTGTGTGAAGTCCCTGAGGTTTCTAGGGTTGCTGTCAAAGCAGGTAGCCTGAATTGCCCTGACGAGCGCAGTAAACATCTCTACAGAGGAGATAAAGTGGGAAGAACCAGCATCACTGAGGGATCATTCCTCTTTTGAGACCACTTTAAAAGGAGAATGAAGATGTCCTGATTTCCAAGTAGAAGAGACACTAATTAACCTTTACCTTACTGGATACGTCTAAATCACTCCCTCCTCTCCTCCTTGAAACACTCTCTTCCCTAGGCACTCCTGGGTCTTCTGCCTGTCCCTGAGAGGGAGTGTCCCACCGCCGAGGGCTCTTGTCTCTCTGCCCCTTCTCCTTGGGGATACCATTGGCTCTCAAAGCTTCAGCTCCCACTTACACACTCCTGAGTCCACCACCTGTATCTCGGTCCTCACCTAGCTCCCCAGCTATACCCCGTATTGGACACATCTGCCTTTGGGGGTATAGGCACTGTCAACATAAAACTGTATGTCCAACACAGGATTGATCTCACCTCCAAAAGATGCTGCCCATGTGGATCAGAAATGACATCATCTTTCTAGCCACCTGAATGACAAATCCAGAGTCACTCTAGACTCTTCTTTTCCAGTCCCATAGCCACAACTAAATCATCTCAACCTTGTCTCTTTCTGTGGGAAGAGATCACCCCGAAATCCACTCAAGGACCTGGGCGGATTACACTTTTTAATAAGGCTTTTTCCCTTTATTACTAGGCTCTTCTCTAAATTAGTTCAAGTTCAAAACCCATAAATGTTATTTTAAAACACGAAGGGATTTTATTATATTATAATAGTTTGGATTTGGCCCCAAAGGCCATGTTTGAACTGAAAGTAATGAGGAATTTTATGGAAGTAATTTAAAATGGCAAGTGGACCGACCTGATAAAATCCTGATGCCCTAGTAAAGAAACCCCATCAAAGAAAGTGTATTCAGACTCTCTGTCCTGGGCAAGTTGAGGTAACAAGACACACACCCACTACTGTGGCACCTTCTGAACACCACTAGCAGAACCGCTGTCCCTCCCTGACAAAAAGGAAAAATAAAAAAGCCATATGGTGGCTCCTCAAGACCCACAGGTTACTGAGACCATACACGCACACACATGCGCACACATCACACATGACCTCTGTACATGTTGTATCCTGCCTGGCAGGGTGAAGGCTGTAACCTCTAGCACCCACCTCCCCTAGGCTAAGGACCCTTCCTTCTCCTGGGACCAGCAATGACAGGAACATTGATATAGCTGGCACTGTTTTGCTCACATGTAGTGAGTGTATATAAGGTGGAAGGGAGAGAGAGGGGAGGGGAGGGAGGGGGAAGGGAAGGGAAGGGGAGGGAGGGAAGGGAAGGAGAGGGGAGGGAAGGGAAGGGAGAGGGGAGGGAAGGGAAGGGAGAGGGGAGGGAGGGAGAGGGAGGAAGGGAAGGGGGAGGGGAGGGGAGGGAAGGGGAGGGAAGGGAGAAGAGAGGGGAGGGAAGGGAAGGGACAGAGAGGGAGGAAGGGAAGAGGGGGGGGAGGGAGGGAAGGGGGGAGGGGAGAGAAGAGAAGGGAGGGAAGGGAAGGGAGGAGGGAGGAAGGGAAGAGGGGAGGGGAGGGGAAGCGGGGGAAGAGAAGGGAGAGGGGAGGGAAGGGAAGGGAGAGGGGAGGGAAGGGAAGGGACAGAGAGGAGGAAGGGAAGAGGGGAGGGGAGGGGAGGGGAAGGGGAGGAGGAGGGGAGGGAAGAGAAGGGAGGGAAGGGAAGGGAAGGGAGAGGGAGGGAAGGGAAGGGAGAGGGGAGGGAAGGGAAGGGAGAGGGGAGGGGAAGGGAAGAGGGGAGGGGAGGGGGAGGGAGGGGGAGGGAAGGGGAGGGGAGGGAAGGGAAGGGAGAGGGGAGGGAAGGGAAGGGACAGGAGGGAAGGAGGAAGGGACAGAGAGGGGGAAGGGAGGGGGAGGGGAGGGGGAGGGAAGGGAGGGGAGAGAGAGAGAAGGGAGAGGGGAGGGAAGGGAAGGGACAGAGAGGGAGGAGGAGGGAAGAGGGGAGGGGGAGGGGAGGGAAGGGGAGGGGAGAGAAGAGAAGGGAGAGGGGAGGGAAGGGAAGGGGGAGGAGGGAGGGAAGGGAAGGGAGGGGGGGGGGGGAAGCGGGGGGAAGAGAAGGGAGAGGGGAGGGAAGAGAAGGGAGAGGGGAGGGAAGGGAAGGGAGAGGGGAGGGAAGGGAAGTGAGAGGGAAGAAAGAGGGGAAGGAAGCTTTCTTTCCACTTTTGGACTCTGCAGTTAGTCTGTGGACAGTCTATCCTACTCTGCAGCCCCTCTCACAGGTACCCTCTCTCCAACCCCACTGCAGCCACTCAGGTTCATTTTCTCTTTCTCCTGGACTACTGCAATCAAAGGAGTGAAGTTATTTAGCTCCAACCTAACTCCTTTTCCTTCACTCCGCTGTCAGATTAACTTCTGACAGACACATCTGATCCTAAGTGACTCTCCCCTGCTGAAACCTCCCGTGAAAAGCATTGGCGTGTGGAAGGAGGCCTGCCCAGGACGCCTGCTGCAGCACTTTACAACACAGGGAAAGCTGGGGCCCGAATGTCCATCCGTGGGCGGACGGACTAAATTGTGTTACCACATAGAGAGTGGAAGAGAGCGGGGAAAGACAATGGTTAGGTTTACATGTGGAACAAAGAAACGTGAACTAGATATGCTGTTCATGAAAAACCAAGTTTGAGAACTTGAGCCATAACCTTGGCTTTTACTGAAGAAAAAACCCTCAAAATAAAGCAAGACATTTTCTGTAGGTACCAATGTTCATGTAAAGAGATAAGCGGTCTGAAAGGTCATTTCCCAAACCCGTAACAGCTGAAGTTCTGGAGAGAGGGGAAGAGGAGTGGGACCGGGATGGGCAACCCATGGGAACACACCTACAAGGTGGCAGTCATTGAAAACGTAATTAAATCATTAAATTCAAATAAAAAGGACAACACCTAAAGTATTTTTAAAACCTCCACACTTCAATAAGAAAGCAAGCAACCCAAGTTTTCAAAATGGGCAAATGAGATGCAAGATACTTCAGAGAAGAAATCACTGGTCAATATACATGGCAAAATATTCTCAATTTTACTAATAACAGGAATACCTATTAGACTATTTAAACATTTCACCTATCAGTTTGGCAAAGATTTGTTTTTAAGAACACAATCCTTGGCCGGGTGCGGTGGCTCACACCTGTAATCCCAGATCACCAGAGGTCGGGAGCTTGAGATCAGTCTGGCCAACATGGGGAAGCCCTGTCTCTACTAAATATACAAAATTAGCTGGGCATGGTGGCGCACCTGTAATCTGAACTACTCGGGAGGCTGAGGCAGGAGAATAGCTTGAACTCGGGAAGCGGAGGTTACAGTGAGCCGGGATCGCACCACTGCACTCCAGCCTGGGCAACAGAGTGATACTCAGTCTCCAAAAAAAAAAAAAAACACACAGTCCTCATCCACTGCTGGCTCAACCACCTTGCAGGGACCTTCTGATTGAGCATAATCTTGGGTTTAGCAATTTTTCTGTGGTATTCCACATTACAAAAGTTCACTTGAACACAAAAGAGCAAAGAAACACGTGCAGGATATTTGCTACTATATTGCTAATAATAATAGAGAAAATTTAACAACAGCAGTGCCCCTCAATAGGAGTGGTTAAAGGAAATATTTGGGCCAAGCAGGGTAGCCTGTAATATCAGCACTTTAGGAGGCCGAGGCGGGAGGATCACCTGAAGTCAGGAGTTCCACACCAGCCTGGCCAACATGGTGAAACCCCGTCTCTACTAAAAATACAAAAATTAACTGGGTGTGGTGGCGGGCGCCTGTAATCCCAGATATTCAGGAGGCTGAGGCAGGAGAATCACCTGAACCCGGGAGGTGGAGGTTGTAGTGAGCTGAGATCGCGCCATTGCACTCCAGCCTGGGTGATGAGAATGAAACTCCTTCTCAAAAAACAGGAAAGGAAAGGAGGGAAGGGAAGGGGAGGGAAGGGGAGGGGAGAAGAAAAGACAAGATAAGACAAGAAAAGAAAAGATGTGACACTGATACAATGAAATGCCATGAGTCTGAGAAAAAACAGGCCAGATCCGAACTTATGGAAAGGTAAAGATGACAACAATGTATTGTGTAAGTGACAACAGAAAGTTACAGAATAGTTTGTAGAGTGGGATGCCATGTTAGAAATTTACATATACATTACATACACACACAAAAGTCCTGGGACACATACAAAATTGATAACAGAAGTCACCACCGGGGTGATTTTGGTGGGGAAGAACATTCACTTTTCCTTTTAGATAACTGAGTATATGCGGGGGGCGGGGGCGGGTTGTTTGTGTTTTAGAAGGGAATATAGAGAAAATGGGTTATTTTTGGTAAAAATGACATGGGTAACTTAAAATATGTGTTTTTCAATTCACTGGTCTCAGGGTAAATTACAAATTTCTAAACACAGTATGTAATATCTTTCTCTGACACCAAAACCCCCCTCCAGGGTCAACTTCCAGCACCTGCCCCCATGAATCCCACACTCTAGCATTAAGACTTTTGCCCTCTGCAGAGGTTGCAGTGAGCTGAGACCATGCCATTGCACTCCAGCCTGGGCAACAAGAGTGAAACTCCGTTTCAAAAAAAAAAAAAGACTTCTGTCCTCTGAAAATGCCATCTCCCTCCCTCTGCTCACCGTAAATGTTTTCTTCCTTTATCTCACCGCAGTCAAAGTCAAGGGCATCCTTCAGACCCTGACTCGAAATCCCCTCCTCTTCGAGTGTCTCCTGGCCCGCTCTGCAGAATCACTGTGCCCGAGGTGTTTCCAGAGCCAAACTCCCTGCGTCTCCCACCCTCCATCGGCCTGGAAGAGTCGGGCTGGGGACGAGGAGCTGCGTGAAGACAGAGGCTGTGCCTTGTGTCATCGCGCCCCCAGAACCCATGGATGAACCTGCAGAGCACAGGGCTGTGGGGACCAGCCAGTGGAAGGCAGGGAAAATCAAGAGGGTCAGTGACAAGCAAACGGCACCAGTGTCCATCAGGAAAGGGTGGCCACAGCACTGAATGTCACAGAGAATTAAGAGAAGATGAGGATTGATGGGGATGGTGAGTGAATCTCTGGATTTGGTAAATTTTCATTTGGCGAAAAGCAGTTTCAATAAAACAGTGAAGTAGCAATAGGCTTGGGCGTGACGCAGCAGTGAGGACAGACCCTGAGAACTGTGCTGGTGAAAAGGGCACAGAAGGGCTGAGGAAAGGTTTTCCAAGGCCTACTGAGGAAGGGGAAGAGAAAGCAGAGAGAGAAAACCAAACCCACTGGGTAGGGTGAGGCAAAAGGAACTGGTCAAACAAGACCCCTGGCAGAAGGAGAAAGGGGAAGAGAAAGAGAGAAAACAGGCCAAGGGCCAATCCTAAGAAGCACAAGGAGATCCGTACACCTCTTCTGACAAGGGTTGAGGAAGGGAGAAGAGACGGCCGTAAACAATGGTGCCAGGATGGACCCTCGTCTCCAGAACCACAGCGGCCACCAGCCACGTGCAGCCTGCGCCCTGGGAAGCTGAGGTCCAGCCGTGTGCCTGCCAAGGCCAGCTCCAAGGCCAAGCTCTCCCTGGAACTCAGTGGTTTGCAAATCGCAGCGTGATCCGAGTCAGCTGCAGTGCTTCTTAAAATAGATGGCTGGGCCCAGCCCCTGGGTTTCGATTCAGTGGTCTGGGGGCAGGTCCGAGGACATACAGTCCTGGTGGATTCCCAAGTGACGCTGCTGCTGATGATCTGGGACCACGCTTTGAGAACCCCTGCTTTCATTCATCTGCCGAGAGGGTATTCTATAGGTCATAAGTCGATGGGATCCAGGTTTAGAACCGACCTCCAGGAATGCACACAGGATTCGAGTCTCAGCCCTGGTGGCACATTTGAGTCGCCTGGAGATTTCTGTACAAAGGATACCCATGCCTGGGTCTCACCTCCAGAAATTTGAACACAGTTTGTCTGGGGATGAGCCCAGGGATATATATTTTTAAGCTCCCCGGATTAATCTTTCTGAGCATCCAGAGTGAAGAACACAGCACGAGGGGACCCGAGGGAGAATGTGAGTGTGGGGGTAGTGCCTTAGAGCTTGGGCTAATTGCTACAGGTTAGGCAAAATCATTACATCCAAAGAGCTTCTGTACCGAGACTATGATTCTCACTCCCAAACTGTCTTTTGAAGAGACGGGTCAGCAGCACTATTTCACACAACTAGCACATAGGATGGTGTATGCACAGCTGACAAATTAGATATAAATAACTGAAAGCAGATGCTTTTTACTCAAGCATTTTGGAAAAAAACAAACAAAAATAAAATTTAAATAACAATTACCCAAAATATGTATCATGTAGTCAAAAGTCAGTTACTACATCTCTCCATTAAAGCTATGACTTCCGCCCAGTAGAATCCAGGCTGTCCCAAAATGGCAAAGATCATCTTCCAAGCTTGGGTCTCACCTAATTTTCCCACTTATTCATTCAACAATGAATAGCTGCTCAGTTTTCAGGCGCAGTGCTAGGGATGCAAAATTAGTAAAACAGGGAATACAGTCCCTACCCATAAGGGAATCACAGAATAGACGGAAGAGACAAATATCTAAACAGACAGACAGACAATATAATGAAGTGTTAAATGTGCTACAACAGCTATTCCTATGGAGAACAGCAAAGCCGTGAAGGAAAGAGTGTCGTATTCAACTAGGGGACAGGGGTGTTGGAAAGTATGATCTCACCACAGCACAGACGATTGACCTAATCGTGACATATTCAGAGGTGTTCACTGGGAGGAGGGGTAGGGACAGTAACAAGGAACAGCATTTTAGAGAGTGATGAGCAAAAGAACAAGGACACATAGGCTAAAATCACAGGAATCGCATTATTTTCCTGAAAATGTTGCTAGACGCAACCCATTTAACATTTTCTTGTAATCCGAAGGAGACCCGGTACAGTGGACTCTTTGCTTTCCATTTACACCACGGCTTTCCAGAGAGAGAAACCACCTGGAACACCTGCAGCCCTCTCAACGACTGCCAGAGCAGGCAGTGAAGAGCTGAGCACCATGTTGGGGGAAACAGGCATAAACGACAGTCACTTGCAGATAAGTAACCAAACAGTAGACACAATGATAGGCCTGCAAATGAAACCCAGAGTTTGCCTGAAAACACTGACATCCATTCCCATCCCCTTCCTCCCAATAGGGGAAGTGGAAGAAACACGAGAAAACCAACAGGACCTTCCACAGAGGTCAGCATATGGTGGCTACCCAGAAACCAACAGCCTTGCCACCACCACAGGTGACAGACTGGACTTGGAGCTCCCTGAAAAGCCAGTCCACAAAGTATTGCCACTATTTGACCTACCTCAAGCACCTGAAAAAGCCCCATCTGCAAGACACAAACTTTATTTGACTGGGCTTAAAGATCACCCTACAGGAAAAGCTCTATCTCCAGGGCGCTCGTTGAAAACATTCAGCAGTAGTTGTCTGACATCACAGCTGCCTCTGGTAGTCAAGGCATAAGAAGAGCTGCCTGTAAACTTAAAGATTTAGGAAATAAGACGTCCACAGGAGCCTTTGGAAAGCTCTAACTTTTTCTGGGAAGACAGAAGGCTGCACCCACGGGCAGGGCTATGTGCAAGCTCAGGAAAGACCTGGGAGAACCCCAGTCTCTCACCCATAGCTGATTTTAAGCCTTCACAAAAGCAAGAAGTGAAGGCTAGGCAGGTTTGTAAACTGCCAGAACACTAATGAAGGTTTGCCCCAACACACACACACACACACACACACACACACACACACACACACAGCTCCTTGGCAAAGGATGGAAGACTTATTAGTCAAAGGCATATAAGGAAATCTCTCTGACTAATCACTAGTGGACAACTAAGGTAACTGAGCAGAACTTCAGAGATCACACACTATAGGAAATATAGATGTTGCAGAATTTGTCCTAGAAAGTTACTAAAAAAAGAACCAGCAGCAACAACAAATCAGCAACAACAACAAATCTTGGGGAGGGAAGAGAATTTTATTTCCAGAGTTGCCACATTATTTTAAATGTCTGATCTTCAACAAAAAAGTATGACATATGAAGAAATAAGAAAGTTGGGCCCATATGCACAGGGAGACAGCAGTTAATAAAAACTGTCTCAGAGGAAGCCAGATGTTAGACTTACTAGGCAAAAACGTTAAGTCAGCTTTTATAAATGTGTTCAAAGAACTAAAGGAAACCATGTCTTTAAAAATATCACAACAATGTCTAAGCAAATAGAGACTATCAGTAAAGAGACCTAAATTATTTAAAAGAATCAAATAAAATACTAGAGTTGAAAAGTATAATAACTGAAATGAAAATTTTACAATAGGTGCTTAACACCAGATCTGAGCTGCAAAATTAAAAATCAGCAAACTTGAATATTGGTCAATTGAGATATTCCAGCCTAAAGAAGAGAAAGAAAAAAAGTTAAAGGAAAATAAAGTTCAGAGACCTGTGAGACAACATCAAGTATATTAACATATGTGCAATAGGAGTTCCAGCAAAAGATGTGTAAAAGAGACCCCCAAAATTGGAGAAATAATGGTTCACAATTTCCAAAATTTGAGGAAAAGAATTCATCTAGAAATCCAAGAAATTCAATGAACTTCAAGGAGCACAACAGAAAGGGTTCTGTAATTGTAGACAAATCAGAGTCAAAATACTGAACGCCAAAAACAGTGAGAAATTTTGAAAAACAAGAGAAAAATAATTCATCACATATAGTGGGACAACAGTACAATTAATGTTGGATTTATCATTATAATGGAAATACAAAAGCAGTGGAATGACATATTCAAGGTGCTGATAGAAAAAAAAAACAAAATTGCCCATCTAGAATTCTATATCCAGCAAAATTGTCTTCAAAAATGAAGGCAACTAGCAACAAGCAAATGGAAATTTAAAAAGGCAATATCATTTACAAATATTCTAAAGAAAATAAAATAAGGCATAAATCTAAGAAAACACTTATGAAATCGATATGCTGAAAATCATAAGAGTCTGATAAATAAAAAGCCCTAATAAATAACAGAAACTTATCACATTCTTGGTTTGGAAGATTCAACATAGTAAAGGTGTCAATTTTTCAAAATTTATTTATAAGTTTAATTCAGTTCTAATAAAAATCCCAGTAAGACTTTTTTGTAGATATAGACAGGTTATTCTAAATTTTCTATGAAAGGAAAATGTCCTAATAGCGAAAACAACAGAGAAAGAAGAAAAAGGTAGAATGAATCACTTTTCCTAATGTTAAGGCTTATCATAGAGCTATGGTAATCAACACAATATAATACTGGCAGGAAGACAGACAAAGGTATCAGTGAAACAAAACAGAGACTAGAAATGGACCTACAAAAATGTGCTCAATTATTTCTGACAAAGATGCAAAAGCAATTCAATGGCAAAGGGACAGTTTTTTCAACATACAACGATGGAGATATCAGATATCAAAGGGCAAAACAGGCAACAGGCAAGAATAGGGAACCACAACCTCACACTTTATATAAAATTAAATCAAAATGAAACATGAACTTTAATGTAAAACTTAAAACTATAAAAGTTTTAGGAAAAAAACAACATAGGTGAAAATATTAAGGATCTATAGTGAGGTCAAGAATTCTTAGACTTGAGAAAAAAAAGAACGCTCAGTAAAAGATTGATAAATTGAACCTTATCAAAATTAAAACATTTTCAGTGGGATGCAGTGGCTCACGTCCATAATCCCAGCATTTTGGGAGGCCACGGTGGGTGGATCACTTGAGGTCAAGAGTTTGAGACCAGCCTGGCCAACATAGTGAAACCCCATCTCTACTAAAAATACAAAAATTAGCCTGGCGTAGTGGCACACGCCTGTAATCCCAGCTACTTGGGAGGCCGAGGAAGGAGAATCACTTGAACCTGGGAGGTGGAGGTTGCAGTGAACTGAGATCATTTTCTCTGTAAAAGACTTTAAAAATGAAAAGACAAATTACAAACCGGGAGAAAGCATCTGCAAATTACATATCTGACAAAAGGCATATCTAGAATACATAAGAAACTATCAAAACTCAACACTAAAAACTAATCTTATTAGAAGATGAGCAAAAAGACATTAACATAGACACACACACATGTACACAGACACACAAGTGAGTGCATATACTAAGGGTCTTCAAAAAGCTCATGGAAGATGCATATTATGAAAAAAACTATGGATGGATTTCAATGTTTTTTGCACCAAAATGTACTAACTTGTTATAACATGTCTGAACAAGATGTAGTCTGAAGCACTAAAAAAGATAAGACATCAATCTGAAAAAGAGCCCCTATCAGAGAAGCATGAATTCTGCTAAAATTGAAGCAAGAACAAACATCAAATTTATGGTAAAGCCTAGGTGGAAGAATGGCGAAATCATTAATGCTTTACAAATAGTTTATGGGGACAATGTTCCAAAAATATCAGTGGTTTATAAGTGGATAGCTCATTTTGAAAAGGGGTGAGATAATATTGAAGACGAAACTCATAGCAGCAGACCATCCACATCAATTTGCAAAGAAGTTAATCTTGTTTGTGCCCTAATTGAAAAGGACAGACAATTAACAGCAGAAACAATAGCCAACACCATAGACCTCTCAATCAGTTCAGCTTATATAATTCTAACTGAAAAATTAAAGTTGAGTAACCTTTCCACTTGATCTGTGCCAGATCAGCTGCAGACAAGAGCAGAGCTTTTTTTTTTTTTTTTCTGAGATGGAGTCTGGCTCTGTCACCCAGGCTGGAGTGCAGTGGCGCAATCTCAGCTCACTGCAACCTCCACTTCCTGTGTTCAAGTGATTCTCCTGCCTCAGCCACCTGAGTAGCTGGGATTACAGGTGCCCGCTCCCATGCCCAGCTAATTTTTGAATTTTTAGTAGAGACAGGGTTTCACCATGTTGGCCAGGCTGGTCTCGAACTCCTGATATCAGGTGATCTGCCTGCCTCGGCCTCCCCAAGTGTTGGGATTACAGGCGTGAGCCATCGTGCCCAGCCTAAAAGCAGAGCTTTCAGTGGAAATTTTAAACATGTGGGATCAAGATCCTGAAGCATTTCTTTGAAGAACTGTAAAAAGAGATGAGACGTGGCTTTACTAGTATGATTCTGGAGATAAAGCAATGGCTACCAAGAGGTGGAAGTGGTCAAGTCAAAGCAAAAGTGGACTGGTCAAGAGCAAAGATCATGGCAACAGTTTTTTGAGATGCTCAAGGCATTTTGCTTACTGATTTTCTGGAGGGCCAAAGAATGACAACATCTGCTTATTATGAGAGCATTTTGAGAAAGTTAGCCAAAGCTTTAGCAGAAAAATACCTGGGGAAGCTTCACCAGAGAGCCCTTCTTCACCATGGCAATGCTCCTGGCTCATTCTTCTCATCCAACAAGAGCAATTTTGCAAGAGGTCCAATGGGAGATCTTTAGGCATCCACCTTTGAGTACTGATTTGCCTCCTCCTGACTTCTTTTTGTTTCAAAATCTTTAAAAGTATTTAAAGGGAACCCATTTTGCATCAGTAAATAATGTAAAAAAGACTGCATTGATATGGTTACATTTCCAAAACCCCCAGTTCTTTAGGGATTGACTAAGTGGCTGGTATCATCACTTTAAAAAGTGTCTTGAACTTGATAAAGCTCATGTTGAGAAATAAAGCTTACACTTTCTAGTTTTAATTCCATTTTTTCCGCAAACCATTTGAAGCCCTTTTGCATAACTGGTAAAATCTGTATGAGTTCTGTGGATCGTACTAATGTCAATTACCTGGTTTTAAAATTATACTAAAGTTATACAGGATGTTAACATTGGAGGAGACTGGGCCAAAGTACATAAGACTTCCCTGTATATCTTTTTTGCAAATTCTTATGAATTTATAAATATTTCAAAATAAAATTGTTTTTAAAATGAAGGCAAAACAAGGACATCCCTAGCCAAATGAAGACTAAAAGAATTTGTAGTTAGCATACTTGCTTTACAAGAAATACCAAGGGAAGCTTAAGGAAAATGACTCCATATGGTAACATGAATGCACAGCAAGAGATAAAGAGTACTGGAAATAGTAATCATGGGGGCAAAAATAAAAGACTGTATGAATATATATTTTTCTCTTTTCTTCTTTTAATTTCTTTAAATGGCATAAAGTTATATAAGCACAATATTTTGGGGTTTGTAACAGATATAGGTATAATATATAAGACAATTACACAATGAAAAAAGAAACAAATGGAACTATTTGAGGTAGTTTCTATATTTTTCTGATTATGTTAGTATTAATGCAAAGTAGATTATGATACATTAAAATGCACACTGTAATCCCTAGCGCAATCACATGAAAAACTCAATAAGTGGAGCTTAAAAATCAGAGGAATTGGCCAAGTACAGTGGTTCATGCCTGTAATCCCAGCACTTTGGGAGGCCGAGGTGGGCAGACTACCTGAGGTCAGGAGTTCAAGACTAGCCTGGCCAACATGGCAAAACCCCATCTCTACTAAAAAAGTACAAAAATTAGCCAGGCGTGGTGGCGGGCACCTGTAATCCCAGCTACTCAGGAGGCTGAGGCAAGATAATTGCTTGAACTCAGGAGGCAGAGGTTGCAGCGAGCCAAGATTGTGCCACTGCACTCCAGCCTGGGCAAAAGAGTGTGACTCCGTCTCAAAAAAAAAAAAAAAAAAAAAAAAAAAAAAAATCAGAGGAATTAAAATGGTATACTAGAAAATATTTGATTAATATAAAAAGCGATACAGAATAAATGGGAACAACAACAAAAAAATGAGACATAGAAAACAAATAGCAAATGATAAATGTGAAACCAATCATATCAATAATTACAATAAATGTAAATAAACTAAGCACTACAATCAAAAGAAGAGATGGTCAGACTGGATTTAAAAAGCAAGCCTCAGCCAGGAGCAGTGGCTCACACTATAATCCCAGCACTTAGGGAGGCCAAGGTGGGAGGAGGGCTTGAGCCTAGGAGTTCAAGATCAGCCTGGGCAATATAGTAAGACCCCACCTCTACCAAAAATAAATTTTCATTAGCCAGGTGTAGTGGCATGCATCTGTGGTCCTAGCAGCTTAGAAGGTTGAGGTGGGAAGATCACTTGAGCCCAGGAAGTTGAGGCAGGAATGCGCCATGATTACATCACTACAATCCAGCCTGGGTAACAGAGTGAGACCCTGACTCAAAAAAAAACAATGAAAAAAGGCAAGCTCCAACTAGATGCTATCTACCAGAGACACACTTTCAATTCAAATGTACAGTTAGGTTTCAAGTAAAAGGATGTAAAAAGATATATCATGCAAACAGTAACCATAAGAGACCTATAATGGCTATCTTAATATCAGACAAAATAGACTTTAAGATGAGGACTGTTACTAGATGTAAAGAGGGATATTTCATAATTCAAAAAGGTCAATACACAAGGAAGATATAATAAATATATATGCATCTAACAAAAGATCTCCAAAACACATGTAGTCAAAACTAACAGAATTAAAAAGATAAACAATAATTCAATAATAACACTTAGAAATTATGATTTCCTTTCTCAATAATTAATAGAATGAGACAGAATCAGTAAAGATATAAAAAACTTGAATAACATTATCAACAATCATGACCTAATATTTAAAGGACACTCCATCTAACAACAGCAGAATGCTGATTATTTTCAGATGCATATGGAACATTCACCAGAAAAGACCACAAAACAAGTCTCAATAAATGTAAAATACTTAATTCAAAGCCTGTCCTCTAACTACAACAAAATCCAGTTAGAAAGCAACAACAGAAAGACACTTGGGAAATCACCAAATATTTAGAAATTAAACAACACATTTCTAAATAACTCACAGGTTGAAGAAGAAAATCACAATCAAATTAAATGAAAACAAAAACACAATGTATCAAAATGTATAGTGTGCTACCAAAGCATGCTTAGAGGGAAATCTATAGCATTCAATGCTTACATTAGAAAAGAAAAAAAGGTCTCAAATCAATAGACAAAGCTTCTATCATTAAAGGAAAGCACATTAAACCCAAAGTAAACAGGATGGAATAGTAAGTGAAATCGAAATTAAGAAAAAATAGAAAGCAGAAAATCAATTTTTAAAAATTCAATAAACCCAAGAGTTGGTAATTTTATTTTACTTATTTATATTTATTTATTTATTTATTTATTTATTTTGAGACAGAGTCTCACTCTGTCACCCAGGCTGGAGTGCAGTGGTGTGATCTCGGCTCACTGCAAACTCCACCTCCCAGGTTCATGCCATTCTCCTGCCTCAGTCTCCCGAGTAGCTGGGACTACAGGTGCCCGCCACCACACCCAGATAATTTTTCTTTTTTGTACTTTTAGTAGAGACGGGGTTTCACCATGTTAGCCAGGATGGTCTCGATCTCCTGACCTCGTGATCTGCCCACCTCGGCCTCCCAAAGTGCTGGGATTACAGGCGTAAGCCACTGTGCCTGGCCAAGAGTTGGTTATTTTAAAATTAACAAAACAGATAGACCTTTAACTATGATGATAACAGCCCTACATATGCAAATAACTGAATTTGTAATTAAAAATTTATCCATAAAGAAAAATCTGGCCGGGCGCGGTGGCTCACGCCTGTAATCCCAGCACTTTGGGAGGCCGAGACGGGCGGATCACGAGGTCAGGAGATCGAGACCATCTTGGCTAACACGGTGAAACCCCGTCTCTACTAAAAAATACAAAAAAAAAAAAAAACTAGCCAGGCGAGGTGGCGGGCGCCTATAGTCCCAGCTACTCGGGAGGCTGAGGCAGGAGAATGGCGTGAACCCAGGAGGCGGAGCTTGCAGTGAGCTGAGATCCGGCCACCGCACTCCAGCCTGGGTGACAGAGCGAGACTCTGTCTCAAAAAAAAAAAAAAAAAGAAAAATCTGAGCCCAGATGGCTCAACTGATTAGATCAATCAAACATTTAAAGAAGAAATAACACTAATAGTAGTCAATTTCTTTCAAAAAGTAGAAGAGGAAGGAGCACTTTCCAACTAATTTTATGAAGCCAGTATTACCCTAATACCAAAGCTAGACAGACATCACAAGAAAGGTGAAACCAATGTCCTTTATGAATATAGACCCAATATTCCTTAATGAAACATTAGCAAATCAAATCTAGCAATATATAAACAGGATTATATATGAAGAGTAAAAGAGATTTAGCACAGTAATGTAAGGTTGGTTTAACATCCAAAATTCAATGTAATATGCCTCTACATTAATAGAATAAGAATAAAAGCCAAATGGTCTCATCAGTAGATGCAGAAAGAGTATTTGCCAATACCCATTCATGGGAAAAAAAGAAAAAAAAAAAAACCTTGTAAAGAGCATCTATGAGAAACCTACAGCTAAATGATACCTAACAGTGAAAAACTAGTTTCCCCCAAAGCAGATACTAAGCAAGGATAAATGCTCTTGCCATACCTATTCAACACTGCACTGGAGGTTCTAGCCAATGTAATATGGCAAGAAAAAGCAATTAAAGGCACCCAGATTGAAAAGGGAGAAAAACTGTCTTTATTTACAGATATCATGATCCTAAGGAATCTACAAAAAACTACTAAAGTGAAAAACAAGTTTAGTAGGGTTGCAGGACACAAGATCAATATACAAATATTAATTGTATTTCTACATACCGGCAATGAACAATCCAAAAATGAAATTAACAATCCCATGCACTATGGTTTCAAAAAGAATAAAACACTTACATGCAAAATTAATAAAAGACTCATACACTAGAAACTCTAAACATTACTGAAAGTAAAGATCTAAATAGGAGAGAAATTCTTTACATCCAGTAACATGGCATTAATCCCCAAATTGATCTATAGATATAATACATACACTATTAAATCCCAGCAGGTTTACTTATTTATTTATTTATTTTTATAGAAACTGACAGGCTGATCCTAAAACTTATATGGAAATGCCAGGGATCCAAAACAGTCAAAAACAATTGTTAGAAAGAAACACAAAGTTAGAGGATCTACACTACCTAATTTCAACACTATAAAACTACAGGAATCAAAAAAAAAAGTGGCACTGTTATAAAGATAGCAATATGTATAAATGAAATAGAGTTGAGAGTGCAAGGAGGAAAAATCTTTCATTTATGATGAATTAATTTTTAATAAAGTTGAATGCAATTTAATACAGAGGAAGCTTGGTCTTTTCAATAAGATGCGTGGTGCTGAGACAACTGAATACCCATATACAAAGAAAGAAAATTGAACTTAAACCCTTACCTCATATAATATACAAGAATTGACAAAAATGGGTAACAGCACTAAATGTAAGAGCTAAAACTATAAAACTCATAGAGGAAAAGAGGAGAAAATCATTATGACCTTGGATTAAGGGCCAAGATTTCCCAGATACAACACCAAAAACACAATCCACAAAGGAAAAAGTTGATAACTGAACATCATCAAAATAAAATCTTCTGTGCTTCAAAAAACATCTTGAAGAAAATGAAAAGACAAGCTACATACTGGGAAAAATATTTGCGAATCATATTTCTGATAAACTACTTGCATCCAGAGTATATATTCCTCATATCATTCAATCAAAGGAGTAAGACAACTCAATTTTAAAAACAGGCTAATGATTTGAGTATATATGTAACCAAAGAAGAAATCATACATGGCTAATAAGCACATGAAAAGATGCTTAATAATATTAGTCATTAGGGAAATACAAATTAAAACGAGATTCTACTACAATACTCATTAACATGGCTATAATCAGACAATAACAAATGTTAGCATATGGTATGGAAGAACTGGAATGCTGTACGATGCTGATGGGAATGTAAAATGGTACAGCCACTTTGGAAACCAGTTTGACAGTTTCTAAAAAGGTTAAATGTAAGACTTACCCTTTAACCCAGAAATTCCACTGCTAAGTATTTATCCAAGAGAAATGAAACTACATCCATGCAAAGCCTTGTATGCAAATATTCATAGCAACATTACACATAACAGCCCAAAGCTGAAAGCAATCTATTTGTCTATCAACAAAATAAACCAAAATAAAATAAAAACAAAATATTTGTCTATCAACAAAATAAACCCAATATGGTATATCTGCACAATGGAGTACTATTCAACAATTAAGAAGAACAAGCTACTGATACTTCCCACAACATGAATGAAATTCATTATGCTCACTGAAATTTCATTATGCTAATTGAAAAAAGCAAAACACAAAAGACTGTATTGCGTGGTTCGATTTATATGAAATTTCCGTAAAAGGCAAACCCTACAGAAACCGAAAGCAAATCGGTGCTTACTTGAAGTTCAGAATAGAGACTGAACACAAATGGACATCCGGGAGATTTTGGGGGTGATGAAATGTTTTACAGTGGAATAATGGTGATACACAAGTTTATAAATTCTACAACTGGCAAATTTATAATACATGAATTATAATTTTAAAAATCATAGCTCGAATAAATTCAGCAAATATGTTGCTGCTCATCTCTCCATTGCCTCCACGGCAGGGGGTCAGTGGCTTCACTCCTGTACAGGAAGGATGCTAACTGCTGTAACGAAACATGCCAAGAATTTTTTGTTAAGTTACAGCAAAGGCCGTGTCTTTGCATCACTAACATATTCTGGTGAAACTGAGTGATACTGAAGCATTTGGCTTCAGTGTGCATAAGACAACAAGAGGTCTGGTTATTCTCCACTGGGCAAATGATACTGGCCTCTCCTAATTCCACTTACTTAAGAAAATTACAAGTGCAGCACAGACAGGTCTATGTAAATTATAGTGTCTGATGATTTCAATTAAGTCAAGTTGTTTTCTCAAATCCTGAGCAACTACCAGCCAACTGCTTGCTAAATGGTCACTGTGGATATTTTCATTGAATTCACCTAGCTAATATTAAATAAAATCTCCACTTTTTTTTTTTGAGTCGCAGTTTTGCTCTTGTTGCCCAGACTGGAGTGGAGTGACATGATCTCAGCTCACTGCAACCTCTGCCTCCTGGGTTCAAGTAATTCTCCTGCCTCAGCCTCCTGAGTTGCTGGAATTACAGGCGTCCACCACCACACTCAGCTAATTTTTTGTATTTTCAGTAGAGGCAGGATTTCAAAAATCTCCACTTCTTACCATAGGAAGATAGTAGGAAAAAAGAGGAGGGCAAAAGCAGAGAGAAAGTGTCAAAAATACACAAATAAGCAAACAATATTCTCTCATCTCTGACCCAAGCACCATCATTTTCCTAAGGATTTTCAGTGGACAGCACCAAGTCTTTCCTCCCATGCATTTTCTATCTCTCCCTTCTAAACGTTTCTGATGTTGGTGAAAATAGAGGGGGGAAAAAAAAGAAAAGGAACAGAAACATCATTTTCTCATCAACACTGGCTTTGTATATATGTGGGGTTTTTTTCTTGCAGACCTCAGACAAATTCTGATGGCAGCCACTCACCTGAGTCCACATACCCAATCTTATACTTGAGTTAGTCTTAAGACTTCCATTTACATTTTGTTGAGTAACACTCACACCCAAGTACTAGAGTCTACTAAGAATTTTAGAATATTAGACACGGGAAAAACCAGAAAGTTCACAATGTCCAAACCGCCCTACTTTACTAAAAGGGATATAAGGGGCCGGCCGTGGTGTCTCACGCCTGTAATCCCAGCACTTTGGGAGGCCAAGACGGGTGGATCATATGAGGTCGGGAGTTTGAGACCAGCTTGACCAACATGGAGAAACTCCATCTCTACTAAAAATACAAAATTAGCCGGGCGTGATGGCAGGTGCCTATAATCCCAGCTACTCAGGAGGCTGAGGCAGGAGAATCACTTGAAACCGGGAGGCGGAGGTTACAGTGAGCCAAGATAACGCCATTGCACTCCAGCCTGGGCAATAAGAGTGAAACTCCACCTTAAAAAGAAAAAAGGGATATAAGTATATGGGGCACAAAGAAGTGAAACAAATCTTACAAGTTCCGTTAGCAACAACCTACTAGTAAGAATTCTAGCCTCTGACCCTGAATTCAGTGTTCTTCGCATTACTCCACACTGTACTTTTACAACAAAGAGAAAACCATTTAAGAAGACTATGTAAGATCATTGATGAGTAAGATGACCACTTGTTCTCACCAGTGAAGCCACAGAAACATTTTGCCCCAGAACTGGAGTTTCTTAATCACTATCCGGACATTAACATAAGGAAGTCACTGGTTGAAGATGGCAGGCAATCTCTCGTCTATAATAATTTTCATGAATGCTCAGACCTCCCAGGCATCACCAGCCCCTCCTCTGTAATCTGGGGCCAGCACATAAAGGCAGGTCTAGAAATAAATATTCTGCTGTATTCTGCTAATGCTGAAGGACTGCTCATTGCTGAAAACTGTGATCAGGTAGTAGAGTTATGTAGAAAAAAGCATCAAACACGCATAGAAATTTCTCATCTTTCACGAGGTCATGTCCTCTGCAGGGACATGGATGGAGCAGGAGGCCATTATCCTTAGCAAACTAACACAGGTACAGAAAATCAGATACCGCATGTTCTCACTTATAAGTGGGAGCTAAAGGATGAGAACACATGGACACAAAGAGGGGAATAACACACACTGGGGCCTATCGGAGGATGGAGGGTGGGAGGAGGGAGAGGATCAGGAAAAACAACTAATGGGTACTAGGCTTAATACCTGGGTGATGAAATAATCTGTACAACAACCCCCACGACACAGGTTACCTATGGAACAAACCTGCACTTGTACCCTGAACTTAAAATAAAAATTTTTTAAATTTCAAAATTAACAGCTAGGTGGAGTGGCTCATGCCTGTAATCTCAGCACTTTGGGAGGCTGAGGTAGGCGGATCACTTGAGGCCAGGAGTTCAAGACCAGCCTAGGGAATATGGTGAAACCCCGTCTCTACTAAAAATACAAAAATTAGCCAGGCATGGCGGCATAAGTCTATAATCTTAGCTACTCAGGAGGCTGAGGCAGGAAAATTACTTGAACCCAAGGAGGCAGAGGTTGCTGTCGGCTGAGATCTCACCATTGCACTCCAGTCTGGGTGACAGAGTGAGACTCTGTCTCAAAAAATAAAAATAAAAAATTCAAAAATAATAAAAATTTATCTTCAAAATGTCCACAATGAACCCTTTTCATACTACCTGTAGTTACTTAGTGTATGTATGCTGAATGCCTAGCATACTGCATTTTAACAAATTAACTCTGAACTTATTCTTTACTTAATTGATGCAAATATTGTTGTGTATATGCTATATATGTGGGTACATGCTTATCTGAGTTAGAGAGAAAGGGAAAGACAGAGAAAGAGAAAATGTACATACTGCACAAAAAACAGAGAAAGAAAAAGTTTGTGTCCACTACCATTAATTATAATAAAAAGTTTAATAACTAACGCCTCTCAAAAAAAATAAATTTCTCCTCTTTCTTTTAAAATAAAAAGCACTGCTCTGTTCTAAGAAGTCAATACACATGGATTGCCAAAGTAAACTAAACCAAAGAGTATTATCCCCTAACCCCACCACCTAGTCAGTCACTGGCCTTTTTTCTGCGTAGAACTACATGGAGCCATTTCATAATGGAACCGTGACGCACACACATATATATTGCTTTCCATCAGTGAGAGGAGTGGATTTGTGAAAACAAGTCCTATGCAGTTCTGAGTCAGAGTCCGGGCGTACAATAGGCAAACAGGCGTTTGGGGATATCAGGAGGCTTGAAGCAGAGATACCTGTGATTCTCACTTTCTTCTTTTCCTTTATATGAGATGTGGCCTTGCTGATTCTGAGTTTAGCTCAAAACCCAAATCGGTCCTGACTGGCTGAAAATATCACCTATTGAAAAGATACAGCACTGCATATGTTATTCCTGAATAGTGACACAAAAGGTACAAAGGGGACTATGACACAGGACAAAATTAAGCCTAAGCATTTACAATCTGGCAAATCTGTCCTTTTGGCAGACAGGGTCAACAGCTTCTCAGAGAGTCAGCCGCAGGGGCAGCTCCTCACCCCACCAACCACCCCACTGTGATACCGTCTCCCCAACCCACTGACAGTGTGTGAGCTAGCCCCAGAGTCCACGTTTCCCACTGCCGCGATAACAAATTACCACAAATTTAGTGGCTGAAAACAACACAGACTTATTAGTTTAGAGTCGGACATCAGAAGTCCATAATCGTCTCTCTGTTCCCTTTACTTTTCCAGCTTTTTTTTTTTTTTTGACACAGAGTCTTGCTCTGTTGCCCAGGCTGGAGTATAATGGCGCGATCTCGGCTCACTGCAACCTCCACCCCCTGGGTTCAAGGGATTCTCCTGCCTTAGCCTTCCGAGTAGCTGGCATTACAGGTGTGTGCCACCATGCCCAGCTAATTTTTGTATTTTTAGTAGAGACAGTGTTTCGCTATGTTGGCCAGGCTGGTCTCAAACTCCTGACCTCAGGTGATCTGCCTGCCTCGACCTCCCAAAGTTACAGGCATGAGCCTCCATGCCCAGGCTCCTTTTCCAGCTTTTAAGGCTGCCCACATTCCTTGGCTGTTAGCCCCATGTCGCTCTGTCCTCTGCTCTGTCATTATATCACCTCATCGACCTTGACCCTCCTGCCACTCTCTTAAAGGAGCTTTGTGGTTGCGTTGGGCCCATCCGGATAATCCAGCATAATCTCTCCATCTCAATATCTTTAACTTGATCCCACCTGCAAAGTTCCTTTTGCCATGAAAGGCAATATATCCACAAGTTCTGCGGATGATGGCATGGACATCATCGGGGCGTGATGGGGAGTTGAATTATTCAGCCTATCACAAATATTCATAAAACATTCTTCAGAAACATGAATGTTAATAGATGCTTCGTGTTCCAGCTTACGGGTAGGTCAAACATTCTCCTATTGCTTCTGTTAGGTTGTTTCTAAATATTTTGCTATCATTAATAATGCTGACATAGAAAACTATGCTGTGTCAATATTTAAATATTCCTATAGTTATTTTCAGATCTAAGGATCTGAGCACACGTTTAAGGCTCTTGAGAAATGCTTCCAAACTGCCTTCTGGAAAGACTTTACTTACATACTTGCCAGCAGCGTTTAAGAGAGCCCATTTCACGCCACTCTTGCCAACACAGAATATTATACTTTTTTAAAAAGCATTGCCAATTCAATAGGAAATGCTAGCTTAATGTTAAATTTGTATTTCTTTTCTTTGCAGTGATGAGTATACTATACATTATACTTACTGGTAACCTGTATTCCTTCCTTTGAAATTCTCTGCTCATGTCTTTTGCCTATGTCTCTGTTATAGTAGGGTATTTCGTCCTATGCATTTGAAAGATACCTGTCTTTAAGAGTGTTATACTTTTTAATTTCATCCCTTATACATGTACTTTAGAAATATCAAGTTCCTCATTTTCTTTTTGCATTTTATTTATGGATGTTTGGGACTAAATAGTTGAATCTTTATAAAAAATATTTAATTACCAGGCTTTTCACTTTGGTACATATCTTGCCTTATGTTGACTTCCTTTATTGCTTACTAGCCTAAACTGGGATATAAGAGAACATTGAACTGCAAATATTAATAGAAAACTTATATATATTTGAGTTTTATTTAATACAGAACACTCTCATACTAAAATCAGTTAACAACCATATAGAAACAGATGACTTATTTTTTACATTTAATAATTTAAAGAGACAATTAGCAAACTACGGCCTACCACAGATTTTTATTTGATCCATGAGCTATTTGGGAAAGAAAAAAAGATATATGGATATGCAACAGAGACAGTATATAACCCACAGTGACTAAAATATGTCCTGCCTGGTCCTTTACAGAAAAAGTTATTCCTATGAAATGTATTTTAGTGTATATGGGGAGAAACAGAATACAATATACTTTTTCAAAGAAATCAATTGTCCCAATACCGTTTATTAAATCCTTCTATTTTTCAAATGTGAAATGATGATCTTCAAGTCAAAGAAGAAATAGAAATAGCCAGTACGCATATAAAAATGTATAAACTATACAATTACAATGAATATGCAAACTAAATTAACAAGATGTCATTCTATCAGATTAGAAATGATAACAGGTTTATTGCATATAATTGAAACAATGTGGGGAAATGTCAATTCTGATTTTCTCGATGGAAATGTGAGAGCAACCTTCTTGGGGACAATATTACAAAAACTGTCAAAGTTGAAGTCTATAAGAATATTTGAGTCAATTTAAATTTCATGAATCTATCTATAGAAACTCTCAGAGAAATTCACAAGACAAAATATATATAACTACTTCTTGAAGTATTGTTCACAATAGCAAAATAACACAAAATTCCTACATGCCTATCTGTGCAGGATGGGTTACTTCAGCAGAGCCGGATTGCTCAAACCCTGCACAATCCCAAAGAAAGACCTTCTTTCAAGGCTGGCCCTTGGCCAGAGACTAGGATATGAACTCTGAGCCTTTGGAATAGTCTCTCCAATAAGAGCACTTTCATATGCCCGAGCCCGTGGCTCATGCAGTCCCGGTTTCACCAGTTCATGCCAACAATGGGATATATGATTGACACCTAGTTCTGCTCTGAGGGACTGGAGTGTGATTAGCTGAAGCCAGTCATAGAAGCACTATCTGCCTACATAACTGAACCACAATAAAATCCTAGATACCAAGGCTCAGGTGAGCCTGCCTAGCAGCACTTTGCATGTGTTGTCACACATCATTGCTGGGAGGATTAAGGACATCCGTGTGATGTCACTGGGCATTCAAGTGGAAGCTTGCACCTGGTTTCTCTTGACACACCCCATGTGATATGTGCCATCTCCCTTTGCTGATTTTAATCTGTATTATTTCATTGCAATAAACCATGAATATAACAGCTTTTCTGAGTCTTTTGGGTCCTTCTAACAAATCCTCAAGCCTGGAGGGTAGCCTTGGGGACCCCCAACACACCATCAATGAGGAATTTTGTCTAATTGATATCATGGCACAGGGTATAGCCATTGAAGGAAATAAAACAAACATGTGTGTATGAGCATATGCTCATCATAGATGTCTACAATATACTGTTAAATGATCAGTTGGTTGCCAAATATGACCTTACATCTTAAAAAGCTATCTTAGATTGAACATTCATGATGTGCCAGGTCTTACCTAAGTGTTTCACATGTATTATCTCATTTGATCCTCACAAAACCCCTGTAAGTACTATTATCACCACTCTTTTAAAGATAAGAAAATTGTGGCACAGACAGGTTAAGTAATGGATCCAAGATCATACAGGCAGGTTTTGAAACCAGACTGTCTTGTCTCAGTGCCAACGTTCTTAACCAATGCACTATGTCGCCTCGCTCTCAAAAGTGTGCATATCTGTAGGTGTATTTGTAATACACCTCAAAAAAATATATTAATCGTTTCTTCTCAAGAGTGAGATTACAGGATGAAAAGATGTGATTTTTACTTTGAACTTTCAGATATACTGTGTTTCTGATATAATAAGCATGTAACAGTATTAATATATTAACGATATAATTTTTGTAGATTAGAAGATCTGCCTTATCACATGGCTAGTTTGTATAGATACAGTGGGGGACTATTTCTGGTTTTTCTATTTTCTTTCACTGATCAGCCCTTGTACCATTCTGTTTTAATTTAACACCTTCAATTTACACTTCATGGTAATTCTGATTATACTATTTCCCCCTCTCCAATCTCTGCCCAAACTCTAGGCTACTTTTGCATATTTACTTTTCTAAATAAACTTCACTATCACTCTATCAAGTTCTCTAATAACATTCCGTTAGTGTATTAATTGGAGTTATATGCACAGGTTTCACACAGGAGTATAGCCTCATTAATAAAAGAGAGTATCAATTCAGAATTTGTGATTTCAAGGGGGCTAGCTCCTAGCTGACATCTCTGTGTGTAAAGAAAAGAGTTGATGGACAAACTGAGTAGTGTTCATCAGGTATTCCAGATAAATGTATAAACTAATGGGAACAGCTACATCTAAGCACCTAGGAGGTGCTCTTTTAATTAGAGGACATGATGAATTATATATCAATATCAGTATCCACAGGCCCTCTGAGGGCCTCACCAGAAGCAACTGAATCCATTCACGCAACATGCTCACCACGTGCCTCCTATGTGTCAGGACTGTTCATGGTGCCTAACTGAGTAACAATCTGGGCTTCCTTCCTGTCACTTACTAGCTGTGTGATCTTAGGCAAGCACCTAATCTCCCTCATCCTCATTTTTTGCAACCGTATAATAGGAATAATAATTTTACACATGAAAATATACACAAGAACCCAACAAGACAACACGTGATAAGTTTCTAGGACAGGATAGGTTTCTCAGAAGTGGAAGGGATCATTGGTACCAGCGCCACGCAATAAGCCTATTTCGAAGCTGTAGCTTGTTTCCAAAAAGAAAAAAAAAAAAAAAAAACCTCTAAATAATACTCCTTTTATTTCCAGCATTTTCAAATCAGTGATGTCTTCGTATATCTGAATTTCCCTTATTAGGCCCCTCATATCCAATGCAGCGCTGTGCAGAGAATAAGAGAAGCAGGGCGAGAGGGAAAAGCCCCCGATGCTAGAATGGGAAAGAAAGCCCTGAGCAAACAGCCTAGACATGGGCCCGGCCGTCTTGACACAGGCGCACCCCCTGCGCTCTTGGAGAGTCAAATGCCAATCCCAAGACTGTGGTGAGAAATCAGATGTTGCTGAGGGGCTGAACAGGGGTCTGACAGCCAGGTCCTCTCCCATGGGCCCCTCCCTCCCTACCCAGGTTGAGTTATCTCCACATAGTTGCCATGGCAACCTTCGATCAGAAGCACACCACCTCCAGTTCCTCTTCAGCACTGCAAAACGTCTAGGATGCTTTTTGAAACTGATTTTGCAATATCTGTGTTTTGTATGGGAGATGTGTGAGGGACAGAGGGGGAGTTCTCGCTGTTAATCTGTGGCTCAGCAGATTAAACAAAAAACCACCACAAACACACACAAAATACTGAGCTAAGACAGGCTATGCTAATGGAGAAGTAAAACATTTTGACAGCCTCATTCAGCTAAGTGTCAAACACTTGAGAAAGAAAAAAATTGGTTTAAAAAGGAAAAACTGGCAACAAAGTACAAACAAGAACCTAAAAGGAATGAATTAAAGGCATTCCAGGTGTACAGAAGGACCTTCTAATGCTTCTAATAAAAAGGAAAAAGCAGGCTCAAATGAGGTTTACAGATCTTGGACTGGGGTGGCTAGAATATGTCAAGGGGGACATGGCAGTTCCGACATTCGCAGGCAGTTGGGAAGGGTCCTAGATAAACACAGCTTGTTAATTTCTTGCTATGTTGCTTATAAACCTTCAGTTTTAAGCTCAACTTTAGGGTTCCTCAATCTCACACTAATGACTTTTTTTTTCTTTTTCTGTTTTGTTTTTCTACTCTAATGACATTTTTAAACATTCTTTGCTGGGGGGCCATCCTGTGCAATTAGCAGGTCTAGCAGCATTCTTGGCCTAGTAGCACACCAACCCCAAGAAGTAGTGACTACTTCAAGACATTGCCAGACGTCCCCGGCGGGTACTGCTGCTCTGCTGGAAAGCGTATTTATCCAGGCCCACTTTACAGATGAGAAAACTAAAGCCCAGAAAGGCCAAGGGGCAAGTCCAACGCCAGAGCACTGAGTTAGTGGCCAAGATGGTATTACATGCCGTGGGAGCTATTTCTGAGTTCTTCACGTTCCATCATACGGAATTGGTAAGTGCTGGGCCTTGGCCAAAGACAACAATATTTTAGCTCAAAATAAATGTTACCAAAGGCATATTTTGAAGAACTGAGCACCACTTGATCAACAGTATATTAAGAATACTTGAATAAGAAGCCTGTTGCATTTCACGGCCAACCATATGACTTTTCTCCTATAATTCCTTTCAGAATAACTCAACAAATATTGATGAAGCATTCTTAGGCATCTTAAACATTATTTAGGCAGAGAAGAGATCCTGCTTTAGTGAATGCGTGGTGCCACGAAGAGACAGCACGACAAGTTCATCAGTCACCACAGCACACGTAGGAGCTAAGTTCCATAAGAAAATTTCCAACAAAGCCATATGGAGGCTCAAAAGGGAGAAAATTCACATTTGTCTGGAAATCAGAGACACCTGGAGGAAACAGCCCTTGAAAAGGGCTTTGCAGGATGGCAAAAGCATTCTAGAAAGCAATGATAATACCATGAAGGTGGGAAGCAAGGAACCACAGATTAGGACCACTGACTTGCCCAGTTGCCTGGGACTCAGGGAACACACAGCAGGCAATGAGCTAGCAAGAAAAACCAGAGGCCATACAAGGGAAGGCTTTGTGTGCCTCTCTGGATATCGGTTAGTAATTTGTTCACAACTGGGCTTTCAAGCAGATAAGTGATTTAAATGAGGAAAATTATTTCAACCATAACTACATAAAATAAATAAATCAGAGATGGGATGGACTGCAGTGCCATCACTGACTATGTCAAGAAGGTGTCTTAGTCCATTTGAGCTGCTATAACAACATACCTTAGACTGGGTAACTTAAATAATAGAAATTTCTTATTCACAATTCTGGAGGCGGGGGTGTCCCTGATCAAGGTGCAGCAGATGTGGTATCTGATGAGGACCTGCTCTTTGCTTCACAGGTGGCACCTTGTTGCTGTGTCCTCAGAGGATGGAAGGAGAGGGGAGCTGCCTTCAACCTCTTCTATAAGGGCATGGACCCCACTCATGGTAGCAAATCCTCATGTCTTTATCATGCCCCAAAAGGCCCTATGTTCTTAATACCAACACAATGGAGATTAGGTTTCAACATGAATTTTGGAGGGATACATTCAGACCATAGAAGAAGATTTCTGAGGCACAATCTGGTTAAAAGGAGAGAGTACCACAAGGCAGTCTGTCATTCCTGGCCTGGAGCACTAAAGACAGAAAGAGGCTATTATACTGGTCTAAGCAAAAGGTACCGCAAATGCTGGCCTGGGGTTGGAGTGGCAGGAATAGGACAGTCCAGGACAAATACACGAGATGACAGAGACATGAGTGGTCGGGAGGTGAGGGAGGAGGATAGGAGGAAATGTAATCATTGTCTTCCAAATCTTAGTGACTGGAAGAATCATGGTGCCATGAGCAGAAACCCTGAGACCAGAGGAAGAACTAATCCTAGGGAAGAACAGGAATTTTTAATGTCATGCAGATACTCAATACAAGTTCCATAAAAAATTAGAAAGATGGGAGCTTTGGCAAAAGATCAGGACCACAATTTAGTTCACAAAGAAAAGCAGACTACAGATTCCGTACAAATATGGCACTTCAAGGTCTAACCATAGCTTAGATCCCTATAGAAGAAAAGAGTGAATAAGAACAGTCTTAAAATATGCCTGGTTTAGGCCAGGTGCAGTGGCTCACGCCTGTAATCCCAGCACTTTGGGAGGCCAAGGCAGGTGGATCACTTGAGGTTAGGAGTTCAAGACCAGACTGGCCAACATGGAAAAATCTTGTCTCTACTAAAAATACAAAAATTAACCGGGCGTGACGGTGTAAGCCTGCAATCCTAGCGACTCGGGAGGCTGAGGTGGGAGAATCACTTGAACCCAGGAGGCGGAGGCTGCCGTGAGCAGAGATCACGTCACTGCACTTTAACCTGGGCCACAAGAGCGAAACTCTGTCTCTCATATATATGTGTGTGTGTGTGTGTGTGTGTGTGTGTGTGTGTGTGTGTGTGTGTGTGTATCTGGTTTAAGATGCAAAAGTAAGAGGAAGGATGACAAAATGAAGTCTCTAAGGAATTTATCTTTCTCTAGGTAGAAGAAGTAGAGAACACAAACATAGGCAGTGAAAGTTCAAGTATGACAGAAAGATCAAGTAAGATGGGGCATGAACAAAAGCCTGTGTGCCTCCAGGCCAGGCTTGGTTTTGATGAGGCAGTAGCACAGCAGAGGAGGAAATGGGCTGCTCTCTGGAGTCAGACAGACTCGGTTCACAGCCAGGCTTTGGCACCTGCCGATTACGAGACAGGGGACAAGTTACAAAGCTGCTCTGTGCCTCATTTCCATCAATAAAATGAGGATAATTCCATTCTCTCCATGTAAGCTGTAGAGAGGTGGAGCATGTAAAGCACTTAACTTAGTGCCTGGTCCCATGAACAATAATTCAAGACCAGCTCCTCCTCCACCCTCACCCAGACTGGAGGACCACAAGGCAGTGACTGGGTGAGAAGGACAGAGCTGTGCATCTCCAGCTAGTGCTTTTGGCTGAATGATTGGATATGTCATGGCATGAACACGATAGAGGAACCAGCCAAGGAGAAAACAGGATTAAGGTGGAGGGGAGAAGAAGTGGGATGACAATTTAACGCAATGCGACAGGAATCCACCAACTCTTTCTGAAAAGAACCAGACAGTAGATATTTTAGGCTTTGGGTGCACGTAGTCTTCATCAGAACTACTCAACTCTACCCTTGCACAGCAATTATGTAAACAAATCTCAATAAAACTTTATTTACAGAAACAGGCAGTGGTTGGCCTGTAGGCCGTAGTTTGCTAACCTCTGTAATAAAAGATGTAATAATGCCAAGCAAGGCAAATTTTCTTCAACCCCTAACTAGAATAGCTGCTAAGTTTAGAGAAAAGGGTAAAAGAGAGATGAAAAAACATATATTGAACAAGTGAGATCAAATTTTAAAGAATCTCAGCCAGAAGAATCTCAGGTGTGACAACTGGTTTCACATGTGTAATGTGTCATTGCTGTTGATGGAAAAGGGGACAGGAGGAAAGACAGTGAGACTGGCTTAAAAATATGAAAAGTTCTCTTGGAAAAGAATAAGAGAGTTAAAGAAACACGTAAGTAAAAACATTTATGAAAATCCATCTACATTGAAAATTGAGAGAATTACAGTCTCTGACTCCTTGCTGAGCTTTCTGTGCTGATTGGAGAACATGAATACTACAACCTTATTTCCTGGTGGCAGGGACTTGTTCCCAGTGCTCAGTAGAGAGCTCTTCTATCTGTTGGCTCTGTGCATCCCTGAGCCACCCCCTCAGGCTCCCACCCAACTCCAAGATTGCCCCCTTAAAATATCTCCTACTTCCTTTGCTAAAGGAATAGCAATTCGTCCTCTATCCCTTTTCCATCAATCATCAGTAGAGTTACCATTTGAGGTATCTCGGAGTGACAAAATCTTCTAAGATCCTTGGACTAACAAGTATTACACTAGAGGGACCAAAACAAGCATTTGATACTGCCAGAGTCCTGGAAAATGCCTTCACTAGAATAGAGGAGACACAAAGACAAATGACTCTGGTCTTATCAGAATGTCATTAAAGTCTTTAACAGGTGAGATAAGACAAGGAAAAAACCAATAAACCCATGTAGAAAGAGAGAAATATGGAAACCCAGACACAGATAAAGGCCTCCCAGCTTCAGAGAGGAGAGGGTGAGTACTTGTAGCCAGGAGCAAGGAAAAATGAACAGGGGATCTCAGCCAGCCTTGAAGCAGGGGCAAGATCGGCAAAAGCAGGGATTGGGAAAGAGTGTTCCAAGTGGAACAGACCATGTGGGTGCGGGCACATATTCAAATCAGCAAGCAGAGACCCCATGAATGACATTCGGGGTTGACACTCATGGGGGAGACAACAGAATGGTCCTGCTGGTTGTTAAAATCCCCCAAACCCTCCATATCAGAAGGTATGTGGCTGCTAGCTGGCTCTTCCTCTCCTGCCTCATGCAACTCTGCTACCCCCGTCCTGGCCACCCTCCCTTTCCCTTCCCCCGATGGAGCTCTCTGCATTGTCTCTGCAATCCAGTCACTAACACGAGGACATGTGGATCAAGGGTCTGCCAGGACCTGGTCTAGCACTAAGCGCATTGTCAGGGCTGTGCCCACCACACCACATCAGTGATCAGAAATCTGTGCCTTTCGTCACTGGGCTCAGGCTGGCTGGCCAAGACCAGGCACAGGCACCAGATCTAAAGGGGCTTTAATGGAGAGCTGCTTCAGAAATCCAGACTTGTTTCTACAGCCCACAAGAAGTCCCTGCAAGGTTTTGTTAATTTATTTACTTGCCAAGGTTTCTTTAGGGAAACCATAAACGTACAGCAGCTCCTATATAGCATCTTTTGTTCAATGTCACTTCATTATCTTGAAACCGCCACTGCAAAATTATAACCGAGACAGTGAAAGAGACCTGACCTAACCAACTTCATCTGGCTTCTAACCTCCAAGCTGTCCTTGTTCATTCCTGGGCATAGGGTGAACTAACTTTGGGAGGAGCTTAGTTTATAGTTTATAGTTTAAAACAAAGACCACAACAGCCCTTTCCCAAAACAAACCTCCTTCTTGCCTGGGGATTAGACTGCCTTTGTAGGACTAACAAATTAGCCAAAAGATTAGAAATTATGATTTAGGAGTCATGCAGCTGGAGGCTACAAGATTCTGACCCTTTCCAAATTGCTCCTGGGGATAATATTACCATGATAAACCTAAGAGCAGTGCTTGATATAGTTTGTAGACCCTGCACTTGACGGATCAGCTGGTACCATCCAAATCAATAAACTGGCTCATCTGGTCTTGTGGTCCCCACCCAGGAACTGACTCAGGGAAAAGGACAGCTTAAACTCCCTATGATTTCATCTCTGACCCAACCATCCAGCACTTCTGACTCACTGGTCCCCCCACTCACCACATTATCCTCAAAAACTCTGATCCCCAAATGCTTGGAAAGACTGATTTGAGTAATAATAAAACTCCAGTCTCCCACATAGCTAGCTCTGACTGAATTACTCTTTCTCTATTGCAGTTCCTCTCTCTTGATAAATTGGCTCTGTCTAGGCAGCAGGCAAGGTGAACTGTTGGGCGATTACAAAACGTTGATGAGAAAAATCACCCAATTCCCCGCCAGGGCCACGGTCTGTGTGGAGTTGGCACGTTCTCCCCATGTCTGCATGGGTTTCCTCTGGAGACTCCAGTTTCCTCCCACACCCCAAAGCTGTGCATGTGAGGTGAACTGCCAAGTCTACATGGTCCCCACTCATACTATATGAGTGAGTGTGGGTGTGCCTGAGTGTGCCCTGAGATGGGACGGCATCCCGTCCAGGACTAGTTCCTGCCTGGCATCCTGTGCTGCCCCCCTCAACCTAGAACTAGAATAAATGGGGTGAAAAAATGAGTGAATCAATAAATGAATGAATAAATAATAAAAATTCATCAAATCTACTGTAATCATTACTAATTCACAACAATATCCGATGTAGGCTGAGTGTGCTCAGTGAGTCCACCCTACTTGTGATTGTTTTTGAGCTGCTTAGTGGTAGGAGGTGCTCCTGATGATTTTTGCTTTGCAAACATTTATTCCTTGAATGAACCCACCACCACCACAACCACCATCACTCACCAATTCACCAAAAACTGGGTAAATAATTCTCTTACTGGTTTTTTCTTAAACTTTCTTAAATGTATGTGCAGCTCACATTTATTTCAATGTTTAATATTAGAAGTGTTTTGGGTCTTTATTTGGAAGTTTGATGATGTGTTTGTAATAAGAAATATGCCTTTAGGAACTTAGCTCTTGCTTATATTAATGAGCCTATGGTAAAATTGGTAAGGTCAGTTTCCAAGAACCAATCAACAATGTTAAGTGGGACTTACTGTGCATGGCTTAAAAAAGTAAACTGCACAGAACAGGGTTAAGTAATCTTCCAAAAATATTTGGTGAATATTCATCCTGCTTTTTTAACACAAATAGAGATGTATTAATATATACACTGTTTTGCCTCTCACCTTTTAAAAAATTTACCAATGTACTTTGGAGCTTGTTCCATATCAGCAAATAGACACATACCTCATTATTATTAATAGCCACAGGATATTCTACGCATCATATTACTCTACCGTAATTTATTTAAGCAGTGCCCTGTTGATGGACATACAGGTTATTACCCACTTTTGCCGTTACAAAACATGACAGTAAACATGTCAGCAAACTGTGTGTCAGACTTTTTGCACACACATCTGCGTAAATCTGCAAGATAAATCCTAGTGGAAGTGGAAGATGTCAATCAAAGGGTATGCATCATTGAAAGCTCCTGAATGAGTAGGAAAGTCAAGAAAAGGAGGCTGGCAGGATCAGAGACATCTGTGTCAAGGGGGGAAATCTGGACAGAAGAGTCAAGAGGATTAAAGGAAGGGAGATGATGGAGAAAGACCATTTAGGAGGCGCTAGTAATGTGCTGGCAAGAGAACCTGAATAAAGGCAGCGGTAATGGAGAGAATACAAGGAAAGGGATTTAGGACCAATGCAGGAGAAACCGCAGAGGGGAAATTAATTGTTAGTGACCAATGGTATGGGGACAGGAACAGGGAGCAGAGTGGGTGGGTAGGACAGTGAGGAAAGGAGAGGGGAGAACAAAAGGCTCCAACAGTGTTTCCAAGCCTGAGATGTCAGGAGGACGCGGGTGCCAAAACAACACCCTCACCATGGGAGATGCTGAATTGAACGAAGGTGAGCTCCATGGTGCATGCGGTGACCTTGAGATGTTTATGAGACAACCAGGTAGATGTTTTTAACAGTGGCTGAAAATGTGCCATGGAACTCAGAAGGGACAGGAATGGGAACAGAGATTTAGGCACCACCCACAGAGGTGAGGCTGAAGCCTGGGATGGGACAAGGCCACCCAGGGAGAGAGCGGTACAGATCGCCAAGTGCCACTTCTCTCTCGGTTCACCAACATTTAAGAAAGAAGAGGATGATCTGACACCTGGACCCACAGTCATCTATCAACACAATCTGAAAAAACACCAAAGGAAGCAAGACTGAAGCTGCATTCAACCGAGCTGGCACTGAGCAGAATCAACACAGGAGTGAAGGAAAGCAGTAAAATCAGAGTGGATTTTTCACAAGACAGGAAGACTGTTTGGCATTCATAAGCTAAAGAGAAGGTTTAAGTGAAGAAGGCAGAATATTGAAGAAGAGACAAAGGAGATAACAGATATATGGCAAAATCTCAGGGCAACTGGCCCCAAGTGCCTCATCATCATGGCTGCTGAGAGATTCTGACCATCTGAAAATTACCTCATTGTGTAGTACTGCCACGGTCTCTTTCATTTGTGGTTTCTGGTTCCATTTCCCATTTTCTGGTAGCTTTTGCTTCCATTGGAGATGCTGTGAGCCACTAATCCCCAATGGTGTTTCTGCAGTAAGAGAAGCTTCTAACAAAGAGGCTCACAGCAAAATGTCACTGACACAGGCTGTCGTCTAAATGTGCTGTTTTTGTGTAACCTTATCCATGGAGGACTCTTTTGTCTAGCTATAGCAAACCGTCTGCTAAATCAGAAATAAAGATCTAGAAAATGCCACAGAAACAAGCAGCAATACAAAAGATGACATACCACTCTTTCCGAGGCCCAGCATATTAGATACTTTTCAAACCACTGTTGACAATGAAATTAAAATATTTTTTCTGAATATGCCCCACGTCTCCCAGGAAAGGAAGACATTGATGTTTCTTCTTTAGCTCATTCCTTTATTGTCAGGTCAGTAATAGCATTAAATTCAGCCAGCCGCTTCTTTCAGATATTAAATTATCTTCTTATTCACTTCTTTCCTAGACACAATGAGCACTTACAATTCAATTTTCCTTAAAAATAAACCCCGGTTTCCCCAGAGTATAGTTTATCTAAGACTTTGGTTCTCTTTACTGCCATTTCTATTTCCTGGTAACAAAGTCCTAATTTTTAAAGTACTAGTTCTGCAATCATTTCTTGGGAAAAGGTTAAAACTCAAGTCAATACTATGGGATATGACATACAAAATCAGAGGGTAAAATTATAAAAGGCAGAAAAGGAAGTGATGAGCCATGCTGTGCAACATCTGTGTTAAAGATGGCAGAGCACAAGGACCAGGGTCCCTCCCCACTTCATTACTTCCTAACAAACTGATGAAAAATACAGCCTTCTTCCCTGGACCCCGCCCCCAGAAAAAAGAAAAAGGAAGTAGATAAAAACTTTACCCATCAACCCCAAAAAAGAAAAAAAATGGCTCTTGCAGTGTGCCTAACCTGCAGAAGATGACAATGTACTGAAAATTCTCACTAATACACTCCAATTTCAAGGAAAGCAAGATGAGGAAATGGATAATAGCCTAGAAAGCTCAAGCAAAATGGCATTTGGTACCATTGCTGCAGTATCTCTAGACTTCAGCAGAGGCCATCAAAACTGTTAAGAGTTCTTTGGGCAGTTCTCTATGAACCGGGGAAATGCTTCAAGACTGAGACTAGCCTCCAACCCATGGAAAAAGACACATCCCAGGGAGACAAACCCTGGTTTAAGGCCTTTAACCAAATCTCAGAAAAGAAAGCACAGCCCAGGTCTCCCAAAACAGGCTACACCCAGACTCAGCCAAGCTCCATCCCCAGACCCCTTTACCTACCACACACCTACAGATCATAGAAAACTTACGTATAATCCTCAAGGTCTTCAAACTGCAGCTCAGAGAGGAAGGCAAACAGGTCTCATTTAAGACAGGAAAGGTAACATGAAGAAATCAGTTTTACTTTCTTAAAACAAAGAATAGTTGTAGATAAAGCTGTCCATGTTCAGCTGAGCAATACGACACACAGCAAGCATGTGTGTAAGCGTACCACAAACAGCAAAAAGAAAGGTTCAAAGCATTCTTGAGAAAATGAATAAAGATGTAGTTGGAAATAAAACATAACTAGAAAAACAAAAGGGAATTGCCATGAACACAAAATTTCAGTAGTAATCAAAATTGATATAAGGGTAGTCAAATAAAAATCGCAAACAACATAAAATGCAGAAACAGGCCCACACATATATGGCCAATTGATTTTCAACAAAGATGCCAAGGTATTTCAAGAACCAAAAGAAAATCTTTTTAAAAAGTGGTGGTGGAATAACTGAATAGTCAACTGTAAGAAAAAACGGACTCTGATTCCCACCTCACACCATATACAAATAGTAACTAGAAACTGATTGTGGGCATGAACATAAAAGCTAAAACGATAAAACTTCTAGAAGAAAACATGAGAAAATATCTTTGCAGACTGAGCATAGAAAAAGATTTCTTAAAATAGCATAGAAAGCAATACTATTCAGAGAAATTAAACTTTTAACTTCTGTTCAGAAAGGCATGGTTAAGGAAATAAAAAGTCAAGCAACAGACGGAGGGAGAAAACATGTGCAATACATATATCTGGCAGAGGAGCCACTAAAAACATATATACATAGACATAGTCAAAAGCACAGTAATTAAATTAAAATGGAATACTAAAACACGTTCAAATAATTCAAAAAGGTCAAGAAAAGACAAAGAAAAAATAGATAATTAAATGGTATATCTAAAGAAAAGCACATCAATAATTATATTAAATACAAATGCTCTAAATGCACCAATTAAAAAACAGAGGTTATAAGGATTGCATTTTTCAAACAAGCCAATTATGTGCTATCTACAGACTACTCACCTCAAACATAATTATATAAATAGGTTAAAAGCCAAATGTAAAAAGATATAGCATGTCAACATGAATCAAAAACAAGCTAGAACGGATATATTAATATCAGACAACGTAGATTTCAGAGCAAAAACAACTACCAAGGATACAGAGAGACATTACATAATGGTGAAGGGTCGATTCATCAAGAAAACATAACATACTAAACGTATATTTACCTAACAGCAGAGCTTCAAAACACATGAAAAAAAGAACTGAAAAAAGAAAAAGATTGGTTATTAAGACCAACACACGATTTTTTTTTTTCCCTGAAATGGAGTCTCGCTCTGTCGCCCAGGCTGGAGTGCAGTGGTGTGATCTCAGTTCACTGTAACCAACCTCCGCCTCCCGGGTTCAAGCAATTCTCCTGTCTCAGCCTCCTGAGAAGCTGGGATTACAGGCATGCACCATCATGCCCAGCTAATTTTTGTATTTTTTAGTAGAGACGGGATTTCATCATGTTAGCCAGCTTGGTCTCAAACTCCTAACCTCAGGTGATCCACCTGCCTTGGCCTCCCACAGTGCTGGCATTACAGGCGTGAGCCACTGTGACCAGCCACCAATCCACAATCATAGTTGGAGACTTCAAAACTACTTTCTTAAACAGATAGAACTAGTAAGAAAATCAGCGAAGATGTGGAAGAATGGAACAACACCAGTATCCAACTGGAACTAATTGAAATTTACACAATACCGTACGCCATAACAGTAGAATACACGTGTTTCAAGAGTACATGGAACATTCACTAGGATAAACCATATCCTGGTGCATAAAACATGAAGTGTATCCCCTGACTATAATGGGATGAAATTAGCAATCAACAATGGAAAGATGACAAGAAAATCTTTAAACATTTAGAAATCAAACCACGCAATTATAAATAATCCTTGACTTAAAGAGGATGCTTCAAAAAAGAATTTGAAAACATTACAAATGCAACAAAAATGAAAATACAGCATATCAAAATTTGTAGGATGCAGACAAAGCAGTGCTTCAAAGGATGTTAGATCATTAAATGTTTATATTTTTAAAGAAGGCAGGTATCAAAGCAATAATCTTAGTTTCTACCCTACAAAAAAAGAGATGAACAAAGAATAAGCATGGCAAGCAGAAGTAGAGAAATAATAAAGAGATCAGAAATTGAAATTGAAAACATTACAAAGGCAAAGTCAATGAAACAAAAAGCTGATAATTTGAAAAAGAAATATGTAAACCTCTAGCAATGCTGACACAAAAAGAGAGAAGACACAAATTACTAATATCAGAACTGAAAGAGGAGACATCACTAGACCCCACAGACATTAAAAGAATAAGTAATACAACAACAACTTTATGTACCTGAATATTTCAATTTAGATGAAACTGATCAATTCCTCCCTAAACTACCAAAACTTACTCAAGATGAAAAAGATAAATGGAATAGTACTCTAACTGTTATAGAAATAGAATTCATAATTTACAGTCCTTCTCTGGAGAACAAATCTCCAGGCCCAGGTAGTTTTACTAGCAAATTCTACCGAGAATTTAAAGAAATAACTCCAATTCCACATAAAGTCTTCTGGAAAATATAAGAAGAGGTCATATTTCTTAAGTTATTTTATGAGGCCAACATTATCCTGATACCAAAACCAAAGAAAGTATAAAAAGAGAAAACTACAGACCAATATTCTTCATGAGTATGATGCAAAAATCCTCAACAAAATATTAGTAAAAAGAATTCAGCAAAATATAGGAAACAATAATATACCATAAACGAAGTGAGTTTATCCTAGGAATGCAAGGCTGGTTCAGTACTCAGAAATCAACTAACACAACCTAACATATTAAGAGTATAAACAATTAAAAATACATGATCACATCAATTGACAATTGTCAAAATTCAATATTCATTCATGTAAAAAAAAAAAAAAACTCTTAGGAAACTACAAATAGAAGACTTCTGGGAGCTGATAAGAATGTTCATTCTCACCATTCCTATTCAACATTACATTAAAAGTCTTAGCCAGTACAGTAATGTAAGAAGAAGAAATAAAAGGCATATAAATTGGAAAGGAAGAAATAAAACTGTCCTTATTTGCAGATGATACGATTTTCTAAACAGAATATCTCAAGAAATCTTCAAAAAAGTAAAAAAGAAACTCCTAGGACTAATAAATAAAGTTATCAAGTATGCAGGGTATAAGATAAACACACTAAAATCAGCCATATTTTTATACATTGAAAATGTATAATTGGAAATAAGTTTTATAAAGCATTTACAATAGTTCCAAAACATTAAATGCAGGTAAATCTAATAAAATGTGTGCAGTAACAGTATGCTGAAAGAAGTTAAAGAAGTTCTAAATAAATGGAGAGACATACTATATTCAAGAATTGAAAGACTAAACAGAGTAAAGATGTACATCTCTGTAAATTTATCTATAGATTTAAGAAAAGGCCATTGAATTCCAGAAAGATTTTCTAGATATAGACAAGCTGATTCTAAAATTCTTAGGGAAAGGCAAAGGAACTAGAACAACTAAAACAATTTTGAAAAAGAAAAATATTAAAGGAATACACTACCCAATTTGAAGACTTACTAGAAAGCTACAGTAATTAAGACCATGTGGTATTAGCAAAAGAAAAACAAGTAGATCAGAACAGAGTCCAAAAACAGACCCACAGAAATATGGCCATATGATTTCTTTCACAGATATTAATGTGATTCAATTTAAAAAGGTGGTCTCTTCAACAAATAATGTTAGAACAACCAAACATTCATATGTAAAAAATAAGTCACAATCTATATACATCATAATTAGTTGTAATCTATACCTCATACATCAAAAATTAATTCAAAATAGATAAATCTAAGTATAAAACATAAAACTATCAAAATTTTAGAAAAAACATAGGAGAAATCCTTTGGGATCTGAAGTTAGGCAAAGAGTTTTTAGACATGACACTAAAAGCATGCTCCATAAAAGAAAAAATTGATCAACTGACTGCATCAAAATGAAAAACATTTTTCTGCAAAAAAGATGTTATAAAGAGAATGAAAAAAACAAACTACCCATTGGGAGATAATATTTTCAAATCACATATCCAACAAAGGTCATGTATCCAGACTGCATTAAAAACTGTCAAAACTCAACTGTAAGTAAACAACACAATTTTGAAAAATGGTTAAAAGACTTGAAAAGCCACATTACTAAAAAAGATATACAAATGGCAAACAAGCACATGAAAAGGTATTTGACGTCAGTACCCATTAGGGAAATGCAAACTAAAACCATGAGATACTACTACATACCTGTTAGAATAGCGTAAGTTAAAAATGCTGCTTATACCAAATGCTTACAAGAATGTAGAGGAACCAGAACTCTTACACATCGCTAGTAGGAGTACAAAATGGTATAACCAGTCTTGAAAAACAGTCTGACAATTTCTTATAAATTTAAACATACACATGCCATATGACCCAGCAATCCTACACCTAAGTATTTACCCTTGAACAGGGTTCAACCTATGTCCTCAGGCCAAATCCAGCAGCAGCTGCACTGCGCCAGTGTCCTTTTAATTGATGTATTGTTTATGGCTACATTTGTGCTATAAGAACAGAGTGGAATAGCTGTAACAGAGACTACATGGTCAGCAAGGCCAAAGATATTTACTATCTGGCCCTTTACAGAAAAAGTTTGCCAACATCTGGTCCAAAAAAGAGAAAACTTATGTTAACATAAGACCTGTATGCAAATATTTATGGCATCTCTGGTCATAATTAACAAAAACTGGAACCAACTCAAATGTCCCTCAATAAAAGAACAAATAAACAAACTGTGGTGTATCTATATAATGGATTGCTATGCAAGAATAAACAGGAACTAACTATTGATATATACAATTTGGATGAATCTCAAAGGCATTAAGCTGAGTTAAAGAAGACAATCTCAAAAGGTTACATACTATACAATTCCATTATACGACATCCCCAAAAAGACAAAACTATAGTGGCAAGAACAGATCAGTGGTTGCCAGGCTTTAGGTGTTGGGGGTATATATAAAGTGACTTTTGAGGGATAATAAAATTGTGCTGTATTCTGATTATGGTGGTAGTTAACACAAATCTTACAATTGTTAAAAGTCATAGTACTGTATACACTAAAAAACAAAGTTGATTTTACTCTATGCTAAGTTAGAAAGTAAAAATTTTTAAAGATAAACTTTACTCTTAATATTATGATTTCCTTGTAGAAGACATTTATTCACTTACAGTATCTGAGGATTAACATGCAAACATAATCTCAATGTGTAACTTACGGAATGGTTTTTTTTTTTTTTTTTTTAACACAGTCTCACTCTGTCACCCAGGCTAGAGTGCAATGGTACAAACTCAGCTCACTGCAACCTCCACCTCCCAGGTTCAAAGGATTCTTCTGCCTCAGCCTCCTGAGTAGCTGGGATTACAGGTGCCCGCTACCACATCTGGCTGAATTTTTTATTTTTAGTAGAGACAGCGTTTCACCATGTTGGCCAAGCTGGTCTCACACTCCTGACTTCAGGTGATCCACCCACCTCAGCCTCCCAAAGTGCTGGGATTACAGGCATGAGCCACTGTGCTTGGCCTAGATGGCCTTTTTAGTTGTTGGTTTGCTTCTTTTCAGCGTCAACCCTCATTCTATGCTTTTATTTATTTATTTATTTACTTACTTATTTAGAGGCATAATTTCACTCTGTCACTCAGACTGCAGTGGCACAATCTCGGCTCACTGCAACCTCCACCTCCTGGGTTCAAGTGACTCTTGTGCCTCAGCCTCCCAAGTAGCTGGGATTACAGGTGTGCACCACCACGCCTGGCTAATTTTTGTATTATTAGTAGAGATGGGGTTTCATCATATTGGCCAGGTTGATCTTCAACTCCTGACCTCAAGTGATCTACCTGCCTCAGCCTCCCAAAGTGCTGAGATTACAGGCATGAGCCACCATGTCTGGGCCATTCTGTGTTTTTAAACTAAATACAAATCCTGGGACAATAAGGGGGTCAGGGATGTGAACCCATTGTGGTTGGACTCATGATGAAGGCATACAAGAAACAATCCCAGGAGACCACAGGATAAGTCATATTCATAAACTATTCATCCTCACACCCTGCATCCACCTGGAGTTGTGTAATTGGTAAGAGGCAAGTCAGCCGAAGTTCACTCCCAATGTGGGTCCCTTCTTCCAGTTTCTCAGAATACACTATCAACACTGACAAAGGGCACCATATGCCAAGCCCCCAGCTTAAGAAGTAACAGGAATACAGGCTCAGGAAATCCAGACCTGCCAATCATCAGCCGTGTGCCTTGGCCAAGTCATTCAATCTCTGCATGCCTCAGTTTCCTCATTTACAAAAGGAAGAGTCCCAATATCCTCTATTTGAGCTTCCAGCCCAAATTGTTTATATGATTATTATCTTCCAGTTCATTAGTCAAAATGTCTAGGAACTACATTTATTAAACATTAAAAAGAAAACTGACATAGAAGGAACATTTATGGCAAAAAGGAAACCAATCACAAAAGAAATAGTCTGGACCTTTTTATAAAATTTAAAGAGGAAGACTCTTAGTTTCCCCCAGCATCCCCCATCTCTCAAAAGTGCCTGGAAGCAAATGGTCTCTGAATGTGCTACCAACCTCCAAAATCACTGACAGGATCTTCTCCAAAACTTCCTGAGTACTCGTGGACAGTGGGGTTTGCATCTGGACCCTCAATCTGTCGCACTGTACATTAAGCAATAAGGCTCAATATAAATTGTGGAAGTTATAGACTAGGTCACAACTGATAGAGGGATTTACATTCCCTACACCCCTCGGATACTAAGAAAATAGCTGACAGATCAAAACCACATCACCCACCACTAGTTTTGAGCATTTGGAAAATCTACTGAAGCAGGAAACTTTCCCTGACTCCTTCACAGAGTGCATGGGCGCTAGAGCTAGCTGGCCGCTTCGTTGCCAGCAGGGGCAGACCCCACTCACTCAGTCCCACTGTGTTGCACCCCTTGCAGAGTGGGGAGCATGGGTAAGTGGGTGCAGGAGCCAGGGCAAGCGCTTTTGGATGCTGGCAAGAGCAAAACTCTGTGTGGCCCCGTGGCAGCATCTAGGAGGGTGCCCACAACTCCTGAAGCCCCAGAAGGTGTGCTACAGTCAGTGCTCTTTCAGTGCCGTCCACAGATGGCTTAAGTGTTAACAGCTCAGTGGAGGGTCAGCATGACAGCCTTTTGCACCTGCACCTGAATTTTTGTCCAGCATCCAGAAGGAATGAGGTCACACAAACAAATCAGAGATGGTCAATGTGGGAGATTGTACGGGCGATGAAAGTGGCTCTCAGCAGGAAGGACAACTGAAAAAGGGATGGAGCAGGAAGATAATCTTCCCCAGGAGTCTGGCCATCCCCAGTTGGACTCCTCTCTGAAGCAACACCATCAAGCCATCCCTCTGAAGTCAAGCTGCTTCTCTCGAACGTCTAACCATAGTCTCTGGCATCCCACTGCTTCTCCTCTTCTCTTCTCTGCTGTGTGGAACCTGGGGTTTTTATGGGCACAGGATGGGGGTGTGGGACGGGCTATGGGTGGTTTTGGAAAAGGGAACATTTGAGCGGGAAAACAGGAATGCATGCTCTTACCTTGGTCCACAGTTCCAGGCTTGAGGATGGGATGGTTGCTGGGGACCCACCCTCTTCTGCCCAGAATTTCCCTACCTCCTGTCCCTATCACTACCTGACGAGTAGGAAAGATACATACTAAGGATATGGAAAAAGAACCATCATCCAGCTGGCAACAATGAAAGATTGTTGTATTTACATTTCTATTTGAATTGTATACACAAAGATGTGAAAGGAAGCGATAACTCCACACAGACTGGTAACTCCTCAATCTGTGTAAGTGTTGTTGCTTCTAATTATAATAGGCTTTTTGAAATGGGTACTATGATTCCTGCTGCTAAGAACTTGCTTCCTGCCAACAGTATTAAACTGTAATATTTCTTATATCCATTTAGCCCTTGCTAATATGGGATGTAAATGATTCGCTTCAACCAGAAGTAAATACTTCCCCAGGGTATTACCACAGCTGATGGCTCATGGCTAAAATCTTCCCTGGTGCTGAAGAATCATTTTGACTACCAAGAAATCATTATATATCCATTTATTAGTAGTGGGGAAAAACTGAAATTGAAGAAAGAATTGAATGTCAGAACACTGGAGACATAATCCTCAGACCTGCAACATATCAAAAAGTTTAACACATTTGGGTCCATCACAGTAAAAAACTGTGTGCAACAAAATAATAGGCAAAGAGGCTAAAGGAAATATTCATACGAAATACAACAAAGTATGATACCCATAATATATAAAATTTTCAAACTCACTAAAAAATCAAGGCATCAAGAGATAAATGAGCAAACAGATTCACACAATTTACACAAAACAAAAACAAACACTGGAAATGTTCAGCGTCAACTAATGATCAAACAAAACTTGAGGAATCCTCATGCTCCCCTCCATCCCTCCCATGTCCTGGCGCCTGTGACTGATATCAGCAACCAATACACCCTCAAAGTGCTAATGCATTGGAAATGTTTATAATCCCTTTTCAAACAATAGTGCAACGGAGCCCACTGAAGCACTCTCTATAGCAGAGAAAAAGACACATTTAAGAGCATAACAATTTGGTAATGTTTAGGTGCATTCTTGGTTGAAAGATATCAATCTTAATAAGCTAGAGACATGGATAAATGTTTATATTGATTTTAAACTTGTAAGTACAGTGAAATTACATTAAAATATGGATGCATATTTTAACAACCAAAACTTTGAAACCATTTAAGTGTCAATCAGTATTGGAATCGGTAAAATAACATAAGGTATCTCTATAGAACATTATGCAGCCATAATAAAGAATACTGTAGGCTGAGCATGGCGACTCATGCTTGTATTCCAGAACTTTGGGAGGCTGAAGCAGGTGGATTGCTTGATCTCAGGAATTTGAGACCAACCTGGGCAATGTAGTGAACCCTTGTCTCTACAAAAAATTAGCCAGGCATGGTAGCAAAGGCCTGTAGTCCCAGCTACTTGGGTGGCTGAGGTGGGAGTTCTCTTGAGGCCAAGAGGCTGAGGGTGCAGTGAGCCATAATCACACCACTGCAATCCAGCCTGGGCAACAGAGTGAGACCCTGTCTAAAAAAAAAAGAAAAAAAAAGAAAGATGTAGGTCTGTATATTATGGCATGTAAAAATGTCCATGATATACAATGAGTGAAAAAAAGGAAGGTATAGGGCAATATGCACAGTAGGACCACATTTTTGTATTTAAAAAACTGCACTACATGATATATGCTTTAGTATGTATACGTATGTGTATAAAAACATCTGGAAGTATACATTTCAACTCATTAACACATAAAAAGGAACTTGGAACCTTTATTTTTTAACTTTTTATCCTTCTCTGTTGCATACACATGAACAATTTTTACTTAAAAAATTGTATCTTCAATTAAATAAGCAAAAAATTTAAATAATACTGTTGAAGCAGCAAGATTATAGGTGATGATACAGATCAAACTTGAAAGATTTATTTTTAAATAAACATTTGTATAGAATCATATCATCAATGAAGAGAGAGAATCTGACTTCTTCTTTTCCTATTTGAATGCCTTCTATTTCTTTCTCTTGCCTGACTGCTCTGGCGAGGTCATTGAGGGCTCTGTTGAATAGGATTGGTGAGACTAGACATCCTTGTCTTGTTCCAGTTCTCAAGGGGAATGGTTGTAGCCTTTGCCCATTCAGTATGACGCTGGCTGTGGGTGTGTCATAGACGGCTCTTATTATTTTGAGATCGATCCCTTCGGTGCCTTGTTTGTTGAGGGTTTTTATCATGAAGGGATGTTCAATTTTATAAAAAGCTTTTACTTTGTCTATTGAGATGATCATATGCTTTTTGTTTTTAATTCTTCCTGCGTGGTAAATCACATTTATTGATTTGCATAGTTTGAACCAGCCCTGTATCCCAGGAATGAAGCCTACTTGATCATGGTGAATTAACTTCTTGATGTGTTGCTGGATTCAATTTCCTAGTATTTTGTTGAGGATTTTTGCATCTATGTTAATAAGGGATATTGGCCTGCAAGAACATTTTTCGTTGTGTCTTTGCCAGATTTCGGTATCAGAGTGATGCTGACTTCATAGAAAGAGTTAGGGAGAAATCCTTCCTCCTCAATTTTTCGGAATAGTTTTAGTTAGTAGGATTGGTACAAGCTCTTCTTCGTACATCTGGTAGAATTCAGCTGTGAATCCATCTGGTCCAGAGCTCCTTTTGGTTGGTAGGTTTTTTTATTATTGACTCAATTTCAGAACTCAGTATTGGTCTGCTCAGGATTTCAATTTCTTCCTGACTCAGTCTTAGCAAGTTGTGTATATACCATGAAGTATCACACAGCCATAGAAAAGAAGAAAATCACCTCCTTTACAGCAATATGCATACAGTTAGAGACCATTATTCTAAATGAAGTAACCCAGGAACAGAAAACCAAACACCACATGTTCTCACTTATAAGTGGGAGCTAAACATTGAGTACTCATGAACATAAAGATGGGAACAACAGGCCGAGTATGGTGGCGCATGCCTGTAATCCCAGCACTTTGGGAGGCAGAGGCACATGAATCGCCTGAGGTCAGGAGTTCGCGACCAGCCTGACTAACATGGTGAAACCCCATCTCTACTAAATATAAAAAATTAGCCAGGCGTGGTGGCACATCTCTGTAACCTGAGCAACTTGGGAGGCTGAGACAGGAGAATCACTTGTACCTGGGAGGTGAAGGTTGCAGTGCGTTGAGATCATGCCACTGCACTCCAGCCTGGGCAACGAGAGTGAAACTCCGTCCACCCCCGCCAAAAAAAAAAAAAAAAAAATGGGACCAACGGACAGTGGAGGTCACTAGAGGGGGTGGGCGGGAGGAAGGTGAGGGCTGAAAAACTACCTACTGGGTGCTGTGCTCATTACTTGGGTGATGGGATCACTTGTACGCCAAATCTCAGCGACACGCAATTTACCCATGTAACAAACTGACACACATACCCCCTGAACTTAAAAGTTGAAAAAAAAGACAAATAAATAAACAAACAAATATTTGCTTTACAGAGAAATAGCTATAGCAGGAAGAAATGAGAATCGACTATTTTATTGCTACTTTTGTTGATCGTCAGGCTGGTCAGAGCTATCCACTTGCAGATTCCTGTAGACTTCAGAAACCTCCCACCATGGATAGGTCAAAGCCTACGAGAACATGAAGCAACATCCAGAAAGGCCGTAGAAGTTGCAGAAAGAATGCAGCTAAGAAAAATTTAGTAACATACACTGTTCCAATTTAACAGCTCAAAGGTCACAAAAACCTAGCCCTCAATTCAGGATTCTACTCGTTTTAGAGAACAAAAGCAACATGAAAGGCCACTGTGAAGTTTTGTTTAAATGACAAACTCTCCCAGCAGCACTAGGTAGACAGATGGTCAATGTATAATACAAAAAATTAAATATTTTTCATGAGTTTTCGGAGCACAGATCCTGGCCTTGTTGTGAGTATTGGTACGAGCAAAGCAGAGCCTACTGCCCAGTTGTTATACTCAGGGAGAAAAAGTGGAATGCATATTCTAAACCAACAGGTAACATACAAATCAGTTATTTTTCTATAAAACATAATTTTTTTTTTTTTTTTTTTTTTTTTTTCCTGAGACCGAGTCTCGCTCTGTTGCCGAGGCTGGAGTGCAGTGGTGTGATCTTGGCTCACTGCAACCTCTGCCTCCCGGGTTCAAGCAATTCTTCTGCCTCAGCCTCCTAAGTAGCTGGGACTACAGGCATGTGCCACAACGCCTGGCTAATTTTGTGTATTTTTAGTAGACATGGGGTTTCACCATGTTAGCCAGGATGGTCTCGATCACCTGACTTTGTGATCCGCCCTCCTCGGCCTCCCAAAGTGCTGGAATTACAGGGATGAGCCACTGCATCCAGCCCAAAACATAATTTTGTATGAAGCGTCTGCTTTGCAAAAAAACTCAAATACAGTCATGTGTCTCTTAACAACAGGGATACATTCTGAGAAATGCATCATGAGGTGAATTGTATCATTGTGCAAACATCGCCGAGTGTACGTACACAGACCTGGACGGGATAGCCTACTGCACACCTAGACTACGAGGTACGGCCTACTGCTCCTAGGCTACGAACCTACAGCATGTCACTAGACTGAACACTGTAGGCAACTGTAACACAATGGTATTTGTGTATCTAAACACATCTAAACATAGGAAAGGTAATGCATTGCAACTTGACTTTACCAATGTCACTAAGCAAGAGAAGTTTTTCAGCTCCATTTTAATCTATAGGACCACCGTCATATATGCAGCGGACCCAAACATTATTATGCAGCATACAACTGTACTTCAAAAAGAATTAGGAAAACAGGGTTTAAAGTCTGAGAGTCCAGGAAGACTCAGGGTTTCCTGCTTCCCTCATGCTTAGCACAGACCATGGTGGGATCCCTCAGGCTAAAGCATAGAGTGAGTGCAGCGGCTCTGGGTGTGCACTGCCCAGGTCCTCTCATGATTAAGTGTGGATGGCAGCGACCTCCTTGTTCCTCACTGGGATGTACCATCTCCTGCTGGCACGTTAGCCTCCCCGCTCCACAAATATTCACCAAGTGCCTACTGTTTGTTCTAGGCTCTGCAGATGCCATGGTGAAAGAGAAAGACATGTCCTTGCCCTGTCCTCAGGGAGCTTACATTCAAGTGAAGGCAGACAAATATTTTAAGTCAACAAAGGGCCAGGTGCAGGTCACTTGAGGCCAGGAGTCTGAGACCAGCCTGGGCAATAAAGAGAGATTAACCGCATCTCTACAAAAAATTTAAAAATTAGCTGGGGGTGGTGGTGTGAGCCTGTAGTCTCAAGGAGGCTAAAGAGGGAGGGTCCCTTGAGCTCAAGAGTTTGAGGCCGCAATGAGCTACGACTGCTTTGCTGAACTCCAGCCTGGACAACACAGCAAGACCCCGTCTCTGAGGGAAAAAAAAGGTCAAAAAAGACAAGAAAATTACTTCACACAATGTTTATTTAGTTTATGAAGAAAGTGAAACAGGGTGATTTGACCTGAATGAGGGAAGGAGCCAGCCTTGCCCAGATCTGGACATGTGTGGCAAGCGTGGAAGGCGGCTGTGGCTAGAGGGGAATAAGTCAGCAAGTGTTCCTATGAGGTGGGGAGGCAGGTGGGGGGCAGACCATTCAGCACCCAGACACCATGTTGGAGAGTTTAGATTTTTGTTGAAGTGCAATGGACAACCACCAGAGGGTTTTTAAGAGAGTGCGAAGATTAATTTCTAACTAAAAAAATATGATGCTGCCTGTTACGAGAAGGAGCGTAAGCCAGCTTGGAGGGCCCTGGACACAGGACATGTAGGAGGCCTCTGCAATCAGGAAGGCAAGAGACAATGGGGGTCAAAGCAGCAGAGAGGGAGACAGGGGGCAGGTTCGGGACATATTTCGGATGATTACTAACAGAACTCACAAATGGACTGGATACAGGCATAAGAAAAAAGGCTAAATCAAGAATGTTATAGGTAGAAGCTCAGAGATTACTTTGAAAGGAAACCTTTTTTGAACAGAAACAATTCCTTTCTTTATCCAAAAATCAGCAGTGCATGCTTTAAGGTGTCCCCCTGTAGGAGGTACAGATTTGCCTCATCTTCTCAATGTGCCCAATGGTAACCCATGGCCAGCTTCTGAAGTTAGCCACATGACATCCACCGTGGAGTCAGTCCATGGCAGAGAGAAGCAAGAGAAACCAGGCCATTAGACACACCCCGGTCGGACCCTCATTAGCTCCACGGTCTAAGCGTGCATGCCCAGTGGCACTGCTGAAGACCTCAGTATATTGCTCAGTCAGTTAACAGAGGGGTTGGAGGAGACAGAAGTAGTATTTCCTGATAGCTCAGAAATGAAAGGCAGCTCTGAGGAAAGGTAGTTTCCTTTTGCAACGGTTTGAATGTGTCCCCATTGTTCATGTGTTGAAGACTTGATCTCCGATGAGAGGGTGTTGGGAGGTGGGGCCTTCATGAGGCGTTTGGGTCATGCGGGCACTGCCCTCAGAATGGATGGGTGCTGTCACTGCAGGATTACGGTCTTTACTGCGGGAGTGGGTTCCTTCTCAAAGTACGAGTTTGGCCCCCTCTTGTGCTCACACACACTCACGCACTCTCTCTCTCTCACACACACACACACACAAACACACACACACAGCTCTTGCTTGCTCGCTCTCACACTCTCTCTCTCTCATGAGATGTGAAAGAGAAAGCATGTGATGCCTTCTGTCACATGAGGATGCAGCACGAAGTCCCTCACCAGATGCATGGCTTGATCGTGCACTTCCCAGCTACCAGAACCGAGCAAATAAATTTCCGTTCTTTATAAGTTACCCAGTCTCAAGTACTCTGTTATAGCAACACAAAACAAACTCAGACACACATACGCAGGCATAATTTTTACCGGGTATTTATTTGCGGGAGAACTTATATTGATGGACGAATCAAATGAATGCAGCCACATTCATGTTTCAAAACAATGGCTTCATGCCACAGCCCAGCACCATTGCGAAGTGTTCCTTTACGGCAAGTCCAGATGAAGCTCGTGCAACCCTATTCAAAGGCTTTTAAACGTTATGGCTTCTTAATTTTTCAGGTGAAACATCTGCTAATTTGCTAAGTTCAAGGGACTTATGATGATTTTTCACATAATTCACAATACATAGGCCATTTAAATTCTACAGAATAAAAATCATTTTAACCTCTTTTTTCCATTCACACATTACGCAAATGTACATAAAGCTCACACACATTCTTGAGAAGGCACTTTGCCAATACAAGATTAGGAGCCCAAAGGCTCTGTTCTGCATATTTTCTGGAGAACTGTGTGATTTCAAAAAGGGGAGTTTTAATGCAGTCAAAATTCAGAATAAATAACAAGATTCGATACAGTCTTTCAAGTAAGTTTTCATGGATTCATTACTTTTCATTCATTCAATTGCCACCCTTGGAAACAAGGTCCAATCATATTATATAGTTTCTCCTTCTTTAAAACAGATATTTTGAACTGGGTAAAAAGTGATCTCCTCAAACATAAAGATGTAAGGAAAGAGACAATACAAGGACCAGAAGGATATGTGCCAAGTTCATGGGTACCTTCAGATATGGGGGAGGCAGAGCCAGAATGGGTACTGGTTAAAAAGATGAGACTAACTTCTCATCTACAATGCTCTGTTCTTAAGATAATTATTCATATAATTTCAAAATATGCACACAGGGGAAAAAAAGACTAGCTGTAAATATGACTGAAAGGTTCATAGTGGTTCATGCTGGGATTTGGGAAGTGAGCAATTCTTATTCTCTCCTTTTATCTTTCTCCTAGGAGGGAAGAAAAGAGGGTGCGACTTATGCATTTGTTATCAAGCGACTTGACCCTGCTGACCTGAAATCCACCCAGTGCTATCAGGACTTATCAGATCATGGGTTTCAAAAGAGTGAGGAAGAGCCAGGAGCTTTCCAACATGCTTTCATATCTCTGGGTACCTAATAACCAAATCACGGTTTCTCTGCGCCATGCCTGGCAGACGGGGCTGCCTGCCCAGCTGAAAAATCCCATTTCTCTGGGAACCAAGCACACTCCAGTGGGCACCTTGTATGATGTATCCTCCATGCCCACCCCACCAGTCCCCAACAGCCACAGCTAACAGCATGGCTGGGATCAGGCCCCCTCTACGGACAAGTCATACTCTCTGGCGTGGGAGTCTTGAGTTGGGTCTGCAGTACTGTTATATCTCTTTGTGTGACCAACCCTCTATCATAGGCAGCCATACTTCACCCTGCGGCCAGAAGAACAAAAAAACCAATTAAACAGAATTGCAAAAAGGCACATAGGTGGAGATGATGGCCAGAGTTCCCTTCCTGTAGGAATGAGCCTTACGATTCCTTATGATAAACACTGATTTTGGCTTAAGACAGCTCAGGCTGGCTTCTGTGACTTACACCTTCTCTAAATGTTTGTCCTAATATTTCAAGGCCTGCTGGGTGGACCCCAAGGCCTATGATCTGGTAAGTGAGGCAAACATGCAGGACAGAATTCAGTAGGAGCCAACAGAGCAAAATGCCTCATCAAAGTTTTGCTACTTCCAAAAAAATCAAAGACGATAAACTCTTTGTGGAAGGCCCTGACAGGCTGTTTGGACAAGTACTGCATTTGGTGCTGGGAGGAGTCTGGATAATGATGTCCTAGGAGCCACGGTCACGTGCTGTAAATGCGTGCACCACAGGTCCCTTTCTGCAGTGTACTACTCCAGCCACACGTGAAAGCACTGTCAGCCTGTGTTCATTTTGTTCCATGCCCGGCACGAATGCTAGATGCTCTGCAAGCATCCTCCTGCATCCTCCCTCATCTTCCTGCATCCTCTCCCAACCCTGCAATACGGCATCATCTCTACCCCACAGGTGAGGACAGAGAGATGCCACAGGTTAGGCAGCACGCCCGGCTGCCCAGCTAACGGGTGGCAAAGCCAGGACCCTCCACATCTGACTCCTGCCCTTTTTACAACACCTGTTTCCTCTCAGATGCTCCAAAAGCTACCACTGAAGCCTCAACAGTAGAAAGCTGTCTCCACAATGCTTCGAGGCCTCTCTGGCAGGTGAGCACCCAACCTGGCCAGCCTGCTCATCCTCAGTAGTGCTATAGGCACAGGCTTGTCTGAAGGACCCAAGTCAAATGTCACCTCTCCCATTTTTGTTCCATGCCTCTCCTCCTCCCATCTGTGTCATGGCATTTTCATCTAGATCATGTGTCCCTCTCCTCTTGCATAAATTCCGGGTCTAAATGTCTCAGACCAGCTTTCCCCAAGAGCAGCAAAAGCAAGCTCCCTCACGGCAAGTGCCTCTGCTTCTTGTTGCCACTTCATATCCTTGTGGAGAGATTATAATGTCCATGGCTTGAACTGATCTCTTCCCAGCACCTGGCTCAGTGGACAGTTTCCACTTACAGGCTGAGCTGTGTGAGCTCAGTGTCAACTTCAGGATCCATGAGAATCGCCCAGAGGACTGGTTAAGACAGAGAATGCTGGCCCCGGCCCCAGAGTCTCTGATTCTGTAGGTCTAGGGTGGGGTTTAAATTTTTGTATTTCTAATAAATTCTTGGGTGTGAAAGATAATGGCTCCCAAAGATATATAGGTCCTAATCCCTGGGACCTGTAAACATTACCTTGTAGGGCAAAAGGGACTCTGCAGATGTGATTCAGTAAAGGTACTTGAGGTAAGGAGATTATCCTGGATTATCTGCTAAACCCAAAGTATAATCTCAGGGGTCTTTATGAGAGGGAGGCAGAGGAAGATTAGGTGACAGAAGAGGAGAAGGCAACATGACAGGAAGGAGCAGAGACTGCAGTGGTGTGGTCACAAGCAAGGGGATACGGGCCACCACCAGAAGCTGGAAGGGGCAAGGAATGGCGGATTCTCTGCTGCTGCAGCTTCCAGAAGGAACAAACCCTGCTGCCATCTCAATTTTAGCCCTGTAAGAGTCGGCTCAGACTTCAGGCCTCCAGAACTGTAACAGAATAAATTGTTGGGATTGTTTTGTTTTGAGACAGAGTCTTGTTATGTCACCCAGGCTGGAGCGCAGTGGCGCAATCTCAGCTCACGAATTCCCGGGCTCAAGTGATCCTCCCACCTCAGCTCCCCTGAGGAGCTGGGACTACAGGAGTGCACCACCATGCCAAGCCTAAATTGGTGTTTTAAGCCACTAAATTTGTGGTAATTTATAACAACAGCCACAGGAAACAAAAACAGCTTGTGAAGCTTACATTGTTGTTTGGGGGTCCACAGTTTGCAAACCACTGCAAGACATCTGTATTAGTCTGTTCTCACACTGCTAGTAAAGACATACCCGGGACTGGGTAGTTCATAAAGAAAAGGAGGTTTAATGGACTCACAGTTCCACAAGGCTGGGGAGGCCTCACAATCATGGCAGAAGGTCAAGGAGGAGCAAAGGCACGTCTTACATGGTGGCAGGCAAGAGTGTATGTGTAGGTGAACTGCCCCTTATAAAACCATCAGATCTCATGAGACTTATTCACTATCATGAGAACAGCACAGGGAAACACGCCTCCACAATTCAATTACCTCCCACCAGGTCCCTCCCATGACACCTGGGGATTATGGGAGCTACAATTCAAGATGAGATTTGGGTGGGGACACAGCCCAACCATATCAACATTTATCCCTGGCCATACCTAATGCCACTTGGAGGATCAGGGTCTGTGTGAATGGTCCCCTGGAACCATGATTCTCAATAGTGCACTACAAGGTGAGTATACAGTACAGCCACTACCCCCTTCTCTTTAACTCAGGCAGTGGGAAAGCACACAGCAGAGGGATTACAGAGCTGAATTCCAACCCTGCCTCTACCGCTCACTGGCCCTGTGGCTAAGCCAGTACCTCAGCCTCTCCGGACCTCAGCATCTGCATCTGAAATTCGGGTACAACACCACCATCCTCAAAGCACTCTCAAGAGCATTAAACGAGAGATCGCGTGTAAGCTCCGCCTGGCTCGTGGCAAGCTCTCACCAAACATCTGCGGCTACTATTATTTTTGTGACTGAAAACTGCTTTTAAAGTAGCTGAATGCATATGCCCCACTCTGATCAACAGAAGCCTCTTTCTTAATGATGTGTGTTTCTTGACCCAAATTAGTAAGCAGCTCCCTCTGAGATCTGATCCTGTCATCTGCAAATTAACAGACAGAATAGTAGTGAGAAAAATATATACAGGAAGTTTAAAAAATCATATCCTCGACACTGCACCACACATATAGCTAATCAGACTAAATCCCAGAGACCAAATCCCAACCACCACCACCCTCCACCATGGGGCTCACAACAGCCGACTGCTGCCTGCCTTTCCTCTCATCTCATCTCCCCCAATCCTTTCCCACCGCCCCCAACCCCCGAACTGCACTACAGAATAAAACCCAAGCCCTGGCACAGCCTAGAAACTCCAACACTGGGCCCCTGCCCATCTCTGAGGTCTAATTTCTCATGGCTCTCCCTCACCCATACAGACCATCTATTCCAAACTTAACTAGATGACTTCCAGTTCCTCCGAAGCTGATGCTGTTTCTGCCTCCACCTATGCCACCTGCTCTGCCTTGAAAGCGCTTCCAGGTCTCCACCTTCTCCACCTTCAGCACAGCCATGATGCGTGAACTTCTCCAGAGCAGAATCCTCCACCCTCCTGCCTGGGGGTGAAATAAGCCTGGCTATCCCTCTTCTGGAACTGAGTAGGAGAAGCAAACTTTGGGGCTGCACCATCCAGAGTGTAGACTTTCACTTAAGACTAAGAGCAGGGACTCTCCTGTTCAAAACCTAGTTCCACCAATTCCTCATTTTAGGATCTCCAGCAATTTACGCCCGTTTCCTCATCTATAAAAAGGAGATCATAATAGTATCTGCCTACCACATATGGATTTTATGTGGATTAAATGAGATAACCCACATAACAAATGAAGGCCAGCATAGAGTAGGCGTTCAATAAATGTAAACTGTCACCAGAAGTTGCATAATCTGAGCGCTCCCCTTCAGAGACATTGTCCTGGGAGGATGTTGTCTTCTCCATCAAAGCTTCCACTCCTTGCACCGCCGAAGCCCCTCTGTGATGCTGTGACTTCCAGAACCAATGTATGAGCCACACTAGAAAAATCTACTCATCACTCATGGTTACCCCTTGTGCATCCCGGCATGAGTGTGGCCTAGTGCTTGAACATCCTTATTCACCAGATTTGGCTCAAGTTTGATTCCCAAACCAAACGTGCACCCAGTGAAGTGCTCCTTCTGAGAATAATCAAAACCAACATTGTCACGGAGGCTGCTGGCTATGCTGTGATATTTCCTCTTTCTTCTATAGTAACAGAACCACAGCTTTTATCTGGGAACCTGGTATTGAGAATAAAAATCTTATTCGCAGCCTTCCTTGCAGCCAGGAATTGCCATGAGATGAAGTTCTAGCCAATGGGATCTGAGTGCAAACTGTATTTTCCAAGGGATTCCCTTCCAGAGAGAAGCCAAGCTTTCTCCTCCCCCTTCTCCCTTCACCCTAACTGGCATGTGACATGGCAGACATGGGATGTAGAATATGGAAACCTCTTCTCTCCATGTTAACGCACTCAACATTCTAGAAAAAGCAGAGCAGAAGGAAGGAACCAGCATTTCTGATGCCATGTGTCATTACAGCAGCCCTGGACTGCTTCCACCCAGCTATGTGTTTAGACCATAACTATTTGGGGTCTCTTATGACAACCAAACCTATGTTTCAATTATTAATAATTCACATATATAACCGCTTCTAAAAGCACCTGCAAAAGAAAAGTTTAAAATATGTTTTAAGAAAGGATAACACCGTATGGATTTTCCCAAAGTGACTTACTAAAGAACACTCATTGAGCTGGAGTATTTGTGTGCTGTTTGTTTAATGACTCACACAGTTAATCGTTACATCTCCTGAAACGGGAAGAAAAAGCAACCCAATGGTCTAAATCCACCAATGACACATTCAGTGACATTTAGAATGTTTTATTCTAACAAACTTTTTGAACACCACAGTTGGAAGAATAGAGACCATTCCAACAGGTCAAGCACTGGCCCAGCTGCTGGGAGATCGATCTGCGGATCCAGCCCTGCCAAGGGCAGAAAGACCTGCTGGACCTCGCTTTCTGCATCTGCAGATACTAAGGCTGAGGGACTTAGATGGGGTCAGGCACCAAAACCCTACAAACCAAAGAAAGAAATGGTCCAAAAGTAGCAACTCAAAGGAGAAAGAAAACTACTAAGAACAGAAAATGAAAAATCGAAACTCAGAATCTGAGTTGTCCATCAGACTGCTTTATAACCATGTGTCCCCAGTTGGTACACAACCCTTTCCCGGAACAAGCCCACAGTTTCCATCAGCACTCATCAGTGGCCACATATCCCTCTCTCTGAGGTCACTAGACCCAGTGTCAAGGGGCTGGAAGGGGAAGGATGGCAGTGGTGATGGGGCCAACAGAGTCCCATCTCTTGCTCATTGATAGGCATTAACATTCTTCCAAACACTCAGACCCCAAATTCAAGTTCCTGAACCCAGAGAGCCAGTCTTCACTTTTAGGGGTCTTCGCTGCCATTTCTTTTCCTCTTCCACTGGGCTTAGAGAACACAGAGGTTGTAAAAATGGGTTTTCTGCAGGAGGCAGAGGTTGCAGTGAGCTGAGACCGTGCCATTGCACTACAGCCTGGGCGACAAGAGGGAAACTCCATCTCAAAAAGAAAAAGAAAAAAAGAAAAATGGGTTTTCTGGTGCCCTTTCTCCTCTCCACCCCATAACATGGGTGAATACATAGTAAGCACATAGTTAACTGAATATATCTTAAACAAATGTCTGATCCTCTAAGAACCGAGTCACACACACACACACACACACACAAAAGAACAACAACAACAAAAAATATACAAAGGGGACTAGGCATGCATATATATATACACACACACACACACATATATATATATATATATATGGCAAGATAGGCCTGTGTTCACACTTGGAAGGCCAAACCTTGCCCAGTGCAGTCATTTCTCCACTTCAGTTGCTGAACAACTACAACATTTCCTAAAGGACCTCTCACACCGAGAGACTCACTGGTTCACAGCCTCCAGCATGAGCTACATGAAAGAGGCCACTGCCAAGGAGTGACTCAAACAAGAAGCCAGGGTGCCCCGTGGCCACTTCCTCACCAGAGAGGCGTCTGTGAGAGCAGAGCCTGGGGCTGCTCCCCCTCACTTCCAAAGAACAGGAGGGGCCAGGGGGACTGGATGAAAGTCCTTTGATCACGACCAGGATATGCTGGCACTATAAGGACCGAAGTCCCTCACCACAGCAAACACAAATCCTTTTGATGCCTACTCATGTGTTCCTGAGCTTCTGCTTCCCCTGGAGATTCCCTCCGACTTTGGGCACGAGGTCCCCTACTTGGTCACAAGGTACCGAGTCTCTCCAGTCCTAGTTCTATCCCTCATCACACAGAAAAGAAGAATCAACAGTCAAGAGCCCAGCTGCCTCCATGTCCTTTACTTTTTGCTTTCAATTCTGATCGTCTCCAGATGGAAGACAGAAACCAGATCCCTAGTAAAGATTCTCTAACACCTTCATTCCAAAGCTCATCAGTTATAACGAGTTAATTCCAACAAAGCTCCCCATCCCGGGGCGCAGCAGATTGTTTTTCTGAAGATGGCTATGCCAACGTGGTTCCCATTCCACGTGCATCTCTCTCAGTGTGACCCCGACATTCTGTCACTGACGGTGGGGCTGGTTCCCTTCCCTTGAACCTGGGAAGACTACTGCAACTTGACTGACCAAGAGCAAAAGTGATGCGGCACACCTCCTGAGGCTGCGTCACACAAGGAAAATCAGCTCCCACCTGGTTGGCTCTTGGGACACGTGCCTTCAGAACCCAGAGCCATCACTGAAGACGTCTGGCAACTGCAAGGCCGCCATGCTGGAGGGATGAGTTGGAAAGACTACGAGAAGAGAGATGAACAAACAGCCCCATCTGTTCCAGCCCCCAGTTGTTCAAGGGTTCCCTGACCAGGCACCAGGCATGTGAGGAAGAAGTCTGAGAGATGACCTCAGCCCCAGCAACCCTCCAACTGTAACCCCACGAGGGACCGTGGGCCAGAACCACCCAGATGAGGAGCTCCCAAATTCCTGCCCCACCGAAACCATGAGCAATAAAAGCAATTACTGCTGTTTTAGGGCACTGTGTTTGGGGATGATTTTCTGTGCAGCCATAGTGACTGAAACATGGAAACTTCAGTAGACGTGGTTCCTTCTCTCAAAATAGTAATTTACCTCCTCCAGGGTAGGTTTAGAACATCTTGTCAGTGTTTAATTTCACAACTCTACTTCCTAGTAGAGTAAATGGCACCTTTAAAAAAAAAGTAAGAGTTTAATTTTTTACTTCAAGCTCTTAAGAATTTCACAATACCTCTTTCAAGGTCACTCTGGAGAACTTGCCGAATCTCACACAGGAGTTGGGCAATCGCCACGGCTAGAAGTGCATGGCCTCCTGTGCTTCCAAAGGGCAGACCCCAGGTGGGGGAATACTGGCAGGGCTGGGCAAGATTTGGGCTTCTCCCCCACTCTCTAGCAATCTTGCCCCAACACTACCCTTCCTCTACCACAACAGCCACAACTACAGAGCAGCCTTCTGAAAAACCACAATCTGCACACTTGTCAATAAATAAAAGCAAAACGGCACCGGTGATGTTCATCGAACTTGCTGAGAACTGCTGGAATCCCATGGCTGTGGGCAACAGTAGCAAATGACACAGAAACGCTCATTAATGAGCTCGGGCAAGAGCAGGGAAGGGGAAAGAAGGCATGTCATGGGAGCCCAGAGCTTCGATTTCAGAAAACTAAAGACTTAGCCTTTTAACTGAGTTTGGCTGGAATCTGAGATCACCTGCTCCCCATTTGTAACTGGAAACCTTTCCATAAAGAGCCAATTACTTCACATTAAAGTCCCCGATTCTAAAGGACTTTGAAACCAACACCACATAAGTGCCTGCATAAACAAAATGTCAGCCTGTGATATTCTGGCTCATGTCTTTTCTTTCAAGCACTGCCCCGTTCTTCCTATCAGCTGCTGGGACTTCACAGGACTCTGGGAACTCAGTCCCTGCCCTGTGGAAGGCCTGCCCTCTGCACGCCAGGCTGCCCTCAAAGGCCCCCCTCTGGAAACAATCGCTGTGCCCCTGTCCAGCCGTGTCAGCAGCCCAGCGATTGGGACTGGGGACTGCATCCCTTCTGCCTTCCTCACCAGCAGTGAGCTGGCCCTCAGCAAAGACGAAGAGCAAAGAAGGCAAAGACCGGCGCCTGGCCCATAGTGCTCAGGCTCCCAAAGGCTGCGAGTCCTGTCGTGTGGCAGAATCCTCACTATTAGTGGTGCCAGTTCGGCCGGCCCTGAGATTCTAAGCCGACTCTCAGGAGCACAGACGCCCCTGCAGCAAGGAGACCCATCCCTCCCCAACGCCTGGCTCCTGCAGTCTCAGGATCACTTGCTACTTCTTCCCAAACCATTTCAGATCCAGCCACAGACGCCCACGGTGCTGCCCTCCCTCTCCCGTGTCTGGCCGCTCTCTCTCCAGCCTGGCTCTACAGGAACACTGACCTCCCTGGGTTCAAGCCCCAAACCTACTCCTCTGCATATGGCTGTTGCTGCATGGTGCTGCAGCCCCCAGGGATGCCACAGCTCTCTGCTCCCTGCTGACAATACCCCCATCCCCTCTTCTGGGATCCCTTTCTTCCCACCACTGGCTATGAAATGCCATTGTTAACCTCCTCCATGTCCCCCCCCGACCCCGAAAGACAGTGGTCACAGAGTAGAAAGAATACAAGAACTGGGGTTGACGAGCATGAATATGGGCCACAGCCCCACCCCTAAGGGGCTTGACACAGGCTTTAGAACCACACCCAGCCATCTGAGTCCAAATCCTAGCTCCACCCCTCCCTAGCTGTGTGACTCAGGGTAAGCTCCTCAACCTCTCTGGAACTTGGCTGACTCATCTATAAAATGGGATGATGAAAGCAACTCTTATAGGGCTACTGTGAGGATAAACTAAACTAATAAATGTAAAGTGCTCAGAGCCTAGCCTGGCATAGTGAATGTTCACATATATTATCTATAATTATTATTCATTATTATCATCACCCTCATGTCAGTGACAGTTCATCCACCAGCCCTCATCAGACTGATGCAATGATAAGATGGGATTTGGATTATAAAAAGTGTCCTATAAATTATAAAAGTAATAAAAAGTATATTAGCTGTTGCTATTTCTGCCTCAAAACTTCCTAAGTCCTGCACATTTTAAGGGTTTAGCTTTACTGAAGAGGAACAGAGTGGAGATATTAAATAAGAATGAAAATATAGAAAGTTCATGAATTTCTATACCTGTGGACTCTAGAAATTGCTATGACCACATACTGTATACTATTTACCTCCATTTGAATGTCCCACAGGATCTATGCTATGAATATGTACAAAACCAAATTTATGTATTTACTGCCTTTGAGTTTTGAGACAGGGTCTCACTCTGTTGCCCAGTCTGAAGCGCAGTAATAAGATTCACTCAAGTGATCCTCTCACCTTAGCCTCCCCAGTAGCTGGGACCGCAGGCATGTGCCACCACACCTGCCTGGCTAATTTTTTTTATTTTTTGTAGAGACAGTGTATCACTCTGTTGCTCAGGCTAGTCTCAGACTCTTGGACTAAAGCAATCCTCGTACCTCAGCCTCCCAAATTGCTGAGATTATACGCGTAAGCCACTGTGCCTGGCCTTAAAGCCGAATTTATCAGCTCCCTCCCAAACCACGATAACCCCTAAGCCTGCTCACCATCTATATTCCCTTGGTCTACTAACAGGGCCTTCATCCATCCAGAATGCTGCCAATTACCCTCTGTCCTGCTCATCCATGAAGTTATCCAAGTTCTGTCAATTCCACCTCCCCATCTACCTTGGACCCAATCCCAGTGCTCTGCTCCCACTGCCTGCCCTGCCCATCATCTTTGGCTCCCATTACTGGGGGGCCTCCTAAGGATGTCCCTGCCTCTACTCCTATACCCCCAAGTTCCAGTCAGGGCCAGTTTTCCAAGGCACAACTTTAATTAGGTCATTTCCCTACTTAAAGTCTTCCAAAGGCATCCCATCAACCACAGCTGCAGCATTGAACTTTTGGCTCATAAACCCCATTATTATCTGATGAATATCATCATGGACCCTCTCCACAGAAAAATGCACACATGCCTAAAGTTTTACAGACAAGGCCAGGTGGTACAGGAACAGCTGGCAGCCTTCTACTAACCCCAGGACAAGAAGTCCTCATCCACAAAATACAGTCCCATTTCATGAGCTCACCTAGGCAAGTGTTGGTCTGGCTCCAATTTTCCCTCCACTTTCATTTTTGGCCACCTCCCACCTTATACCCGAGGCTCAGCCACAATGAATGCAGATCTTCCAATACCCCACATCCTTTCATGAGTTCCCACTCCCTTCAAGGCTACAATCTCTTGAGATGCAGAAAGCTGTGCTGTTCATTTTTGTATCCCTAGGACCTACAGCAAGGTCCCCAAACAGTGCTCCCCAAAGATGTTCACATCCTAATCCCCAGATCCTGTGAATATATTGCCTTACAAGGCAAAAAGGACTTTGCAGGTTTGATTAAGCTAAGGATCCTGAGATGAGGAGATCAGCCCATGTTATCCAGGTGGACCCAGCATAATCACGGGGACCCTTATAAGGGAAACAGCAAGGTAGGAGAGTGGGAGAAGGAGATGCGACAATGGAAGCAGAAGCTGGAGTGACGTAACTGCTGGATGGAGAGAGCCCACGAGCCGAGGAATGCGGGCAGCCTCTAGAAACTGGAAAGGGCAAGAAAGCAGATTCTCCCCAAAGCCTACGGAAAAACAAGGTCCTGCCAACACCTTAACTTTAGCCTACTGAGACAGATCTTGGACTTCTGTCCTTCAGAACTGTCAGATAATAACTTTATGTTGTGTTAAGCCACTAAGTTTGTGGTCATTTGTCACAGCAGCAATAGGAAACTAATACAAATTACTATATGGAATGAGAATGTTGTACATTTTCATTCCATAACTGTTTCGAATTCTAAAACTATCTCCTGAGCATCCACAAATAGCAGACTGGTTCCACATATTATGGTGCGTATGTACAATGAAGTACCTCACAGCTATCGGGAAGGCAAAGGTGGCTACTGGTCTATTCCTCATTTATGTGCACAAACACATGCTTTTGTCAAGGGTATAAATTCTCCCATATCTGAGAGTATACTTTCTGTACGTAAATCACATCATACTATACACACTGCTCTCTAACCTGCCTTTTGCACTTAACACATTACATCACAGGTATCAGTCCAGCTTTATAAAAAGTATCGCTCACTCATCTCTGGAGCGTAGGATGTGAATGCTGTCAAAATAAAAATAAAGTCACTAATTTTTTTTTTTTTTTTTTTTTTTGAGACAGAGTCTCGCTCTGTCGCCAGGCTGGAGTGCAACGGCACAATCTTGGTTCACTGAAACCTCCGCCTCCCGGGTTCAAGCAATTCCCCTGCCTCAGTCTCCCAAGTAGCTGGGACTACAGGCACACGCTACCATACCCAGCTAATTTTTTGTATTTCAGTGGAGAAAGGGTTTCATCATGTTGGCCAGGCTGGTCTCAATCTCCTAACTTCATGATCCGCCTCCCTCGGCCTCCCAAAGTGCTGGAATTACAAGCGTGAGCCACCGCGCCCGGCCAACTAATGTTTTTTTTAAAAAAAAGAAAAACACCTGACAAATAGAGCCAAAGAAGGCCATGAAGAGAGAGTTCTCATGCTTGTCTGCCTAATAACAAAAATGATCACAAATGACTGCAAAAACCACAATCTTGTGCAAAGGCCCTCACAACCTTACATTAAAAATACCTCTGCAAGGACATCTACCCAGCAACCGCCTATCCAGCCTCGGACTGGCACCACCCTTGTTATTGATCTTTGTAGCCAAGGCTAATTATCTCAAAACAATTATGTAACCTTCCTCATTTTCCTCTAAAAACCTTAATGTTCCTTCACCTCCCTGAATACCTACGTAGTTTACTATGGCAAGTGTACTCCCACGGCAAAGCTCATTTCCAAATAAATCTTTTTCATTTAGAGAGCCTCTCTCTCTGTTTCCTATTTAGGTTGACAGGATCAAGCGTCACTTTTGCTTTTTATGTACTGATTGAATTTTACAATATGTATTATTGAAAAGAAATACATGAATGTTTCCATTTGGGGGAAGGATCCATTCTCAGGAAAGTTTCCTGTTAAAATTTCATTTTGATCATTACCAAAGGAAAAAATACAGACCAAATATTAGTAAACTATATTAAAACACTAAGATCATGCAGTGACTTTTCCTTTTAATAAAAAATAATCAAAAAGTGAAAGAAATCTAAACCATGTAGGCATAAGGAGAATTTATATATGGGTTTAAACTTTAGCCACTTGTATCGCCTGAGGTTTTTCAAAACCTTTATTATTTCCACAATTTCCAGTGTGCCCGACCATCTAATTACTAATCTCAGAGATGTTGACAAAGTAACACATGGAACAGCAGTAAGATATGTGGCAATGATTTCTCAAGGGACCGATATTCTCAGCTCATAATATGAGAAGGATATGAATAATTGAGATATTTCCTGTCTGAAAAAAAAATGGCTTTTAGATATCTAAGCCTAAATCAGATTGAATAAATTAAAGAAGATGAATGAGAAGTAAAGTGGATTCCGTTGCTTAGTTTCACAAGTTACTGTTGCAAATTTCATCCAGAGCTCCCAACAGGGCAGCCTCCAGTGCAAGAGCAGCACTAATTAACTAATCCGGTCCCAGGATTTGAGAATCAAATTTTTCTTTCTCAAAAGCAGAAAGGCCATGCAAAAGCAGTCATTGATGATTAGCAGACTATTCACAGAGCCTAACTCCCCCGAAACAGGAGGGCCTTCAGGTCAGCACCCCAACCCTAAATAGACAGGTTAGCTAGCCAGATGCTTCCTGGTGGAGGGAATGTGAGCCTAGCAGATTTCACAGTCAGTCCTCCCGAGCACCCCACCCCACATGAAGACAATTCTCCTAAACTCAGCTCTTAATTCAATTGCCTGGAGTAAAGCTGACCTGTGACATAAGGTACAACAGAATGGGGCCAGCGGCATGATGGTCAATGTTTCACTGGCTCTCTGGGAGGAAAAAAGGCCCTGACTTGCAGCATTTGCCAGTTTCCATGGTGTAAATACACTGCCCCTATTGCCAATTTCAAGCTACCAATTTGATGTCAATTTGCTTGCAAAGCACTGAAAATGTAACCATCAGCTCTCGTGAGCCAGCCCACTCCAGTTCACTGTTGAGTAGCCCTCCATCCTTCCTCAAAAATATAACAAATAAAAAATAATCTTCAGAGGCCTGAATCTCCACGCATTCCTGCGGGTAAAGTGTTGTTTCTCACATGTCTGTTCTCTCTTTAAGGGACATGCTCTTGCAATGGTGATGTATTGGCTGCATTGTTTAGTACTGCAGTAGATACAGATATACATAAATATTCATTTTTTAACATCTTTATCGATATATAATTTATACACCATACAATTCACTGATTTCCAGGATACAATTCAATGGTTTTTAGTGTATTCAGAACCGTACAACCATCACCAGACTTAATTTGAGAACATTTTCATCGCTCCCCCACCCCCCAAAATTCTTCAGTGCTTGGAAGTGACCGCTCACAGTCCCTCAACAGCCCCAGTCCTAGGCAATCACGAATCTACTTTCTGCCTCTATACACTTACCTATTCTGGATATTTCACATAAGCAGAATCAAGACTTCACATAAATGGAATCAATATCCACAATATCATACATATACGTCTAAACATAAAAATATTTGAGATGAACAGCCCATAATGAATGAGCACTATAGGAGACAGGGCTAAATGAGAAAATTAACTACCCTCACTATTATCTTGTAGAACCAACTGATAAATCACCATAAATAGGGCAGGAAAAAAAATACAAGAGTCTGTACTGATGCTTTCTGTCAGCAGCTTCTCTCCTACAGTTCTCTGCAGAAGGCATTTTAACCAGATGCAGCCCACCTGAGAGAGAGATAAAACACTATGAAAACGTCCACATTCCCTGAGTGTAACTTCTAATGCTCCAAATCAAAGCAGGTCAGCTTCCGGCGACCCCGTTCTTCTCGCTTCCTTCCACAGACCTCGTGGCTTTGGCTGTGCAAAGCATTATGCCTTTGAAGAGGTTTCAGACCCTCACGTTGGGACGGAGGCTGCAGAGCAGTGAGGCCCGCGGGCCTGCGACACGGAGCTATTTTTAAAGGCATCTCTGAAGTGTCAGCAACGGATCTTGCCAGACCCCCTCCCTCAGAACCAAATCCCACTCCTTACAAGAGAAAGACTACAGAAAAAAAAGCTTACGCAATCCACACACGAAAAGGCATGCAGAAGACAAAAATAAAAGTGGCAGTGGCCTTTTGAATCATAAAGAAACTACCGGCTTTCAATATAGTTTGATTTTTTTAAAGCCAAGCCATGTATTGCTTTTATAAGCAAAAGAAAAAAGTTAAATTCATCTTGCGGGGAGCAGAGGGAAGGTAGTTTCTGTCTCTGAAAAGTCTTTTTATAATAAAGTCACCCAAGACCAGCAGAGTAGAAAAACTGTATCTATAATATGACCATAGCTATATGTTTCTTAAAATAGATTAAGATTGTAGGAATGAACAAAAAATATTAAAATGGCTGTCCCTGAGATACAGAAGAGTAGTGGATTATTTTCCCATTTTTTCCAAAATGATGTGTTACTTCTATAATATTATTTTGTAGTAATTAACTCTGCAATCTTTATCTTCTTAAATAAATGCGTCCCCTTGTCAACAGTTCCTAATGAAATGGGCAGCAGTTCTTCCAACGTCATTGGATACATAGGACCAAACTAATGAGGCCATGAGTTCTCCACATACAGTTTGACGGTAAGGAGAGACTCTGGCCAGGAGACACCCCTCCACCTTCCAGTAAGCCCACCTGCAGCCAAGCACAAAAAACTAAGGCGTGCCAGCAGTGCCCCAATGCAACCTGCAGTGCACTCTTGGTCCTCGTTTCTTTCCGGTCTCAGGAAAGCAGATCGACCCTAGCTAATTGATTCTGCTGTTTCTGCTCCAGAACGTCCATTTTCCTGGACTGCACTGGGCTATTTAAAGTGGTTTTTATCACATCTGCTCCCTTCCTGAGTCCAGCTGCAAACACCCACGGGTAAAGGGAGCCACGGAGCGACTGCAGGAACTCCAAGGCTTCACACCCGAGGGGTGCGAGCACCAGGACAGGGAGGAATCTCACTGTTAAATCCAGGCAGATGGCCGTTGAGCCTCAAGGTCAAAGCAGTGGCAGTACGCCCTGTCTCATTCTCCAGCCTGTGGAAGCACATGAATCTGTTATTCTCGTTGGCTGCCTTTTCAGACTTTATGGGTTGCAAATGGTCTCAGAAAAGAAAAACAGGAAAAGGCTTTTGTCTTTTTGTAAATAAAATACAATTGTAGGGACTTTCCCAGTTTACATATAAATCCTCCCATGAGGATTATTGATGAGGAAAGGATTGTGGCATCTCCACCTTCTCCTTCCACATATCCGCTGAGAGAGAGGCTGAAGGTCAGAGCAGAGGCCCTAGAATCTTCAGACCTGGGCTCAAGTCCCATCTCTGCTACTCACAAGCTGTGTCAGCCTGGGGAGCCCTTTCCCATTCCCCAGGTCCACAGGGCTGCAAGCACCAAAAGCAATAGCAAGCCCTGGCACATTTGTATTATTTTTCCAAGCACAAAGCAGGTGATCAATAAATGTCTTCAGAAGAAATTAATCCTCTCAAGTTATTGGTTTTCCATTGCTTTAAAATTTGAATTTTTATTAAGCTGTTTTGTCCTAACTTCAAGTGGATAAGCTACACTTCAATCAGGCTACTGTATTTGCAAACAGCTATTAATTCAACTGCTGAATGTCAGTCTTTCACCAAGCAGAAAATCTCTTCCAACATCTATCTATGTATATGAAAATAATGGATTTGTCCACAGAGGTGACAATCAACATATTTAACAGCGAGCAGAGCTCTGGCCCCTGTCAGGCATAAGGCACAGTGTCTGTCCTTGGCCTAGGGAAAGTCCCAGAGTGCAGGCCAGGCCTCAGCCCTTTCAGCTGCCAGCTGATAAGGATGTCCAGATGACCTGGGTTGGGGGGCGCAAGGATGGAGGTAGGGGGCTTGGGCAGTGGCCGATTACCAAGTGGTGTTTTAACAATCAGCAGAGCCATGCTGGAGCGCACCCCCTGAACGGCGGCCCTGCAGTTCATGTATATGTGTACATGACTATACATATATGTCCAGTCTCATGTGTTTGTTCCATGACTCTAGGACAAATTCATGCATGTTATATCATGCACCATAAGATCAGGAAAGATTTCCTTCCATAAAAACAAGACTGGCATTTCAAGTAGGTGACAGATATGGGCCATGGCCCCACCCAGGCCACCCGCTTCAATCATTTTCACACCTGCCGGGCCCCTGTGAGAATTTACACTTAGAACAATTCACCAGTGATAGAAGTGAGTGACCCAGTGCTCCGGGTTGGAAGGAAGAGCACTTTGTAAGTAAGTGCTTACAAAAAGGTAAGATGCATTCAGGAGCTTTCGAAGACGTTTTATTTGATTCTCACACCTATTCTGGAAAGGACTTAAGATGAGGATAACTAAACCCCCATTCTACAAATGACCAAAGAGGCCCAGAGATACTCAGTCTTACACAAGCTAGTAAGAGGCGCCCTGTCTAGAAACATCCCAGACCCTCGTCGCCAGCTTCCACCAGCACCCCACAGCTGAATTATGGGGAGGTGACGAGCTCACCCACAAGGTCCCCACCCACCCTGCCCAGATACTCAGCCATGACTTCCTTCTGTAACCACACTGGCTTCCCCAGCAACCCTAATGACTCCACCCTATACCTGCCAGAATAAACATATTTTAAGTTGCTCTTGAAGTGCTAATTCCAACAAAAATACCAAGGAACCCGGGCATACAGAAGGCTCAGAAAATATAGGCAACCTGAGGTTCCGTGGCTCTGACTGTTCCAGAAGCCTGTTAACTTATGTAAATGGCTGCATGAGAAACGAAGCTTTTCCACATAATGTTTTGGAGCAAGAAATCTTAAATGAGGCCTTAAGAGAATTTTTAATTGTTTTCTAAATAATTAATTACTATTTTCATGAAATTTTCATTTTAAATAAATATTTATCCTCAAGGGATAGATAAAAGGATTAAATTAAAAGACTGAAATCAAAGAAAGGATTTCACACACAAAGATGAGACCCACAGAAAGGCCTCTTTATGGAGGCTGTGGTGAGGCGAGATCGCATCACTGCACTCCAGCCTGGGCTACCGAGCCAGACCCTGCCTCAAAAACAAACAAAAACATGAGCCTTTCAAGTTACTGGTCAAACTTGACTAAACGTCCACCTCTCACAAATCTTTCACTTTCTTATTAACTAAATCATCAAAACCTGGAATTTTCCTCTAGTGTTATATTCTCAAGGGCTCATTATGGACCACATTAATGTGCAAGGTTCTCTCAGTTCTTCTGACAGCTACGTTGTATGTTGGGCAGTTACCCTCTCCCTGGCCAGGTCAAAGGAGTAAGGACGGCCCCCATCCCTGCTCAGAGTCACAGAAAGTTTGGGGCAGACAGGGTTTATCACGGGGACACGTTGAGAAAGGCTGGACTATGGCACTAGAGCCAGAGGGGGGTTCAAACCCAGCTTCGCCACGTGTCAGCTGTGACCACGGGCAAGTTACTAACCTCTCCATACCTCCATTTCTCTGTGGACTTGTCATGAGAACTACGCAAAAGCACACCAAGAGCTTAGTTCGCCTGGTACACAGTAAGCTAAAGATGAGCTTCTCATTAGTTTTATAATACCTTACATAAAACCTCATCTTTATAAGACTGAATCTTCTTATCCAGCAACTTGGCATGTCTTTCTACTTTTTCAAATTCATTTTTGTGATTTCAGAAATATTTTGTAGTTTTCATCTTTCGGACATTATCTCTTATTTTTATGCCTGGTATTTTGTGTGCTGTCATAAATAGGGTCTTGTTTTCCATTATGTCTTCTGTTTCTAGTTTGTATGTATGAATGTCTTTGGTATTGATACGTTAATTTGATTGTAAACATTTGGTACTTTACTACATTATCTTGTTTATGTGAGTTTTCTCACCAATTCTTCAAGGTTTTGCAGACATAATCATGACCTCTGTAAATAGCAAAAAAATAAAAATAAAAATAAATAAAATGAGCTTCTCAACCTCTGGAAACTATTGGAATAAAAGTAGTTCAATAGCAACATTCGATAATCCAGGATGGAGCCTCCACCCATCTTTATAACCACTTGGATCAACTGCCTGAGATTCTCGGGTCATTTAAGGGTGCTGAACAGTTCCCATCATTTCCCAAGTCATCCTCTTCCCTCCATCCAACTTACACCACCGGCTCATGGAAGCCTCTCCTTTCTCCAAATGTCCGACACAGCCACCCAACAGTGCACCCCACTCCACAGGGTCACCGTGGCCATCTCTGACAGGTACGTCCGGTCATGCCTCTCTCCAGTCTGACCTCCTTTGGTGACCCTGATGGGTACTGACAGAGCCTCAGCTCCATTCCAGGAAGGCTGACTATGCATTTCCTGCCCCCTACCCTCTTCTCCAGCTCAGTCTTGCAGCTCTTCCCACACAAACCCCATTCCAGTGTCCTGGCCAAGCTGAGCCAACCACCAGCAATTCCCCAGATGCAAAGGCCTTTGAAGAACTCTGCCTTCTTAGCCTTCTTGCCCCGCAGAACACACACACAAAACGTCTTTCTCTCTATCCCACACTCCTTCTCTTTCTCTCTCTTTCTGCCCCAACCCCATACACCCCATGCAAACAGAAATAGAAGGCTCCATCTGTAAGTCCTACCACTCAGCTTCTATCATTCGCACAGGTATCATGCCTTCTTTTAGCAGAGCGTCACCTCCAGGACACAGTATACTCTTGGTTTACAAATCATCCCACACTGCATTCCCCCGATGACCCTGGTGCCCAGCACATGGCAATCTCAATCAGGGTGTGTGGAATGGACAGATAAACAGGTCACCAACAAGCACCTTCTTCTCCAAGAAACAAAACAGCCTGATGCCCGCCTACTGCCAATTTAGTTTTCACATGCCCCAAAGCACCTTCGAAGTAGACATATTTTCACAAGTGTACATTTAGAACCCAGATTCAAAGGAAACTTCTAAAACAATTGGCTTGGGGGAGGGGGACACACATTACACACAGCAAAGGCCTTACTACAGCAAACACTTAATTAGGAGATGCCTAAGAAAACAAATACAGAATCTGCAGGCAATTATTCCAAAGGATCCTACTTAGTCTTTCAGCCTTTCTCAACTGGGATTCCTCATCTGACCCACAGAGCACAGAAAATGACTGGTGTCAGTGTTCTCAATTCTCCCAGGCATGGTACATGGTTATTGCTATTCTTAATGCATGGGACTGCAGTGAATCCATCACATACAACACTCTTCTCAGGGTATTAGAGCTTAAATCTCTCACAGAACCCAGGTTGAGAAAGGCTGGGGAAGGGGGACTTTCTCGTACATTTTCATTCACTTGCCCTTATCACTTCACAAAGCTGCAACTTCTCTTCTTGTTTGGGGAGAGGCCAAGAACACACACAGGTCACGCTCAGCTTATTTTGCAGGGTCAGAGCTGTGTATCAGTCCGCTGCCCATTTCATGTGTCTGCAGTGTCCTCAGTAAACTGAGGTGAGTAGGGGCCACCTCTTTATACGGAAAGAAAACTAATGAGAAACTAGGCCCAAGTCTGCAGCACCACAGGCTAAGAGCACGAAGAGCCTTGGGAGAGTTCTTCATTCTCATACTTACAAACCAATAATTAAAACAACAAGCTACCACAACACACCTATTAGAACGGCCAAAATCCAGAATACCGTCAACACCAAACACTAATGAATAGGTGGAGCGACAGGAACCCTCATTCATTACGGCTGGGAATACAAAATGGTGCAGCCACTTTGGAGGACAGTTTGGCAATTTCTCACTCTTATCAACAATTATGCTCCTTGGTATCTACCCAAAAGAGTTGAAAATTTATGTCCATACAAAAACCTGCACACAGATGTTCATAGCAGCTTTAGTCACACTTGCCAAAAACCTGGAAGCAACCAAAATGTCCTTCAGTAGATAAGTGGATAAACTTTGGTACATCCAGGCAATAGAATGTTACTCGGTGCCAAAAGGAAATGAGCTATCAAGCCAGGAAAAGACATGGAGGAACCTTAAACGCATATTGCAAAGAGAAAGAAGCCAAACTGAAAAGGCTACATACTGCATGATTTCAACCCTATGACATTCTGGAAAAGGCAAAACTATAGAAACAGGTTACCTAAAGGGAGGAAAAGATGAATAGGTAAAAGATGGGATTTTTAGGAGAGTGAAGATGCTCTACATGATACTGTAATGGTGGATACATGTCATTGTACATTTGTCCAAACCCACAGAATGTACCACGCCAACAGTGAGGCCTGATGTAAATAATGGACTTTGGGTGATAATGATGTGTCTACGTAGGTTCATCAAGTGTCACAAATGCACCACTCGGGTGGGATCTATTGATAATGGGCGGAAGCTATGTGTGTATGGGGGCAGACTATATGGAATATCACTGCACCTTCCTCTCACATTTGCTGTGAACCTAAAACTGCTCTAACAAGGTCTTTAATTTTTTTTAAAAAAAAAGAAAAGAAAAGAAAATGGAAACCTAAGTTAAACTCATTTGTGAAGCCATAAACCACCAGAACAAATTTTCTGGTCATAGAGCAAACAACAGGGGTGGCAATTACAAAACATGAATAACTTGACACTGTTACCTACATTTCTGCTTATTAGCGGTTCTGCAACTCTACTGATTAAATCTGTAATAAGTCATGCTGATTTCTGGGCATACTGGGCCTTACTCATTCCTCTGTCTCCACCACAGCCCCTGGCTCAATAGCAGGTGTTTAGTAGACACAGGGAGGGAAGGAGGAAGAAGTTTATCAGATTTTGCTATGAAAACAAATATGGCCAGCAACAGGGAAAAGGGAAATGATTGCAACTAGAATGACTCATTTCTGCAATTCCCTGAACTTGACATGTCAACACCAAGGTCATCTTTGGGGGAAACACAGAACAAACACTTTTAAGCACTGGTGACTATGGACATAATATGCCCTCAATTTATAGAGGTCTCTGAAGGGTATGCTTTAACTTCTGGTGAATTCAAAGCAGTAAAATGGGCATTTTACCAGCGATGACGAATGATAATCACTGCCATTTATTTGTGCTGAAATGACCTAAGCCATTGTATGTGTTGGGACCAATACTCACCATGTCCCGGAGGTAGGTACTATTATCTTGCTTTACAGATGAGGAAAGCAAGACCTATAACAAGGTTTAGTGACTTGTTCAAGGTCATAGAGCAAACAAACAGCTCTTGGTCTTTGCCTGATGATATATATCATTCCCCCAATTCTCTTAACAAAAGTTGAAGTGAGCACCTTCTGTCTACGAGTAAATGAAAAGATGTATCAGGCACAGACCTTACAATCGAGAGGCTTCATTAGTGAAGGTTACAGACATACCCAACTACCACCTACAGGCAAAATGAGCCCCAGCCAAAACCATAGGCAGCAGTGCTATGGGATGGTAATTATTAATAATTCTATGAGCATGAGTGAAGGCTCAGGTGGTGCCTTGAAGGAACTGAAGGTTCCTCCAAGCCCAAGGACAATGGGAAGAGGCTTTTCTTCTGAGGGAACCCCATGAGCAAGGGGCACCTCGGAGTCTGAGCTATCAGCTAATGAGGCTGCATTTCAGAGGCATCAAATAAAAGGGCACAAGAATAGGATGGAGCCCCACACCCCATGTTTCAGAAACACAGAAAGATACCTTAAAAGCAGGATGGGCAAAGTGGCTTATGCCTGTAATCCCAGCACTTTGGGAGGCCGAGGCAGGTGAATCAGGAGGTCAGGAGATCAAGACCATCCTGGCCAACATGGTGAAACCCCATCTCCACTAAAACTACAAAAATTAGCCGGGCATTGTGGTGGGCACCTGTAATCCTAGCTACTCAAGAGGCTGAGGCAGGAGAATCGCTTGAACCCAGGAGGCAGAGGTAGCAGTGAGCCAAGATTGCGCCACTGCACTCCAGCCTGGGAGACAGTGCGAGACTCTGTCTCAAAAAAAAAGAAAAAAGAAAAGAAAGGAAAAAGAAAAAGCAGAATGAATTAGTTCCCAAGAGCAAGGCCTACACAAACATGGCACGCCAAGAACATGTATCCTCTCCTACCTAACTCTCAAACTGCATGTCCACAACTTGCTAATGTCATACTAAAATAAAAAAGGAACTGCTTCCCCCAACCTTCCCTTGGATGCTGAGTTGACAAGATAATTGACAGAATATGTCTTCTCTCAAGGGTCAAACAGTATTATGTTTAAAGATCCTGGCTGAGTCAGCTACTGAAGCCACTCATCACATCTTAAAGATGTCTGACCCTTAAAAATAACTGTTTCCAAAATTCCCATTTAATTGCCCTAGATTTCCACTACAAACCCACCACTCACAATTCTCTTCCTTTATATAAGTCATCATAATATCTTAATAGCATATTAATTTCTAATCCAGAAAGAGCTGTGAGTAGGTAGAAAACAACAAACCAATAATTGGATGTGTAACTTGCAGTCTTTTATCATGAGCAGTTTTGGGAGAGCAATTTTGCTCTTTGCTAAGTGAAGCAATTCAGAATGCTAGGAATACTAAATTATGGAAATGAATTATTTATGAGAAAGCATAATTTAGCATAATGTTACTATTTGAGTTATAAAATAAGGTATTTTCAAGAAAAGTCACTGTAAGGTCCAAGGTTAGCCTAATTAGATCTGGAGAACCCCACGGCACAGCTCCCGCTTTCCCTCTCGTCCCCATCAGCATCTTATGCAATCATTATAAAACTTACAAAAGGAACATGGAAGAAAGAAACACAGCCAAAACTAGGAAAGAATTCTCTGTCCAAAATTCAAACATACAATCATCATTAAACCCATTTTCTGAAACGACCACCTCATAGATTCTTGAGCATGATTACACTCTCCATTACCTATTTAGGGATGGCAAACAGGTTTTGCATTCACTTGTACTTTTTCATTACAAGAAATGGAGAATCCAACCCCAACTGGCCTAAGCAAAAAGGAAATGTATTGACTCATGTCACACACACCAACAAATGTCTAGAACAAGGCTATCTTCAGCTATAGATTGATTTAAAGACTCTGCCAGCCTGTATGCCTGTCTGTCCTCATCACAGAAATGGCTGCCACAGGTCCTGGTGTCATACCCAGAGTCTAGCTAGAAGGAAAGGAGTGGCATCTGGGTCCATTCGTCTCTTTTATCAAAAAAGGACAAACTCTCCCTGAACCCAGCTGCCCTCCCCACCACAGCCTGATAAGCCTCTACTCACATCTCACCTGCAGAAGTTTTCCATAGCCACCTGGACTGCAGGAAAGGCTGGGGAAGAGAACAGGTAAAAGCTTTTTAAGTGACCGGCTTATCCAGCCTCCACAGCAGGTGGAGGAAGTGAGAGGAGGCCATGAGTATGGGTTGGGAAGCCTAACCCCAGGCTCAACCATGCAGCCTAGAGCCTAAAAAGCATTCTGTACATATGAAAGCAGGATGGTGGTGGCTTCCAGGGGCAGAACCCCAGCCAAAACAAAGAACTGCTAGGTTATATGACAGCTGACCCATGAGTTGTGTTTTCTGTATTACAGAGCTGTCAAAAAGCAAGGGTCTACTTGACCAGAGAGTGAACTCACCAGGTAAAAATTTTTCAAAGGCAATGACTGACTGACTCATGGGGCAGAAAAGGAGACAGAATCATAGCATGCTACTCAGCTCATCATGATACAATTTTTACACAGTAAAAATTATAAATACATTTGATACAAATTTAACCAAAGATTGTAATACTAAGAAATTTGGAGGAGTGGAAGTGAAAAGCTGTGAAGGATCAGAGATTTTACCCTACTTGCAGGGCAACAAGTTAGTCAGCCAGTTTCATGAATGCTGGCAGAAGATATGAGATTTTTTGAGTCAGAGACAAAGGACGATTTATTACTCACAGCAATAGTAGTAACCAGAGAATCAATATTTCTGCCTTGGTTCCCTAAGCCCCCATTCCCCTGGCCATCCAAAGAAGTGCAGGTGAAAATTGCAGACACAGTGAGTTACACTAGAGGAGAGGAACCCCAGCTTAGGGAAGCTGAATTTTTTACAATGGGCAGTAAGCCCACAACATCTCTATCTTCCCAAGCTGTAAGCAAATAGCCTTTTGCTCTGGCGGAAGACGCTATATCATCCAAGACTCTACAAATATCCTGGAAAAAATAGTCAGCAACAAAGCGAGTTAGTGCCCCTGCTTGCAAGATGGCCAGAAATGTGTGAGACCCAGGAAGAATCGTCACCCAGAAAGGAAGAGAGTAAAAATCTCCACTTGCTGAAACAGGTCCACAGAAACGCCAAAACTTGGTGGCTTCTAGAAATGGGGTTGACAAAAAAAGCACAGATAAAATACTGAGAAGAGTTGCTTCTCAGGTAAGAAGCAGCCATGGGAGGTGGAGAGAGGGAAAAGGGCCCACAGGCATCTGTTTTTTTGTTATCAACTTTAGCCCTATTTCACTTAAATCATGAACACATATTATGCTGATAAACAAAATCAATGTTAAAATACGTGTAAGTTCAGTAACAATGCAAAATGAATGTATATTCATCTCCATACACAATTTCAACAATGTCATGAAAAAGCTGAACATCAGAGGCCTCTCTAAAAGTGATGCAGTGTGGCTGTGACAAAGTGAATATGGCGAAGGTGTCAAAACTTGTTCTTAAACGGCATTCAACTGTGAAATGCATGATTCAGATAACAGCTCAGTAAAGTTTTTCCAAGTGAAGGTCAATTCTTTATAAATCGCGTACTGTGACCAATATCCTACTTAGGTACGCTGTATTTTTTCACCAGAAAAGATATCACTGGTAAAAGCAGAACCTAGTTTATCAACCAATAATGTAATGTTTAACTCTATGCAAAGCACCATGGGATGACATAAAAGTATCAAGACAATTCTCAAACTTAAGGAGCTTAATTATTGGTTGCCAACAGCACCCACCAACTCAGAATACTAAGCAACAGATTATCTTCCTTTCAGGACTCAGACACACTGCCCCCACGCCCCTCCCCGCTACCACACGCACACACTCTCTTTGGAACTATGGTATCCACTAGCCACATGTAGGTACTGAGTACATGAAACGTGGTTAGGTGACTAGTCCAAATTGAAATGTGCTTCATGTGTAAAGCACACACTGGATTCCAAAGATTTCATATGAAAAATAGAATGTAAAATATCTCCATAATTCTTGTATTTTATTACCAAGTATAATATTTTGGATATACTGGGATAAATAAAAATATCAGCAAAATTCATTTTATGTTTCTTTTTACTCTGTTTAACGGAGTGCCTAAAAAAAATTTTTTTTTTTTTTTTTTTTGAGATGGAGTCTCACTCTGTCACCCAGGCTGCAGTGCAACGGCACAATCTTGGCTCACTGCAACCTCTGCCTTCCAGGTTCAAGCAATTCTCCTGTCTCAGCCTCCCAAGTAGCTGGGATTACAGGCATGCACCACCACGCCTGGCTAAGTTTGTATGTTTAGTAGAGGTGGGGTTTCACCATGTTGGTCAGGATGGTTTCAATCTCCTGACCTCAGGTGATCTGCCTTGGCCTCCCAAAGTGCTGGGATTACAGGCATGAGCCACCACGCCTAGAGACAATTTTTAATTAAACATGTGAGTCACATTTGTGACTAGAGTTATACTTTGTTTCTATTGGACAACACTGGTCTAGAGACTCAGCTCACTTCCCCAAATGACCAGCACTACGACATCCCCTCCAACTGCCCACTCCCCAGAGGCCGGCCGCCACTCAAAGGCACTCAGAGGTCCAGAAATTCCCAGGGAGGCCTGCTCCAGGGATGGGGCTTCCTTGAGGAAAACAAGATGAGGGAGGTGGGGGAAACGTTCACAGTTCATCTTTCCCTAGTGCACATGGATGAGTTCAGAGGGAAAGATACAGTTAGAAAAACTAATATCTTGTGCTTTTATGACCAAATGTTATGGCTTCCTAAATTTTAACAGCCAAATGTACCATAAAGTTACACATTTTAACTTTATTTCAAATGAACACCCAAGCAAACATAGGTCCCCATCAAAAAAGTGGTTTTTCCAAAGAACTGCAAGCAGAGCCCAATAGTAAAAGTCAACCTGCCCCTTTGCGGTTTGTTTGTTTGTTTGTTTGTTTGTTTGTTTGTTTTTGGAGGCAGAGTCTCACTCTGTCACACAAGCTGGAATGCAGTGGTGTGATCTCGGCTCACTGTAACTCTGCCTCCCAGGTTCAAGCTACTCTCGTGCCTCAGCCTCTGAAATAGCTGGGACTATAGGCACGCACCACCACACCTGGCTAATTTTTGTATTTTTAGTAGAGACGAGGTTTCACCATGTTGGCCAGGCTGCTCTTGAACTCCTGACCTCAAGTGATCCACCCAGCCCAGCTTCCCAAAGTGCTGGGATTACAGGAGTGAGCCACTGTACCTTGGCCTCTTTGCATTTATATAGACTGGATATCCATCGATTTATCAAACTTTACCTACAACAGCAATTTTTTTTTTCTTTATTGAGACAGAGTCTCACTCTGTCACCCAGGCTGGAGTGCAGTGGTGTGATCTCAGCTCACTGCAACCTCCGCCTCCTGGGTTCTAGCAATTCTCCTGCCTCAGCCTCCTGAGTAGCTGGGATTACAGGTGTGTGCCACCACACCTGGCTAATTTTTAAATTTTTAGTAGAGACAGGGTTTCACCATGGTAGCCGGGCTGGTCTTGAACTCCTGACCTCAAGTGATCCGCCATCCTTGGCCTCCCAAAGTGCTGGGATTACAGGCGTGAGCCACTGCACCCAGCCTATATCAGCACTTTATAAAGGAGAAAAGTAACAAATCAAGGTGAAGGATGGATTTAATTTATCACAAGAAAAGCCAGTGAATTCTTCAGAGCCTTGGGCAAACTATCAAAAAACCCAAGCCTTCCCTCTGACACAATTAAGAACTTCATGACTTTGGCTTTCTTTACACAGCTATTCTCAAGGCTGACTAATTATACCTTGTATAATCACAGTTGTGGCCATTCCCACCAGTGTAAAGCCTATTCCTAGCAAAATGCAAATATCAGTGAAACTGAAATACACTAGTAAAGTAAAGACAGGGCCCTGGATAACGACCTTGAGAGACAACTTCCTCATTCATTTATTCAAGAAACCCTGACTACCCGTCTACCTGGTCCAGACAAGCGGTGCCCCAGGGATGGGTGACATAAAACAGAGGAGATCAGGTCCTGCACTCCAGGTGCTCACAGTGTGGCTGGCAGGAATGGCAGGCGGGGCGGGGGGGCACTCTGCCAATCACTGGGGAGATAGGAGGGCAGCGGTTCACACAAACAGCAGTGAGGGCCTGAGCAGGGAGCAGCCAACTCTCCCAGAGCAAGACTTTGGGGAGAACAGGGGAGAAATCAAAATGCCTGGTGAGTCCCAAGAACAAGGATAGCAAAGCCCCCCTTCATCTCTCTGCTGCTGGCCTTCTGCAGAAAAGGGGACCTCGAGTCAGCACCTGTCCTTCCACAAGTAGACTCGCATCCCTGGAGGAGCAGCCAAGTCACTGAGTCTGCCTAGTGTAGGCAGCAAACGTCAAGAAGCCCTTGAGGCTGCACCGAGAGCCCCATTCTCCAATCTGGGTTTCTCAGCCACGAGGCTGATATTTCGCTTTCCCTCTGTTTGGCTCCTCTGGTTCTGAACTTGGGAAGAGAAAATGAATGTTATTCATTGCATGTCCAAACAACTGTGTTGTAAATACACACACACAAACATGTGCACGTACACGTACACACGTGCTCACGCAGACACGCACACACATGTGCACATACACCCTTGTCAGACAACCCTGGGTGTCGCCAGGCTTCTCCAACGGACAGCACTATGCTGACAGTCCCTTTCCTTGTCCTATGCTCATGCCCATCTCTTGGCAACCTGGCTTCCTTGTTTACCACTCTGACAAAATGTTCTCTACAGGGTCACAAAGTGACCTCCTAAACACCAACTCCAATGAACAGTCTCCTCAACCTTGACCCTGGCCAGCATGTGACATCGCTGGTCACACCTTGAAGTGTTTTATTTGCCTTTCTGTATCCTTGTACAATCCTTGCTCCACACCCTAATACCTAGAATCTGTGCACACTACCTTAATAAGCAACAAATAGGACTGAGGCAGGGGCTGCAGTGGATGTCTTTGCAGACGTGATTAATTTCAGAACCTTAGATGGAATGATGACCCTGGGTTATCCAGGTGGGCCTTAAATGCCATCACAAGTGTCTTCATAAGAGACATATGGAGGGAGATTTGACACACAGGGAAAAACAGAGAGAGATTTGAAGATGCCAGCCTTAAAGACTGGAACGATGTGCCCATGAGCCAAGGAATGTCAGCAGTCACCGAGAACAGAAGAAACAAAGAAAGGATTCTTCCCTACGCCTCTGCAGGAGCACATCCCTGCTGATCCTTCACTTCAGCCCAGAGATCCTGATTTTGGACTTCTGGTCTCCAGAAATGTGAGAGAATAAATAGATCTTGTTATTAGAAGCCACCAAGTTTGCGGTCATTTGTTACAACAGCCAGAGAAAATGAATACATTCCCTTCAACTTTTCTGACCTCTATGTCTTCCACTAGTTCCTTATCATCCTCCTACCCCAAGAGAAGTCATTCTCCAAATTCTGTCCTTTGCCCTTTCCCCTCCTGTCTTAGTCTGTTTGGGCTGCCATAACAAAGTACCACAGGCTGGGGGGCTTCAACACCAGGAATTTATTTCTCCCAGTTTTGGAGGTTGGAAGTTCAAGATCCAGGGGCTGGCAGGATGGGTGTCTGGCGAGGGCTCCCTGTGGGTTGCAGATGGCTGCCTCCTCACTGTGTCCTCACACAGTGCAGAGGGTGGAGGCAGAAAGGAAGCAAGCCCTCTGGTATCTCTTCTTCTAAGGGCACAATCCCATCACGAGGGTCCTGCCTTCATCACCTCATCATCCTCATGACCTCAGGTAAACTGAGCCACCTCCCAAAACCTCCCCCTCCAAATACTATTCATCACACTGTGGGTGACAGCTTCACATATTTATCCGGAGGGATACAATTCAGTCCAAAGCAGTTCTCGCCTCCTCATGATCCCAGGCTACTTCACCCATCCACCACACTGCCTCAGTCACTGCACTAAAGCAAAACACTCCCAAATCCATCTTTCTTCTGGCATCTCGGTCACACTCCAGTTGCATGTTTCCAACTGATCATCAGTTGTCTCCTTCCTAAAGTACTGCCTGGCCATAACCCAGGATCTTCACACTGAAGACACCTCCGGACGCCCCTGTGCCTCCGCAGTGCCACAGAATCCTCGCTTTGTCTCTAATCCCTTATTTCTTTTAGAGATTCCGCCATCACCACCCTCTAAGCTCTGGAACTCTTTACTCTCCCTCTTCATCCAGAAACCTTGAGTATTAGCAGATACTGGTATGGGCCCTGCTTGAAGAGTAAGGCATGAAAAAAAATAAATTTTAACATTATTTTAAAACTCCAGCAATTGTAGGTGATCAAAAACTGAAACCTTGCCAGGTGCAGCGGCTCATGCCTGTAATCCCAGCGCTTTGGCAGGCCGAGGTGGGTGGATCACCTGAGGTCAGGAGTTCGAGACCAGCCTGGCCAACATGGTGAAACCCCATCTCTACTAGAAATACAAAACAATTAGCCAGGCATGGAGGTGCGTGCCTGTAATCCTGGCTACTTGAGAGGCTGAGGCAGGAGAACTGCTTGAGCCCAAGAGGCAGACGTTACAGTGAGCCGAGATTGGGACACTGCACTCCAGCCTAGGTGACAAGAGCAAAAACTCCATCAAAAAACAAAACAAAACAAAAAAAAAACCTGAAACTGAGCCTACAGCATGATGGAGCTTTTAAAAACAAATCAACCTTGACCTGCTTTAGTAGGGATTGGTGGGAATTCCACACCTGTCAGGTAGCAGGTCTACTCTATTCTCTGTTGATGACATGACTTAGAGGACACCTCTGGGCACTACTTTAAACAGGACACCTTTAGGTCCAGACAGGGTTGGCCAGGAGAGTGGGTTCCCTCCTACACGAGGGACAGCTGAAGAGTCTGGGGATGTTCAGTCTTTGGAAGAGGTGACAAGACCACACAATAAGCTCGCACTGCAGATCTGTCTTATGGACGATGGAGACTGGTCCCATGGTGGAGAGTACAGACTCTGGGTCAAGGAGGGCAGAGGGTGAATACTCTACCTCTTATGAGCTTGGAAACTTAGGAAAGCTCCCTCACTTTTCTGAGTCTCAAAATTCCCGTCTACAAAGTGGAGATGATAATGTTGCCTCGGGGCAACGTTGCAAGAATGAAGTGTGATTATCTATGGGAAGGACTTATCTTAGCGCCCAGCATACTATGTGCTTGCTAAGTGTTAGCTACGAAAACGAGGACTACTAAAGAGGAGTTAGAAAACGGTAAACCATTCAATTAACCATTAAAAAAAACCTTCTGAAATTGAGACTGGGCAACATAAACTGGGGCTCGCTAAGTTATCAGAATCCCAGTACCAGATGTATTCAAACAAAAGCTGAAGAACTATTGGAATTGACCTAAACAGGGTAACGAATCTCTAATGATGGCATCTGGAAAGAATGGCACTGCCAATACTGGAGAACTAAAGGACCAGTGTCATTACCATGGTGACTTTATCACTTAAAGGTGCTGAGATTTAACTTACCACTAAGAACTTATTCTTATTTCACCAGAAGTAAATCACATCTGTCCTTGCTTTGGACAAAAAAGATGGTCATCGTTTGTAATGCAGAATTCATTCCCTAAGAATACTCTCTTTGTGGACATGTAAAGTTTAAGCCTCTCCTTTCAGGAGACTGGTACATCAATTACTCTGTAATAAATATCTATTCAGTTCTGACACCATATCTCCTCATTCACACTGAAGAATAACTTGGGATTAGATCCAAACTCTCACAGAATGACTATATACACACATTACTCTTTAAAAAATATAGCAGAAAGTTTCCATTTTGAAAATGTACTTTATCAAGTGAACAAAGGTCAATTGATATCTAAAAATACTACAGCATCTCTAAGTACAATTAATTGGAATGCCAGAAATCTCCCTGGATAAATAAAAGCATAATGTAAAAGGAACCCAGGTAAAAAGAAATACAAACTCCATGGTTTTCTGGAAAGAAAAAATGCTGGTGAAAGTTTTTTAATCTCCCTGAATTCCTCCTTAAAGACATCAGAAAAACTAGCAAAACTAAAAACAATGCTAATACTTTTAGATAACTAAATGATGGAAAGGAGGAAAAAAAAATTTTTTTTTTTTTAGACGGAATCTCACTCTGTCACCCAGGCTAGAGTGCAGTGGTGCAATCTCAGCTCACTGCAACCTCCGCCTCCTGGATTCAAGCAATTCTCCTGCCTCAGCCTCCTAAGTAGCTGGGATTACCGGTGCCCACCACCACAACTGGCTAATTTTTTGTATTTCCAGGAGAGACGGGGTTTCACCATGTTGGCCAGGCTGATCTCGAACTCCTGACCTCAGGTGACCCGCCCATCTCAGCCTCCCAAAGTGCTGGGATTACAGGCATGAGCCACCGTGCCCAGCCACACTTTTAATCAAAAAGAAATGAAAAATAGAAATGATGTGGAAAAAAAATACTAGATATAAATGACAAGCAAAAAAGAGCCAACATACACACATTATAAATCCCTAAGGAATTAAATCAAAGTGATAGAACAGAACGAAAACTAAAAACTGTAGCTTTCTTGAAACAGACATGAAACTACCTTTTACCTGAAAAAAGTTAACCCAGAATAGCTATCACCAAGACATAGTTTGGCAAAACTCTGAACCTTTAAAAAGGAGTAATTATTTGGGTATCCAACACAAGGGACAAGTCAGTTTTAAGGGAAAGGAAAATAAGGTTGTCATAAAACATTTACAGTAATGCTTTATGCCATAATATACTGTAGTAACATATTTAAGATGTTTGGGAAAGAAAATATGAGTCAAGGATTTTATATTCAGCCAAAATTCAAGTACAAAGGCCACAGGGAATAAAAATATTAAAAACATGCAAGAGCTCAGGAAGTATTGTTCCAATGAACTTTCCCTGAGGAACCCAGTAAAGAAGGGACTGAAGTGAAGCATGAACCTAAGGATTGGGAGCGACTATTAAAAATATTTGCACTGGCCAGACACGGTGACTCACACCTGTAATCCCAGCGTTTTGGGAGGCCGAGGCAGGAAGATCGCTTGAGCCCAGGAGTTCAAGACCAACCATGGTGAGACCCCATCACTACAAAAAAATTTAAAAATTAGCTGGGCTTGGTAGTGCATACCTGTGGTCCCAGCTACTGAAGACGCTGTGGTGGGAGGACCACTTGAGCCCAGGAAGTCGAGGCCGCAATGAGCCGTGATTACACCACTGCACTCCAACTTGGGTGATAAAATGAGACCCTGTTTCAAAAAAAGCGATTTTTTTTTTTTACTTGTAGAACTAAGACTAAATGATGATTCCAAGAAAAACAGAATATATAATGTCTATATGATCTAAAAATGAAGATGCTGTATATTTTAAAGGGAAAAGAGGCACTGAAGAGGATATATGAAAAATGGAAAATAATACATGAAATTACACAAAAATATTCATAGGGGTTATATGAAAAACAATAAATCTGTTGATTGCCCTATGGATAGACTGTAAATAAAAGGATATTATTTCAAATTAGATGCTGTGAGAAAGAGAGAGGAGAGGAAAGAAATCGTTATCCATTCATAGGAAAGAATCAATAGAAAATCATGAAAATCAGGGCTGGCACTGTAGTTCCAGCACTTTGGGAGGTCAAGGCAAGCGGATCACCTGAGGTCAGGAGTTCCAGACCAGCACAGCTAACATGGTGAAACCCCGTCTCTACCAAAAATACAAAAATTAGCCAGGTGTGATGGCGTGTGCCTGTAATCCCAGCTATTCAGAAGGCTGAGGCAGGAGAATCGAATGAACCTGGGAGGCGGAGGTTGCAGTGAGCTGAGATTGCACTGCTGCACTCCAGCCTGGGTGACAGAGCAAGACTCTGTCAAAAAAAAAAAACAAAAAAACAGATGAAGGAAGGAAGGAAGGAAGGAAGGAAGGAAGGAAGGAAGGAAGGAAGGAAGGAAGGAAGGAAGGAAGGAAGGAAGGAAAAGAAAGAAAATAATGAAAATCAGTGGAGGAGGGAATAAAGGGTATCATGGAAAGGCATAGATACAATGGTAACCATTCCTCTGAACTTACCTTATTTAGCCTCTTGCTTTGTTGTCTCACCTGAGACCATTCTGTAAGGTTTTAAGCATATGATGAACTACAGAATAATAAAGGAACCATCTCCTCACAGTTTTGACAAACCTAACACTTTAGCATCTTTGCTTTCTCTTACAATCGGTACAGTTATGACTGAAGCTTTCTGCATGTCCTTCATTGATTCCTGTCTCTGTCCACCCCAAGATTTCCACTATCCTGAGTCTAATTCATTATTCCTATGCTTGTTATTATTCTCTACCTACAGACCCACAAGCAACATACTGTGTTATTTATGATTATGAAACCGGTAGGCTTTTACAACTTGCTTTATCCTTTCAGATTCATCCACGTTGCTAGTTCTACTTGTGCAGCTCTCGGTGAGGCAGTACTCCACCCTAGAGGGCATGCTGGAAACTTGTAGGGTTGTCACTGGTTGTCACAATTTTGAACCGGTGAGATCAAGGTATTTAGTGGGTGGGAGGGAGCCAGGGATCTTAATATGCTGAAATGTTCAAAGCAGTTATGCACGATGAAGAATTTTCTCTCAACCCATAAGATTTTCAGATAACTAAAATGATACTCATTAAGGTGAAAAATTATCTCTGCCTAGAATTCAACTCTATTTTACCTACATAGGAGAGTTTCTTTCATTTTCTTTTGCATAGCTTTAAATATACACAGATTTTTCCGGGAATGGAACTACTATGATAAATCAAGAGAAGAGTCTGGTTTTATTCAGACCCTTTATAAAGAGTTATAAACCACTTCAGACAATGAGGTCACCAATGGCAACTTTATTCAAAGTATTCAAAATACAATACAAACACTTGTATCCGTCTGTTCTTGGAGCTGCCACATTCGTGATGATTCTACATATGTGTACCAATATACCTGTTTAGTACTTATTTCAAAATGTCATACAAAGGGAAATGTCAACAATACAGTATGACTCTTTTCTTAACCCCCTTAGATTCAAATTTATTCATTAAATGCAGGTGTAAGCCACTAACTACTTAGTTGTATCTAATATCATCATACAAAGCATTTATATAACTATATACATTGTGTGTATATATATAACTATATGCAATGATTTTCAAAATTATCTTCCTCTCATTTCTCCTTCACATTACATTTAAGATATAATACTATTTTTTAATGGTGTGTATAAATAGAAGTTCATTTTAAGATACTAAAACAGGTATGACAAAATATTGGAGGCCAGGCGCAGTGGCTCATGCCTGCAATCCCAGCATTTTGGAAGGCCGAGGCAGAGAGATCCCTTGAGCTCAAGAGTTCATGATCAGCCTGGGCAACATGGCAAAACCCTGTCTCTGCAAAAAACACAAAAAATTATCTGGGCACGGTGGCATGCACCTGTAGTCCCAGCTATCTGGGAGGCTGAGGTGGGAGGATCTTTTGGGCCCTGGAGGTTGAGGCTGCAGTGAGCTGTGATCGCACCACTGCTCTCCAGCCTGGGAGACAGAGTGAGACCCTCTCTCAAAAACAAAAACAAAAAATACATATATATTAGTTATGAAAAGGGCACAGTAGGTCTCCTAAAGCTGAAAAATGTTCCAAAATGTAGATCCACTATATTAAGACACTACAATATGTCTATCAAATATTCTGTTAATGGACATCGTCTCCCTCCTAGGTTTTCTTTTTTTTTTTTCACAAATGAAAGTGCTAGAATAGTCTCCTTAAACACATATGAGTTACATCCTTTGTAAATGTCTTCTCCCAGTGACTTATCTTTTAGTGCTTTATATAGTGTTTTCTGTGCACAAAGTTCTTAGTCAGCTTGAAGTTAAATTTTTTGTAGTTTCTATTCATGGTTTGTGCTTTCTGTGTCTTAAATTCAAAAGCCTTTCTTTTACTTCCAGGTCAAACAGAGAGTCTCATATTATTGTTTAAAAGTTTTGGCCAGGCACAGTAGCTCACGCTTGTAATCCCAGCACTTTGGGAGGCCGAGGCGGGCAGATCACCTGAGGTCAGGAGTTCAAGACCAGCCTGGCCAACATGGCGAAACCCTGTCTCTACTAAAAATACAAAAAATTAGCCGGGCGTGGTGGTAGGTGCCTGTAATCCCAGCTATCAGGAGGCTGAGACCGAAGAATTGCTTGAACCCAGGAGGTGGAGGCTGCAGTGAGCCGAGATTGTGCCACTGCACTCCAGCCTGGGCAACAAGAGCGAGACACCGTCTCAAAAAAAAAAAAAAAAATTAATTCTTGCTTTTCAGGTTTAGTTTCTTAAATCACATGGAATTTATATTTGTGTATGTGGGAGGTACAAACTTCAAACTTATTTTAGTTTTTCCATATAGACAGCCAATTGTGGTGTATCATTATTTCCCTCCCTGATGTGTGATGCTACCTCTCTCACATATCCAATTTCCATATATCTGGTTACTATTTCTGGACTCCATATTCAACTTTCTTGGTCTATTTGTCCCTAAAAATATCACAATCTCAACTGCCCTAGTTTTAGAAGTTTTGAGATATAAACACACCTTGTTCTTGAAAATTATCTTGACTATTCTTAGCCCTCTATTCCTCCATAAACATTTTAGAGCTTACCCACCCGCACTGGAAAAAACCTATTGGAATGCTTAGTGAAATTGCATGTATTAGGGTTAATATAAGGAGAAATGACATCCTTATTAGATTGTCTTCCCAATTCTGAACATGATATTTCTCTCTATTCAGATCTTATTTTATGCATTTTAATAGCATTTTATAATTTTCTTCATGAAGGAATTATACATGTATTAGAAATATTCCTTTTGGTTTGTTGCTATGAGAAATGATATCATTATGAAAATTAAAAATGTATTGCTGTGTTGCTATTATATAAGAATACATTTTATTTTAGTATATTAAACTTCTACCCATCCCCAGCAGCTTTGTTGGAATTTGTTACTTCTAATAGTGTCTATAGAATCCCTTGGCTTTTCTTTTTTCTTTCTTTCTTTTTTGAGACATTGTTTTGCTCTTGTTATCCAGGCTGGAGTGCAATGGCGCGATCTCAGCTTACTGCAACCTCCACCTCCCAGGGTCAAGCGATTCTCCTGCCTCAGCCCCCTGAGTAGCTGGGATTAGAGGCACCCACCACCATATCCAGGTAATTTTTGTGTTTTTAGTAGAGACAGGGTTTCGCCATGTTGACCAGGCTGGTCTCAAACTCCTGACCTCAGGTGATCTGCCCACCTCGGCCTCCCAAAGTTCTGGGATTACAGGCCTGAGCCACCACGCCTGGCTTCCCTTAGCTTTTCTATGTAGAGCTATAGAAAGCTCTATATAGACTATAATAACTCTACAGATAGACATTATCTATATTATATATAGATATAATTATAGTATATATAAAGTTCTATGTAGTCTATAATATCCACAAGTAATGATGGTTACTTTTTTCCTCCCCAATCCATATACAGTAACTTTCTTTCTTTTTCTTGCCCTACTATACTGGCTAGGACATCACATATAATAATGAGGAGAAGTGGTAACAGTAGACGTCCTTATCTTCATTTTAGATTTTAAAGGGCTGAGTTGCTATCCCATTACTGGGTATATACCCAAAGGATTATAAATCATGCTGCTATAAAGACACATGCACATGTATGTTTATTGAGGCACTATTCACAATAGCAAAGACTTGGAATCAACCCAAATGTCCATCAGTGACAGACTGGATTAAGAAAATGTGGCACATACACACCATGGAATACTATGCAGCCATAAAAAGGGATGAGCTTGTGTCCTTTGTAGGGACATGGATGCAGCTGGAAACCATCATTCTCAGCAACCTATCACAAGAACAGAAAACCAAACACCGCATGTTCTCACTCATAGGTGGGAACTGAACAATGAGATCACTTGGACTCGGGAAGGGGAACATCACACACTGGGGCCTATCATGGGGAGGGGGGAGGGGGGAGGGATTGCACTGGGAGTTATACCTGACGTAAATGACGAGTTGATGGGTGCTGACGAGTTGATGGGTGCAGCACACCAACATGGCACAAGTATACATATGTAACAAACCTGCATGTTATGCACATGTACCCTAGAACTTAAAGTATAATAATAATAAATAAATAAATAAATAATAAAAAAATAAAGGGCTGAGTCTATCTAATTTACCAGTTACAATTAATATTTTAGGTTAAATAACCTTTATCAGCAATTCCCAGCCTAGTTGCTAAAAGTTTTTATCTTGCCTTGAATTTTATCAAATGCTTTTTGTATTGAGAGATACTTTTTTTTTTTTTTTTTTTTTTTGAGACGGAGTCTCGCTCTGTCGCCCAGGCTGGAGCGCAGTGGCGCAATCTCGGCTCACTGCAAGCTCCGCCTCCCGGGTTCACGCCATTCTCCTGCCTCAGCCTCCCGAGTAGCTGGGACTACAGGCGCCTGCCACTGCACCCGGCTAATTTTTTCTATTTTTAGTAGAGACGGGGTTTCACTGTGGTCTCGATCTCCTGACCTTGTGATCCGCCCGCCTCGGCCTCCCAAAGTGCTGGGATTACAGGCGTGAGCCACATAGGTTTCTTCCCAAATTTTTTTTTTTTTTTTTTTTTTTGAGATGGAGTTTCACTCTTGTCGCCCAGGCTGGAGTGCAGTGGCATGATCTCAGCTGACTGCAACCTCCATCTCCCGGGTTCAAGTGATTCTCCTGCCTCAGCCTCCCAAGTAGCTGGGATTACAGGCGCGTGCCACCACGCCCAGCTAATTTTTGTATTTTTAGTAGAGACGGGGTTTCACCATGTTGGCCAGGCTGGTCTCGAACTCCTGATCTTTTATGAACACAGTAAATTAAATAATAAACATTCTGATTATACCATCCTAGATTCCGAAAATAAACACATGTGCTGAGCATGTTCATTTATTTATTTATTTTTATATAAACACAATGAGATTTAGTTTGCAAATATCTTATTAAAGACTTTTTGAATCTATATTCATTAGTGATACTGACCTATAAATTCTCTATTGCCTTTGATTTAGGTATCACAGTAGTAGTAATCTCAAAATGATATAGGAAGTTTTCCTTCTTTTTCTGTAGAATGGAGTGCATGAGATTGGGATTATCTGACCCCTGAACATATGAAAGCACCCATAAAGCCACTGCTGGCCTGGATCAGAGTTTCTCAACCATGGGCACCACTGACATTTTGAGCCAGATAATTCTTTGCTGTGAGGGGCTGTCCTCTGCACTGTAGGATGTTTAACAGCATTCTTGCCCTCCACCCAGTAGATACCAGTAGCACCTCCATTCCCAGTTGTGACAAACAGAAGTGTCTCTTGACATTTCTGGATGTCTCCAGGAAAGGGAGAGGGTGCAAAGTCACCTCTGATCGTGAACTACTGTCTTGGATTAACATCTTTAATGGTCATAAACCATTCATGGCAAGTTATTCCAGTAAACTATGCACTTCATCCAAGTCTTCAAATTTATGGGCATACAATTGTAAATAATAGTCTCATTTCCTAAATTTTCTCAGATTACTAATTATACTCCTCATTTCACTTCTAATTACCTTTCACTCATTTCTTTTCTTTTTCAATCAATCTTACCAGACTTAAGCCCATTTATTAGTCTTAAAATAAACAGCTTTTAGTTTTGTTGATTTCTTATATCTTTTTATCTTTCATTTATTTGTATTCTTCAATGTATTGTTTCTTTTCTTCTATTTATCTTGCATTTACTGTTTTTGCTGTTTCTTATCTTCTTGTTTTAGACAGTTTTGTTTATCAACTTTCAATTTCTCATTGTAAGCTCTAAATATTGTTTAATATTTAATATAAATTTTATCCTTGAACTATTCAGAAATGTGTTGCTTAATTTCCCAACATGTATTATGATATGTAGAGGTATTTTAGCTATATTTTATTTCAAATTATTATTGTACTGTGGTCAGAGAACATTGTAAAATACACATTCTTAGGAATATGATGAGAATTCTTTTGCATATGATGGAAGCAGTCACCTTTTACAAATATTCCATAATGTGCAAACATCCTTATTGGATGCATGGGTCTACATTGAGCCACTGGATCAGTGTTCTTTAAACCAAAGGGTGACAACTCACTAGTAACACATAAAATGAATTTGGTAGGATGTGACCAGCACTTTTTTTAAATGAAAAAGGATAGAAATCATCAAAGTGAATTTTTTTTCACATTTTAACAACTCTGAAATCAAGTATTAATAGCTCACAGAATGACTAGCATAGCACATAGTTCAATAGCAGCAATTTTTTATTTTCTAGTACAAAAAAATCATGTAGCATATTATAATCAAAAGTGTTGTAGAGTGGCCAAGCGCGGTGGGTCACACCTGTAATCCCAGTACTTTGGAAAGCCAAGGTGGGTGGGCCACCTGAGGTAAGGAGTTCGAGACTAGCCTGGACAACATGGTGAAACACTGTCTCTACTAAAAATACAAAAATTAACCAGGTGTGGTGTCAGGTGACTGTAATCTCATCTACTTGGGAGGCTGAAGCAGGAGAATTGTTTGAACCCGGGAGGCAGAGGTTGCAGTGAGCCGAGATCACGCCACTGCACTCCAGCCTGGGTGACAAGAACAAAACTGTGTCTCAAAAATAAATAAATAAACAAAGTAAAAAATGAAAAGACAAAACCATTAGTTAAAAAAAAAAAAAAAAGGAAGAGACCTCTCCAGGAAACTAGATGAACGCAGATGCATGGTGCATAGGGACGATCCACATGGTCTAACCGGCAGTTGGAAGCACAGATCTGGAGCTCAGACGATGTACTAAACATGTTGTTTTGGTCCTCCAAAGTAAATTCAAAACAAATTAAAAAGTTAAATTTAAAAAGGAAAACCATAAAAATTAGAAAGAAATCAGAGTGAATTTTAAAAAAAAGAAAATGGAAAAGGCAACAAAAACAATTTTTAGAAGCTAGAAAGCATATGGGCAAGTGGTAATTGATTTAACAGACTCTAGAAAGCAAACTCCTAACACAGCAGTGTGAAAGCAAAAAGGCAACCCAATTTACACCTCAGGACACCCAATAAAGCAGAAATTGGTAGCACAGTATAATAAAGAGAAGACTGGCAATAGGGAGGTTTGTTCAAAGCCTGTGTAAAAAGGAGTTCTCCAGAATCCCTCCCCAGCTCTGCCCAGAAGGGCAATACCCACTCATCCCCAACTCTCCTATTGGATGATTGGAGGATTTTTCTCTGGAGAAGGTGCAACAGTGTCTTCTTTGAGGAATACCAAACTCAGCCAAAGATGGGGAAACCAAACTCAAAGAGGCTAAATAAAGAATTTCAGGCCGGGCACAGTGACTTGCACCTGTAATCCCCGCACTTTGGGAGGCTGAGGTGGGCATATTACTTGAAGTCAGGAGTTCAGGAGTTCAAGACCAGCCTGGCCAACATGGTGAAACTCCATCTCTACTAAAAATATAAAAATCAGCCAAGCGTGGTGGCGCGTGCCTGTAATCCCAGCTCCTTGGGAGGCTGAGGCAGGAGAATCACTGAAACCCGGGAGGAGGAGGTTGCAGATAGCTGAGATCCGCCACTGCACTCCAGGCTGGGGGACAAGAGCAAAACTCTATCTCAAAAAAAAAAAAAGAATTTCAAACAGAAGACTGAAATCTCCATCCTCATCCCCAACTCAGCTCCCAAAATTCAAGCAGTCAGGAGTTCACCTTCAAAGCAGAGGCTCAGAGAAACCATCTCAGGGAACCCTGGGCAGGCCAGAAAGAAGGATCTGAAAGTTTAAAACTGGAATCCACCAACAAAACAGTCCAACATGTCACCCTACAGTGAACACTGCCCACATGCTAGGAGCTCAGGACAGCCTTTTAATGACCTATTTTTAACAAGAACAAACTATCTAGGACCACACTCATAGGACTCCTCCCCTAACATGAATGATAAATCCAAAGCAACAGGGTAAAGAAGTACCTGGAGGAAGACAATGCAAGAAATGGAAAAGTACTTTTTAACCATCAAAAATATTTTCAGAAAGATAACTGCTATTAAAAAGCTCCAAGGTAGGGAGCAATGGCTCACAGCTGTCATCCCAGCAGTTTGGGAGGCTGAAGTGGGCAGATTGCTTGAGCCCAGGACTTCAAGACCAGCCTGGGCAACAAGGTAAAACCACATCTCTACAAAAAATCCCAAAATTAGCCAGGCGCGGTGGCACGCCCCTGTAGTCCCAGCTACTTAGAAGGCTGACATGGGAAGATCACTTGAGCCTGGAAGGTCGAGGCTGCAGTGAGCTGTGATTGTGCCACTGCACTCCAGCCTGGGTGACAGAGAGCAACCCTATCCAAAAATAAAAATAAAAAATAAAAAATTTAATTTTCAAAAAAGTTCCACGAAACAAAAGTTGGATAATTTTTTAAAGAAATACACTCAGATAATTTTTTAACTTGATAATGGAAATGAAAAGCTCAATAGAAAGGTAGGAATATAAAGGTGATTAAATTTCCCAGGAAGTAGAACAAAAAAGACAAAGAAATAGGAAGTAGGGTGTGTATGGATAAAACAGCCCCCACCACAGCAGGTCCCATGCAAAAGTGTAAGTTTCAGAAGATCTTAGGACTTTCATAGCCACGCTACAAATGACAATAAAATGAAGCAAAGTCTTCAGAACTCTTAAGGAACATTATTTCCTACTGAGAATTTTCTATCCAGCTATCAATCCAGTGTCAGGATATACTAAAGACCTTTCAGGCATTACATGGCTTGAAAGCTACACCTCCAGTGCGACCTTACCTAGGGAGCTAGGAGTAGATGTATTCGCCCTAAAAGGGAGTAAACCAGAGAAGAGAAAAACATGGTATCCTGGAAACATGGGTTCCAACAGAAGAGAAAAAATCAAGGAAATCTCAAAAAAGGTTGGGAAGGAAGATTCTGAGCTGCAGCTTTGCACCAGTTGAAATGGGCAACCAGCACCGGTTACAAGAGATCAGGTGCTCTAAGAGAGGTTTCTTCAAGAAGAAACTGATAGAATTACCTCTGCATCCGAAAATATCACAGAGAAGCTGAGCTTAGAAAAGAAATGCTGAATGAAAGTTTAATAAGAAATAAATTCATAGAAAAGTAAACATAGGAATAAACAAAACAGACATGAAATCCAGAAAAAATAAAAAATTGTGCAAGAAAGAAGTCATCATACTTCACCCTACGGCTCTAGGAGGAGGATTTACATAGTCATAATAATGAAAACCATAACTACGATACAAGGATGGAAATGCAGAAAGTCAGTCTGCTTGTGCGGGGCCAGGAGGATAAAAGAGTAAATTATTTCCTTCCATTTGGGGAAGTTAACAAATAATGCCTAAACTTGAAAAACAAATTAAGAACTAGCATTGGAACCCTGTTATTTACACAAGTAAATACAAGAACTAACTACAGGAGGTGAAGAGGTTGCTGGGAGGACAATGAGGGGGAAATAGAGAGGAGAGAGGGATGGAGAACGGGGGCTGCTGTCATTCTTAACGTTCTTATAACTACATCCATGTTAGAGAGTAAAAAAGAAAAAAAATTGAAAATGTCTTTATTTGGTTATTCTCCAGCTGCTCTTTTCAGCATTTGTGTATTTGATTCCTTTCTTATTTTCTACTCATATTAAACACACTTATTTTACAGATTTTGTCAGCTACTTCTGTCATCTAGAGTTTCAGGTCTAATCATGCTATCTGTATGACACTCCATCATGGTGGCTCCTCTTCTCGGGAGCTTTCTAGTATTGGATTGTGAGCTCACCTTTGGTGGGGCTGCCTGCATGGGACACCTGCTGGGCCTTAGTCAAAGTTCTTCTGCACCTGCTTCTTTTAGATGCTCCAGGGGTATTTCCAACCTAGGACCATGTCCATGTTACTATCTCAGCTTGAGGGGCCCCAAGCTAAGTTCAGGGTATACATTCCCAGAATGGATGCCCTGGTGTGTCTCCTAAATTCTCCTCCTGGACCTGGGCACTCATTTCCCCAGCTGCCAGGAATGAGGACTGCTAATGGCCGCATCCCTTTGCCAGAACCCCCCTCCACTGAAGGACGCTGCCTCCCCGTGGTTGTACATGTCCCTGCGGCAGCCCACGCCAAAGACTGGTCTGGCCCCCATGCTTCACCTGGAAGCCATCTCAGCTTCCAGGTCCCTGTGGGACAAGCCTCTAAGGCAAGAACACTGCAGTTCAACCTCCCCTCTGCCAGTCCTGGCTCCCCGAAGGTGTTCTTCCTGACAGCCTCCCTCAGCCCCTCACCCCACTGCCAATAAACCTCCTGGAGGGAAGCTGAGTCTCCGAGTCTATTTCCCAGGGAATCATCGACCTACAAAAATTCCAAACACAAATGTACATGAGGTCAGTCTCATGGTTCTGAATTCCAGTGAAGGCTCCCCCACGCTCATCCCCTCCTCAGTCCACACAGAAATACACTGACACAGATGAGCTTTTCATTGTCTCTGGGCTGCTGGAGGTGTTTATTCTGGTCCACACTTTCACTGAAGGTAAAGTCCTTTTAAGGAATTTATTACTAGTTTCCTCTATCCGCCCGGTGCTGGCCAAAGCATTTGTTACTGACTAAATTGTGTGTCCTCAAAATTCAAATGTTGAGGCCGGGTGTGGTGGCTCACGCCTGTAATCCTAGCACTTTGGGAGGCTGAGCGGGGGCAGATCACCTGAGGTCAGGAGTTCGAGACCAGCCCGGCCAACATGGCAAAACCCTGGCTCTACTAAAAATACAAAAATTAGCCACGCTTGGTGGCATGTGCCTGTAATCCCAGCTACTCAGGAGGCTGAGGCAGGAGAATTGCTTGAACCTGGCAGGCGGAGGTTACAGTGAGCTGAGATCATGCCACTGCACTCCAGCCTGGGCGACAGAGCAAGACTCCGTCTCAAAAAAAAAAAAGAATTCAAACGTTGATGCCCTAACCCCCAGTACCTCAAAATGCAGTTGTACTTGGAGATGGGGGTCTTTAAAGAGGTAATTAAGTTAAAGTGAGGTCATCAAGGTGGGCCCTAAACCAATATGCCTGGTGTCTTCGTAGTAAGAGGAAATGAGGACACAGACACACACAGAGGGACAACCACGCACAAGCACAGGGAGAAGACGGTGATCTACGAGCCAACGAGAGAGGCCTCAGAAGAAAGCCAACCCTGCTGACACCTTGATCTTGGACTTCCCACATTCGCCAGCGGGAAGGAGGCATGGCCGTCAGACATGGGAGAAGGTGGACAGGGAGTAAGAGTTTCCCCTGCTGGGGTTAGGAGCAGGGGTTCCCTCCCTACCTCTGGCTTCCTCTGTCCCTTCTGTTTCTCAATACTTCCGCATCTCAACCCACAGCACAAGGCACTGGGAAGTCATCTCTTGTCCAAAAGGAGCTACACCAGAAATTCACCTGACAGAGGCAATTCCTACAGGACCAAATTACAGCCCTGGGATATCCACAGACCAGAAAACCCCTTCGCAACCAACTGCTTCACGAATATGATGGGAAAAAGACTGAGAGGCAAGAGGAAAAACCCTGACAAATGTCCCAAAGGGCCCCTGCCAGCAAGGAGCCAAGCAAGAAGGGACAAGGGACCCTGGGCATGAGATGAGCCCACCTGGGGCTCACCGCCCAGCTACGCTGTGTCACCGCCATGGCTGTGCGACAGGGGCACCTAGTGCTAATGCACCCTGGCCGTGCTTCCAATTCAACGCTGTGTGAAGAAGGCACTGAGAAGGCAGGCAGGGCAGGCAGGCAGCTGCTGAGACCCCTCCCCCACTCCTGCTGGGAACAGCAGCCCACTGTGAGCGGAGACTCAGGGAGATGAGTCCTCCTAACAGCCTCAGGGGAGTCCCTGTCAATAGAAGCCTGGATGCTTCAGTCCGGGGCTGGGGGGATGCTGGGCAGTGCAGTAAGCAGGAGGGGTAAGACTATGAGCTCTTGCATCCCCACCGTTTACAAAGTTGAAGATGCTCTCTTTGTTTCCTTTGTCTGGCATCTCTACCTGCAAATGTACATCCTCAGCCTGCTGCAACCACAGTGCCCAAGCAGGGCAAAACTGACTCCAGTCCAACCAGCGTCTGAGTGTCCACTGTGTTCGCGGCTGAGAACACCGCCTGAAGAAGACGGGCCTGGTGTGGAGGAGTGCACATTAGAGCCAAAAGCAATACCAAGATGATTCAAGTATCGTGCATCGAGTTCCTGATCTATGGGTGTCCATGGGGCTATGGGGGAAGGGAGGCATTCCAATCAGCCTGGAAGGCTTCCCAGAAAAGGTGCTCTTTCATCTTGATCTTGAGGGATAAGTAAACTTTTGCTAGAAAAAGAAGCATGGAGGTCAGGAACCAAAGGCATCTGAGATGAAGGGAAGAGCAGGTACATGGGTTTGGGGCGAGAAACACGACACAGCCTGTGGTGCCCGCAAGGAGCCTCTGGGGGCTGCAGCCGGCAGTGCATGGGGATGGGAGGAGGTGAAGGCAGCCAGGAAGAAGGGGACAAGATCATGAGGGACCTCATGGTAAGCAAAGTGGCCTGTCTGAAATGCGCCTCCGCACTCCATGTGCTGTCTGAGCTCACGGCACAGAGGGTGACAGGTACAGAATCCCTGATCACGTGGCTACAGGGTATGAAGGCAGAATGTAGAGGGAGGGACAGTTGTCAGGGCAAGGTTCCCAAACCGCTGGTCTGCCTGTTCCTCCCTCCTGGTCTCCACCTCTCAGAAGCAGCCTCCGGGTTTATCGTCGCGAGCACACCCACGGGGAGCACACTATCCCTCAGAACACCGCCAGGATGTGGCTCTCAAACTTCCTGCCCACATCCCCCGGCCCCTGCACCATTGCTTGCTTCAGCGGCGGCAGCCGGACGCTTGGCAGGAAAATATTCCTGCAGATTCTCCACAATCGTTCCACCTCATACGAGGAGGTGGACACGGGAGCTTGTCAAGAGGCCCGGGGCTGCGAAAAGTCCAGCAAGGATTAGATGCCACATCTGACATGAGGAGCGGCCAGAAGTGTATGCAGGCAGCATGCCCGGGCCTGGACATGCATAGAAAATATCTTGAAGAGCAGTTAAGACACTGGTAACAAAGGTTGCCGGCAGGAGAGAGAGACTTTAGGACAGGACAGAGATTTGGACTGTGCTCCTTTGGTCTCAGGAATTTTTATCTTGTGTACATTCTGCTTTGTTCAGTAAAATAAATACATGACCAGCAAACTATACAAAGGATCATTCCACACACAGAATGTCGGCTGCACGGTTAAGGTCTTGGGGCACAGAAGTATTTCAGGAGTAGGGGAAACAGGCGAGTTTAGGGACACGGGCAGAAGCGACAAGGGCTTCACAGCCTTCGTGCATGGAGGAGGGCACAAAGGGAAGAACTGTGATGAAGGAAACGGGCAGTGTCATGGATAAAACTGCTCTGCGGGAACGGGCGCCTGCAGTTGGTAAGGCCTCTTTGGGGAGGGGAGTTGTCAGTGAGGAGGCTGTCCTGTGAGATCCGTGAGATGGGCTGCCCAAAGGACGTGGGCTCCAGTCCCAAGGAGAAGAAGTTTGAGGAAAAAAAGGGGGGCAAAAGTCAGGGCAGACCAGACCTTTTTTGTTTGTTTGTTTGTTTGTTTGTTTGTTTTTTGAGACAGAGTCTCCCAGGCTGGAGTGCAATGGCGTGATCTCAGCTCACTGCAACGCTGCCTCCCCTGTTCAGGTGATTCTCCTACTTCAGCCTCCCGAGTAGCTGGGATTACAGGCACGCACCACCACACCTGGCAAATTTTTGTATTTTTAGTAGAGACAGGATCTCACCATGGCTGATCTCATGGTGTGGCCAGGCTGGTCTCAAACTCCTGACCTCAAATGATCCACCCGCCTCAGCTTCCCAAAGTGCTGGGATTACAGGCATGAGCCACTGCGCCTGGCCAAGGCCAGACCTTTAAGGCCACTGCAACTATGTCCGTGTTACTCTCAGCACACCAGAAAGTGCCTGAAGAGCCTTATGTGTTTTCCATCTCCCAGTGTGTCTGTCAGATGAGAGAACACCTAAGAAAGTTCTCAAACGTTTTTTGCTGAGTTTACAGAAGAATCATGCAATTTCATTTTATCTCTCAACTATTAGTCTCATAATTTAGAAAGAATAAAAATACATATCTTACCATTTTTAAGGGTTAAGAGTTTACATTAAAATGAAATAAATTATTTTAAAATATCCACATCTAAAAAGAAAATCACTCCTTTCCAAGGTGTTTTTCTAGTTCTTAAATCTACAGCTGCACCTTATTTATTTGTTTATTTATTTATTTATTTACTTTGAGACAGAGTCTTGCTCTGTCGCCCAGGCTGGAGTGCAGTGGCATGATCCTTGCTCACTGCAACCTCCGTCTCCTGGGTTCAAGCGATTCTCCTGCCTCAGCCTCCCGAGTAGCTGGGACTACAGGCACACACCACCACACTAGGCTAATTTTTGTATTTTCTTTTTAGTAGAGACAGGGTTTCACCATATTGGCTAGGCTGGTCTCAAACTCCTGACCTCATGATCTGCCCACCCCGGCCTCCCAAAGTGCTGGGATTACAGGTATGAGCCACCACTCCCGGTCAGCTGCACCTAGTTTTTGAGTGAGCTTTTTCTGAGAAGATCAGGGTTTGAAGTACTTCTTTAATGGAGCTGTGTATCTTAGGAAAGGTTTTCCCCTGAGAATGTTTCAAATATGCCTTCGTTTCCCACAGAACATGCATTGAGTGCCTAAAAATTAACTTGCACTCAAACCTGATAAACAGAGTCAGAATGCATTTTCCTAAATCACTGTGACAAAGATATCAATGATGTCAAAACCCTGAGTTTTGAAACAGAACTTCTGTTCTCTTTCTAGCTTCATTATTAGAACAGACTTTTTTTCACATTTGTTCATAACAGGATTGCCATTTTCCATGCTGCCTACCGATTATAAACAGAATGAATTTTAAAACCAAACTAGAGCTCTCTCTGAAATAGTCAAGATGTATTACCATCTGGTTTTATATCAGCATTTGAACAGATCCAAAATCACTACAGTACCAAGTATCATCAAAAATAGTTCACATTAAAAAATAGTTCATGTCCCTCTCAAAGCATACTCAAGGCACAAACTTCGAAAGTCCACCTAATTTTTCAAACTATCCTAGACATGTGAATGCCAACCATAATTACATATGCGATTTATAACAAATAACTCAGTAATACTGACGTAAGCTAGTTTTATCATCAGATCTTTTAGAAACTACTAACTTGAGAAGACATGGTATATTGATTACCTGAAAGCATATAGGAGATGAAGGGTAACAATCTTTAACTTGTAAACCACAAATAAAATTTTAAGGCTCCCCAACCATCTGAATGGACCTCTCTTCTCAGCCAAGGGTACTCCAAAGTTAACCTGAAAACCTGTTTCCAGCCGTGATGGGAAAGGGGACTCAGAGGACACTCACTGTACCAGCCTCCCTTCTGGAATTCAGGAAAAGCTGACCAGCATTAGCATCAATGCAGATATTAAGTCTGATAAGAAACATTTACAGTCTGTTCTCTCTGAAGTCTGCTATCTGGAGGCTTCCTCTGCATGATAAAACTTTGGTCTCCATAATCCCTTATCAGAATCCAGAGATTCATTTTTATTGATTCCAGGTGTTTAGATAATAACTCAAGTCTTTCAACCAATTGCCAAACAGAACATTTTTTAATCTACCTATAACCTGGAAGTCATCCACTTCCAGTTGTCCCAACTTTCCAGATCAAATCAGTATACATCTTACAAATATTCATTGATATATCATGTCTCCCTAAAGAGTATAAAAGCAAGCTGCACCCCAACCACCTCAGACACATGTTTTCAGACCTCCTGAGGCTGTGTCACAAGCGCGTCCTTAACCTAGGCAAAATAAACTTTCTTAACTGATTGAGACCTGTCTCAGAGACTTTCAGGTTCACAACCTACAATGTACATGTCAGGTAAAAATACGAATCTTTCCAGTTGACCGAGAAAAAGAGGTGTGCCCCCCAACTTGTATCTACCCTCCTCATTTCCAAACTCCAAAGAGCCCACAGCATTTCTTCAGAAGATACTCAGCTAAAAATCAGTAACCATGATTAAATAAATAGAAAATGGCAGCTAAGGAGGTGAAGACAGGAACTCCAGCTGACCCCAGGAGATATGACTCCAAGACAACTCCCTTAGCAAGAGAATGGCCATAGGATGACCCTATTACCCCCCAAAATTGTAATTGTTTATAAAATATATGAGATGTCGGCCTTGTATGTAAATCTTCAGGTAGAATTTATCATTTTCCAAGAAATATTGTCCTTCCACCTAACTAAAAAAAAAAAAAAAAAGTTTTAAAAAACCTCTCAGTTCATTTATTTGTCTTGAGTTCTGATTCCATGCAAGGATGGATGATCTTCCTGCCCCAAATTTTTCACCATCCAACAGTAGCAAGAAGCCACGTCCATAAACACAGTCGCTTTCTCTTCATCATGATTAACACTCCCGCCAACACACGTACACACACAGAACACACATGCACACATGCACACACTCCAGAACTTCTCCGCCACACCAAAGCATCATATACAGTAATGCTACAGCAATCCTCTTAAAAATACCAATTGATTCAATTCAGCCATTTCACTGGTTTGGACAGAGGTGCAGGAAGTCAGAGCACTGCGTTTCATCCATCTCTGTTAACTACCTCCTTCCTTGAAGAGTACGACTGGAAGTTTTTGTGACACTTTACAAAAATCTTTATTGCCATTTTTGAAATGTTCCCTTTTTCTTAAGACACTAATTTAAACATAACTTCGAAAGTCAGTTTATATTGCTTAATCTCTATTTATTTCCATTCAAAACTAGGAAAAGAATTTCACAAAAGTCTGGCACCATATAAATGATGCTTTGGAAGAGATTTTAAAAACTGCATATTAGAAATACATTTAGGAAACTAAATAGTAAAATCAACAACCCTAACAACACAATCAGAGACCACATCAAGGGTTTAAAAATGAAACACAAACACACACACAAACACTAAAGCTACTCTATAGTTAAAGTGGAGGAAAATACAATTCACCTTCTACATTTTTTGGTTTGACTAAACCAGAACAAACTGTAAGTAACGTGAGAACAAATTGAATGTACTATAGCTAACACAAATCATGATATTATATGCCAATACCAACATTTTATTGGCTAGAAGTTAGAGGATTTAAATTAAATACTTGCTGCAAAGAAGGTGTAAAATCATTTTTAAAAGAAAAAGAAAGAGAAGCCCTTTCCACAAAGCAACCTTCTAGTTCTGTATGCACTATGCAACTGTCTTTCTTTATTAAAGGAAATGAACAACGGTTTTAAGATAACCCAACTGATCAGGTGTAACATGTGAAATCAAAATTTCCTCATAATTTTTGTCTATGATGAGACTTAAGTACAGCAAATGTAATATCACTCTCCTAGAAGAAAGACTTGCCCAATATTTCTTCACATTCAGTCTTCATTCAAACACCCACGTGATAAATCAAAACAGCTTTATCAGGCACATGGACATGTCTGAGTTACTATTATTCTGTTTGTAAATCGCCTCCCTTCATTCCTTTCCTTTTTCTTTACATATGCAAATTATGGTGTCTGATCCAAAGTCCTCCACCAGCCACCGCAACCAAATTATCCCTTAGGGACATCAATCCAGCTTGTTATTCTTGTTTCAGCTTTTAAAAAGTGGGGGCAAGGGGAAGGAGTAGCTATTTTCAGGAATCAGAATTCCCCTTCATTAGATTTCTGGCTCACTGGTAAAAAATGTTGATACTCGGGAATGCATTGCCCTCCACTTCTAAATGTTTGGCTGTTTTAGAGCCAAGATATGGTACAGTCTTTCCAATATAAATTGCTTCAAGTAATATATGCCTAGTTTTGCAGGGAGCATTTGGTCAAATTGTAATACTCCCTCTTGGGAGCCAACCCCAACTTCCAGCAGCAGATCTAACCTTGCAGAATAGAATTTTAAGCAACACGCACACATAGCTTGTCTTCTAGCAGACACGGGCTTTCTTCTCCTAATCTGAGGGTTGTCACAGGAGACACCTTGTGTGATGCCTATCACTGAGAAAATAGATCTTTCTGTTAGGTAAGAAATTCGTCACAAAATGCAGTCTTTTCCCTAGCATCAAAACACACACACACACACACACACACACACACACACACACACACCCCACTCGGGTTTCTACCAAGGTTGAGCTGTAACTGACACTGCTTAGGCTTGTGAGTCACTGCACAATTCATAAGAATAAATAGCACATGTACATTTCCATAGGCTGCAAAATGTTAGTCGAGAAAACACATGCCATCGGCCTTCCTAACCCCCAAACAGGATTATCTGGCAGAAACACTTCCACTTCCTTAGTTTTTCTTAATTGCAATACATGGTTTTGTTTCCATGGCCACCGAAAACTTGAGAGAAGACCCTCCCATTACCCTTTCACTAAAATGTGCATAGGATTTTCCTCCAAGCCTTACACAGATACGATCAGGGAAAAGGAGAGGGCTCACTGCAATATTGCACCCAACTTCTTGCATTAGGCTCAAAATAAGAATCTTAAGGATATATATGTGTCACGTGTCAGCCCAAGCTGAAGGCATCCAGCGAGAGTATTTTCACTATTCAGCTAGCAGCCAGCATCTACTTCCGCAAGCCCGCATACTGATGAGAGCCAAGGCTCCCAGTCACTCTCCACCTCATCTTCTTACCAGTCTTTCCTCTGCAGAGGAGAGAAGCTATTTTACTAATTTATAAGTCCTCTGACTATCCACCCATCTAAAAAAATTTCCTCATCAATAATAGTCAACTAAAAGCAAAAGCACATCCCACAGGAATTAGAGAATAAAACAGGCAACAGCAGCACATATTGGCCGACGAGACCCCTGATACTCACTAAAGGCAGCCACCGCGAGGGCCAGGGTGACAATGATGGAGAACCAGGACACCCACAATGCCTTCTTCCTGTAGTTCTGGGCTTCGTGAGGTTTCAGGCGGGTGCTGCTTTCTAGTAAGCCTGACAAAAACAAGGAGAAAGGGAAGTTAGACATTTCCTTACTAAGAAACCCACAGCAAGAGCTGCAATTTCTTACCCAAGGATTGCAAACTAACAGCCCGTGGGCCAAGATGTGTTTTGTTTGGCCCACACTGTGTTTTAACAATTAGAAGATTTCACATGAAAATCAAGCTTTCTGGCACCCCTTGAAAAATCACAGGCTCTGACAATATGGGCCGCGTATTTCTGCAGGGTAAGAGCAGCTGTCCTCTTTCGAAGATCTCCACAGACCCCACCACTCCTTGACATATCACACCAGGCCACTCCTTTGGCCCTGTGTTAAGTTGCTTGGCCTCAGGTAGATGCTGTTCCTGCCCACAAGGCCTTTCTGTTAGGAAAACAGCACAAACCACCCACATTCAGCGGGTCTTCAGGCTCCTCAGCTGTGAGCACTGATTTGCATTGATTCACCAGCACAGTCCCAACTGGTGGATCGGGTTTTGCCCAAAGCAAAGAGTCAGTCTACAAATGACCTCACTGCTCCCCCAACAATCAGCAGGAGAAGAACCATTTCTCTTTAACCACATCCAGCAAGAGCCTCCAGGCCCAAATTATAAGCCAAGTCTCCTTCCCTCCTTTTTCTGTTCTATAGTATACACATCCTTTTTAGCAAGCACATGTCAAAAAATTCTCAGAATATTAAAGTGGGGCAAACCTACTAAAACTAGAGGTAGCTTCCGAGGTAGGCCATGTATAAGACAAGTTTTATTTTTATCTCCTACGCTTTCAACATGGAGAGTCCTCGACAACAGAAATTCATGACAATTCCCAGGCAATGTCCACAACTGCCTGGGGTCAAAGACTAAAATGTCTTCAGAATGATCTTGATTTATATGTTTATCCTTCTCCTTTGACTATAGATCATATACAGCATCTCTTAGTTGCACAGAGCACCAGATTTTCTGGCCATGCATTTACATAAACAGGAGCTTATTACACCATCTCTGATGAAACAACCCACAACACAACTTTCAGAGGTTGAGCAGCCTCATCAGAGCAGCTCCAAAGAATGAACAAATTGGTAATGAAAGCTCAGGTGCCAATTTGTAAAATATCACACAGTGTGAGACATACCACACCTACGCATCACGTAGAAGACACCATCTCATTCATCCAACTGGGTACCACAGTAAGCCTCTGGTTGCCAAAAACTGCATCCTGACCAAAAGTTAAAACCAGGACCCTGCTAAAGCTTTTCAGTTCCATTTATAACCCAGACTCAAGCATCGCTGAACAAGTCCTGAGCGAAACAAGCCAGAATGTCAAGAAGGTTGGTGAGTGAGCCCAGCTCACAGCCTAGAGATTTTTAAATAATTGAAACCTACAGGCTTACATAGAATCAAAGGTAGATGAAATGCAAATGTGAGGCATAAACGCCATCACCATCCTCCCTCTGGAAATCTCCCCAAACCTTCCTTCGTAAGTGGACTTGGATGGAAAAGATACATACCTTCTCTCTTGTCAAATTCTGCCCAGGTACAAGTAATTTAAATAAAAATATAGCAGGCCCCTTTGTCTATATCTTCCTTGGCTGCCAAAAACCACCCTATTCCAGTTTTCAACTGTACAATCACCAGTTATAGCCCTATCCTAGAACGAGCAGATTCCATGCACCCTTAATAATTTATGTCCCTTTTCCCAAATGATATAAAAATATTCCTTTCATCGTGGCCAACTGATTTTCAGGATAAGTGAAGTTATAACATTTAGGTACTGACTCAAATAAGCAGTTTGTTTGCTAGGTAATTTGACAGCAACAATCTCCAGATTGTCATCCACTGAGGTAAAAACAAGGTTCCTTTGAGAAGCAGATTTCATGTGCTAAGAGGAATGACAATCATGCCCATTTTCTCTTCAGCCACATAACATTTATTTTTCCATCCAAAGTCAGCTAGTTTCAATAATATAACTGGTCCTGACCACGCATGCGGACCAATCTACATGCTTCACCCACCAGTGAAACAGCACCCCCCTGCAGGAGTTTCAGATGACAGCCCAGGACAGCTGGACTGTCCCACTAAGGTGGCATTCGGGACTTCTCAGCATTACGACCAGTACTTCTTCCCCAGATCTGAGCCTGTGTGTGCCTCCTCCGTGAGATTTTTAAAATTAAAAAATAAAATGGAATAAGTACAATGGGAAGACTGTCCAAAAATGGAAGGACTTTCCCATTTCTATTCAACCTTTTCTTATTTTCTGCTGACTTTCCTTTCTCAAAATATAGGCAATCCTAAGAATGGAAAACTGTACTCCTCAAGGGGAAGTGGAGTATGATGACGTATAAAGATTCAGTTCCTAGTGAACGTTTCATACACAGGTACCTCCACACATGTTGGATGCAGGCACACTCACAAGTCACAAAGATGTAGCGAGAATTCCTAATGTTTTCAGGAAGCTGTGCTTTAAAGCTGGAAGAAAGGCAGCCTGAAGAGACAGGACAGCCTAGAGAAGCTACGACAGGCCTCAGATTTGCAGGCAGGGCTGGATCATCCCTACCCATAGTTGGCCCCCATATTTGAATTTCTAAACTCACTCAAATTTCACATATTTGCAATTTTGGCCTGGGAATACTAAGCATAGTACTAATGAGGGACTGATCCTTTATTTATTTTGGAGAGGGGAAAGGTACAAATACATTTGGAGAGGCTGACGCCATCAGTTATTTCTACACTAGTATGCATTAGTTCCAATTCCTTTCTCCTAAGTTTGTCAAGCTTGAACTCTCTGAAGAAAGGGAAATTTTTGTTAGATGGGGAAGTAGTGGGAAATGCTCACACATATAATTATCTAAGGCTAAGCTGGGCCCTAAGGTTATGGACAGAATGATGAGAAAATACTTGTGGGGAGAAGAATAGGTATTCAAGGGGGATGGGAAGAATGATTAAGATAAACCTGGCCTAATTTTTGTGTTTAGTCCCTAAAGGTCTTAGGCCACAGAGCTCTTGCTCCCTGAACTTTAAGCTCAACCAGATGGCACTGCAGTTACTGGCGTTCCGAGCTAGCTAGGTTTCTGAGAACCAGCCTACATTGCTTGTAAGGGGTGAATGCCTCCAAAGTCTCAAAACACTAGATTTTAAAGCAAACCTTTGCAGAGAGTTAGCCGTGGTCTGGAACCACATCCTGATAGCTCCAAAGGGAGTTAGGACAAAAGAGAATGCCAAATACAGGTGCAGATCCGAGGTACCCCTCAACCCCTCTACAGACAGCCTATAGGTATTTAGGCCTGAAAGAAAGCAAGCCAAGCAGGATGCAGAGACACACAGCAGGCAAGTGCTTGAGGCTTCCACCTCCCCAGTTCCTCTCACCAGCAGGAAAGAGGTAGCTGCACTCAACCCATTCCCAAAGGATATAAAAATCAATATTGGAAAAATGCAGCCCCATAAGAAAAAAAAATAACACAAAAAACAAACACAAAATCCCACAATAAACCTCCCCAGGTAACGTTCTGGTTTACTTAACAAAAATCACTTATTCACCGCATACTGGTTGCCATCAGGAAGAGGTCAAACAAAAGAATGTCACATTGACGTTCAGCTCTCAATGCCACACAGCACCGGGTTCTTTGGGGAATAGGGTTCATCCTAACAGAGAGGCTGTGTGTGATATGCCACGCTCTCAAACAGTGACAGTTTACAAACAGTCAATGCTTTCATGCTATCACATAATGGAAAATGAAATTCCGTTGACCAGAGAAAAATAACCTTAAGAATGAATTCAGAAGGGCTTTTCACACTTGAACATGAACTACAAAATGATGCTAAATATGAACTCACCCTAGCACTGTTTTCCCTACTATTATTTTGTGGGGTAGGGAGAAACAGGCCAGCTCTTACAGATGACCTGCAATGCTACAAAAATAAGCTCAACCCAGGCTTCTGTCTTTCTTCAATATGGAATTTTTAAATCCTACAGTATTAGCTGGAGAGGGGCAAAGGTAATGAACACACCCTATAATAAAAGTGAGAGGTTTTGCTCCGTACTCGTGATGTCCCCTGTCCTCGCCTCTTAAATGGAATCTAGTTCTGTGAGAACAGGGGGAGAAACTGCAACAGAGGTGCAGAATTCGTTGCCACTGGAGCAGCTCCAGTTCTCGCTGAGCATCTAGGCGGATTCTCTGGGAACTGCCGTTTCCATGTCATTTTATTTCACATGCTACAGTTTAGAATTTCTAAGGAGAAAGAGATCGTGCATCCGAACACTAAACCGGAATAAAAATGTACAGGAGATACTAAGAATAGGACAAAAACCTGCTAAGTCTAAAATATATAAACCCGCCACAGCCAACAAAATAAGGCTTCCAAGAAAAGGGGGTGGAGGTGCAAAGAGCCGGCTTCCCCTGAAGGGCCTGGCTGCAAGAATCCCGCTTTGGCCACTAAGCGGTTTTAGCAGAACCACAGATTCGTTCTGAGGGGGACAATTTGGATTCAGATTCAGCAAGAAGCAGAAAAGGTGCCGACGCGGCCAAGAACAGGGCTCCCTCTGCAAAGAATCCAAGCCCAAAGGAAACGCGGAAGGGATGGAGGAGAGAGACGCGGGAATGAGCAGGGAGTCTCTCCCGTCCTACGCTGGCGACTCAAGGGGGCATCGGCAGTCGGTGGGAGGCAGAGTGTGGTCTCCCAGCAGAGGCACGTGTGAGGACCTCCAGGCCAGTGTCAGTGGAGGGGGGCTCTGAAGGGTCTGCAGACGCGCCCTCCGGAACCATCGGGTTTCAGTGGCATCTATCCAGATGAGGTTAGTGGCCCAAATCCAAATGTCCCATTCCTCTGCCCCATCATCAGACGACGGGACAGGGACCCACCGTGACCCGGGTCCGCAGTGAGAGTCGGGGACCGCCCGAGACCAGAGGCCGCCCGAGTCTCGGCTCACTCCCCTCCTTGCGCCCTTCGCAGGGGCGGGCAGCCGGGCGGTCGCCGAGAGACATCTCGCGGCTACATCCGCGAGGGACTTCCCGCAGGGAAGTTCTCCCAGGCAGCCGGCGGGGCCGCAGGGGACTACGGAAAGGAGGGTGCAATGAGCCCGGGTCCCTCCGAGCTGAGTAGGGCCCGCAGTGGCCCAGGAGCGCTCGGTTCCGAACGCAAAAAAATGCCTCCCGCAAACTTTTCCCGTGGGCGCCGGAGGGCCTGGAGCTGGCGGAGAGCAGGGCGCGAGTCCAGACGGGGTCGGCCTGAAGGCAGCCGGCGTCTGGGCTTCGAGGGAAGGAACCGCAGCCGAGGCGGTGCCGGCCGCAGAAGGTGGGGCTGCCGCTCTCGGCTCGCGGCGCTCTAGCCGGGAAGTCGGGGCTCCGTGCCCCCGCGCGCTCCGAGCCCCGCGCCCGGCCCAGCGCAGCCTGAGAGTGGGGAGAGGCGGGCTCCGAGCAGCCGCCCCCGTCGCCGGCCGGGCCGGGCGGCGCGCGCTCACCTCGGTCTTCCAGCCCGTCGCTGAACTGGCCGCTCTCGCTGATCCGCACCTGCCGCTCCTCCTCCAGCTGGGGCTGCTCGCGCGCCGGAGAGCTCAGCGGGGCCGGGCCGGGGGCGGCGGCCGGGGGCGCGTGGCCCCGGGGCGGCGGCGGGACGGCGGGCCCCTGGGAGCTGCGGCGCTGGATGCCCGCGGCCGGCTGCATGGCGCGGGGCTGCGGATCCCGGCGGCGGCGACGACGAGCGCGGCGGGGACTCGAGTCAGAAGTGCGAGGCGCCGCGGCTCCGGCGGGCGCAGGAGCGCACGGACCGGCCGCGTGGACAGCGAGGGAGGGCTGGCGGGCGCCGCGGAGTGGAGGTGCACGGGCGGGGGCGGGGACGAGCGGAGAGCCGCGCGGCTCCGCGGCCGGTGGCGGAGGCTGGGGCCGCGTTGTCGCCGCCGCGCTCCGCCCCTGGGGGCAGGTGCGGGCGGCAGGGACCCGCCCCGAGGCCCGGGCGCGGGAGCTGGCGCACCGAGGCGGACGAGAGGGAGGCACCCAGCGTGGGGACCCACAGCGGGCCCCGGCAGAGCTTGGCTAGGGCGTAGCGGGGACCCGCCCCATCTGCGCCGCGGGATGGTGCCCAGAGGAGACCCCTCTCACTGGATTCCTCTGCTGTCCGCGAAGCCCGCGGCCGCGCATGGGTTGCAGACAGCGCCCCTAATTTGGCATCTTTCTCTTCTGGAGCTGCACAGGCTTCAGAGGCTGTACAGGGTCTTCGCCTGGGCCGCCATTCTCACTACTCATCCAGGGAAAAAGGGTTCATCTGTCCCCAAGCCCGTCGCTCTCCGTCCTTCTAGGAGCTTTAACACTCCTCCCAGTTTCTACCTGGAGCGCCCATTTAGCCAAGGATGGGGTATCTTTAGGACAGCGGGCGCTCTAGAAGATGCTTGAACTCCGAGGCTTCCCCATTTTGAGTCTTCCTGGGCATTTGTCCCATACAGTTCGCTCCCCTCTGCTCATCGTAAGTCTTGTGTGGTCTTCGGAAATCCATGGAAGCCTCCCTCCTACAAGAAGTCTCCCCACCTCTGACCCCTGCAGCTCTCAATTCATTTTGTGCGGTGGGGCTGGTCTCACCAGTGAGAGTCCACAGCAGGGCACACGCCAGCTCTCCTGATGCCCACAGAGGAGCAAAAGAGGACCTGCTGTTTAATAAATTCAGCTTGGATTTGTTGGGGCTCAGAAAAGTATACTCCAACGTATGGCACTTTGGTATGCTAAGTTTGAACCATAAAACTAAACAGGCCTCTGAAGCCGGCTTGGAAACAAAGTCTCTGTCTCCCGCCCGACTTTCTCCCCACTAAGCAATTCATAGAAACCAGAATTCCTCTTCCCCACGGTGGTCATACAACCTAGAAATAGTACTCCAACCGCCCTGGTCCCCTGCCTTTCTGTGTAGGAGCTGGCCATGAAGAACTACTCAGACCTACTTTGTCTGATAGTAGACAGCAGATCCTCATTCCAGAAGAGGTCCTGCTCTATACATGCTGCACAGACAGGCCAAGAAGAATCTGAACAGGCCTCGCTGGGTTCACCCGTCAGTCTATTACCATTAGATCACACCCTTTGTCCAATCACATTTCTATAGGGCTGTCCATTCTTCACTGAATCTAAGCATAAAAACAGGCAGTTTTCCCTGAGTCTTTCTATCTTCATTTCTGAAGGCTCCTGTATCACATAAAACTTTGATTCAATAAATTTGTTACGCTTTTCTCTTATTAACCTATCTTTTGTTCTAAGCATGTTAGCGGTGCCCCTTATGATGGGGAGGAAAGGTATCACACCTTTTCTGCCCCTACCGTTTCAATGGTGTCAACATCCAAGCTCTAGAGTCTGGCTTTCGACTTTAGATTGATTCAGTCTCTGAATTTAATCTGGGTACTCCAAAATGTCAATTCCTCATTTAAAGGAGTCCCCCTCATTTCTTGAAGAGTCACCCTTTTCCTTTTTCATGTCTGCTTTGCTTGTGATTGAAATGAGAGTAGGATTTCAATGCCTTTGTGGTGCACTGGAAATATCACCAGAAATGGGGAGAGGGGTCTTATTTTATTTTGTTGCTGCTGTTATTATTGTTGTTGCTGGATTGGAATGAGAAGATCTGAGTTGACCTTGACCAACCCACTTTACCTTGTTGACCACTAATTTCTTCAACTACAAACTGAAAGAGTTGAACTAGGTCATTTCAAAGATCCCTTCCTATTGCAAAGAAAAAGAAAAATGCTATGATTACTTGGATACAGACAATGAAAATCTCTACCCATTAATCCTGGTTCGATATATCCTCTAAGATAGAACATCCTTCAGATATATTTGCAGAGTCATCTCCTCCACTTTTTCCCTCCAGTCTGTCCCATTTAATCCCCCTATCCATGACTCTCAACTGGTTGGGGAGTCTAAGAACAAAAATACCCAAGCTTTGACTGCTAGAGATTCTGATATCATATTTAATGTAATCGTTCTGGGCTGAGACCTTGGCATGGGTATTTTGTAGGGCCCTTCCCCATTCTAAGAGTCATTTGGGGACTTAAAAAAAAATTATTCCTCCCTGACTCTCTGAGATTCTGTTTCAATAGATCTGGGGTCTGGCTGGGAACCTTCCTTTAAACCCCTCTCGCCCCCCCGGCCTCTAACACACATTCTGATGTCAATTATTCTGCAACCACCCTTTGTGATTACTCTCCACAATATGGACCATCTAGCTCTGTGCCCTTCACACACACACACACACACACACACACACACACACACAGTCTGCAGCAGATTCTCACCAGAAGAGCTGGTGTCATTATTCTTTCCTCTGGTTCCTCAGTTGGTTCTGTAAGTCCAGCACATCTCAAAGGTGAGTGTGCCAATGAACACCCGTAATTCTGAAAATGCTAATTCTAATTTAGTTGGTCTGGGATAGACGCTGTCAACCTAAAAGGAAGAGGCTGAGGCACAAAATATAATTGAAAGAATTTGCTTGAGCCCAAATGAGGACAGCTACCCAGGACATTTCTAAGCTGCCTTGAGGAGTGCTCCATTAGCCTCTGTTATAAGCAGGTTTTTAAAGGCAAAGGGAGCAAAGAGAAGGCTGATATAAAGTTGTGTGGCAGGCATCCTCATTGGTTTGCAGAGATAACTTGGGTTAGTGATTGGCTATAGATTGTTGAACTGTCGGGTAGGAGTTATGGTGTCCAGTGTATGGTCATTTTATGGCTACTTGGCATAAATTAGTCTAGAACCCACATAGTCAGTGGCTTCCAGCAATCATTATTTCACTCAAGGTTGTCACTTGCTGCTGTTTCATTCCAGTAAGTCTCTGGGGCTGATAATATAAAGGGGCTTGCATTCCTCAGATTAAAAGTTTCTTTTCTTTTTTTTGTTTTCCACCAGGCTGAGATTCTGTTTCTGAAAAACCTCCCGATGCTGCTGATGCTGCAGGTCTGAAGACCACACTTTGAGAAGCAAGGATCTAGGAGTCGTTTGTTATTCATGGAATAAATATATTTCCCATCATGTTCCAGCTGCCCTGATTAAACAAGCCACTATTGTCTTTTCCAGAAAGATTTCTCTGACTCCAGCTCCCCTCTGGGTGCTCCTTTTTCTAAACTGTAACTGATTAATAATTCACCATTTATTTCACGTGTGGAGCAGGGATAGTGGTGCTTTCCTGATGTGCATTCCTTCCTCACACACACCTGCCTGGGTGTCAGGGACACAGTGTCCCCTCAAACAATCGCTGCTGATTAACTGGAAGATAACACTAGCTTACATTTTTGGAGGACATACCATGGTGCCAGGCACCTAGCTAAGTGTTTTACATGCATTGTCTCCCTCATTCAGCTACTACTGTCCTCATTTCACAGATGAACAAATGCAGGCCCATCTGCCTTGTCCACCTCTGACCACCACCATAATCCACAGGGGTACTGCCCCCTAGGGGGCATTTTGGAAATTTGCAGGTACTTTCATTGGTCACAATGATGGGAGGAGGGGGCCCCTGACATTTAGTTGGGGGTGGCCCCAGATGCAGGAGACTGTCTGTTTCCCACATGGCTTTCATATGTCAGACCTGACCTTTGCTTCCGTTAAAATGTGCATCTCATTACATTGGAACTTTAACTTTGTTTTACATATAAACGCAAAATGTTTTTGCATCTTGTGAATACACACAGGACTTTCTGGAAATGCAACTACTGTATAAGTCCAGGAAGGGATGGTTCTCTGTTTACCACTTTGGAAAATCAGGACACAGAAGCCAGTTCCATTCATGGTATCTGTTTCAGCAATCAACACATATATGATGCCCACAGGCCCAGTAATTCCATATGTGTATACTTCTTCAGCTCCCGTTTCAAAATAACAGTAATATAAAGAAAAAGTGTAAAAAAATTCCAGAGTGCCTGTCTCTCTGTTCTTAAATTATAAATTGGTACAAATATCTGACTACTTATTTATGACCTCTGGTGTAGCTCTGAGTGAGCATTTAAATATTAATTATGTATTGCTTTACTTTTATTCCTCCTCTATTATCATGCAGATCATTATATTGATTTTTCAACTATGTGTATATACATTAGCCATGAATTCATTTCATAATCACAATAGTGAATAATCTAAAACAGTTGGGGCCGGGCACCATGGTTCACGCCTGTAATCCCAGCACTTTGGGGGGCCAAGGCGAGAGGATCACTTGAGGCCAGGAGTTCAAGACCAGCCTGTCAACATGGTGAAACCCTGTCTCTACCAAAAATGCAAAAATTAGCCAGGCCTGGCGCCGCACACCTGTAATCCCAGCTACTCGGGAGGCTGAGGCAAGAGAATTGCTTAACCCAGGAAGCAGAGGCTGCAGTGAGCCAAGATTGTGCCACTGCACTCCCGCCTGGGCGACAGAGCTAGACTTCATCTCAAAAAATAAATAAGTCAGTAAATAAATAACCAAACAAAACAGTTGGTATAAAAAGGGAGACTGGACCATTACAACCAAGAAGATCCTGAGGAGACACAACCACTAGCTGAAATACGGCATTGTGGATGAGATCCTGGAACAGAAAAAGGACATTAGGCAAAAATCAAGGAATTCTGAATAAAGTATTGACCTCAGTTAGTAATGTCTCAGTTATGGTTTACTACTTGTAAAAAACTGTGCACTCACGTGAGATATTAGTAATGGCGACACTGGGTGCAAGGTGCATGGAACTTTCTAATCTTCTCAACTTTATGCAAATATATAACTGTTCTAAAAAAGAAAAGCTGAGGAGAGGCTTCAAGATGGCTGATTAGAAGCATTTCATCCCTGCCTCTTCCACTTAGTGTGTATAGACAGTCATACTTTGAATACACCATCCAAGAGAGAATGTCAGAATTCAACAGAGAAGTAACAAGAAATACCAGAAAGCAGGTAAGAAGGGAGGGAGACAGCCTGTCTGGAGGGGATGAACTGGGAGCAGGAGTAACTTCCCAAGGCACAGAAAGGAAGGATGAGTGACTTCCAGAGGCCCACATCCCCACCATGAAATCCTACAATCCTGCCACAAGAGAGCCCCTCAACCCTCCCAACTCCTGAAACTCACACAGGGAGCCGCGAGGAGATCATGGGATGGAACCGCCCCAGGGAGGGAGCTCACATTGGGTCCCACACCCTTTCTGAGCCTAAGCAGCTATGGCAAGGTGCCATTTTCAGACCTAGCCTTTGGCAGACTACATACTATCCTGCGGCCCAGCAATGCCAAGGCTGAGGCATTACAGAGACTCTGTTGCTGCTGGGACTGGGGAGCAAGCTGGAAGTTGTCCCACAACCAGAGCTAAAAAGAAGCAAGGTGTGGGCAGCAGCTGTTGGTGCCAAGAAGTGAGTGCCACTGGGACAGAGACTGGGATGCAAGCAGGGTGTGGGATGCTGCTTGGTCTTAGTCGCCAGCTGGGTGGGAGCTCCTACAGCCAGGAAGGGGCATAAACTACGAACAGGCTACTACTGCTGGAGTGGGGAACAAGCCCTACTGGAACTGAAGCCTGAGAGAGATGTGCTTTCCCTACCTTCTGGCCCAGGCTGTGACCACTGAGGATGATCCCACCCTCTCCAGTGGCAGGGCCTCAGTGCAGCTGCTACCACCCTTTACCCGAGCACTCCACCTGAGGATCACCATGCCCCTGCCACCCATGTCATCCAGGCTAGTCTTGAACTCCTGACCTCAAGTGATCTGCCCGCCTCAGCCTCCTAAAGTGTTGTGACTACAGGTGTGAGCCACCATGCCCCGCTGCAGAAAAGATAACTATTGGGTACTGCACTTAATACCTGGATGATGAAATAATCGGTACAACATCCCTGGTGACACGTGTTTACCTATGTAAAAAACCTTCACCTGTACCCCCAAGCCTAAAATAAAAGTTAAAAAAATAAACAATAAAGGAAAGTAATGTATAGGTAAGAGCACATGGTCATAAAACCCGACAGCGGAAAGACTGTAAGAAATCGAGTGGTATCTTTTCTGTTCTTATCTATTTTTTAACATTTTTAGTAAATGTCCCCAGAGCCCTAATTTCAGGAATATACATAGGAAAAAGAAGAAAGACCAAGAAGTCAAAGGAAGCACATTAGACATAAGAGCCTCCACTGGAACGTCACAGTTATCTCTGGTGGAGCCACTTGCTAAGGGTCATGAGTGTTCTAATGAAACTGCATGTAAGAAATCACATAGTCCTCATGGTCCTATAAATCAGATATGGTATTATTAGTATCCCAGTTGTGAAGATAAGGAAACTGAGTCTCACTCCTGAGGTCCGCTTTTATCCACTACCATGCACAGCCTCTATGGAAGAATCTACAGATGGCCAAGAGCATGACTTCTACACCTGATACAGCTCCATGAGATTTCAGGTTAAGGCATATGGTTACTTTACTTCGCTTCTTGTATGGACTCTGGAAAACCAAATATAAACATATTCATCTTTTGCATGTCTTGAAGAAACATAAGCAACACTCGAGAGCTAGGGTGCGGCACCCTTGCAGGCATGGACTCCAGGGCTGGGGCTGAGTGAGCACCTGTCCAGTGCTGGAGTATCTAAGCTGGCTGCCAAGGCCAACTCTGACAGCATTTATAGGAAGGGCTCTAAGATCTTCACTCGGAAAGAGGGAAGTGTGTGTATGTCCACATGCCTGAAGGTGTGAATCTTAAATTTATGAACTCCCTTTATCATGGAAAAAAAAGTATAAACTTGAGATATGACTATAGAGCATTCAGAGAAATATCATGTTGATTATAGCATTCTTAAGAGGCTTCATTTGGAAAATACACATACAAAAAGAATGTTTAAATGTCCTTTCAGCCTTTAAGAGACTTGCGGTCTAAACAGAATGGCATAGTTCTGCATTACCAGCCTTTACTGTGCATTCTCATCAGCAGTGGGTCTCAACTTTACAATCACCAGGGACAGGGCAACAAACTCACCCTGGTTGGCCAGACACATTCCTGGTTTTAGCACTGAAAATTCCATGTCCTGGAAAATTCTCTTAGTCCCAGGGAAATTGAGACAGTTAGTCACCTTATTGGGATGCTTTAAAAAATCTTCATGTTCAAGCCAACCCACCCCTGACAAAAGGCTCAGAATCTCTGGGGGTGGGACCCAGGCTTCAATGTTTCCGAAAGATCTCCAAGTGATTCCAGTGTACAGCAAAGCACAAGAAAGCCCTGCTCAAGGGCAGGGCTTCTTAACCTGAAAGTACACAAGAATCACCTAGCAATCTTGGTAAAATGCAGATTTTAATTCCGCAGGTCTGGAGTGGGGTCCAATTTTCTGCAGTTATAACAAGCTCCCTGGTGATGCCAGTGCTGCTGGTGTACAGACCAGCCTCTGAATGGCAAGGATCTGGAAAACACAAGCAGTATGCTTTATTTCTACTTTGAAAGAATCTATAATACAGTCAGGAAGAGAAGGATGTCAGGACGAAATTAACAAAAGGGGGAAAATCAAATAAAACATAAGTAGCTAGTAATGCAGTAAGGAGAGGGAGCAGGTTCTAAGACACATTATTTTCTTGGATTCCTTACTACACTGACTACACATAGTGGGTATTTGACACATATAATCTGGAAACGCTTTATGGTGGTGAGTTCTAACACTGACTTACAAGGGTGGAAGGGCATCCCAGGAAAAGGCAATGGTGGGCATAAAAATAAGCTAAAATAAGCTAAAACTTTGTTAAGTGTACAAATCCACAGTTTTCTCTGAGTAATGCTTAATTGTGGGGGAAGAAAAGAATTTGGATGGGGCATATTGAAGGAACTTCTGCAGTGACTGGGAGAGTTGTATTTCTTGATTTGGGTGGTACTTGCTTCATAACGATTTATTAAGCCATGCATTTGATTTCTGTGATTTTTAGTATCTGTGTTTTTACAATACTATTTTACAATAAAAATATTTATAAAAATGTTTATCTGGAACGACCACATATATTGGGAGGGATAGGTCTGCTTTGGCTAAACAGTTTGTACTGAAACCGGTCAGAGGTTGCTAGGGGCTACTGACTATGCAGAACTAATGAGTCATCTCACTCAGCTCCATGGAAAATGTCACAGATATGGAGGAGTAGGGGACCAAAAAGAATAAAGAACAAAGTCAGCTGAATCTGATATGGGAAAAGGGAGTAACATACGCTCAAAAAATTGTTTCATTTTCTTCTGCTCACATATCAAAAAAAAATGATGGCATCTACTCTCCATGATTTTCTTCCTACCCCTCTGGCCTCTTGCCTCAGACCCACAAATCCAATTGTCCTTGAACATCTCCTGCTGAGTAAGCCCACTCCCCAAATTCAATATGTCCAAAAGCAGAATCCCAAAATCTATACATCTTCAACCTCCCTTTATTGGAGAATTTCAGCACCATCCGCCATATCATCTCAACCCAGGATCCGAGAAATACCTCCCCTTGACTTTACTCTTCCTCACACCTTGAAAGCGGCAGGTGACCAACCTCTGATCATTCCACCTTCTTGCCACCCCTTAGATCATTGCCACCCACAAAGGGGCTCTGATTTTTCCCTCTCTCTCTATTGATACTCTATGCGTACTTCCATTGCAGCCCTTATAACACTGTACTTCTCTAATTTTGTTAATATACCAATTTCTTTCTGCATGACGGAAAATTTCTTGAGGCAAGAACAGTTTATTCATCTTAGTGTTTCAGGCATCTACCAGAATGGAGGCAGAGTGTAAGTGCCCAGAAAAAAGAAAAGGTTGTTGAAGGAACAAATGAGTAAATGCTTAGTTGCTGTCTTCAAGCCTTAGATAATTGAGCTGACCAGGTCATTTGTGACTGACTTCACATCCAGCCACTGAAGCAGTTCCCAGAGATTGCCTCTTCCTCCTAAGCCTCCTCCCTTCCCCCTCCATCAGTAGAAAAATAAAGAGAAACCTATGGTCTAGCTTCGAAACTGCTAAGACGGGCGAACTTTCAGGGGAAAAAAAAAATGTAACTTTATACCATCCTCCTAAAGATGACGGACAACTTTCCCTTCCCATCTCGTATGTACAGTGTGGCAGATGCTGTTGAGATTACATGATTTCAAATCTGACACATGTTTTAACCCCTCTCTAAAAGCCAGCAATATTTTATATAAACATTTTATTGAAGTTTAACGCACATGTAAGAGGGCACACAAATCTTAAGGTTACACTCAACAAATGTTCACCAAGTGAACACACACAGAAACATTTCCATAAACAGAGTATGATCCATACCCCTAAAGTGTCTCCTTTGTTCCCCTCCATGCACTAAGCCCACCCCGCCCAAGACTAGATGAAAATATTTCCAAATTTGCTTTGGCACAAACTATTTTGTGAAAAGTTTCTGTATTTTACTCTCCATTTATTTTGAAAAGTTTTTAATTCTAAAAGAAAGCAACCTATGCTCACTGTAAAAAGTTAAAACTTAACAGAAGTACAAAACTGTAGAAAGTGAGAGTTTCCCTATCAACCCTCTGCTCAACCCCCCATTCCACCAGCACCATTCCCAAGGTTAAAAACTTGTAACAGTTTGGGGCATTTATCAGTTCAAACCATGTTACCAGTAAGGAAAAGCTCAATTCAAAGTGGACAAAACAGTAAAACAATGTATTGCCTCTCATAATTTACTTAATCATTTTCTGAGTGAATGAACATTTGTTTCCAATGTTTTGCCATTACAAACAATGCCACGTTGACCATTTCATTTTGAACACTTTAAACAGAAAATGCAAAGAGATCTTGAAAGTCCAGAGTTTGGGCAGGCTTTGGGATTTGTTTAATTCAGTCACTCAACTATGTCATCAAAGACTCCGTTTCTACCTCCTTGCTCTGCTTCCAAGATACCAGCTGCATCCTGAGGCTGGCTCACTTCAGGTTGAATCATAGCTGACAACAGGGCTACATATTTTATCAGAGAGAAGTGGGTAGGGAGGGAAAGAAAAGGAAGAGAGGGAAGAGAGAGAAACGCAACAACAGTGGAGTGAAAGTCCTAGGCTTCATTCTGATTGGATCAAATTTGGTTATATGCCTACTTACAAGCCAATCATTAAAGCCTGAGGAATGTCAAGTAATAATTGGAACAGTTCCCATTCCTGAATCAATCTCTCTGGCAAAAAGGATGGGATTATCCTAATTGATTCCAACAATAGGACCAACCTCTGAAGAATGAGGGGTTACTTCCACCCAAACCAAATAAATGACTAGTACCTGATGGGGTACAGTTGGAATGGAGACTGGGAAGGCCACCATATTATTCATTGCTGTAAATATTCTTTGAGGCCATTTTTTGCACATATATATATATATATATATATATACACACACACACACACAGACACACACAGTTAATTTTTAACTATCATAGAATCACACTATTCTGCAACTCACACTATTCTGCACCTTTATATACATATAAATCTACCTCACCTTTTATAGGTGCAAGATACTCCACTGTATGAGTGAACAATAATTTATTTAACTATTTCCCTGACGAACATTTAGATTGTTTTAAATGTATCTTCTGCAAAAATTCTACATTGACCATTTCATTCTGAACAAGATCTTAAACAGAAAATGTAAAGTAATTTTTGGAAGAGATACAGTCATCCCTTGGTACTGGGGGATTGGTTCCAGGACCCTCGTGGATACCAAAATCCATGGAAGCCCAGTCCATTCCCCTGCCTGCAAGCTCAAATTGACTTAAACACATGCAAGCTCTTAGCTAGAACATCACCTGGAGGCAATTTAGAGCTTTAATACAAAATATTTAATATGGAGAATTTTCCATGAAATAACTTATCTATTGCATTCAACTGTAAACACGATTCTTTCTTTACTCTTTGCTGTAATATTTTACTTGTAGTTTTTATTATAACTTTTTTCCCTTTTCCTCATCTTCCTGACAGAGAATCAACTGAGTCCCTGAAGGAGGTGCTCCAGTGACCTCCTCCGTCCTGTCGGAGGCTTCCTGAAGACCTGCGTTCTCACCTGCCCTTGATGGAAACCTTCTATTCCTCTGATCTATTTTCCTGTGGGTATCAGGGCCTATATGTCTCGATCTCCCTTTCCAGCTCTAAGATATCAGTTATGGGCTGCATTGTGTCTCCACAAAATTCATATGTTGAAGCTGACATGATTTGGATCTTTGTCCCTGCCCAAATCCCATGTTGAACGGTTATACTCAATGTTGGAGGCAGGGCCTGGAGGAAGGTGATTGGATCATGGGGGTGGATTTCTCATGAACGGTTTAGCACTGTTCCCTTTGTGATTAGTTCTCATGAGATTCGGTTGTTTAAAAATGTGTCGCACCTCCCTCCTCTCTCTCTTGCTCCTGCTCCAGCCATGCAATGTGTGCTTTCCCTTTGCCTTCTGCCATGATTGAAAGTTTCCTGAGGCCTCCCCAGAAGCCAAGAAGATGCCGTCATGCTTCCTGTACAGCCTTCAGAACCGTGTGCCAATTAAAATTCTTCCCTTAATAAACTACCAAGCCTCGGGTATTTCTTTATAGCAGTGTGAGAATGGACTAATACAAAGCCCTAACCCCCGGTACATCAGAATGTGACTGTATTTGGAGACAGGGCCTTTAAAGAGATAATTAAGGTGAAACGAGGTCACTAGGGTAGGCTCTTGTGACTGGTATCTTTATAAGAAGAGATGAGGACACAGACACCCACAGAGGGAAGACCCTGTGAAAACACAGGGAGGAACAGCCACCCACAAGCCAAAGAAATGGCCTTAGAAGGAAGCAATCCTGTGGATACCTTGATCTTGGACTTCCAGCATCCAAAACTGAGGGAAAATAAATTCCTGTTGTTTAAGCCCCCGGTGCGTGGTTTTTGCTATGGCAGCCCTAGTAGACGAATACAGTGCCCAAGCCCAAGTGTGCTGTGGAAACCCCTGAATGGTCCAGAAGGAGCCTCCTTGCTCCTTGCTTGTTCCATTGCTGTCTGGGTGGCTCCTAGGCCCCTTCTTCCCTGTGTCTTCCTGGCCTCTGATGGGTGTTCCCTCCAGTTCTGCTTCCCCCAGGTTCTGCCCACCAGTCTGCTTAGAGTTGGTGCTTACTTCCTTTATTTGGTGCCTGTAGATGAATGGTTTTCCAATCCTGCAGGGCTTAAGGCTCACTGCTTTGTGAATTCAGATTCCCAGACCACGGCTCCAGAGATGCAGACTCACTAGTTCAGCGATGGGGCTGGGAAACCTGCACTTTTAACAAACACTCTCAGGTAATTCTGAGGGAAATGACCACACTTTGAGAAACACCACTGAAGACATGTCCTCTTTCCTGTTTCTCTCACCTGGTGGCCTGCCACCTTGACGGCACGTGAGATTCACCTGGGGAGCTCTTTAGAACACCCATGCCCAAGCCCACCTTAGATATTCTGGGTTAATTAGTCTGGGATGAGGCCTGGGCATAGGTATTTTTTTCCCATAGGTAATTGGGGTATAGGTAGTGTTTGGTTGTGTGTGTGTATATATATATATATATCAAAAATATATATACACACATATATATATCAAAATAAATATATATACATATATATATATATATATATATATTTTTTTTTTTTTTTGAGACGGAGTCTCGCTCTGTCACCCAGGTTGGAGTGCAGTGGTGCGATCTCAGCTCACTGCGAGCTCCACCTCCCAGGTTCACGCCATTCTCCTGCCTCAGCCTCCTGAGTAGCTGGGACTACAGGCACCCACCACCACGCCCAGCTAATTTTTTGTATTTTTTAGTAGAGACTGGGTTTCACCGTGTTAGCCAGGATGGTCTTGATCTTCTGATCTTGTGATCTGCCCACCTCAGCCTCCCAAAATGCTGGGATTACAGGCATGAGCCACCGCACCTGGCCATGAGTAAGTTCTTTAGTGGTAATTTGTGCAATTTTGGTGCACCCATAACCCGAGTAGTACACACTGCACCCTATTTGTAGTCTTTTATCCCTTGCCCCTCCCACCCTTCCCCCAAAGTCCCCAAAGTCCGTTGTATCATTCTTACGCCTTTGCATCCTCATAGCTTAGCTCCCACATATCAGTGAGAACATACTATGTTTGGTTTTCCATTCCTGAGTTACTTCACTTGGAATAACAGTCTCCAATCTCATCCAGGTTGCTGCAAATGCCATTAATTCATTCCTTTTTATGGCTGAGTAGTATTCCATCATGTATGTATAACATAGTTTCTTCATCCACTCATTGATTGATGGGCGCTTGGGTTGGTTCTACAATTTTGCCATTGTGAACTGTGCTGCTATAAACATACATATGCAAGTATCTTTTTCGTATAATGACTTATTTTCCTCTGGGTAGATACCCAGTAGTGGGATTACTGTATCCAATGGTAGTTCTATTTTTAGTTCTTTAAGGAATCTCCACACTGTTTTCCATAATGGCTGTACTAGTTTACATTCCCATCAGCAGTGTAGACGTGTTCCTTGGTCACCGCATCCATGCCAACATCTACAGTTTTTAAAATTTTTTGATTACGGCCATTCTTGCAGGAGTAAGGTGGTATCGCATTATGGTTTTGATTTGCATTTCCCTGATCATTAGTGACATTGAGCATTCTTTCATATGTTTGTTGGCCATATGTATGTCTTCTTTTGAGAACTGTCTATTCATGTCTTTAGCCCACTTTTTGATGGGATTGTTTGTTTTATTCTTACTGATTTGTTTTGAGTTTGTTGTAGATACTGGATATTATTCTTTTGTCAGATGTATAGACTGTGAAGGCTTTCTCCCACTCTGTGGGTTGCCTGTTTACTCCGCTTACTGTTCCTTTTGCTGTGCAAATGCTCTTTAGTTTAAATAAATCCTAGCTATTTACCTTTGTTTTTATTGCATTTGCTTTTGGGTTCTTGGTCATAAAATCCTTGACTAAGCCAATGTCTAGAAGGGTTTTTCCAATGTTATCTTCTAGAATTTTTATAGGTTTGGGTCTTAGATTTAAGCCCTTAATCCATCTTGAGTTGATTTCTGAATAAGGTGAGAGATGAGGACCCAGTTTCATTCTCCTACATGTGGCTATCCAATTATCCCAGCACCACTTGTTGAAAAGGGTGTTCTTTGCCTACCGTATATTTTTGTTTGCTTTGTCAAAGATCAGTTTGCTGTAAGTATTTAGGTTTATTTCAGGGTTCTCTATTTTGTTCCATTGGTCTATGTGCCTATTTTTATGCCAGTACTATGTCGTTTTGGTGACTATGGTCTTATAGTATAGTTTGAAATCAGGTAGTGTGATGCCTCCAGATTTGTTCTTTTTGCTTAGTCTTGCTTTGGCTATGTGGGCTCTTTTTTGGCTCCAGATGAATTTTAGAATTGTTCTTTCTAATTCTATGAAGAATGATGGTAGTGTTTTGATGCTGATCGCCTTGAATTTGTAGATTGCTTTTGGCAGTATAGCCATTTTCACAATATTGAGTCTACCTATCCATAAGCATGGGATAAGTTTCCATCTGTTTGCTTCATCTATTATTTCTTTCAGCAGTGTTTCATAGTTTTCCTTGTAGAGGTGTTTCACCTCCTTGGTTAGGTATATTTCTAAGTATTTTATTTTATTTTATTTTTGCAGCTGTTGTAAAGAGTTGAGTTCTTGATTTGATTCTCCGCTTGGTCACTGTCGGTTTATAGAACAGCTATTGATTTGTGTACATTAATCTTGTGTCCAGAAGCTTTGCTGAATTCTTTTATCAGTTCTAGGAGCTTTCTGGAGGAGTCTTTAGGGTTTTCGAGGTAAATGATTATATCGTCAGCAAAGTGACTGTTTGACTTCCTCTTTACCAATGTGGATAGCCTTTATTTCTTTCTCTTGTCTGACTGCTCTGGCTAGGACTCCCAGTACTATGCTGAAGAGGAATGGTGAGAGTGGGCATCCTTGTCTTGTTCCAGTTCCCAGAGGAAATGCTTTCAACTCTTCCCCATTCAGTATTATGTTGGCTGTGGGTTTGTCATAGACGGCTTTTATTACATTGACGTATGGCTGATTTTGCTAAGAGTTTTAATCATAAAGGGATGCTGGATTTTGTTGAATGGGGCACGGGTATTGTATTTTTAATCTGTCCAGGTAATTCCAACATGCAACCAAATGGGAACCACCAGTCCAGCCTGTTGCCATGTTCCCAGAGCAGGCTGTCATCATTTCTCACCTGAACCAAGCAAGAGCCTCCCACTGGCTCTGCTTCCCCCAGCAGCGCTCTCCGCCCCACTCCTCCACGGTGCAGTCAAAGTAATAAAACACAAGCTTAGCAGTTTCTTTTCCCTGCTAAAACTCCACCAATGGCTCCTCATTATGGCAGGCTAATGTTTACAAGTTCCCTAGCCTGGCATCCAAAGCTACCCATGTTCTGGCCTCTTAGGGCTTCTGCACCTTTCTGTCTCTCTTTCGACCCCTAAGCTCCAGCCACACTCATGCCCTGGGTTCCCCCAAATCACTAAGTCTTGCCCTTTGTTTTCCCACCTGCCTGGAATGCCCTTCCACCTGGCTAATGCCTTCCATTTAGTGCTTGCATGATCTGTAAAGCCTTCCCTGGCACTCTCCCCATGCTCAGGCGAGGAGATAGGCCCTCCTCCTTTTCCAAAAACACACCAGTGCACCCCTCTTTCAGAGCACATATCACATTGTATTGTATTGCTTTCTACTGGTCCCCTTCTCGTGACTGTACCCATCTTATTCTCGGTCTCCCTGCATCCTAATACAGTACCCAGCATGTGCACGATAGAGCATGGTGAACGTCTGTTGAATGGATGAATAAATGGATAGCTGGCCTCTCCCAGCTGTGCCCTTGCCCAGCGCCTGCTGTCTGGTTACCATTTACAAATGAGCTTGGCTCCCTCAGTTCTGGTGTTTCCTTACCTCCATGTTCCATATCTACTTCAATCCCAGAGTAACTGTTTATACCAGAGCTCGTCCAGCCCATAATTAGGGCGAGAATAGGTGAGAGACTCATAGCTACTCTGGGCCCGGCACTTTCCATTCTTTAACCCTCACGGTAGCAACAAGTATTTGCTACCGGTACATAACGGTGTATTTGCTACACGGTAGATAACAAGTATTTGCTACATGGTAGATAACAGGTCGTTATTATCACCTCCATCTTGCAGCTGAGAAAACAGAGGCTCTGAGAGGTTGAAAGTGACTTTCCCGAGGTCACACAGCTAGGGGGTGACTGAGCCAAAACTGGAATCACAGAATCTGACTCCGCGAGCTCCAGCCTTTCCTGCTGGGCCCCGTGCTCATCCATTAAAACAGACAGGAGCTTGGTGAGTGGCTGCTTTGTGTTCTTTTGTGTGATGGTGAGTCCGTGTGGGCACAGCAGGGGACACAGGAGAGGCTCAGGAAAACGAAGTTTATTATACTCACAGGTCCTAGAGACAGGAAGCATGGTGTGCCTTGCAGAGCCACCGGGGAAGACACCAGGGTGCTCAGGAGCCAGAAGACAGGAGTGAGGGCAAGGTTTAAACCACAGACTTCCTTGGTGTTCCTGTGGAAAAAGCAAGGTGGGGCAGGGTGAACAGTTTAGGATTGGCTGGTTTGAATAATTTCAGCAGGCTCTAGGCTACAGGGGTGGTCCCTAGATGCCTGGCGCCTGGCCCTGGGGTGATGAACGCAGACAGACGTTGTCTCCTGGGGTGTATGGGTCAGATAAGGGAGGGCTCTGATTGGTTAGTTTGCTAATCAAATGCTCTAGGGCCAGGCGTAGTAATCTCAGCACTTTGGGAGGCCAAGGTAGGAGAGTCACTTGAGCCTAGGAGTTTGAAACCAGCCTGGGCAACAGGGTAAGACCCTGTTTCTACCCCAATTTTTGTTTTAATTTGCTGGGTGTAGTGGTGCATGCCTGTGGCCCCAGCTACCCAGGAGGCTAAGGTGGGAGGATGGCTTGAGCCCAGGAAGTGAAGACTGCATTAAGCCATGTTCATAGTGCTGCACTCCAGTCTGGGTGACAGAGTAAGTGAGAACCTCTCTCAAAAAAACAAAAACAGAAACAAACAAACAAACAAACATAAAAAAAGAAAATGCTTCAGGCTGGGCCTTTTGTTATCTCTAAGAATTGGCTAGCCCCAGACTCAAAAGGGGTTTTATGTTTTATGATGTCAAAACATCATAATATACAGAAAATTTCAGAATATATTTGCAATACAGTGGGGAAGGAGGAATGGCTGCTGGGGACACAGGCTGACAATGTGACTCACTTCCCAGGAATGAGCCTGAGGAAGCCCTCTAATTCCACAGCCATCAGCTTTTCCACCATCATTCACGCCAGGCTCCATCAGACATCCTGAGAACGTGTGGCCCACATGGATGAGAGGGGTTGCCACTTTTATTCACAAATGTATCATAAGTGCCTAGAACAGTGCCTGGGATAAGGTAGATACACATTTATAAAGTAGAAAAATATTCACTGATTTGATGAAAAAAAGAGTTAATTAACAATGTCTCTATTAAAAGAACTCAATGTAGTCCTTTTCACTACTGTTGTTTAAGGAACATGTTTCAAAACACAGTTGTTTAAAGAACCTATACACATGGGTGGAAACTTTTGTTCCTCTTTCTCCTCTGTGATGTTTTTCTCCCTCTTTTCTCAGGTGAAGACTGAAAATTCTAAGTTCTCATTGGGTAGAAATGGACATCAAGATCTTCAGATGCAAAGCCCCTTAATAAGTGGGGGAAAAAAGTCCTGATAGTACTTTAATTCTGAAATAGTAATCCTGTGTGTGCAAGCGTCTCTGCCACCTTGGGAGACTGTGAAGCTTTGTGGCTGTTTATAAACTTGATAATTGGTTCTAATGCTCATTGCCTGTCGGGAAGGGCTGCTGTTCATCACCTTGACTCTGACTTTCAAGTCCTCCCTTAGTCTGACCTTGAGTTGTCATCTCATGATGCTGATGCCATTGGGATTGACTCAAATTGTTCCATATCCAAATGAAACATAAGCAAGAAAGACCTCTTCTATGACTTTGTAATCTAATGGAACTGAAGAGATGAGTAACTGGGTTCTGGTTCGCCTTGGCCAGAGCTGTGTGTCCTTATTATACCTCACTGCACCTCGATTTCTGAATGTCTGAAAAAGCCAGCTGATAGATACTTATTCCACCTAGCCCAAAAGAAAGCCAAGAGAATCATTATAGATTGCAAATATGAAAAAGAGAGTTAGATGAGGCCTCACAGGTCAGTTAAATTTGGCAAGACTCCCAATTTACAAGTAAGAAACTTGAGGCGCAGCGGGGTGTACTCATTTGCTATTGCTCCATAACAAATTACCGCAGGCTTGGAGGCTTGAAATCACACGATTTATTCTCTTACAATTCTGGGAGTCAGAAGCTGGAAATGAGTCTTATGGGGCTGAAATCATCTTATGGGGGTGTCAGCAAAGCTGATTTTCTCTGGAGACTCCAGAAGAGAATTTGTTTCCTTGCAATCCTCCAGCTTCTAAAGGTGGCTGTCACTCCTCGACTCCTGGCCGAATTGCTCCAATCTCTGTTTTTATTGTCAGTTAGCCTTCTTCTCTCTGACTCTGATTCCCCTGCTTTCTTCTTATAAGGATCTTTGTGATTAAAATAAAGCCACGGAGATAAGCCAGGATAATCTCAAGGTGAAACAGAAATCGATCACAGAGCCTACGCTGGCTTGTGTCAGCAGGAAGGACAGGGTGCACCAGGTGTGGCAGACCCTGGACTGCATCACTGTTGTTAGACTGCTGTTTACTCTCTTTTTTTTTTTTTTTTTTTTTGAGACTGAGTCTGGCTCTGTCGCCCAGGCTGGAGTGCAGTGGCCGGATCTCAGCTCACTGCAAGCTCCGCCTCCCGGGTTTACCCCATTCTCCTGCCTCAGCCTCCGGAGTAGCTGGGACCACAGGCGCCCGCCACCTCACCCGGCTAGTTTTTTGTATTTTTTAGTAGAGACGGGGTTTCACCGTGTTAGCCAGGATGGTCTCGATCTCCTGACCTTGTGATCCGCCCGTCTCGGCCTCCCAAAGTGCTGGGATTACAGGCTTGAGCCACCGCGCCCGGCTTGGACTGCTGTTTACTCTCTCCACACCTTGGTGCTGTCACTCCCTGAATGTTGGCATACTCTATATTACCTCTGAAGGGCCTTTCTCACATGGCAGGAAAGATGAACACCGACAGCCCTAGATTCGAATCCTTGTAGCAACTCAGAGGCGGGAGACTGTCCTTTTCCTCAGTTTCTATAAAACAGTCCCGAAGAAGGGCTTTAATTATCCTGGCTTGATCATGTATGCAAAGTCCAAGTCTGGCAGGAGGTCTTGCAAAACCCAGCTTCCAGAGTTCTGCAAGGGTTCTTACTTTGGGGCTCAAAGCAACCCTGGCTGCTGCAGCAGTCCCCACACCATCAGGACAGCTGCAAGGAGAAAGAGGAGCCCCAGACCCTCACCACTTGCATTTTTCGGTTTAGTCTGGTGAAACAGAATATTGGCACAATTTAGGAAAAGCAACTTGGTTACAGATAAGCAGCAAAAATCAACAGAAGCCCAGGGTCCACCATGAGCAGTTCCCCAAGGTTCAGGAATGCTGCCAAGGGCAGATGGAGTCTGAGCATGCCTCACATTACACTCTAGCTGAGGGACTCTGAAAGCACTCCATCGTGGGTTTATATACCCTGGGTACCACTTGAACCACTGAACACAAGCACTGCAGAACATCTTATTCTAGAAGGAATAAGGACGTAGCCTGGATTGCTCCAGACATTTCCTCCTTGTTACAGAATGCTGCATTCTCAGTAGTTTCTGTCTGGGAATTAAAAGCAAGAAGGGGAAGAGCTGGGTTGGCCAAGGTCACCCAGGGACAGGGACCTGTGTTCCTGCTATGCGCTCATTTCTGAGCCAATCTCTGTTACCAGCCAGGGATGGTGCCCTGGTCCAGCCTGGGTCATGTGTCCACACTGTGGGCAAAGCTGGAGGGCTGGATGTACTATCAGGAGAAGCCACAGGAAGAAAGTCATGCCAGGCAAGCCAAATTCATGGTTACCTCAGTCTCCAGCTTGTCTGAGAGTGTCCCATGGCCATGGTTCATGATAGGTGATGGACAACCAGGATGAGACAGAAGCCAGGGAAATAATGAAGATAAGAAAGAGTGGGCCCAGAGGATCAGAGCCCTTGAGATTGCACCCCTGGTTCTTGGGAGGCAGTGGTTTCAAAGAGGGGCACTGGGGGGTGAACACTCCCAACATAGCTAAGGAGGTCAGAGCCATGCCACATCTCTAGGACAAGATGAAGTCGGACAGCCACCTCCAGCTTCACGCTCCCACTCAGCAAAACATGGACAATAGTTCTGGCTTCATAGGGCTTGTCTGAAGTTCTATAGAAGCAGGACCTGAGACAGAGATTCTTGGTGCAAGTGATCTCAGAAAGGGAATGTGGGTGGCAAGATAGAAAGAAAAAGGAAGCCAAGAAAATTGTAGATTCAGCTGCAGTTTAACCTCAGCCTGATCCCAACTCAGCCTGATCCCACGGTAGCATGAAGACCACCACAAAGTTATGCAACCTTGAGACAAGGCACCAGACTTTTGCACCCCATATCTGTCAATCACTGACTGGGGCCTCCCCTAAGGCGAAAGCAGGCATTTCTGGGCAAGGTGGCTCCCCTTAGCTGAGCATTCAGAAGAAGGAAGCAGCTGCAACCTGTGAGCAGCCAACACTCAGTTAGGGGGTGGTGCCTGGCAGATTAAAGGGTACCTGGTGGGGGCCCCAACAATACCCCTTATGGGGCTATTATGAGATAATGAAGCTCAAGTCCTATCACAAGGCTGGGAGTTATCATCGTCATCATCATTATCTTATCCCTGTTGTAGAGAAGTAATAAATAGTAAGCATCACGTAACACATGCCTCTTGGCCAGTCACTGCACAGGCATACATAGGCAGTAGGAATGTAGACAGTAGGCCTGCCATGGACTAGTTATGTGATTTGGGGTGCCAAATGTAGTCCCCTTGAGCCTCAGGGTTCTAATCCAGAATGTGGGCTAGGTAACCAGAGCTGGGCTATTGCAAGGATGACATGAAGTCATCCCCGTGGTGCTCTAGGTGCAGTTCTTGGAACAGAAGAAAGCACTCAAGTGACTGTGGGTCATCAGCTTCTGTGGTCAGTCTAAAGCTTCAGCTGACACACATGGAGGCCAAGAAGACACTAGCTTCATGAAAGACAGTAATATGAATTTGTATTACGTAAAAGATTAAGCCAGCTGTGTTTAAGGAAGCAAATCCATTTTCAAAAAGAGGATGTGAAAACAAAGCCTCTAAAGATGTCTGTTACTCATCAAGACTGTGCCACGGGTGGGGACTTTGCTGTACAGCAGCTCCTCAAATGCTCACACAGGCCACCGCTCGGAACAAAAGGGCCTCACCCTGGGCTTCCACAGAGATTTGTCAGCCCGAGGCCACCACCTTTAATTTGGTGGATCGGCTCTTCCTGCCTGTAACCACAGAGGCAGGATGTGTGTCAAGGTACGGATTAGTTGGGGTTGCCCTGCCCCGCACCCTAATATTAGTGTAGCCATGAACCTTATTTAGTCTCTCCTAAGCCTCATTTCCTTCTTAGTTAACAGGGGAAAACAGTATTTGCATTTAGTATTATTTTAGAGAACTAAATGAAATGGTATTTGTGAACACTTAAATCAGTACCTGGTCTTACATCAGTCCATTTGAATCAGTGCCTGCTGCCGCAAAGCAACTATTATTGTGGTTATTGTTGTTCATTATTTCAACCAATATTTACTGTCTACCATGTGTCAACATTGATTTTGGTGGTGGGAAGACATTGGAAAGAAAAAACATGAGTGTCCTGTGTGTAAGAAGCTTACATTCATGCGAGGAGAGAGACCACCCTGGGCAACACAGCAAGAGGTGGGCAGATCACTTGAGGTCAGGAGTTCCAGACCAGCCTGGCCAACACGGTGAAACCCTGTCTCTAATGAAATTACAAAAATTAGCCAGGCATGGCGGCAGGAGCCTGTAATCCCAGCTACTAGGGAGGCTGAGGCAGGGGAATCACTTGAACCTGGGAAGTAGAGGTTGCAGTGAGCCGAGATCACACCATTGCACTCTAGCCTGGGTGACAGAGTGAGATTCCATCTCAAAAAAAAAAAAAAAAAAAAAAAAAAAGAATAAAGGACAAACCTTTCATATGCACTTCAATAGATGCACAAAATATACTTGCTATGGAAATGTAAAATGGCATAGCTATGGAAAACAATACGGCAGTTCCTCAAGAAGTTGAAAGTGGAATTACCACATGATTCAGCAATTCCACATCTGGGTATATGCCCAAAAGAATCAGAAGCAGGGACTTGAACAGGTATTTGTACACCCATGTTCACAGCAGCATTGTTCACAGCAGCATTATTCACAATGGGCCAATGTTGGAAGTAACCCAAAGGTCCCTTAAAGGATGAATGGATAAACAAAATTTGGTATATACCTACAATGAAGTATTATTCAGCCTTAAAAGGAAAGAAAATTCTGACACATGTTGCAACATGAATGAACCTAGAGGATAGTATGCTAAGTGAAAAAAGCCAGACACAAAAGGACAAATACTGTATGACTCCCCTTACATGAGGTACCTAGTCAAACTCAGAGATAGAAAGTAGAATGGTGGTTGCCAGGCACTAGCAGGAGAAAGGAATGGAGAGTTAGTGTTTAATGGGTATAAAGTTTCAATTTTGTAAAATGAAAAGAGTTCTGGAGATGGATGGTAATGAGGGTAGCACAACAATATGAGTGTACTTAACACTACTGAACTGCACACTTAAAAATGGTTAAGATGGTAAACTTCATGGTATGTGCATTTTACAATTTTTAAAAAAATGGGGCCAGGTGCGGTGGCTTGTGCTTGTAATCCCAGCACTTTGGAAGGCTGAGGCAGGCAGATCACTTGAGGTCAGGAGTTCGAAACCATCCTGGCCAGTACGGCAAAACCCCGTCTCTAATAAAAATACAAAAATTAGCCAGGCATGGTGGTGCATGCCTGTAGTCCCAGCTACTTGGGAGGCTGAGGCAGGAGAATTGCTTGAACTCGGGAGGTGGAGGTTGCAGTGAGCTGAAATTGTGTCACTGCACTCCAGCCTCTGCAACAGAGCAAGACTCCATCTCAAAAATAAATAAATAAATAAATAAAATGAAAGTTACTGTGGCTGGGAGGCCATGACAGGCAGATGTGGCATCACAGTGCTCTCCACAAGCCCACACAGCTGATCAGACTTCCCTGTGAGCCCAGGTGTGGTGTTCTCTGTATTTCCTGAATTTGAATGTTGGCCTGCCTCACTAAGTTGGGGAAGTTCTACTGGATAATATCCTGAAGAGTGTTTTCCAACTTGGTTCCATTCTCCCCGTCACTTTTAGGTACATCAATCAGATGTAGATTTGGTCTTTTCACATAGTCCCATATTTCTTGGCGGCTTTGTTCATTTCTTTTTACTCTTTTTTCTCTAAACTTCTCTTCTCACTTCATTTCATTCATTTGATCTTCAATCACTGATACCCTTTCTTCCACTTGATCAAATCAGCTACTGAAGCTTGTGCATGAGTCATAGTTCTCGTGCCATGGTTTTCAGCTCCATCAGGTCATTTAAGGACTTCTCTACACTGTTTATTCCGGTTAGCCATTTGTTCAATCTTTTATCAAAGTTTTTAGCTTCTTTGCGATGGGTTCAAATATCCTCCTTTAGCTCAGAGAAGTTTGTTATTATCGATCATCTGAAGCCTTCTCTCAACTCGTCAAAGTCATTCTCCATCCAGCTTCATTCCATTGCTGGAGAGGAGCTGCGCTCCTTTGGTGAAGAAGAGGTGCTCTGATTTTTAGAATTTTCAGCTTTTCTGCTCTAGTTTCTCCCCATCTTTGTGGTTTTATCTACCTTTGGTCTTTGATGATGGTGACGTACAGATGAGGTTTTGTTGTGGATGTCCTTTCTGTTTGTTTGTTTTCCTTCTAACAGTCAGGACACTCAGCTGCAGGTCTGTTGGAGTTTGCTGGAGGTCCACTCCAGACCTGTTTGCCTGGGTATCACCAGCGGAGGCTGCAGGACAGCAAATATTGTAGAACGGCAAATGTTGCTACCTGATCCTTCCTCTGGAAGCTTCGTCTCAGAGGGGCACTCGGCTGTATGAGGTGTCAGTCAGTCTCCCAGTTAGGCTACTCGGGGGTCAGGGACACACTTGAGGAGGCAGTCTGTCCGTTCTCAGATCTCAAACTCCGTGCTGGGAGAACCAATACTCTCTTCAAAGCTGTCAGACAGGGACGTTTAAGTCTGCAGAAGTTTCTGTTGCCTTTTGTCGAGCTATGCTCTGCCCCCAGAGGTGGAGTCTACAGAGGCAGGCCAGCTTCCTTGACTGCAGTGGGCCCCACCCAGTTCGAGCTTCCTGGCCACTTTGTTTCCCAACTCAAGCCTAAGCAATGGTGGACACCCCTCCCCCAGCCTCGCTGCCACCTTGCAGTTCGATCTCAGACTGCTGTGCTAGCAGTGAGCAAGGCTCCGTGGACATGGGACCCTCTGATCCAGGTGCAGGATATAATCTCCTGGTGTGCCATTTGCTAAGGCCATTGGAAAAGCACAGTATTAGGGTGGGAGTGTCCCAATTTTCCAGGTACCGTCTGTCACGGCTTCTCTTTGCTAGGAAAGGGAATTCCCCAACCCCTTGCACTTCCCTGGTGAGGTGATGCCCTGCCCTGCTCCATGGGCTGCGCTCACTGTCTGACAAGCCCCAGTGAGATGAACCTGGTACCTCAGTTGGAAATGCAGAAATCACCCATCTTCTGCATCGCTCACCCTGGGAGCTGCAGACTGGAGCTGTTCCTATTCGGCCATCTTGGAACCTCCTCCTGAAATAGCAGTTTTAAGGAAACTCAGTGATCTCTAAGATAACACAGAAAAGCAATTCATAAATTACTTGAAGTAATTTATGAATTCATAACTCTTTGTTAAAACAAAGAGATTGAAGTTTAAAAAATATCAAAGAAATATTGGAACTGAGAAATATATTCCCTGCATTAGAAACTCTCAATGACATAATAGATCAAGCAGAGGAAAGAATCAGCAAGCTCACAGACAGGCTATTTGAAAATATACAGTCAGAGGAGAAAAAGAAAAAAGAATGAAAAGAATGAAGATTGCCTGCAAGACAGAAAATTACCTCAAAAGATCAAATCTAATAATCATTGATGTTCAAGAAGAAGTTGAACAAGAGCAAGGGGTAGAAAGTATATTCAAATAAATAATAACAGAAAACTTTCTAAAACTTGAGAAAGAGACAAATAGCATGAAAAGGAAGAGAACAACAGAGTTGACCAAAATAAGACTATTCCAAGTCATATAATAATCAAACTCTCAAAGGGTAAAGACAAACTCTCAAAGAGTAAAAGCAGCAGAGATGAGAAGCAAATAACAGATAAAGGAGCTCCAATTCATCTGGCAACAGACATCTCAACAGAAACCATACAGACCAGGAAGGAGTGGCATGACATTTTCAAAGTGCTGAAAGAAAAAAACTCATCCGGCCGGGCGCGGTGGCTCACGCCTGTAATCCCAGCACTTTGGGAGGCCGAGGCGGGCGGATCACAAGGTCAGGAGATCGAGACCACGGTGAAACCCCGTCTCTACTAAAAATACAAAAAATTAGCCGGGCGCGGTTGTGGGCGCCTGTAGTGCTACTCGGGAGGCTGAAGGAGAATGGCGTGAAAGGCAAAGCCGAGATCACTGCACTCCAGCCTGGGTGACAGAGCCTCCGTCTCAAAAAAAAAAAAAAAAAAAAAAAAAAAAAAAAACTCATCCAAGAATACCGTGTCAAGCAAAGCTATTCTTCAAATATGAGGGAGAGATCAAGTCGTTCTTGGACAAATAAAATTCTGAGAGAATTTACTACCACCTGACCTGTTTTACAAGAAATGCTAAAGGGAGTTCTTCAATGTGAAAACAAAACAAAACATTGACATGCAAAAAGAAAGCACTTAAACATATGAAACCCACTGGTAACATTAACTACATGGACAAACCCAGAATACTCTAATACCGTAATTGGGATATGTAATCCTCTCATAACTCTAGTATAGAGCCCAAAAGACAAAACTATTAAAACTAGCAACAGCGGCCGGGCGCGGTGGCTCAAGCCTGTAATCCCAGCACTTTGGGAGGCCGAGACGGGCGGATCACGAGGTCAGGAGATCGAGACTATCCTGGCTAACATGGCAAAACCCCATCTCTACTAAAAATACAAAAAACTAGCCGGGCGTGGTGGCGGGCGCCTGTAGTCCCAGCTACTCGGGAGGCTGAGGCAGGAGAATGGCGGGAACCTGGGAGGCGGAGCTCGCAGTGAGCGGAGATCACGCCACTGCACTCCAGCCTGGGAGACACAGCGAGACTCCGTCTCAAAAAAAAAAAAAAAACTAGCAACAGCAATGTGTTAAGAGATAGAAATATAAAAATGTGTAATTTGAGATGACAAAGTCAAAATTTGGAGGGGATAGAGTTAAAGTATAGTTTTTTCATTTTTTTCTTTGTTGCTATTTTCTTTGTCATCTAAGATGTAATCTCTTTAAAATAACTCGTTATAAGATGTTTTTTGTAAGCTTCATGGTAACCACAATGTGAAAACCTACAACAGATTCACTAAAAATTAATAACACAAAATTAAAACCTACTACCAGAGTAAACCACTTACCCACAAAGGAAGACAGTAAGAAAGGAAAAAACAGAAGAGAGGAACTAAAAAAAACCAAAAAAACAGAAAACAAGCAACAAAATGGCAGTAGTAATTACTTATAAATAATAACGTTGAATGTAAATGGACTAAATTCTTCAATAGAAAGGCATAGAGTGGCTGAATTGATAAAGAAATAAGATCTAATTACACACTGCCTACAAGAAACCCACTTCACCCATAAAGACACACATAGAATAAAAGTGAAAGGTTGGAAAAAGATATTCTGTACAACTGGAAACCAAAACAGAGCAGGAATAATTGTACTTAGATTAAAAAATGGACTACAAATCAAAGACTGTAAAAAGGACAAAAAAGGTCATGGTATAATGACAAAATGGTCAATTCAGCAAGAGGATATAATAATTTTAAGTATCTCTACAAATAACACGAGAGCTCCCAAGTATGTAAAGCAAACATTAATAGTTCCAAAGGGAGGGATAGACTGCAATACGATAACAGCAGAGGACTTCAACACCCCACTCTCAGTAATGGAGAGATCATCCAGACAGAAAATCAACAAAGAAATGTTAGATTTGAATACACACTAGATCAAATAGGCTTAATTGACATTTACTGCAATAAAATACACATTCTTTAATAAGTACCTGGAACATTCTCCAGAATAGATTATATTGTATGTCACAAAACATGTCTCAACAAATTCAAAAAAGTAGAAATCATATTGAGTATGTTTTTTGACTGCAGTGAAATAAAACCAAAAATCAGTAACAATAGGAGCCTCGGAAAATACACAAATACCTGGAAATTAAACAACATGCTCCTGAATGAGCAATGGGTTGATGAAGAAATTCAGAAAGAAATTTGACAATTTCTTGAAACAAATGCAAATGGAAATACAACATACCAAAATCTACAGGATACAGCAAAAGCAGTTCTAAGAGGGAAGCTTGTAGCAATGAACATGTATATAAAAAACGTAAAAAGACTAAACAATCTAATGGGGCACCTCCAGGAACTAGGAAAGCCCAGACAAACCAAATCCAAAATAAGTAGGAGGAAAGAAGTAATAAATATCAGAGCAGAAATAAATAGAAAAGAAATGTAAAAAAACAATACAGGCCGGGCACAGTCGTTCATGTCTGTAATCCCAGTACTTTTGAGGCTGAGGCAGGTGGATCACTCGAGCCCAGGAGTTCAAAACCAGCCTGGGCAACATGGCGAAACACTGTCTCTACTAAAAACACAAGAAATTAGCTGGGCATGATGGCACATGCCTGTGGTCCCAGCTACTCAGGCAGGAGGTAGGAGAATCACCTGAGCCTGGGAAGTCGAGGCTGCAGTGAGCTGAGATGGCACCACTGCACTCCAGCGTGGGCAATGGAAGTGAGACTCTGTCTCAAAAAACAAAGCAAAAACAAAAACCAATACAGATCAATGAAATGAAAAGTTGTGCTTTTTTAAAAAAATATATAAAATTGGCAAACCTTTAGCTAGACTAAGGAAAAAAGGTGACCCAAATAAATAAAATAAAAAATGAAAACATAACAACTGAGAAATACAAAGAATAATTAGAGACTATTATGAACAACTATATGCCAACAAATTGGAAAACCTAGAAGAAACGGATAAGTTCCTGGACGTACACAACTTACCAAGATGAACCATGGAGAACGAGAAAACCTCAACAAATGAGTAAAAAGTAGTGAGATTGTCTTAGTCCATTTTGCATTGCTATAAAGGAATACATAAGGCTAGGTAATTTATTTAAAAAAACATAAGAGGTTTAGTTGGCTCACTGTTCTGCAAACTGTAAAAGAAGCATGGTGCCAGCATCTGCTTCTGGTGAGGGCCTCACAGGATGCTTCCACTCATGATAGAAGGTTACAGAAAGTTGGCATGTAGAGATCAAATGGTGGGAAGTGGGCAAGAGAGAGAGGGGAGGAGGTGCTAGGCTCTTTTTAACAACCAGATTTCTTAGGAAATAATAGACCCAGAACTCACTCGTTACTATGAAGACGGCACTAAGTCATTCATAACAGATCTGCCCCCATCATTCAAACATATCCACTAGGCCTCACCTGCAACACTGGAGATCAAATTTCGACATGACATTTGGAGAGCACAAACATTCAAACTATATCAGAAATCAAAGCTATAATAAAGTCTCCCATCAAAGAAAAGTCTAGGACCTGATGGCTTCACTGCTGAATTCTACCAAATATTTAAAGAACTAATACCAATTCTACTCACACTACAAAAAAAATTGAAGAACAGAGACTACCTCCAAACTCATATTACAAGGCCAGCATTACCCTGATACCAAAACCAGACTAGGATACAGCAAAACTTTGGGAGGCCGAGGCAGGCAGATCACAAGGTCAAGAGATCGAGACCACCCTGGCCAACATTGTGAAACCCCCTCTCTACTAAAAACACAAAAATTAGCTGGGCATGGTGAAATGTGCCTGTATTCCCAGCTATTCGGGAGGCTGAGGCCAGAGAATTGCTCGAACCTGGGAGGCAGAGGTTGCAGTGAGCGGAGATCGTGCCACTGCACTCCAGCCTGGGCAACATTGTGAGACTCTTAAAAAAAAAAAAAACCATAGGATCATTTCAATAGATACTGAAAAAGCATTAAATAAAACTCAACATTCCTTTATGACAAAATTCCTCAACAACTGAGTATAGAAGAAACATACCTCAACATGATAAAGGCCATACATATGACAAGCTTACAGCTAATATACTGAACAGGGAAAAATTGAAAGCCTTTCCACTAAAATCTAGAAGAAGACAAGGATGCCCACTTCCACCGTTTTTACTCAACATAATACTGTAAGTCCTGGCCAGTGCAATGAACAAGAGAAAGAAAGAAAGAAAGAAAAAGGCCAGGTACAGTGGCTCATGCCTTTAATCCTAGCACTTTGTGAGGCCAAGGCGGGCAGATGGCTTGAGCTCATGAGTTCAAGACAAGCCTGATCAATGTGGCAAACCCCATATACAAAAAGTACCAAAATTAGCCAGGCGTGGTGATGTGCATCTGTAGTCTCAGCTACTTGGGAGGCTGAGGTAAAAGGATGGCTTGAGTCTAGGAGGCAGAGTTTGTAGTGAGCCAACATCATGTCACTTCACTGCAGCTTGGGGGATAGAACCAGATCTTGTCTCAAAAAAAAAAAAAAAAAAGGAAGAAAGGGCATTGAAATTCGAAAAAAAGTCAAACTAGCCTTGTTCACAGATGACATGATCTTATAATTTAAAAAACCTAGACTCCATCAAAAAACATCAGAACTGATATATAAATTCAATAAACTTGCTGGATACAAAATCAGCAAAAAAAAAAAAAAATCAGCAGTATTTATATATGCCAACAATGAACAATCTGAAAAAGAAATCAAGAAAGCAATCCTATTTACAATAGCTACAAGGAATCAATTTAACCAAAGAAGTGAAAAATCAAAGATGTATACAATGAAAACTATAAAACACTGGTGAAAGAAATTGAAGAGGACACCAAAAAACGGAAAGATATTCCATGCTCATGAATTGGAAGAATTAATATCATTAAAATGACAATACTACTTAAACCAATTTGCAGATTTAATGCAATCCCTATCAAAATACTAATGACATTCTTCACAGAAATAGAAAAAACATCCTAAAATTTATATGGCACCACAAAAGACCCCCCATAGTCAAAGCAATCCTGAGTGAAAACAGCAAAGTTGAGGCATCATGCTACCTGACTTCAAAATATATTACAAAGCTATAGTAACCAAATCAGGACAGTACTAGCATAAAAGCAGACGCATAGGCCGGGCATGGTGGCAGGTGCCTGTAATCCCAGCTACTCAGGAGGCAGAGGCAAGAGAACTGCTTGAACCTGGGAGGTGAAGGTTGCAGTGAGCTGAGATTGCACCACTACATTCTAGCCTGGGTGACACAGCAAGACTCCGTTTCAAAAAAACAAAAACAAAACAGATGCACAGACAAATGGAACATAATAGAAAACCTAGATATAAAGCCACTCTTCTACAGCCAACTCATTTTCAACAAAGGGGCCAAGAACATACAACAGGGAAAGTCTCTTCAATAAATGGTGCTGGGAAAAATGGATAACTATTTGCAGCAGAATGAAACTAGACTCCTATCTCTCAACATATACAAAAATCAAATCAAAATGGATTAAAGAATTAAATCAAGACTCAAAACTATGAAACTACTAGAAGAAAACTTGGGGAAGTGCTCTAGTCCATTGGTCTGGGCAGATTTTTGTGTGTGTAAGACCTAAAAAGCACAGGCAACTAAAGCAAAAATAGACAAATGGGTTTACATCAAGCTAAACAGCTTCTACACAGCAAAGGAAACAATCAACAAAGTGAAGAAACAACTCATAAAATGAGAGAAAATATTTGCCAACTATGCATCTGATAAGGGATTAACAACCACAATATAGAAAGAGCTCAAACAATTCAATAACAAAAAAACAAATAACCTGATTAAAAATGAGTAAAAGATCTGAATAGACATTTCTCAAAAGAAGACATACAAATGGCCAAAAGGTACATGAAAAGGTGTTCTACATGACTAATAATCAGAGAAATGCAAATCAAAACCACAATGAGATATCATCTCACCCTGGTTAAAGTGACTTTTTATCAAAAAGAGGAAATAACAGATGCTGGCGAGGATGTGGAGAAAAGGGAACCCTTGTACACTGTCGGTGGGGATGTAAATTAGTACAGCCACTAAGGAAACTGTATGAAGTTTCCTCAAGAAACTAAAAATAAAACTGGCATATGATCTATCAATGTACTACTGGGTATATATCCAAAAGAAAGGAAATCAACATATTAATCAATTGGATTCTTTTGGATATACCTGCACTCCCATGTTTATTGCAGCAATAGTCCCAATAGCCAAGACATAGAATCAATCTAAGTGCCCATGAATAAATGAATGGTTAAAGAAAATGTGATTTCCTCAAGCCTGTAATCCCAGCACTTTGGGAGGCCGAGACGGGCGGATCACGAAGTCAGGAGATCGAGACCATCCTGGCTAACACAGTGAAACCCCGTCTCTACTAAAGAATACAAAAAAAACTAGCCAGGCGAGGTGGCGGGTGCCTGTAGTCCCAGCTACTGGGGAGGCTGAGGCAGGAGAATGGCGTAAACCCGGGAGGCAGAGCTTGCAGTGAGCTGAGATCCGACCACTGCACTCCAGCCTGGATGACAGAGCGAGACTCCGTCTCAAAAAAAAAAAAAAGAGAGAGAAAGAAAATGTGATTTCAAGACCAGCCTGGCCAACATGATGAAACCCTGTCTCTACTGAAAATACAAAAATTAGCCAGGCATGGTGGCGGGCACCTCTAGTTCCAGCTACTCGGGAAGCTGAGGCAGGAGAATTGCTTGAACCTGGGAGGGAAGTTTGCAGTGAGCCGAGATGGCACCACTGCACTCCAGCCTGGGCAACAGAGTGAGACTCTGCCTCAAAAAAAAAAAAAAGAAGAAGAAAGAAGAAAGGAAGGAAAGAGAGAGAGAAAGAGAGAACGGAAGGAAGGAGGGAGGGAGGGAGGGAGGAAGGAAGGAAGGAAGGAAGGAAGGAAGGAAGGAAGGAAGGGAAGGAAGGGAGAAAGAGGGAGAGACAAACAGGGAGGGGAGGGGGAGGGGAGGGGAAGGGGAGGGGGGAGGGGAGGGGGGAGGGGGGAGGGGAGGGGGGGGGGGAGGGGAGGAGGGGGAGGGGGAGGGGAGGGGGAGGAGAGGGGGTTGGGGGGAGGGGAGGGGAGGGAAGGGAAGGGAAGGGAAGGGAAGGGAGAAAGAACGGTGATATATATGCACAATAGAATATTATTCAACCATATAAAAAGAATGAAATCCTGCCATTTGCAGCAAACTGGATGGAACTGGAGGTCATTATGTTAAGTGCGATAAGCCAAGCACAGAAAGACAAATATTGCATGTTGCTCACTCATATTTGGGAGCTAAAAAAGTGGGTCTCATGAAGATAGAGAGTAAACTTGTAGTTACCAGAGGCTGGGAAGAGGAGGCGGGAGGGTGAGATAAAGAGAGATTGATTAATGGGTACAAATACACAGTTTGATAGAAGAAATTAGAACAGGCATCAATAGGGGGACTATAATTTATAATTTCATATATATATTTATAATTATTGTATATTTCAAAATAGTCAGAAGAGAATGATTTGAATGTTTCTAACAAAAGACAAATATTTAAGGTGATGGTTGTCCCAATTACGCTGATTTGATCATTCCGAATTATATGAATGTATTAAATTATGACATGTACCTCAAAAATAAGTACATCAATTATGTATGAATTTTATTTAAAAACTTTTTCATTGGAATACTCATAATAAAAGAATGGATTCATTTTTTAAAGTTCTTCTTTTAGGGAATGTCCAGCTTTCTCTGTGTACTCTGTTCTTTCTCACTTAATTCTGTTTGCCCAGGATGGTGAGAACCACTCCCAAGAGACAGGACACAACTTTGGAGGAGAAAGTTTTACCGAGGCTGGTGTCTGGAGTTTCCATGCCACACTTCCCACTAGGGACTGTTTTAAAATGATGTAACCACAATTCTGACATGAACCACTGAAATTATTTAGAATTCATGGAATTCACAAGTGTTCCCACCAATCCTTCTAAACTGGTCTTCCTCTCTTTTTTCTCTGACTATATTCACCTCTTCTTAAGACCACTGACTTATGAAACCTGAGTTTGAATCCTCATGTCCCACTTAACTAGTCATGTGGCCTTTATCAAGTTCAGGGACACAATTAGCTTATCTTTATAGGGAGTGTGGAACAATATCAGTGGAACAAGTGGAACAAAGTCTTAACCCTAGCTGAACATTAGAATCACTGGGGAGGAGATTTTTAAAACTACTGATGCCCTGGCCACATCCCAGACCTCTGGGATCAGAATCCCTGGGTGGTAGTCAGGCCTCAGCAGCATTGAAAGATACGCAGTTGATTCCAGTGTGCAGCCGAGGCTGAGAACCACTGATCTAAGTTGATCATTAAGAACTAAAGTGGCCAGGTGCAGTGGCTCACGCCTGTAATCCCAGCACTTTGGGAAGCTGGGGCAGGAGGACTGCTTGAGCCCAGGAGTTCGAGACCAGCCTGAGCAACATGGTGAAACCCTGTCTCTACAAAAAATACAAAAATTAGTCAGGCATGGTGGCACTTGCCAGTAGTCCCAGCTACTCAGGAGGCTGAGGTGAGAGAATCACCTGAGCCCAGGAAGTCGAGGCTGCAGAGAACCGTGATTGTGCCTCTGTACTCCAGTCTTGGCCACAGAGCAAGATCCCATCTCAAAACAAACAAACAAACAAACAAAACAGAGAAAGAGAAAAAAAAAAAAAAGAACGCTTCAAGTTCTTTCTCTGATCTGTATTTTCTGTATTTTCCTTGACTCCCATGATCCCTGCCCGTGGCTACCACTCCAAGACAAGGATGAATGGGTACACTGTATCCCAGTCAGTACCAGAGAGTATATCTGTTTAGTCTAAGGAGGACCACATCTGACCTGGCTATGAAGAACCAGTATTTGAAAGTGTGTTCTTGAGCATATAAGCAAAACCAGCCTCCCTGGGTTGCATGCAAGACCCTGCCCTTGGAGTCTCCTAAATAAAGGAAAACTACCACTTTATGGAGAGCAGGGGTTGCATCTCTTAAAGACATTGCCTGGAAGCCTTCAGAATCCACAGAAAGGCAATGACGGTTTGTTTTTTCATCTTTTGTTTCTGCCACCCAAATGGAGTGAGTCAAATAGAGGGAATGTTAACTTCGGGAAGCAGAGACTATTTTTAAACATTAATTTGACTTTTTGGATTGATCAGGTGTCAACATTAGCTAATAGGATCCTGAGAAATTTGCAGGACTTTAAGTTATGTGGAAATCTCTAGACATCTTATTTTTCTATGTATTTAGAAATTGCCTATTATTCCTATATGGTATAAATCATTCCTAAACCTATACAACACAGAATTTGAAGACAACAAGAATGTCTGAAAACTTCAAATTACCTTCCCCACCAGTGTCTCCCCCATCTCAGCACATGGCACCATCTAAAAACCCTGGGTCCGGCCGGGCGCAGTGGCTCACACCTATAATACCAGCACTTTGGGAGGCTGAGCTAGGTGGATCACCTGAGGTCAGGAGATCCAGACCATCCTGGCCAACATGGCAAAACCCCGTCTCTACTAAAAATACAAAAATTAGCCAGGCATGGTGGTGAGCGCCTGTAATCCCAGCTACTCAGAAGGCTGAAGCATGAGAATCGCTTGAACCCAGGAGGCAGAGGTTGCAGTGAGCCAAGATCACACCATTGCACTCCAGCCTGGGCAATAGAGTGAAACTCTGTCTCAAAAAAAAAAAAGAAAAAGAAAAAAAAAGAAAAAAAAAATCCTGAGTCCACCTTGATTCTGCTCTTTCCCACCTTTGTGCCCAATCCATCAGCACGTTCAGTTAGCAGTACTGTTGTCATATATCCCTAGCCTAACTTTTTCCACCACCCGTGTCTAAGCCACTGGCATTTCTTTCCTGGGTCTGGCTTTAATGCCCATTTGCTCTGTGACCCACTGAAGCAATATCTCACGTCTGACCCGCTAATATCTGAGGTCTTTGCTAGTCCTAAAGGTTTAGATTCTAACTCATAGAAGTGGACTTGTACTGAGTGCTTACTCTGTACCAGGTGCTCTGCTTCTGTTATTTCCTTCCTCATGACAACCAACAAGGTAGGTGCTATTATTCCCCCTTTGAAAGCATGAGATGGCGGAGGCTTATGGAGGCTGAGTGTGACAGATGCTGCTGGTGCCTACCCAAGGCCATTCCCCTGTGCCTTCTTGCTAACAGAACCTGATTTTGTTGGGAGTGGCAATGAGCCCAGCTCCTGGTGAGTCAGTGAGACAAGATTAGCCAAGCCAGTTTTGCTAGCCATAGTCCACTTTATCCATGTTTGGTACAGAGGTGGGCATGACAGACAGATGGGAAAGTCTGTTGAGAGCTCCTGGGGAAGTCTTTTCTCCCCACAAGAGATAAAAGAGCAGGAGACAATTATGACACTGCTCCTATTACATCATGCTTGGGATATTATCACGAGAGGAGGTGAAGCTGCGGTCTTTGTCAGTCTTATGGCAAACATGGGGGATAGTGTGGGATGGGATGTACCTGAGGATGAAAGAAGAAAAGGGTGAGAAAGTTCGGTCCTTGGTGATCTCCTTGAGCCACTGAAAGCTACCTCATCTTGCCTAGCTCTGGGCTGCTTCTTAAGTGAACCATAAGTGTCTTTAGAAATTAAGCCAGTCTAGTCAAGAATCGTGTTACGTGGAACCCAAAAACATCTTGACACAGGAGCAACTTCCCTAAAGACACACAGCTAGGAAGTGGCAGTGCCAGACTGCAAAACCATGTCTATCTCTCTGTCTGTCTGGAAAGCCAAAGTGGCTGGCTCTTGCCTCTGTCCCACCCCTAGTTTAATTCCAACTCCACAACTCTGTAATCAGCTGCAGTCGAACAAGGAGTCAAAGGCTCCCCAGATGCAGCTGCTGCTGGGCATGGATCTGAACACAGCAGCTTTTCTCACCCTTCTGGGCTGCACCATCCTGAAGTCAGCTCTGTGGGAGTCAGGGACCCCCATCCCCTAGCATTGGAGAAACGGTAGTCAGGGGCACCAGTCCATCATAATAAACAATGAGACTCACAGGAAGCCACTCAGCCTCCCCATTCATCTGCCTTCATGACTCTGCATTTCACTGTGTTTGTGTCTGGAGCTTGGTTGACTCCACTCAGCCTTATTTTCTGGAGTAAGAGCTCAACAGGAAGATCCTTCCCCCAAATTAGCACATTCTCATCTGGGGGGCCTCAGAACTCAAGCCACTCTTTCTTGTACTGTACATAGAGGGCTTAGGGAGGGTGATTGGAGTGTTCTCCTCTCTCCACTCCTGGTCTAACCATACACCCTAACAGGCTGGCCTATAGTTGTTGAAGCAAAGAGATCTGAGGAATGCCAAAAGCTTTAGTCACCTACAGATGTCTCTCCCATTGACCTAGTGTAGGGTGAGAACTCCTACCCTTAGCCAGTCCAAAGAAATATAGGAGCATTTCAAGATTTGGATACTTTGCAAATATACAGATTTGTATATTTTGCAAATATACCGATTTGTATATTTTGCAAATATATTACTTAATAAGGATAGTAGATCAGCCTCTTTCTTACACAGGAGACTTTTATATACTGCCTCCATTTATGTGGAAATAAAACCTATCTCTATTTGAAGCAATTGTTAAAACAGAGATCATAAGACTGACAGAATGTACTCTTTGTGTCAACAAGATACCAAATAAAGCCATGCCAGGCAAGGGTTAAGTCATACATCCCAAAGAATAAACTATATTCTAACTGCTGCAAGGCTTTTTGCTTTTTCTCTAGCAGCTAAACAAGCATTGGCCTTGAGATAAGCAATGTTGAAACAATTGCTGCTCACTGACAACCAGATGCTGACTAACTGGCCCCATGTTCAAAAAGCCGTAACTACAGCTTTGATTGGATAAGAGACTGATGTCAGTAACTTTCTTTTTTTCCTTTGTTTTTTTTTTTTTTGCTTTGTTTTTAGACAAGAGCCTCACTCTGTCACCCAGGGTGGAGTGCAATGGTGTGATCCCAGCTCACTGCAACCTCTGCCTCACGGGTTCAAGCAATTCTCATGCCTCAGCCTCCAGAGTAACTGGGATTATAGGCATGTGCCACTACACCTGACTAATGTTTGTATTTTTAGTAGAGACGGGGTTTTACCATGTTGTCCAGGCTGGTCTCGAATTCCTGGCCTCAAGCGATCTGCCAGCCTCAGCCTTCCAAAGTGCTGGGATTACAGGTATGAGTCACCATGCCCAGTCAACTTTCTCCTGTTAAGAGATCACTGACGGTGGACTGGTTCTGGCCAGTTTACAGAGGCTGGACACTGAGTGCCTTCATGTCCCTGCTTCACCTTTTGACACATAGGACTTAGTTGTAATACATTTAAATGTTACGTCTGTGCCCCAGAGTGAACAAGGGATGCATGTAACAGGCATGTTTGCTTAGCTTACAACACTTGTATGCATCCCTCTCTTTGTGAGTACTAATAGCTCCTCCTATAACCTGTTGCATATGCATACTTGGCCAACTTATTCAGCATAAATCCTTGTCTCATCTTTCCCTCCCTTGAAGTACTTGCTTTTAGTTTCTGCTGGAGGCTATACTTCTCAGCCCACAGGATGGCCAGCCTGCAGGATGTAGCCCTTTATAAGAAATAAAGTCCCCCTTTCCGAATTTATGGATCTCATGATTTTTCAGTTGACATTAAGTACTTTTAAAATGTAATTTGTGGCTAGGCACGATGCCTCACGCCTGTAATCCCAGCACTCTGGGAGACTGAGGCAGGCAGATCACCTGAGGTCAGGAGTTCGAGACCAACCTGGCCAACATGGTGAAACCTCATCTCTACTAAAAATACAAAAATTAGCTGGGCATGGTGGCGCACACCTGTAATCCCAGCTACTCAGGAGACTGAGGCAGGAGAATTGCTTGAACCCAGGAGGCGGCGGTTGCAGTGAGCCAAGATCATGCCACTGCACTCTAGCATGGGTGGCAGAGTGAGACTTTGTCTCAAAAAAAAAAAATGTAGGTGGGGCGTGGTGACTCATGCCTGTAATCCCAGCACTTTGGGAGGCCAAGGCAGGCAAATCATGAGGTCAGGAGATTGAGACCATCCTGGCTAACACAGTGAAACCCTATCTCTACTAAAAATACAAAAAATTAGCTAGGCGTGGTGGCAGGTGCCTGTAGTCCCAGGTACTCGGGAGGCTGAGGCAGGAGAATGGCATGAACCCAGGAGGTGGAGCTTGCAGTGAGCCGTGATCACGCCACTGCACTCCAGCCTGGGCGACAGAGTGAGACTCTGTCTCAAAAAAAAAAAAAAAAAAATGTAATTTGTTATTAACCCTGTTTCTCTTTCTCAATAGTCTGTAAGCTCTGTGAATGTGTGGGACCTTATTTATTTAGTAGTCTGAGCACCTAGGATGTTACCTGGCATAAAGTAAGTATTTAATAAATACATATTGAAAGAATGAGTGAATTGTACAATGGAAAGTTAAAGGGAGGTAGGAAGTGGAGACAAGTGTAAGTAACTTTTTTAAGAAGGTTGTCTTCTTAAGGAGAGAAAACGACTGTTAGGAAGGGAGATGGCTGTTGTCATTGTTGTTAATAATAATAATAATAATAATAATATACTGGGGAGAAAGGGATGGTAGAAAAGTATTATTTTTAGGACAATGTTGTCCATTGCCAACTCCAGGTGGCATCATCTACACTGTATTACTTGTGAATGGCACCCCCTACAGTTGTACAATGCAGTGGCCCAGTTGCACATAGGCAGGGAGTGATCATTGATGAGAGGACAATAGACAGGGATCTATCTAGAACATAGCTTGGCTTTAGTTGGGGTGCTCACCCTTTGAAATTGAACATAGATGAATATATTAGGAGTAAAGTGGGAGGCAGGAAATTAGGGCAGTTTTTTCCCAGTGGGTAAATTTTTTTGGTAATATGGGAGATGAAGCCATCCAACTATGACAGGGCTGGGACTGTGTGAAGGTCTTAAGGAATGTGAAAAAGGTTTGGAAGGGGAGAAAGACAAGTAAAAGGATGTGACTAAATTACATGTAATGTCCTGGGGATCATAGACCTGGGTCTGGGAGACCTGGGAACCATCCAAGGGAAAGGAGGGGAGGCTGAGAAGTGAAGTGGGGGAGATGGTGAAGGCTGGAAGGGTGTCTTTCACACACCCTCCAATCCACATATGGTTAGAAAACTCGTTTTTAAGTGACTTGTCTGGACTCACACAGCATTGTCTTATCAGAACTATTGTTTACAGTCGTTTGATTCTTCAACCAGCAACACATCAAAGTCTATTTCTTCAAAGTCCCTGAATTCATGAGCTGATGGCTGTATTAATACTTCAGTGTCAACTCCCACTATTACTAATTGTAACCTTTGTATGGAAAAACCTATGTATTCCAAGTTATAGGTCAGTAGACCAAGAGCACCCTTTGCTTTTACCACCCATCTCTGAGACTCTCCTTCAGCTTCCCTGCCCAAGCCTTGGTCAGCCTCCAGTGCCAGCCTGCAGGTGGGACCAAGACTCTGTGCCTCCAGAGTTTGTTAATTCCATTCACTCAGCCAGCCACTGGACCTGTAAGCATTTGTAATGGGACTGAGCATTCCCCCAGAGCTTCTGAATTCCACACAAATGGCAGCAGCCACCACGTGTGCTTGGGGAAGAAGGCTTTAGAGAATGGCGCACTCTGAGACAAGTCTCCCTTTGATTGACAAGTCATTTCTACATCATGACACTTAATCATTGAAAGGGCCCTTAGACTTTGATGCAGCAGTCCTGTTTCTAGGATTTTTTGTGGCTGAAGTATCTACACAAAAGTGCAAAGATAATGCTTGAAGTTCTTCACTGCAGCACCATTTGTAATTAAGAAAAACTGGAAATGATGAAAATATTCATTATGGGGGAATAGGTAAATTAATTATGGCATTCTTATTTCCCCACACAGTGGGCCACCATGTGACCTTTAAAAGGATAAGGTACATCTCCAGGTATTAATATGATGTGTAATTGAAGAAAAAATTGGGTTAGATACAGTATGTGTGATACTAACTTAGATATAGCTATATTTAAAAATATAGGCTGGATGTGGTGGCTCATACTTGCAGTCCCGGGACTTTGGAGGCCAAGGCAGGAGGATCACTTGAGTCTAGGAGTTCAAGACCCTGTTCAAGATGGCAAGACTCAGTCTCTACAAAAAAATAAAATTAAAAAATTAGCCATGTGTGGTAGCAGATACCTGTATTCCCAGCTACTCAGGAGGCTGAGATGGGATGATCCTTTGAGTCCAGGAGTTCAAGGTGTCAGTGAGCCACTGCATTCCAGTCTGGGTGACAAAGCAAAGACCCTGTCTCTAAAAAAGAAAATATACACATGTTAAACATATGTGTATGCATAATTACAAATGTGCTTATTAAAAATACCTTGTAGGATGAGCACCTCATGACAGTGAATTTTAATATCTGCTAGGGTTTATCTCCTTTAATTTCTCTTCCTTTTCACAAAATTCCTGATTATTCTAGTGTGTTTATTTTCTCATATTAACTTGAAATCAGTTTGTTGGCCAGACATGGTGGCTCACACCTGTAATCCTAACATACTTTGATCCACCAAGGCGGGTGGATCACATAAGCTCAGGAGTTTGAGACCAGTCAAGTAAAATAGTGAGACACCATCCCTAAAACATTAATTAATTAATTAATTAATTTAATGAAAAGAAAATCAGCTTGTTATATTACCCTCAAAAAGCCTCTATTTATATTTCACTGGGAGAGTATTATATTTATAGATTAATTTATGGTAACATAACACACTTACAATAACTAATATTCTTTTAAATGGGCTTAAAATGTTGTTTCTATTATAGGCATAATACATGTTCATTGCAAAAAAAAGTTCTGGCAATTCTGTAATTTATGAGGTAGAGTATCAAAGTTCAGTTTCTTCTGTCCTAATCCTTCCCCTAGAGGTAACCACTGTTAATCATGAGGAACGCTTTTACACTGTTGATGGGAGTGTAAATTAGTTCAACCATTGTGGAAGACACTGTGGCAATTCCTCAAGGATCTAGAACTAGAAATATCATTTGATCCAGTGATCCCATTACTGGGTATATATCCAAAGGATTATGAATCATGCTACTATAAAGACACATGCACACGTATGATTATTGCAGCACTGTTCACAATAGCAAAGACTTGGAACCAACCCAAATGTCCATCAGTGACAGACTGGATTAAGAAAATGTGGCACACATACCCCATGGAATACTATGCAGCCATAAAAAAGGATGAGTTCATGTCCTTTGCAGGGACATGGATGAAGCTGGAAACCATCATTCTAAGCAAACTATCGCAAGGACAGAAAACCAAACACCACATGTTCTCACTCATAGGTGGGAGTTGAACAATGAGAACACTTGGACACAGGCAGGGAACATCACACACCGGGGCCTGTCATGGGGTGGGGGACTAGGGGAGGGATAGCATTAGGAGAAATACCTAATGTAAATGATGAATTGATGGGTGCAGCACACCAACATGGCACATGTATACCTATGTAACAAACCTGCATGTTATGTACATGTACCCTAGAAGTTAAAGTATAATAAAAAAAAAAAAAAGCATACACCTAGCTTTGAAAAAAAAGAAATTATAAAAGTATTCAAATAAAGTATAACAGAATTTGAGAATATATAAAGTACAGAATGCAGAGTGATTTTCTAAGGAATACACAAAGCCCGGAAACCATAGAGGAAGTTATTGATGCATTTGACTTGATAAAATTAAAAATTTTTCTACATGGCAACAAACACCTAAAACACACGAACTGCAGACTGGAAAAATATTTGCATGATAAATGTCAGGAGGTTAACTTCCCTAATACATAGAGTATTTCTACGTCAATTTTAAATAGAGGTCAAGGAATCAATTTTAAAAAATAACCAACCATGACTAGAAAATCCACAGAAATCTAAGTATAAACATAAAGGGCTCATGACCACATAAAAGATGATCAACCTCACACAAAACAACATAATATCATTTTTCATCTATTAGCTTGACACAGATAAAAAATTTAACCACAAAGTTTTAGTAAGCTCACAAGCAAACAGACTCCTACACAGTTGGTAAGAGTAGGTATGATCCACTTTGGAGCGGGTTTTGGCAATATAGGAACAAACGTGCATCTACTCTTTGGCCCTGCATTCCATTCCTAAGAGCTCATCCTAAAGATAAACAGTACTTGTGTGCAAAGATGTATAGTCAAAGTTGTAGAACAAAAGACTAGATATAACCTATCACTAGGGAATTAGTTAAACAAACCAAGGTACATCTATGCCAGAGAATGGAACATTACACAGTTATGGAAAAGAATGATTGCCTCTTATGTATGCTGAAACAGAATGATTTTCAAATTACATTTTAGTGATAAAAGCAATATGCAAAACAGGGTGTGTAATATACCGCCATTTGTGGACAAAGGGGGAAATTATATCTGTATTCATACAGTCTCCGAAAGCATGTGCAAGAAAGTGTATGGTGGTTGCATCTGGAGAGAGAGACCAAGGACTGTAAGTGTGCGGTAGAAGATAAATTTATTTTTATCATACACTTCATTCAGACTATTTGAATTGTTTGCCAACTACATGCATTCATTTTCAGTTAAGCAAACAAAATGTAGTTTAAAATACAGCATTACAGATCATTAACTGAGTACAAACCTCCCATTTTACAAACAAGGGAATGGAAGCCCAGCCTATTCATTCACTTATGGAAAGCTTTTGAGTACGTGTCCATTTCCTATTGCTGCAGTAACAAAGTACCACTAATTCAGGGGCTCAAAACAACACAAGATTATTCTTATTGTTCTAGGAGGTCTAAAGTGGGATGGAAGGGCTGCATTCTTTCTAGAGGCTCTAAGGGAGAACCCATCTCTTTGCCTTTTCCAGCTTCCAGAGCCTGCCCGCATTTCTTGGTCCATGGCCCCTTCCAACAATCACATCTCTTCAACCCTGCTTTCATCATCATATCTCCTTTGACTCTGACCCTTCTGCCCTCCCTCTCATAAGAACCACTGTGATTATGTTGGATCTACCCAGATAATCCAGGATAATCTCCTCATCTCAAAATCCTTATTTTAATCATGTCTGCAAAATCCCTTTTTCCATGTAAGGTAACATATTCACAAGTTTCAGGATTAGGGCACAGACATTTTGAGGGATCTTTATTCTGCCTACCACAAGAGCCTTTAAAACAGGAATCATACAAAGCGGTCAAAGGAGCATAGAAAATTCCAGCCAGCAGTTTCACATGACAAGCAAAAGGAAACCGTTAAAATAGCTGCTGAAGCTAGGAACTGATAAAGACCAGGAAAAACAGGGTGTGGACCAAGCTGGTTCAGGATGACTGAACCCAACATGGTAATGTATTTGATTAACATACAAATCACACACCCACTAGCACCATAACAGTTCTGAGAACACTCATATTTGGTGCAAAAATGGGTGGCATGGCAGTTCCGAGAAATCCCCACCTTTTCCCAGGAATTTTCACGAATATCCCACCCCTTGGTTAAAGAAAACCATAAAGGTAGCAGATCAACCCCCCTCACGCATGTCTCTCTCTTGAGCACGCTTGCAATCCTATTTCTTCAGTGTGTACTTTTCTCTTTGCAATCCACCTATGTGCTTTCACTATTTTCTGACACATCTTTGAATTCATTCTTGAGATGGTGTCAAGAGCCTGGACACTAGCTAGGGTCGAGGTCCGACTGGCATCTGGGGACCTCCCCCAGCCCCAAACCACTGGTATCCCCTTCACTGTGCTGGTGCCTACTCTGACCCAGGGAATGAGGATACAGCAGCGACAAGACATACAATCCCTGCCTCAGGCAATTCACATCCAGTAGGGGTAGGGAGACAGTAAACTACACACATGGATTAAATAAATAGTGTAGATGGTGACTCGTGACTCTTGCTACAGACGGGATATAGGGGGAAGAGGTGTTGGAACTGGGGTGGAGGAATTTAGAACCAGAAAGCCCTCACTGGGAAGATCTAAATCATTGGTGTGAAGATCTAGGGGAGATAAAGAAGTGGCTATACAGACATCTTGCGGAAGGGCGTTCCCAGCAAAGGGAACAGCAAATGCAACGGCTCTGAGGCTGGAGTGTTTCTGAAATGTTCACTGCAGCACAGAAAATGACATGTGTGGCTGGAGATGGGGAGGGAGATGGTAGGAGACAAGGCCAGAGATAGCTGACATTGGGCACACGGTATAGGGTCTTCAAGGCTGTTGTAAGCCTGCTTTTCATGTGGAATGTCCTGAAGCTTCTGGAGGAATGTGAGCAGAGGCCTAACAAGATCTGTCTTACAAAAATCCTGTTAAAATGTAAGGGAGGAAACCAGGAAGCGATTGTGAATTAAAGATTGTGGTAATCTGGGTATTAGAGGGTGATAGTGTGGTTCATGGCAGTAGCAGCGGAGGTGAAGAGAAGTGATTTGATTTTATGAGATGACAGCATATGATGTATACGCCAGACAGATTTATAGACAGATTGGATGTGGGATGTGAGAGAAAGTGATAAGTCAGGAATGACTCTAAGGGTTTTGGTCTGAGCAGCTGGAAAGACTGCTACCACTGGAGAAGGGAAATAGCTTCAAAAGAAGCAGATTTGGGAGTAGCCAGGGGCCAGGAGACAAAGATTAGAAATTTAGTTTTGGCATGTTAAGTTTGAGAATCAGGCATCCAAGTGGAGATGATACATGGATAGTCGTAAATCCAAAGCTCGAGCTCAGAGGAGAGGTCTGATTGGAGATAAAAATCAGGAGTTGGAGAAATGGCACTGCAAAGCATGAGACTGAACTGCTACCAGAAAGGGGTCCCAATCCAGACCCCCAAGAGACGGTTCTTGGATCTCCTGTGAGAAAGAACTCAGAGTGAGTCCAGAGAGCAAAGTGAAAGCAAGTGTATTAGAGAAGAAACAAAAGAATGGCTACTCCATAGAGCAGCCCTGAGGGTTGCTGGTTGGCTATTTTTATGGATAGTTCTTGATTATATGCTAAACAAGGGGTGGATCTTTCATGAGTTTTTCGGGGAAAGGGGTGGGGATTGCCCCCAACTGAGGGTCCTCCCTCTTTTAGACTCTATGAGGTAACTCTAGGTGTTGCCATGTCATCTGTAAACTGTCATGGCACTGGTGGGAGTCTTTTAGCATGCTACTGCATTATAATCAGCGTAGAATGAGCAGTGATGATGTTGCTTTCATGGCCATCTTGGATTTGGTGGGTTTTGACCAGCTTCTTGACTACATCCAGTTTTATCAGCAGGGGCTCTATAGCCTGTATCTTGTGATGCCAGACCTACCCACCTCTTAGCTCATTTTGAGATTAAGAGTGCCTAACGTCCTGGGAATGCAGCCCAGCACGTCTCAGCCTCATTTTATCCAGCCGTTATTCAAGATGGAGGTGCTACGATTCAAATGCCTCTGACAGAACAATGGGCCACGTCTGGGCCACAGCTTGGGCCAGATCTACTCACACCTGCCCTTCTACACTGAGAATGGGAGGGGAAAACTGACTGTATTTCTTAGTGTTTGTTTTGTTCTGTTTCTAAAAGAATTAATCTCTGTTTTCTTTTTTTAGTAGGAAAGTATTTCATGTTCAATGTAGAGACTTTTGAAGAAAACATAATAAACATTAAAAATTAAAATTGCTTATATTCTCATTAGTCACAAATAATTGTTCTTAACCATTTGACATATTTTCTTTCAGACTCTTGCCAATGTAGAGTATATATTTTGTATGTCATATAGTGCCCTGCCCAAAAAGTATGAGTTGATTGGGCTTTTCTATTTTATAAAAGAATATGAGAAGGGAAACAGGCAGCCCCCCTGGGAGGTTGGCTGGGAGAAAAGGTGGAGACTCACCATCCATCACTATCCCCAGTTCAGGCTTCCTGCCCAGGGAGGCTTGGTTTTGCATAAGAATTCTCAGTGCCCTGCCCTGGGCCATGTGGCCATGTGGCTCGGCCATCTGTTGAGCAGATAAGGGAGCCTGGGTTTCTGACGTGGGTCCCTGGCACCTGGTGAATACACCGGTAAATGGCCCCTTCGCTGGGGCGACTGTCTGGTGCATCACAGACCTTGCCGCCCAGGGCTTCCCCCCACTCCGCAGCTGAGTAAGTGAGAGGCTGTTGCCGTGGCAGCAGGAAATTTGTTTCCTTATCCAAACTGTGAGGTTCAGGGAAGGTTATTCAGCAGTGGTTTCTCAGTGGAAAGAGAAAACTGTTTCAGACAAAAAGGGGAAAAATAAATCTCAGGAATTCATTTTGTCTTCTTAAGCTCCCAGAACATCTCATTCAGAGGGGAGCTGTCACCTTTCTATTTCTGACCTGGCACGAGACTCAGAACTCATGCCCTGCCTGTCTTTAGCCCGCTCTTTCCTCCCCCCGCCCCCCAATGTGAGGCCCAAAGTGAAAGTCCCCAGGGAGCAGCTGCTCTAAATACTGATTCACAAATGGAGGAGGGGTGTGGGGCAAGATCTGCTGTGACCCTCCCCAGCCACACACGCACCGTGCCCACTTCCCTGCCTCATCATCCCAGATGCTCAGGCAGGACAAGGTGAAAGTGTGACATGGCCCCAGGGGCCCCAGGCTCAGGGTTTCCTTTCCATGGAGGTCAGCGCCTCTTACCACAATGAACTGAGCACACTTAGCCTTACTCACTCCTGCCAGAGCCCAGCACAATGCACTGATAAAAGCATGGATTTTAGAGGCAGCACATTTGGGCTCAAATTCCCCCTTGAGCAAGTTCTTTAACTTCTTTCAGACTCAGTTTCCATGTCTGAACAATAGAAATGGTAATGCCCACGTCAGGTCTCTTGGGCAGACTAAATGGCTGCAAAGCCCCTGGCCTAGAGTACAGCCACAGCACACATGACTTCCCATCCCTAGTCAGGAGGCCAGCCTGGTGGAGGTGGGTTCCCTCTCTGTGCATGTTTCTTCTGGGGACCTCAGGAGGTCATCTGGTGACACACTTCTCCATTAGCATCTTCCACACTGTTCCCGAAAAGGAATCACATATCATTACCTTGACATTTGCAATGCATACTAAAATAGAACCTGAAGTGCAGAGACTAAAAGTCACAGTTCAGGGCCCGAAGAGAGTTCAAAATAAAAATTACCTGGGGTGAGAAGTTTTATTTGGGGAAATGTGAGTAACTCTCTTTGGGGAAAAATGTAGATGCTTCCCAAAACTGCCTCAACAACAACATTTAATGAGGAGGAAGGCCTGCTGGGGCCTGGGGATGGTATAGATGTCCCAGCCCCATGGGATGAGGCCTTCTTGGATTAGAACCATTGCTGGGCCCAGGTGTGGCCTCTGAAAGAAACGTGCATGTGGGTCCCAGATGAGTGCCTGAGCCCTGCTCTTATAAATGACTTCATCAGATAATCTCCCTGTCACTTCGAAGGGGGAATCCTCCCCACAGGAAACGCGAAAGCACAAGATAAGCGATCTCATCCTTTTCCACTTAGGCATCTTCAGAAGAGACACAGTGGAGAGCAGGGTGTGAATGGAAGACAATTTTTATTTAAAGATTGTAGTTTCAAGATTATTTCTACAAACAGATACTAAATGCCTCTGTGTGACAGGCAGGAGAAAGGCCAACTCCTCACCATGGCATGACAGGCTGGGGCATCCCTCCTCTGCATGCTCCACACCAGCTGCCCTGAACTTGACTCACTTCCTTGAGCACCCCGACAAAAACCCTCCTTCCTCATCCTAGCTCCAAGGGTGAATGGTGGCAGTGCCTAAAGCCAGGCCTGCCGATCCCTTTTCCCTGGAGGTGATTCATTTGGGTGTGGGCATGGAACAGAGTGCTGGCTAAGAACTAGAAGGGAAATCTTCAGTTCCCTGGGGAGTGGGGAACCAAAAAGCACATTAAACAAAAAGCTCCTATTATTCTGCTGGACACGCTCATGCCTGTATGTGAAGCCAGGAACAATGGCAACCACTTTGTAACAGAGAGGGCGCTAAGCCGACATGTGAGGATAACAAAGGGGAAAGGTGAAAAGAACCTGGCCTTTAGAGAATGTTGGACTAATTGGCCCTGCAGCTGCTCTACCTCAGGACTTCTTGCTGAGTGAGACAACACATTCCTCTATAGTTGTAGCCATTTTGAGATGGGTTTTCTGTTCATTCCCACCAAAAGCATCCTAAGTGATACATGGTCCCATCGACTTGAAGTCGATTTTTAATGCTCTATTTTATTATATACATAGTCACAAGACTAGATTGTTTTTCTCTGAAGCTTCTACTTTGTTTTTCAAGGGAACAGGGGAAATGAGGGGCACAGCATGAGAGAGGAAGCACAGTCTTTCTTGGCTGCCTATGAACTGAGACTAGCATTTGCCTGGATGATTGTTTATTCCTGTGGGGATGAGTGGTTGCCTTTTCACATTTCACTAGGGCGTATGTATGTGTGTGCTATGAAGGGGAGGATGCACTTGGAGGATTGCTTGCAAAAGACAAGGAGCTGAAGGAAAAAGTTAAAGGACTTCTTTTTTCTGAGGGTTTTTATGGGAGTCTATACATGGACAGTCAGGGACTATTCTCCACCCCACACAAGGCCACCTGGCCAAGCGGGGCAAGTGGGCATGCAAATCCAGCTCATTCCCTGCTCACTGAAATGCCTGGCACTGGTTGCACCCCCCTGGAGGAAGGGGCATTTTTCTAATCTGCACAAAGGTACCATAAGGGCTGGTGGTTACTTTATGGGTAATATTGCTTCAAGCCCAGGTAACGAAGTGTGTCATAGAGGTCAAGAAGACCTCTGTTCATATTTAGCCCAAAGCCGCTCTAGAAGTCCATTTCGGAAGCAGGGACTTTGGCAAGAGCAGGAGAGAGCTTTTGGAACAGATGTTCTTGACGTCGCGAAGAGCATGTCCCTATGTCTATAAATTGCTTTCAACATTTCATCATAGACCAGGTGTGCTAGACATATGTGCTAGATGGTTCAAATGTCATCTCTGAGCATGTCAGTTGTCTTAATCAAACACATGTGTTCTAGGGGTGATCAGTTGGCTTTACATCAGAAAGGCCACAACACATGCTTCTGATCGTGTTTCCATCAATGCTTTGCCAATTAGGACAGTGAATGTCAAAAATTGCTGTTGAATGATGAAATTGGTGACTTGTTGATTAATGTGATTCATGGTTAGATATGCATTCTCGTTGGTGAAACAATGGTATTTAAGATATGTGGATGCATGAAGTACTTTAGAGATAGACAAAACACAGCTTGCTAAATACTAGGATAGAGGGTCATCAGGCTGCTTGGATCAGACATATCACAATACATCAAGGCTTGAGGGACGATCTTCCAGGGGGTGATCACTTGATCTGAGTCTTGCAGGATAAGTCAAGTGGCCAGGGTGGAGGAGCAGGATGAAAGGCATTCAAGTGGGATGGTAGCATGTGTGAGGGACTGCCATTGTGACTGGGGGGGGGTTCAGGGGAGTCTGCAGGGAATTAAGCTCTTTGGCAGGTGGGGCATAAGATGCACTGGGTGGGGAGGGTACAGGATAGAGTGGTCGGGGTAGCATCAGAGAAAGCTGAAGCTCCAGGCAGTGCCCAGATCACAGAGAATATTGAACTTAATTGTGAAGGTGATAGGTATTCAAAAGATTTTAAGCACAGAAGGAACTTATTACAAAAATATTTTGTTAAAGGGCATCAAGGACAGACTGCAGTAGAGAAGAAAGACAGGAGGCAGGGGCATGGCAGTGGTTTACTGTGTGATTTTTAAAAAGAGTCCATTCACTTATATTTACCCCTAGTATTACTCTGCTCCTATAAGCAGTCTATAATTAAGATTTTTTTTTTTTGAGATGGAGTCTCACTCTGTCACCCCCCGGCTGGAGTGTGGTGGCACAATCACTGCTCACCGCAACCTCTACCTCCCAGGTTCAAGCGATTCTCCTGCCTCAGCCTCCTGAGTAGCAGGGACTACAGGTGCACACCACCACACCTGGCTAATTTTTGTATTTTTCAGTAGAGACGAGGTCTCACCATATTGGCCAGGCTGGTCTCGAACTCCTGACCTCGTGATCCACCTGCCTTGGCCTCCCAAAGTGCTGGGAGTACAGGTGTGAGCCACCGCACCTGGCTGATATAATTAAGATTTTTAAGTTGAAGGCTCATTATTCTCTAGTATTGGTACTAGAATCAAGGAATGCTGTTTATCATTCCCAGTAAATCACATTGCTGAGCACCTGTTGAAGCAGTGACCTTTTTTGCCTCAGAGAGAAGGCGGACACCACTGAGATCAAAGAAATCATAGCTCAAGGAGAGGGGAAAATACGGTCTTGAGAAAGAATGTAAATAGGGTAAAAATCCACTATTTGCCCACAATTCACAGATTTCAACTGGGAGGCTGAGTTAAATTTAATACACAATTTTAAGTGTTTTCCTCAACATGGGCAAGATGGGCTCAGTGAGTAAATACAAAATTACAGGCTTTGTGTGTGTGTGTGTGAGTTGTAGTGTGTAAACTTCTATCCTGCTTCATATATGTATGTGAGCATATATGTGTGTATTCATATACACACACAGACACACACAGGCTTTTGGATTCCTTCTCTGATAGAAATGAGCATGTCAAAAAATATGCCCCGATGTAGCAGACAACAAAACATCCCAGTGAAGAGTGGCTTTCCAATGAAAAGGGTGAGCATTCATTTACAGAGTATAATCATTTACAGAGTATAATCATTGAGACCAAGGGACCAGACTTGAAGTCTTTGGACCCTAGTTCTGTTACCAGTGGAGGGTGTCCGGGTTCTTGGCATTTTGAACAAAGAATTGTTCACAATGCACAAACAAAGCAAGGAAAGAATTAAGCAACAAAAGCAGAGATTTATTGAAAACAAGTGTACACTCCATAGGGTGGGAGCAGGTCCCGAGCATAGGGCCTCAGGAGCCGGTTATAGAAGCTTCTGGGGTCCAAATACCTGCCAGAGGTTTCCCATTGGCTACTTGGTGTTTACCCCATGCAAATGAAGTAGTGGCCCACAATCAGTCTGATTGGTTGTGACCAATCAGAGGTTGAAGTGAAGTTACAAAGGTTACACTCCTATGCAAAAAAGCAATTGCTTTCTGCAACCAATCAGAGGTACTTTCCATTTTCCATACGCCTGCAGAAAAGTGGGGTGGTAGGGGTTGCAAAGGGAGTAGCCTCAGGTCCTTTTGTTACTTAGGCATGGAAAGTTGGGCTTTTCCTTTTGATTTAGTTCTGGGAAGTCAGCGTGAATTGGCCTTAGGTTCCCTGCCTCCAGACCCTATTCTCTTGTCTCAGTCCCAACACTGACTAGCCGTGACCTTGAGCAAGTCATTTATCTCAGTGCCTCAGTCTCCTCATCAGTAAAATGGAAATAATAGTACCCACTTCCTAGGGTTGTCATGAACATTAAATAAGTTGATATTTGAAAAGCACTTGAAATAGTGCCTGGCCACACAGTTGGTGCTGTGTTTAATGAATGAACACTGCTCTCAGAACCTCAAACTCCAGAGGGTCCCCTGTGGTTGAAGGCACAGGGCATGTGTGAGATAACCATTTAGAATTTGTAAATGTAAAATTCTTTTTGTCTAATCTTCTTTTTGAATCTGGGCAGGTCCTTGGGCTACAAGACTTCTTTTCTCCTAAATCTCTCTGTACTATGGATATAAGATTCTTTTGTCTGTTTCTTACACTAAAGAACCGTGGAGATGAATAAGGAAGATGTCTGTGAAGTGCTTTGAATTCTCTGAAGGAAAAGTGTATCATAAATAAACAGTGATCTAATTTTGAGGCACTTCTTTATAATCTTTTATGTCTAACTGTTTCACATTGTTGTCTTTCTTCTAGTATTCTCTATTTATTTGCCAGGTGAAAAAAAAAGAAAAAGAAAAAAGAATACCAATAAAAAATATAATGTTTCATGAAATGTTTGCCCTTCAGCTCTCTCATAAAATTTAGAGCTAAGTGGTCTATGATATGAATGTAGTATATTTGCTTATATTTATATTTAACATATTTAGCTTTTAAATAGCTTTTCATGTGTTAAACATAAGAAGGGATTTCTGTTACACTGAATCCAGAAAATTAATCTGACATCTATCTAAAAATAGAGGTGGTTTCTTTTTCTAATTTTTTTATTTTTGGAGCAGGGTCTCACTCCATCACCCAGGCTGGAGTGCAAGGGCACAATCTTGATCTTGGCTCACTGCAACCTCTGCCTCCCGAGTTCAAGTGATTCTCCCACCTCAGCCTCCCTAGTAGCTGAGACTACAGGTGTGCACCACCACACCGGCTAATCTTTGTACTTTTTGGTAGAGACAGGGTTTCATCATGTTGGCCAGGCTGGTCTCAAACTCTTGACCTCAGGTGATCAGCCCACCTCGGCCTTCCAAAGTGCTGGGATTACAGGCGTGAGCCACTGAGCCCGGCCTGTTTTCTTTCTTCTATGTCCTTTTCTCTATTTTTGAAAACCCACTGCTGTTCATTCGCCTTTCCCAGATGTTAGCTGGAAAGTCTAATTTTTTTTTTTAAGCCTAGGTAGAAGAACTCACAGATACACAAAAGTGTTGATAACACCAAAGGTGGAAGTTACATCAAAATCTCACAAAATTCAAAATTCCATGTTGTTGCCACTTCATTTTCCATTATTAAATGCATAGAAATCACAAGATGTGTGCCTGTGAGAATTTCTTGAGTTAACAAACATCCAAAAATGTAGAACTAATGGGAATGACATTTAGGCTTTGAGGCAGAGCTAAATTCAGATTTTAAAAGGTGGTCAGCTGTTCAATGCAGATGTTGTTTTTATCTAGTGCTATGATCGTTTCATCAAAAAAGCATGTTTCTTGAAGTGGCAGGAAATTTGGGTCTTGAGATATGTTTAAAAAGGGTAGTTCCTGTGATCCTCCTAGGTGTACATGTGATTCACACTCAGCTGTGTCCTCCCCCAGGATCTTACCAGTGTTTTTTCAACGTGGGTCATGGCCTATTCATAGGCCTTGAAATCAACTTATGAATTAAAGCTGGCATTTAAAAAAAATCGAATAGGAGATAAAAGAAAACACAACATCAGAGGAGTGCATTATGTGTTCAAAGAGAAAGCTTCGTTTCAGTTTATTTATGAGTGTGTGGGTGTGTGTTTGGTTAAGATACAAAATGTGTTTTTTAGGGTGAGTTACAGTTAAATATCTTTGAGAGCCACTAAGATTACTACACGCAGATTTCCCAGCCCATCATACTGCTAGTAGGAGAGAAAACTAGTACAAACCTAATGGAAAATAATTTTTCAAGAAGTTTCATAGACCTTGAAATTATCCACAACCTCTAAACCACTTATTTCATCTTTGGCTATCTACGTTAAGGAAATAATCCAAAATTCAGCAAAGACTTTGCATAAAAATATTCACTACACTGCTATTCATTATACTGGAAATCCCAAACAGCTTAAATGCTCAAAAACAGCAACATTAAGTCCATTGTAGAACATGAAAACGGTTGAGTATTGTGTCATCATTAAAAGCAATATTCTCAGAGGATTTATAGTGATGTTGGAAATGCTCATGATATAATAAGTAAAAAAATGATTCAACATTGCTCATGCTACATACTCTTGACAATTACAAAAACTGGTTAGAAGAAAAACGCTATGATAGTGGTTCCCTGAGGGGTGGCGTTACGGGTGATTTTTATTCTCTGTTTTCCTATATTTTCTAATTTTCTAGAGTGCACATGTAACATATATCTATTGCCTAAGGAAAAAAGTGTTTATTTCAAAAAAGGTCCCCCTCCCTAGGACAGTTAGGTGTATTCTCATCAGTCAGGTAACTGTCATCATTTACTTTTGCAAGGATGCCACCTTGGTTGACTTTCTGTTGGGCCAGAGAGAGTAAAATTGCTCTTCTTTTAAATGCATTTTCACAGTGTCATGACTTTCAAGGATTTGGTTCATGTTCTTCCTGGATGATTAACACAAAAGCAACAGCACCAGGATCAGGGTTTTAGGTCTCCTGGCAGCATGCCCCATAGCGGCTTTCCCTTTTCTCAAAAACTAGTGCCTTCGTTCCTATGGCCACTGTAACTAATCACCAGTAGCCTGGTGGCTTCGAACAACACACTCTTATTATCTTACAGTGCTAGAGGTCAGAACTCTGAAATGGGTCTCACTGGGCTAAAATTAAGGTGTCACCAGGCCTGGGTTCCTACTGGAGGCTCTAGGGGAGAATCTGTTCTCTTGCTTTTTCTAGCTTTATGAAGCTGCCTGTGTTCCTTGGATCGTGGTCCCCTCCTCCATCCTCAGAGACAGCACCAAAGCATTTTCAGCTCTCTCTCTCTCTCTCTGCTTCTGTTCTATCTCTTTCTCTCACTCTGGCCTTCCTGCATTCTCCTATCTCCTTCTCTCACTCTGGCCTTCCTACCTCTTTCTTGATAGGACCCTCTGATTACATTGGGCCCACCTGGATAATCCAGGGTAACTGCCCATCTCAATGTCCTTAACTTAACGACATCTGCAAACTCCTTTTGGCCATGTATGGTAACATATTCACAGGTTCTGGGGATTAGGACACAGACATCTTTGGTCGGTTGGGGGTGGAAAATAATGTTCTGTCTACCACAGCCAGGTTTGACAGAGCAGCTTGACACTGGGGAGTTTCATCTCGCTTGCATAACAGAGTGGTTTGAAAATTGCACTGTGGCCAAGTAGCTGTCCCAAATGTGAATGGACCTGTGAATTTTCCACTAGGGGGCAATATCCATTAATAACAGATCCCTGTCACTCAGCACTGGCACCGGCTAAAGGTTAAATTAAGAAGTGATGGTATTTAAGTTTACTGTTACCTTTGTCATACTCTACAGCACGACAAAAATCTAGACAAGGTACAAACACACACATAAACAGATGCTAGAAGACCCGCAGTTGCAATTAGGATTCCTTTGTATTGTTATATGTTGAGCTATTGCCATATAGAAGGCAAATGAACCAGAAGAGGGAGAATATGGGCTCAAAAAATTCAGAGGTTATCGTAACTAGGTTTTATTTTTATTTTAGAACTTTTATAAATCACTCAAGTAATGCCACATTGTAGAAAACTTAGAAAATACAGGTACTTTTTAAAATGTTTTTTATGCCACTTTCAGTTCTTGAAAGTTGAGTACAAAACAACTAAGTGTTAGTGTTTTCTTTCTTAAAGACCTTTTTACTGAGTCGCGGATTTTGAAAATTAAAATTCATTTTATTAAGTTAAATTCCAAAGCAATAAGAACATTTGGTTATTAGCTCAATTATCTTTGCACCTACTGTTTTTGTTTGCTTGCTTGTTTTAAACTCTAGTGTGCTGTTTTTTTAAAAAATTAATTTTACTTCTTATCAAATTTTAGAATCACAGTTTTCTCCAGGTTTGAGCAGACCTCTGTGTTCCTGACTCTTTTTTATTTTTTTAATTAAAAAAAGTTTTTGGCTGGGTGCTATGGCTCATGCCTATCATCTCAGTACTTTGAGAGGTTGAGACAGGCAGATTGCTTGAGCCCAGGAGTTCGAGACTAGCCTGGGCAACATGGCAAACCCTGTCTCTACAAAAAATACAAAATTAGCCGGGCATGGTGGCATATGCCTGTAGTCCCAGCTACTCGGGAGGTTGAAGTGGGAGGATCACTTGAGCCAAGAGGTTGAGGCTGCAGTGAGCCATGTTCAAGCCACAGCACTCCAGCCTGGGCAATGGAGAAAGACGCTGTCTCAAAAAAAAAAAAAAAAAAAAAAGGCAAGACAGAGTCTCTGTCACCCAGGCTGCCGTGGAGTGACACAATCATAGCTCACTGTAACCTTGAACTCCTGGCCTCATGCAATCCTCTCAACTTGGCCTCTCAAAGTGCTGAAATTACAGACGTGAGTCACTGTGCCAGCCCCCTGTTTTGTTTTAAATAGCCTCCAGTTCGTGTTTCCCTTCCTTTACTTCAAAAGTAATAGTGGAAATAAAATGCCAGTATTCACAAGACAATGTGCTTTTTCTTTTAACTCCTCTTTTTGGACAAAAAAATTAAAAAAAAAAAAAAAGAAAAGAAAAAAGATTCCCATCTGTCTCTTCATTTCCTTTAAACCTTTTTCTTCTCAAGATATTATCCTGCCTGAAATAGTCTGCCTTCCTCCCCGTTTCCCTAATCTCTGCCCACCCCCTCAAAGCTCAACTCAGATACTGCCTTTTCCAGAAAGATGTACAGAACTACAGAGGCCAAAGTAGATTTCTCCCTCTCTGAGTTTCTCCAGAATGGATGGATGTTCTCCCCAAGTCTGCTACTTACGCACCGGTGTGTTGACCAAGCATTTTCACGTGGCCTGAACGTATGTTCCGAACTCCCCTTTTACGGCGAAGGGAATTTCATCCCAGAGAGGTGAGGCGGTTGTCCCAAGGCCTCAGGGCAACCTCAGCACCAGTGCCATGATATTGTTGAAAACAGATATTTACATTTTATGAGATTAAGCTCTTGAATGTTTATATTTCACCCTAGATACATTATAAACTGCTTGAAGGTGGAGGTCGTATTATTTCATGCAAAGTACAAAGAATATGGATTGAGCTCCTACTGTTTGCCAGGTACTGTGCCAAGCTCTAGAAATGCAAGGCTAAGTGAAGACCATCCTTACCGTTAAAGTTCCTAGGGTCTGGTGCAGAACAGAGAAGTAAACCAGCAATGCCACTGCCTTGTGCAAAGCGTCCTAACATAGGAAAACACAGGGGTGGCCAAGACAGCCTCAGCCTCGGGATCAGGAAAGTCTTTCCAAAGGAAAAGTCCTTGAACTGAGCCTGGAAAGAAAAGGAAAGCAGAACGGAGGGGAACTAGCATTTATTCAGCAGGTACTGTGTGCTCAACATGACCCAGCTGCCACTCGCATACGCCCCTTTTAATCCTCATAGCAACCCTAGAAATCTGCGGGGGAGGGCAGAGGACACCAGAGAGGTGTGACTCACTTGCTGTGTTTCACCATACATTACTAATAACAACAAACTCATATGCAGCATGCATGTGCCGGCACTATTCCAAACATGTCATGTATGTTACACATTTAATCATTACAACAACCTACGAGCTAAGCACTGTTTTACACATCAGTAGAGCGGACACAGAAAGTTTGAATAACTTGCCCACAGTCTCACAGCGAGTAAGTGGGCAAGCTGGATTTAAACCAGGCAGCCTGGCTCTAGAATCTAACACCATGCTATGCAACTTCTACCAGACTTTTTTCATTCCTTGAACACTTTTACTGGTAAAAAGCAATGCATATTCTTACTAAAGAAGTCAACAATTTAAGGTTGTATAAAACGTAAGCCCCTTCTTCACACTGACCCTGATTGCATTTCCCAAAAGGAGCCAGTATGAACAGTTTGGTAAGTAGTGAAGCTAAATATTATTATCTCTATTTTACAGATGAGAAAACTGAGTCTCAGAAATGTTAAGTGAGTTGTCTGAGTCACACCATTAGTAGGTGGCAAATCTGAGGTACAGAACCAAGCCTTTCTCTCTCTAACACCTCATGGGCACTCCCAGGCCAGCCTGGTGAAGGGTCACTAGCTGACTACTGCCATGTGTTTTGTAGGTGAGCTCAAGAAGAGACGAACGTGCCATGCTAATGAAATTAGGCTTGTCTGGTTGGCAATGTGCAAGGGCACACATGATCCCATTGGTTTTTTAGGAAGGTCTCCCTGGTGACAGTGTGAGGTGTGAAATGTCGCAGGCCAGAATCTGAAACAAGGCAGTAGCAGAGGTGGAAAGACACCAGTGATACTGAGGGATTGCGGTGATGGAACTTGTTGACAGATCTGCTGTGGGGAGAGAGGGAAAGGCCATATCTGTGGGGGTCCCTGTCTTCTGGCCTGGGTGAGTAGGTCTATGAGCCACTGGTGTCATCCCCAGAGACAGGGAGGACACTTTTAATCCATGAGGAGTTTGCTTGTAGTAGGATGCTGATGCAAGGCAGAATTTCAACATTAGTTCTAGGCAAGAAAACTTTTGTCTTTGTTTTACTGTTGGTGAAATTGCTAGACAATTTATTTTCCTGGAAATAGTACCTCATGAAGAGTTCCAGAAACTGCTTCAGACGGTTCAGGCAGTCTGAGTTTACTAGAATAGGCTGAATGTTTATGTCCCCCTAAAATTCCTATGTTAAAATCCTAACCCTCAAGATGCTGGTATTAGGAGGTGGGGCCTTTGGGAGGTGATTAGGTCATGACAGCAAAACCCTCACGGATGAGACTAGTGCCCTTTTAAAAGAGACTCCAGAGAGCGAGCTTGCCCCTTCCTCCACGTGAACACAAAGCGAGAAGTGTCATCTAAGAACCAGGAAGTGGACCCTCACCACACAACAGAATCTGCCTTGAGCTTGGACTTCCCCGTCTCCAGAGCTGTGAGAAACAAATTCTTGTTGTTTATAGGCCACCTGGTCTATGGTGTTTTGTAATGGTAGCCCAGACAGACTAAGACAGTTGCTTTCCTGCTATCTTCTTTCTCTAGCCTCTCAGGAGAAAGCTCTGCCAGCCCTGTATCTCCCGCCCAGTGAGCTTTTCTTTCTGCCTACTTTGTCCTTCTCCGAATGATACACTTAGTTCTGGGCTTTGGTTCACCATCTCTGGCCAGCAGCACCAACCTCAACAGCTGCATCAGACAGTAAGTGAGCAGTGGACAGAGAGTGGCCCCAAAACCCATGCTGGCCAGGAGCTGTGCATGTAAAGATTGTCAATCAGAATATAAAGACCACGGCGTGGCAAAAGGCAGTGGGTTTGTCACTTGAAGACCAGAAGCAGGAGAAAGTTGAAGGAGTATAGATTTTCATCTTAGCATTGAAAGTCCTGACCAGGACACAGCATAGCCTAGGCCAAGGGGCAATACTTCCCTGACAGACTTCCCTGGAACTCAGTTGGCAAGCAGACCTACTGCAGCACTCTAGAGCTTCCAAACAATATTTCCTGCTTTTGTAGACGTAAAAAAATCAGGCCTACTTTGCTAAGTCTGTTCTTGCTATTTTTCTGAACTTCACCAGAACGTTGATAGCAGGAAACAGGAATTACTGAGCAGCTAAAACCTACAAAAATGCAATAAATAAAAGGAAAATAGCAGGAGGCATTCAGTGTAGGAGTCTTCAGGCCCTGAGGAAATCACTCTAGTTCAAAATAGTACTGTGTTAAGAGTGATGCTACGGCTGGGCGCGGTGGCTCATACCTGTAATCCCAGCACTTTGCGAGGCTGAGGCAGGGGGGCTACTTGAGGCCAGGAGTTTGAGACCAGCCTGGCCAACATGATGAAACCCCTGCCTCTACTAAAAACACAAAAATTAGCCGAGTGTGGTGGCACACACCTGTAGTCCCAGCTGCTTGGGAGGCTGAGGCAGGAGAATAGCTTGAACCCAGGAGATGGAGGTTGCAGTGAGCTGAAATCACGCCACTGCACTCCAGGCTGGGTGACACAGTGAGACTCCAGCCTGGGTGACAGAGTGATGCTATGCTATTTTATGTTTAGTATCATTTTACCTGGCAATAAAGAAAAAACAATTGATCAAAAAGATTTCCCTCCCATGACTAGAAATTTAAACTTGTGTGCCCAAAAGACACATTTCAGATCCCTGGAAAACTCAGCCCTCATCATCTGTGAATAGATGATGGGAACTTGTTTGACCCATGGCCTTCCCCCTAGTTCTGCTGGCTCAGGTGAAGTCACTCATCTGAAACTGCAGGCGAATGTCCTTAGGGCAGAGCGAGAGCGTCAGCTGGCCCAGGCCTCACCTTCACTGCCTACATGGAGGGAGCAGCTGGGGCTCTGGGAGGCAGAAGCCGGGCAGTGCCTCCATGGTGCCCCGTGGACTTGGACTCCTTGAGAGGCCTGAGTCACACCCAACCCCACCAGGACAGCCAATAGCTCATCTCTGCCCTCCTCCCCACAGGCTGCACTGTTTTCCCTGATTTTCTCACGCTCCACGTCCGCTTCCCTGGATGCTCGTTACCCCACTTCACTGGGATGGAGGTAACAGTGAATGGTTTCTCAGACCTGCCCTCTGACAGAAGGGGCGCTTTACCTGTGGCAACCCCGGCCAGGTGCCCCAGACTCACGCTGCCACCCTCCATGTAGGGAATGTAAATGTGTGAGGCAGCCCGCAGGAAACAGCTGGGAGTTGTGGGAACTGTGGCCAGCTCCAGAAGACTTCCCTCTGTCCCAATCATTCCCGTTCCACTTCTTTTTTTCTTTGCATCACCATGCCGGTCAAACAAAATACAAACTACCCTCATTGTTTGCAGATTCTGTATCTGTGCATTCACCTACTTGCTAAAATGTATTTGTAGCCTCCAGATGAATACTTGCCCGTGTTTGTGGGTCATTTGCAGGCACGCATAAGCAGCAAAACATTGGAGGCTCCCCACCCACCTGTTCCCAGCTGAGGTCAAACTAGCCACACTCTGCCTTCCTGTTTCAGCTGCAAATAAGTGTCCTTTCTGCTACCTATTTACTGCCACATTTGTCATATTTTGGTGGAGTTTTTGTCTGTGATTTTGCTGTTGAAAATGGCCTCCAGCCGGGCGCAGTGACTCACGCCTGTAATCCCAGCACTTTGGGAGGCTGAGGTGGGCGGATCATGAGGTCAGGAGATCGAGACCATCCTGGCTAACACGGTGAAACCCTGTCTCTACTAAAAATACAAAAAATCAGCCAGGCGTGGTGGCAGGCGCCTGTAGTCCCAGCTACTCAGGAGGCTGAGGCAGGAGAATGGCGTGAACCTGGGAGGCGGAGCTTGCAGTGAGCCGAGATCACGCCACTGTACTCCAGCCTGGGTGACAGAGCGAGACTCTGTCTCAAAAAAAAAGAAAGAAAGAAAGAAAGAAAATGGCCTCCAAGTGTGTGCTGAAGTGTTGCCTTGGGTTCCTAAGCACAAAAGGGCTGTGATGTGCCCTGTAGGGAAAATACCATGTGTTAGATAAGCTTTGTTCAGGCATGAGTTGCATTGCTGTTGGCCATGAGTTCAACATTAGCAAGTCAGCACTGTATATTAAATAAGATGTCTTTAAACAGAAATACACACAAAACAAGGTTATAGATTTACTGGCTGACAATAATGTTGTGACCAGAAGCTATAGGAATTTAACCCTGTATTTCTCTTACAAGCAATTTGTTCAAGATTTGCAAATTCAGCATTTGCTGCTACTATATAGAATCTGTCAATTATAAGAAGAATCATCTGTATCTAAAAGCCTCTCATTTGGCTGTCAGTTTGGAAGTTTCTATTCGATAACCTTATCCTAGTTCTTAAACTTCTCTGTTGTGGGACTTCTAAGGTATAATGGACTGTCACTGGGACTCATCATGAAGTACTGAAGTTTGTGTATAATGTTTTAAAGTATTAAATGAAATTTGCAGTAATCCCAATAATAACATCACTTACATTCTGCAATGCCTTCTAGAACTGGAGGATGTATCAGTCACAGCCCTCCAGATCACCTGCCAGTGCTTCCTGTGGCTAAACCCAACAGGAAGCCAGGTGGCAAGCGAGTCCAGGGTCAACCTCTGGGGCACAGGGAAGGGTGAAGAATGGGCCTGGGGGAGGGCCACGGAGAGAGTTAAAACAGCACAAAGAGCCAGATGTGAACCAAACAATCCCCAAATTAAAGTAAATATACACACTAAACACTCTGAAGGAAAAGAGCCTGATGTCCTAACAGCTTAGGACACAAGAGAATGGTCCTACAAGGGGGTGAGAAAGCAGGACTTGAACTGAGATCTGAAAGGTGAGGAAGGGAGAAGAATCCCAGTAGAGGTAATAGCATGGCATGTGCAAAGGCCCCCAGAGGGGTGGGGGCAGGGGCAGTGTTCACTGAGAGCTGTTGGTAAGAATGTAAATCCATGGTCTTTTAAGAGGCAATTTGGCTGTTTCTATCAAGTTTTTAAATATACATGCAGCAAACCTCTAGTAGGTTTCTATTCTAGCAAATCCACTTGAGTGTGGCACGGTATAGTGTTAATCTGATGTTGAGGGCAGCAGTGTTTGTTACAGCAAATCTCTGGGAACAAACAAGGGAATGATGATATCAACTACGAAACATTCATCTTACAAACACCAGGCAGCAATGAAAATGAATGAAGTAGATAGAGATATGGTAGCTTGGAAATATCTAGAAGATGGAGTCATTATGCAGAAAAAAAAATTGAGAAGAATATAAAAAGCATGACTGCATTTATGAAAAATATATTTTCATACAAACATATTCAAATATAATAGCAATGGAAAGATCTGAATGGATATATCCCATCCCAACAAGAGAGTTACCACTGCAGGGTGGGTAAGAAGGAATTTTTGCCTTTTTAATCTACCTACAAATTTCTAAATCATTTGAAGCCTTACAAAGGTAATTTGTATATAATTTCCATAATTAAAAATAAGTACAGTATATTTTAAAAACATAAAACAAGATTTTTTTGACTCAAGCACTGCTGGTATCTGTGAATTTTAGTCTTAGAACAGATAAGCTTTCCCAGAATAATTCCTTCCTATAGTTTATCCTTGTCCTTAAAGATCCTTTAGGCCAGTGGTTTTCAACCTTGGCTGCTCACAGGAAAAACCTAAGAAGCTTTCCAAAATTATGGCATTCAGGCCCCATAGGTTGGTTGTGGTAGGAGCTGGTTATTTATTTATTTTTTTAAAGCTCCTAAATGATTCCAATGTGCAGCCAAGGTTGAGAACTCCTGTTCTGTGGTATCTTTATTCCACGGGTCAGAAAGTCAAAACCTGGCCCAGAGGCATTAGTCAGCTTGGAATTGCCATGCCTTGGCAAAGACTAGTGGCTGGAAAGGGTATCGCTAAAGCCATCCTCACTCAGCACTATGAGTTATTGTCAGAGAACAGGCACACATATGTTGGCCTCTGAGTTGAGAAGATACCACTGACCACCATAAGACTGTAAAAGCTACACGAGCAACTAAGGAACTTTGAAGACATGCATAATTAGAGAAAATTTTACTTGCTTGGTTATTTATTGAGCACCTACTATGTGGTTGGCCCTTGAAAAGAGAACACAGACTCTGCTCAAGGAGAGGTGAAAGGATCAAGAAGATCTTCTTTTTTTAAAAAAGTGTTGTTGTTGTTGTTGTTGTTGCTGTTGTTGTTGTTGTTTTATTTTTAGAATAGAGACAGGGTTCTGCTGTGTTTCCCAGGATGGTCTTGAACTCCTGACCTCAAACAATCCTCCTGCCTTGGCCTCTCAAAGTGCTAAGATTACAGGCATGAGCCACCACTCCCGGCCAATAAGAACTTAGAGCAGGTGAAGCTTGAGGTGTGTTTGAGACTGTGTTTGTAAGGTGGACAGGATATTTCGTTTCTGTGCAAGCAGATAATTGCCCCTTTGAGATTTAGTCACAGTGGGCTTAGCCTATGGGAGATTCAAAAGAGAAAGTAAACATATCTGTATGCTCAAAGAGTACATTCTCTATTTCTAATAAAGCATTATGATAGATGACCACTGGGGAAGGTGGGTCATCCACAGATGATCAACTGTACCAGTTTGGCGACACTAAATATGTGCCCCCAAAACTCATATGTTGAGGTCCCAACACTTTGGGAGGTAATTCAATTTAGATGAGATTATGAGTTTGGAGTCCTCATGATGGGATTGTAGTGCTCTTATAAAAAAGAGACCAGAGAACTTTCTCTCTCACTCTCTTTCCTTCTCCCTGTCTCTGTCTCTGTCTCTCTCTCCACAGGAAGAAAGCAGCCATCTGCAAGCTGGGAAGAGAGCCCTCACCAGAATCTGAAGAAGCAGGCAGCCTGAGCTCGGACTTCCAGCCTCCAGAACTGTGAAAAATAAATGTCTGTTGCTTAAGCCACCCAGTCTATGGTATTTTGTTTTAGCAGCCCAAACAGAGTAGGATGCCTGGGATGTGGGACTTTCCCTTTGAATAGAGGGACGGTATTGGCAAACCATTCCTGGTTGTGTAGGACTGAGAGGTTTCCTGGCACTTGGACTTTCAGCGCTAAGACTGGAAAAGTCCCAAGTAAGCCAGCTGAATTGGTTGCCCTACTCACCACACACAGTGCTCCTCTTTCCAAATGAGTGGTTTGCTCCTTTTATTGGACGAGGGTAAGATTTTTGGCAACTCTATTCCAGGAGGTATCCCAGATTCTACCACCCCCGTGGTTTGGTCCCTGGGGTGAAGGCATTTGCAAACAAGAGCAAATCCTCCTTGGCATAGGGCACGCAGCTTTCAGAAAACTGAAGCAGAAGGTTCTCCATAAGCAAAGCCTCCATAGCTTTCACGACTAGTCAGACTGAGGAAGGGGCCCACTGAGAGGCACCTGAAATTGTATTTATTTTCTATTAATGTATCTGGGCTTCTCTCGAGGCACCAAGGTAAGCTTGATTAAAGTTCCCTTACAGATGATCCCCGAGTGGCAGCTTCCTTGCCTGTAATTCAAAGTCAAGTGCGGCTCCTTGTCAAATGGTTGCCAGGAGATAGCACAGGAGCCAACTCCCCATCTCCTCTGCCATGGCAACGTGCTGTTATTTCCTCATTCATCTTCCTTCTTCGGGAGTCTAAATTTCTGAGAGTAGTGTGCCACCCTCAATTGTTTAGTTAATCTTGCAGAGAGAAAAGAATCCTTCTAACCTTTCTTCTGCACAAAAAGACTTCCTCGTGTGATACCAGCCTGCCACCACTTTTCCTTTGTGATCCTGAGTGGTAGTGGCCATCATTCTGTCTTATCCTCTCAAGGCTAAAGTGAGACACTTCTCGAAGCAGCAATACACTTGGAACCCATAAAAGTACAATCACTCACTTAAATGGTGGCTTCTCAAATAGTAGGCAAGGTCTTTGTAATATTTCCCTGACCCGAAAACAGGAAGCATGTTGAACACAGAGTTGATGGAAGTGGGGCTGACTAAGTGCCTCAGTTTCTCTATCTGTAAAAGAGGCATGTACTCACTTGTAGGTTACTGTGGGGATTGGACAAGTGAGTATGTTAAGCTCTCAGAACAGTGCCTGGTACATAGTAGGTACTCAATAAATGTTAGCTCTTATCACTATAAGAATTACTACAACTTGTTTTTATTGAAAACTTTAATCAAATTTACAGAAAAAAGAACTCAATAAAAATTGTTAGGACTGTTCTGGTTGCAAGTGACTACTCAAGTAAAGGCGTCACATGGTTCCAAGTTGGGTTGTTTTCAAACAGCTGGCTCTGAGGGCCTAAAGACAGTCTCCAGGACTTGCCCTGTCACCCCATTACTTGGATCTGTTTTTCTCTGTTATCTTCACACTCCAACAGGCACTCTCACAGCCCCAGACTGACCTCCTATCATATGGCCACCCCAGTGGAAAGAGGGCTTCCCTTTCCCAAAATATCCCACAAGGATTTCAGGCTGGAGGCTCCTGGACTAACTGACATCTTGTACCTGCCTCTGAGCCAATCTTTGTGGCCAGAGGCATGGGACATAAGATGGTCCAGAACTTGGTCTCAGCTCCACCTCTGGAGCCAGATGGGGTAGCAGAGTGGTTGAGAGGGTATGAGGACATAGGGTCACCCTGACCCAAACCACATCAACTGAGAGTTGATTCTAGTGTTAATTTCTATTAATACTAGAAAAAGAAGAAGAGATGGCAAAAACAACAGATAGATACGTGATGCAATATCATTCTTAGTATATAGAATTATTACATAGTTTAAATCTAGTGATTTTAATGAAGGGTGAACATCAGCATTATTTATGGTTTTTTAAAAATTTGAGAGTCCAGCCTCAACTATAGAAATTCTGACTGAGTATTCCTAAAGCAAGGCCCAGGCATTTACATTAAAAAAACAAAACAAAACAAAAACCCAAAAAACTTCCCAGGTAAGGTTGATATAATGTGTAATGTAATAAATACGTAAGTTTTTTTTTTTCTTTTTTTTTTTTTTTTTCTTTTTGAGACAGGAAGGGTCTCACTTCGTTGCTCAGGCTGGAGTGCAGTGGTCTGATCATGGCTCACTACAGCCTCGACCTCCCAGGCTCTTGAGTAGGTTGTGCACCACTATGCCTAGCTAATTTTTGTATTATTTGTAGAGATGGGGTTTTGCCATGTTGCCCAGGCTGGTTTTGAACTCCTGGGCTCAAAACAGCCACCCACCTTGGCCTCCCAAAGTGCTGCGATTACAGGTATGAACAGTAAGTTTTCTTTTGTGTTCTTTTTCTTTTTTATTTGACAAAGGCAGCATGCATGTTCTATATACTTCTGGAACTTTTTAAATCCCATGCCCATGAATCTAAAGTAAAATAGAATACCATAAAGGGAAGATGAAATATTTAACAGCACCTTCCTTATGCTCTGACTGTACCTCCTATAGTGATCAGTTACAGCCCTCATCCCACTCCTTCATCTACGCATTCATTCATACATTCATTTATTCTTCTCTTACCCTTTGCTTGGTGCAAGAGATTCAACGGCCAAAGACACCACTTCCTGCCCCTGAGAAGCTCCCGGATTTCTGAGAGGAGACAAAGACGAACCCAGACAGTGACAAGGCAATACGATAAGAACCACGATCTATAATGCTCACACGGGGTGATACAGGATGCAGAAAACCAGGGACAGCCTACCACTGTTTACTCATCTGCATCCTTCACTAGATGCCAAGCCCCATGAGGACAGAGACTGTACATTTTCATCTAAGTTTCTCTCAGGTCCAAGAGAGCCTGGAAGGGAGTAAGATTGAGGCAAATCCAGGTTTTGTGGACCCCAAAAGCTTATGCAATTTTTGAGGTACCCTCTAAGAAAAATACTAAGATATAATGAGACAGAAAGATGAATATTTATTTAGAATGAAAAGAGAAATCAGAACAAACTCATGGAACTTTAGAGATTCCTGTCCCTTTAGTCTGAGGTTTATAAAAAATGCTTACAGAGAATTATTTATTTATTTATTTATTTGAGATGGAGTCTCACTTGTTGCCCAAGCTGTTGGAGCATGAAGACAACAGGGAAAAACAGATCCAAGTAATGGGGTGACAGGGCAAGTCCTGGAGACCGTCTTTAGGCCCTCAGAGCCAGCTGTTTGAAAACAACTCAACTTGGAACCATGTGATGCCTTTACTTGAGTAGTCACTTACAACTAGAACAGTCCTAACAATTTTTATTGAGTTCTTTTTTCTGTAAATTTGATTAAAGTTTTCAATAAAAACAAGTTGTAGTAATTCGTATAGTGATTAGAGCTAACATTTATTGAGCACCTACTATGTGCCAGGCACTGTTCTGAGAGCTTAACATACTCACTCATCCATTCCCCACAGTAACCTACAAGGATTCACTTGTCCAGGCTGGTCTCAAACTCCTGGGCTCAAGTGATCCTCCTGCCTCAGCCTCCCAAACTGCTGCGATTACAGGCGTGAACGACTATGCCCAGAAGTGAGAAATACTTTCAATTGCTGATGGGTTTTGCTTCCCCACACAGAACACGTTTTACCTCCCAACAGCAATTGGCACTCCAGGGGCGCATGTGAGTAGGGAACTTCGGGCTTCAGTTTCAAGAGCTTCAGGACAAACCCACTTCTGATGGAGTATTTCTTCCCTGCTCTCTCCCTGTGGGCCACAGGGCCACCCCACTCTCACAGTCTTGGTTCTGGAACCTCTTTCTTCCCTTGTACCTTCAGGCCTCAGACAAGTAACTGCACCTCGATGTTTCCAGCCCTGGGGCACTGTACTTACCCAACAGCTTCCCTCCATTCTGCCCACAACTTTGTAATTAGTCCCTTCATTCGGGTCTCTCAAATTTTCTAGCTTGAATGTGCCATCAGTTTCTGCCAGGACCTTTCATTGATACAGAAAATAAAATATGTTAATTTATACTGTGCATGGGTCTGCACTCTCTCATATTATTATGGGATGTACACTGTTATATTACACACCTCATATTATGCACATAATGTCATTACTGTGAGTATGCACACTATTCCTAGCTCCTTTTAATTCACTGGCATGAGGGTTCTTTTTTTTTTTTTAGAAGGAGTCTCGCTCTGTTGCCCAGGTTGGAGTGCAGTGGTGCGAACTCAGTTCACTGCAACTTCCACCTCCCGGGTTCAAGCGATTCTCCTGCCTCAGCCTCCCCAGCAGCTGGAACAACAGGCATGTGCCACCACACCCAACTAATTTTTGTATTTTTAGTACAGATGGGGTTTCACCATTTTGGCCAGGATGGTTTTGATCTCTTGATCTCATGATCCACCCGCCTCAGCCTCCCGGTCCTCAGATTACAGGTGTGAACCACTGTGCCTGGCCGAGTTCATTATTTTTATTCCTCCAGTGATAGAGATGCTAATACAAATAGAAACCTAAAAATTAAGACAGGAAAGAAGCAAGTCAGGCCTCCTCATTGGAGAAAATCTACCAAAGGCCCGTTAACACTGAGTCATCCTCTTCCAGTCTCTACAAGTGAGTCCCCAAATCAAATGAGGACTCAGAGGCAACCCAGATCACCCACAGCTCAGGGGCTTAGGCTGCTCAGAGGACAAGAGCAGCTTCAAGCACAGACAACTCACCAACAGGCTGCAGTAGGATGATAAACCAAACTGCCCCAGCAACTAGCACTTTTCTATAATGTACCTGAACAAATAGCATGCAGGGCCATCCCAGAGCTCTAAACTCTAGCCGGTAAGCAGAATTTTAGCAAACCAAAGAGAACAAGTTTCAGCAAATCAACTCAAATTGGCTTAAGACAAAAAATGTATTAGCTCATGTCACAGAAAACTCCAGGGGTAAATCTTGCTTGAAATGTAGCTGGATTCCGGTGCTCAGAGGGTCTCACCAGGAAGCCCTCTCCCTGCTCCTTCTCCCCGTGTCCCTCTCTTTCCCCCTCTCTCTGTTTATCTGTCTGTTTCTCTCTCGGCCTGTCCTTCTCAGCTTTGCTTTCCTTTGGGTTGATTTGCTTCTCAGTCAGTCTCTTTCCAAGTAGTGGCAAAATGACCATGAACACCTTCAATTTTATATCCTACTAAATGGACCCCATATTTCTTCACAACCACAGCAAACATCCTGAAGCTGGGTCTGATTGGCCAAGTTTGGGTCACATGTTCAACCCTCTACCAATCATCCTGGCCACTGTCCAGACTGGAATGAGGGGATGAGGTTTGCCCCACTGAAGCCACGGGGCCTGAGAGAGGGGAAAGTGGAGGGGACGCTGTCAGGAAAAGAGGAAGAAATCCTAGGAAGGAAAAAAACACAAATATCCATCACATCATGGTTGTAGGGCACCAGGCTGGAGCCAAATGCCTCAAATCCAGGACCTACAGACAGATACCGGACCTAGGCCTTTGAGACTCCTGCAGTTGCAAGGCAGGGGAAAGGAGAGAGATGAGGCATCCCAGCTTGGGCACTGCCTGACCCTGACCTCTCACGTCACTTCCCTTCTTTGCCTTTAATGGCCTCGGCAGCAAATGGTAGTGTTGGACTAGATTTCTAAGGATCCTCCTGGATCTAGAGGAATCGATGCTTGAGTATACAGAGGTTTAACATTTCCAAATCCCAGATGAGAACAAAGCAAAATTCACCGCCAGAATAGAAGCCAGAAATATTAATTAACTTTTACTTTGTTCTTCCAGTCACAGAGGTTAGCAGATCAGCACCCTCAGGCAACCACGAAATCACCCGGTCATGAGGCCTCATCAAGGCGGCTTATGGACAGACATTAGTGAGACTCATACATATTTCTCTGTCACATGCTGACCATAGTAAAGCACCCAGAGACATTTTCAACAAAGGATTTGACTTGGGATCGGCAAAACTGGATGTGAAAACAAACTCATGCAGGAAAATGAAAGAGGCCTTAGGGAATAGAAATGGGGTGATATGGTATGACTTTCATAGAAAGTCAGGAACATTGATTACACTTAGGGAATATTAATTATTAAAGACCAGAATTGTCATGGTTTGAAACTGACGTTTGATAGTAACTCCCCAAAAAATACAGGAAAGAAAAGAGATCACATGAAGACTGTTCGCAAATAGGAGAGTATAAACTTGATGGCATGTTGACTTTGATTTTGTCAGGTCTGCCATCCTTGGATCACTGTCTTTGGTTTTCAGAGCTGGCACGTTGACCAGATGACCACTGACAGTGCCACATCAAAGCTGAGAAGGAAAAAGTTTGCAGTGGGCAACGGCACATCGATACCAATGATGGGCAGCATTTAGAGGTTCAGTCTGTCAAAAGTATGTAAAGACCTTGATACCCAGCTTGGACATCAGGCACCAAGTGAATCCAGGCTGCTACTGCAGCTAAAAAGCCATTGACCCCACTGCTTCCTTTTCTGAAGAAGTCAACAATTCCACTCTAATTGGAACAGACCCTACTCAGCCCCTGAAGCCTGGTATGACATTCTCACTGGCTGATCTGGAGTTGGAGGCTAGGCATGGACAGCAAGTTTGGCCTTATTATATTTCTAATTTCATTCTTCTCAAGGGGAGGATATAATCAAGGGATAATTAGTACAAGAATATTTAGACAATTACTTGCCTGCTGGTTTCTACTTAAATTGATTACTCAGTTACAATGCAGTCAACTATGCATTATTTAAATGTATTTGTTTGTAAAATGCTGTCCACCAATAATGAAACAGACCTTCACTAAAACAACTCTTCCCTGCTCTGACTCTACCCAGACTTTCTGGGTCAGGGTGATATCATCTAACTTGCATCATAGTAGTGGTTCTCAAACTATGGTTTCAGCACCTTTTTACATACTTAAAAATTGAGGACGCTGAAGAGTTTTTGTTTATGTAGGCTAAATCTATGAATCTTTACCACATTAGAAATTAAAACTGAAAAATTTTTAAAACATGTTTATTAATTCACATAAAAACAATAACCCTACTTAATCATAACTTTTTATGAAAAATAACCATATTCTCCAAAGCCAAAAAAAAAAAAAAAAAAAAAAGGAGAGAAGTATGGTAGTGTCTTCCAGTTTTTCATGACTCCTTAATGTCTGACTTAGTTGAAGACTGCTGGATTCTCACATTTGCTTCTGCACTCAAGCTGTTGTGATATGTTGTTTTGGTTGAAGGATATGAAGATTATCTTGGCTCACATAGACATACAGTTGGAAAAGGGAGAACTATTATAATAGCACTCTCAGATAATTGTGGATATTCTCCTTTGATTCTATACCAAAACTTGACAAGTAGCAGTTTCTTAAAAAGTTAGTTGCAGTGTGGAATCTGAAACCACATTAACTCTTTCTATTCTGTTACTTTAAAACCCAGTGGTCTATCTTGCATTGTTAATGATTTTGGAACATCATGCATTGGTCACCTGAAAAATATTAGTTCTCCAAGTTCCAAATATTTTATAATAAAATAAAATATATTTCATAATAAAATAAAATATATTTCATAATAAAATAAAATATATTTCATTTTTAATACATTTAGAATAAAATATATTACAAAATAAAATATATTTTATTTGATACTAACTCCCCAACAAACACAGAAAAGAAAAGGGATCAAATGCAGGTGGCTCTGTAACCAATTAACCAGTTAAGCTGTAACCAATTAAGTTGCCTCTATACTTCACTTTTTCTTTTCTGTTTGCAAATAGGAGAGTATAAACCTGATGGGATGTTGACTTTGATTTTGTCAGGCCTGCCATCCTTGGATCACTGTCTTTAGTTTTCAGAGCTGGAACATTGACCAGATGACTACTGACAGTGCCACATCAAAGCTGAGAAGGAATAAGTTTGCAGTGGACAATATTATATAATGTTATACATATAATTATAAATATTATATAGTATTTTTAAAGTTACATTCATTAATACCACTATTGATCACATGAAAAAAGTCTTTAAGTTCAGAAACATGTTGAGCCCATAGGGGATCATGCATGTTCTCCAAAATTCTGATTTTTGCTCGAAACCTCAAATGTTATCATTGACAAAAAAAATTGATTGCCTTCCTTAAAGTCACAACTTTGCTAATTTTCAAGAAACTATGTCAATTACACAAAACTAATAGCTATAGTTTGTCTACCAGACATTCCTTTAAGTAAAAATGTTATTTCATGAAAAAGGTGGCTAGTTCAACTCATAACTCAATCGCACAAGTATTTTACTCAAGACATGCATCCTTCAATATGCAGCAGCAAATTTTTATGCAGACTGTCCCATTTTTCCACTGGAATATTTTCCAAATATTGCATAATATTTAAAAGATATGTAATCAAGAGTTTAGATTTAATACAATTAATAATTATTACTGCTTCATTAAGGACATTCTTAAGTAAACTGGCTTTTTCTTTTAACTGCAAGTGCATACTGGTGAAAATACAATCACTGCTGATGCAGTTCGGTGGTGTTGCCTTGATTCATTTTAATAAGGCCTCAACAGTTTTACCCACCATTGCTTTTACACTATCAGCGTAAATGTCAACACAGTGGAAAAGGCAAATCACGGTTTAGTGCTGTATGATTTTCTCCCGTTACTGTCAACTGCTCAGGTACTAAGTAGGCAAGCAGTTGGGTTTTAACCAAGGCTGGGATTCTGCCAGGCAGATACAAGGACAGATTGGACTACGGAAATCAAGAGTGTTTAAAAGGGAGGCATATAGTACGCACTTAGGAATCCAAGTTGAGAAGGAAGAAGCTGAAAGCAGTGGAGAGTAAGAAAGTGGTATGCCCAATGGAAGGATGGGGGTGATAGTCCAAGCCAGATGATTGCCATTGAGATGTCAGAGGTGCGGCAGTTATTGATGATCTCCTCTTGGGTTTGACCCTGTGACATCACCCTGTGGTGATAGGAGTGACTGACAATAATAAGAACAGTAGCTAGCATTTATTCAGGCACTATGCTAAGTACTTTACAAATGTTGTATCATTTCATCTGAATAAAATGTTTTAAAGAATATTCTCTAAAATAAATTTTTTTAGAAAGTCATTGACTTGGACTGGGCTCTTGTACTGGGCCCAATAGACCAAACCAATATAGAAGTTGATCCCAGTAGCTGAGCTTTAGTTAACTGCAAGAGGCTCTGTAACCAATTAACCAGTTAAGCTGTAACCAGTTAAGTTGCCTCTATACCTCATATTTCCTTTTCTTTTCTTTTTCCCGCTTCTCCCAATCCTATACCTCACTTTTCTATAAATGTTGACGTATCATTCTGTTGGTGGGAGTCCTCTGAACCTGTTTGGTTCTGGAGGGTTGCCCAATTCGAGAATCATTTTTTTGTTGTCTTTTGCGTAATTTTTCTTTGCTCAAATACACTCTACTTGACATAATTGGTCTACAATATTTTTTCCTTTATACAGCTCTTTATGTCAATTCTGTACTATCACAATCCACATTTTAGGGATGAAAAGTGGATTTTTCATCACTAAAAGTGAAGAAATGGTGAAGACCTCAGTACACGGTTAAATAAGAAAATGTGGCTGTTTTTCCTAGCTCTTTTTTATCATTGGTCTGAGATGGGGAGAGGGAGGGTGAGAGAAGATTGTGGTTCAAGTACCACAGACTCTCAAAATTATGAGATTTAATAAATTCTCTTGAATAAATATTTCTTCATTTGTTGTATTCACCTCCGATTTCTCCTACAACAGTTGCTTTCTATTGATGCATGGAAACAGAATTCTTCCCTGCTTGTGAATTCTTAGCTTTATTCCAGTCTGTTTCTTGGTCCACAGACTTGTAACTCAGTGACATGAGCTGGGAAAAGTGGGACAGACTATATTACATGTTAACTTGAAATTGAAAAAATTGAAAATCTTTTTCCTTAGACATGGGCAGATGCATTTTCTACAGAGATATAAAGCATATATATATATATATGTGGGTTTTTTTGTTTTTTGTTTTTTGTTTTTCATTTTGTTTTGTTTTTGAGACAAGCTCTTGCCCTGTCACCCAGGCTGGAGTGCAGTGGCACAATCATGGCTCACTGCAGCCCTGATCTCCCAGGCTCAAGTGATCCTCTCGCCTCAGCCTTTTGAGAAGCTGGAACTACAGGTTCACACCACCACGCCAGGCTAATTTTTTTTTTTTTTAATACGGAGTCTCCCTCTGTCGCCCAGGCTGGAGTGCAGTGGTGCGATCTCGGCTCACTGCAAGCTCCACCTCCCCATTCTCCTGCCTCAGCCTCCCAAGTAGCTGGGACTACAGGCACCCGCTGCCATGCCCGACTAATTTTTTTGTTTTATTTTTTTTAGTAGAGATGGGGTTTAGCCATGTGTTAGCCAGGACGGTCTCGATCTCCTGACCTCGTGATCTGCCCTCCTTGGCCTCCCAAAGTGCTGGGATTACAGGTGTGAGCCTCCGCGCCTGGCTGAGGCTAAATTTTTTAAAAAATTGTTTGTAGAGACAAGGTCTCACTATATTACCCAGGCTGGTCTCAAACTCCGGAGTCCAAGCAATCCTCCCGCTTCAGCCACCCAAAGTGCTGGGATTACAGGTGTGAGCCACCGTGCCTAGCCTAAAGCACATGTTTTGAATGAAAACAGATTGTATTATTGAATCTTAAAAGTTGGCAAAATAATGGCTCAAGAGTTCACAGTTGTCACATTTTTTGTCTGAGATGATTGGGATACAAATCCCCTTTTTAAAAAATGATTTTTCAACATAATGCTTTATATGTTTCCTAAGAATTTCATTCATTCCTTCATATATCAAAACTTTTTTTTTTTTTTTTTTTGAGACGGAGTCTCACTCAGGCTGGAGTGCAGTGGCATGATCTCAGCTCACTGCAACCTTCACCTCCTGGGTTCAAGCAATTCTTCTGCCTCAGGCTCCCAAGTACCTGGGACTACAGGCATGTGCCACCACAACCAGCTAATCTTTGTATTTTTAGTAGAAAGGGGTTTCATCATGTTGACCAGGATGGTCTTGATCTCTTAACCTCATGATCCACCCGTCTCAGCCTCCCAAAGTGCTGGGATTACAGGCATGAACCACCGTGCCTGGCCCAAAACTTTTAAATATATGGAGGGTCTACTCAGTGACCAAGTGGTATCAGGCATAGACAGCGACTAAAGAGCGACTAAAGAGCCAAACCAAACGCAGCACCTCTATCCAGTTGGTGAGGCTGGCAAGGAAACAGCAAACCAGGTATCTTTCTACGGAAATTTCTCTATCTCCATTCTCCTAACATCCTGTGCCATAGGTAATTGTGGTAGGCAGAATAATGGCTCCCCAAAGAATCTATATCCTCAGCCTGTAAATATGTTACCTTACATGGCAAAAGCAGATGTGATCAAGGATTTTGATATGGGGAATCATCCCGAATTATCTGGATGGACCCAGTATAATCACAAAAGTCCTTATTGGGGGAGACAGGAAAGTCAGAGAGACGAGACGTGACAATGGAAGCAGAGGTCACAGTGAGGCAGGGCCACAGGCCAAGGAATGTGGGGCAGCCTCTAGATGCTGGAAAAAGCAAGGAAGGCAATTCTCCTCCAGCGCCTCCGAAAGGAACACGGCCTTGATTTTAGCCCACTGAGACCCACCCTGGACTTCTGACCTCCGAACTATAAGATAATAAATTTGCGTTTTTAAAGTAATTAAGTTGTGGTAATTTATTACAGCAGAAACAGGAAAGTAACACAGTTGGGTCCCATTATTGATCCTGTTTAAGAGATGAAAAAAGTAAGTGAAAAGTTTACATGACTTAAACCTCATACATTTCTGGAGGAAATGCAAAATGGTACAACCCCATAGAGGATATTTTGGCATTATCTATCAAAATTACCAATGCAGGCCAGGTGTGGTGGCTCACACCTGTAATCCAAGCACTTTGGGAGGCTGAGGCAGGCTGATCACTTGAGGTCAGGAATTCAAGACCAGCCTGGCCAACATGGTGAAACCCTGTCTCTACTAAAATACAAAAGTTAGCCAGGCATCATGGTGCACACCTGTAATCCCAGCTACTCAGGAGGCTGAGGCAGGAGAATCGCTTGAACCTGGGAGGTGGAAGTTGCAGTGAGTTGAGATCACGCCCCTGCACTCCAGCCTGGGTGACAGAGTGAGACTCTGTCTCAAAAAAAACAAAACAAAAACAAAAAAACCCAATGCATTTACTCCACTTATCCCCATCCTACAGATATGCCTACTTTGCATTAAATGACACATGTTCAAAACCATTCACAGTAGTCTTGTTCATTAGAAAAAAATATTGGAAGCAATACACTTATTTATTTCTAGAGGAATAGTGAAGTAAACTTCACAGTGGAATAGCATGCAGCTGTGAAGAAGAATGAGGAAGCTCTCTACAGACTGATAGAGAAGGATATCCAAAATATACTGTTAAGTGAAAAAAAGCACAGTACAGAATAGTTTATACAATGTGCTACCTTTGGTGTATGAAAAGGAGAAAATAAGAATATACATTCATATTTTCTTATACTTAAATACTGAAGGGATACCCCAAAAACTCAACGAAAGTAGTTGCCTATGGAAGACAGGACTGTATGGAATGAGGCAAATGGGGTGGGAGAGGTACATTTTTCAATGTTCATCTTTTCATATCTGATTTTTTAACTAAATAAATGAATGAATGAATTTAAGTAATTTACTGGTCTAAGGTTGCATAACCAATTACAAAAGTAGCAGCAAGAGTACAAACAGCAGTAGTGGGAGCAGCTACCCCTTACTGAACACATGTTATGTGCCAGACATCATCAGGTCTTTCTCATTAAATCCTTACTATACCCCTATGAGGTAGGTATCATTATTCTCCATTTATAGATGAAGAAACTGAAGCTCAGAAAGGTTGAATGACTTCCCTGTAGTCACTCAATGTGTAAGTGGAGAAGTTGGCATTCTAGCATAGTTCTCTCTGACTCTAAAACCGGTGCTCTTGGCCAGCAGGTTCAGTGCCTAGAAACCACTGCGACTTCTAGCATAGGGCTCTTAATTTTACAACAGACCAAGGCTGGACACAATGGCTCACTCCTGTAATCCCAGCACTTTGGGAGGCCGAGGTAGGAGAACTGCTTGAGCCCAGGAGTTCGAGATCAGCTGGGGCAACACAGTGTATCCGGAATTTGTTCCTTCCAGTGGATTCTTGGTCTTGCTGACTTCAAGAATGAAGCCACGGACGCTTGCGGTGAGTGTTACAGTTCATAAAGGCGGCACATCCAGAGTTGTTCGTTCCTCCCGGTGGATTCGTGGTCTCGCTGGCTTCAGGAGTGAAGCTGCAGACCTTCACGGTGAGTGTTACAGTTCATAAAGGCATCACGTCTGGAGTTGTTCATTCCTCCTGGTGGGTTTGTGGTCTCACTGGCTTCAGGAGTGAAGCTGTAGACCTTTGTGGTGAGTGTTACAGCTCATAAAGGTAGTGCGGACCCAAAGAGTGAGCAGCAGCAAGATTTATTGTGAAGAGCAAAAGAACAAAGCAGCGTGGAAGGGAACCCGAGTGGGTTGCCACTGCTGGCTTGGGCAGCCAGCTCTTATTCCCTTATTTGGCCCTGCCCATGTTCTGCTGATTGGCCTATTTTACAGAGCGCTGATTGGTCCATTTTACAGAGTGCTGATTGGTGCGTTTACAAACCTTTAGCTAGACACAGCGCACTGATTGTTGCATTTTTACAGAGTACTGATTAGTGAGTTTACAAACCTTTAGCTAGACACAGAGTGCTGATTGCTGCGTTTTTACAGAGTGCCGATTGGTGCATTTACAAACCTTTAGCTAGACACAGAGCTCTGATTGGTGTGTTTACAATCCTTTAGCTAGACAGAAAAGTTCTCCAAGTCCCCACCTGACCCAGAAGCCCAGCTGGCTTCGCCTCTCAATCCCCACTCTAAACAGGACACCCCAACTGCTGTTGGGAATTGGGCGATGACCACTCTATCTACTTCCTACTGGATAGGGGCAAAGAAGGGGCCCTGCAGTTGTAGTGTCCTCCAGAGGGGAACTCTTCAGGCCAGTGAAAGGGCCAGTGGGTTGGTCCAGGGGTCCTTGGTAGCAGCTGTTAGTTGAGCTCATTTGGGGTTCCATTTGTAAGACTATCTGTAGCTTGATGGCCTCAATCCTAGAGGAAACAAATTTGACAAGGAGGTTAAAAATACATGGCCCAAAAGCAAGTAATAGTAAATGGCTGCCATGGGACCAAGAAAGGAAAGAAGCCATGTTGCCCAATTCCAGAGGTTGGTCTAAGAGTTTGAAAGGTGCTGTCTGATTTCAGAAGCCTTTTCCTGTAAATGCCAGGTGGCATCTTGTACTATCCCTGACTGGTTAGTGTAAAAACAACACTCTTCCCCTAAGAAGGTGCAGAGTCCTCCTTTCTCAGAAGTGAGAAGGTCTAGGTCTTGGTGGTTTTGGAGAGTCACTGCTGCCAAAGAGTCTATTTGGGATTATAGAGTAAGGATAGGTTTCGTTATTTCTTGCAAACTGTCTGAGAAATCCTTTGAGAGTGTGTGGTAGTAGGATAATGAAGTATCTGGCTATTCCAGTTCCTGTAGCAGTAGCCATTCCTAACCCTATAAGTAGGGGTATTAGTTGTATGGCTCTGCGCTGACAGACTTGAGCTTTGAGGAGTACTGATAGGGTCTGATTTCCACAAGACTAGAAGTTAGCATAATATATGTTTACACTGTTAACTTTTAGCAAATTTTACTTTTGTTGAAAACCTTGTAAGTTTGGGATTTCAATTATTCTTTGCTATTAATAAGACCTCATTCAGTCCATATTAACTTAGAATTGGTATAGATGGCTCCCTCCTGATTCTATAAGTACTTTAAGGTTTGTCTGAGTGCAAACAGCTCGCACTCAGACAAACCAATTATTAGGCAATTTTCCTAACTCTGCTTCTATAAGAGTTTCCTTATCATTTACTGAATACCCATTGTGTCTTTTTTCCTCAGTCACCTGGGAGGAACCATCTATCATTCTGTCCCGAAGGGAGTTCCTCCTAGATCTGGTCAGACCTTTGTATGGTAATTAATTAAGATTTAGATCCCCTGTTAGGAAACCTGCTGGGTTAAGGATTTTTGGTAGGAAGGCTATGAGTTTTCTGTGGCCACCGTGCTTTTGGGCTATGCCCTTGTTTACACTGACAACAAGGTGGTATTGGAGTGTTACAGGGTTACAGAGAAGACATTCAATTATCAATTATAGGTTTTTAATTTACCCTGGTTTTAAAAGGAATAGGGTACATTGTTTTTCCTTTACTACTTCTGTCTCTTTCTCTCTCTTTGACTTCTTCTTTGTCTCTTCCTCTCTTTCCTTCTTCTCTTTGTCTGTTTCTTCCTCTCTTTCTCTGACTTCCTGTCTCTTTCTCTCTTTCCTTTCTGCTGCCTCTGCCAGCTGCTTATGCTGCTGCTCACCCCCCTCATTCCCCTTTTGATGGCTTCAGCAGTATAAGACTGCCACCTCCTTGGGTTTTTGCACTGCATGCAAAAACTCCATGGTTTCTTTGTGATATTTAATGGGGGTTCCCCCAGAGGTTAGGAACTCCCTTACTTTCCATATTGCAGCATGGGCATGTAGGATTAGATAAGCACACTTGCTATCTGTATACACATGTATTCTTTTTCCTTTTCCCAGTTCTAAGGCTTGGGTAAGTGCCACTAGTTCTGCTAACTGGGCGCTGGTTCCTGGGGGAAGAAGCTTACTTTCAACCATGATTATATCACTAACTATGGCATAACCTGCCTTTCATATCCCATTCTCCACAAATGAACTTCCATTGGTATATATGTTAAGGTCAGGATTAGCTAAAGGGACTTCTAAGAGATCATCTTGGGTGGCATAAGTCTGGACTACAATTTGTTGGCAGTCATGCTCGATTGGTTCCCCATCCTCTGGGAGAAAAGTGGCAGGGCTGAGGGCCACGCATGTATGTATTTGCAGCACTGGTCCCTCAAGGAGTAGTACCTGGTATCTAAGTAGGCAGTTGTCCAATAGCCATGAACTTCCTTTGGCACCTAGTATGCCATTTACATCATGAGTAGTCCAGACGGTGAGATCCTTTCCTTGTATTATTTTGATAGCCTCTGACACTAAGACAGCCACTGCCACAACTACCCTTAAACAGTGAGGCCAGTCTTTTGCTACGACATCAATTTCCTTACTTAGGTATGCCACTGCTTGTAGGGTTGTCCCATGAGTCTGAGTAAAGACTCCAAGAGCTATCCCTGCTCTCTCTGTGATGTATAAAGAGAAGTTTTGCCCTGTGGGAAGGCTTAAAGCTGGAGCTTGTACTAGGGCCTTCTTTAAGGTTCTGAAGGCTATTTCTGCCCCTGGTTCCCATTCTACTAGATGATTATTTGCCCTCTGGGTCTCCTTGATTATAGTATATAGGGGCCTGGCTATCTCGCTGAGTCCAGCGATACATAATCAGCAAAAGCTGGTGATTCCAATGAACCCCCACAACTGTTTTAATGTCTTAGGGTGAGGATAAGCCAGTATAGGCTGCATTCGTTCCTTGCTGAGGGCCCTGGTTCCTCTGGCTAAGATTAGGGACAGATATTTGACCTGCTGCAGGCAAAGCTGGGCCTTCAATCTAGATGCCTTGTACCCTTGATTAGCTAGAAAGTTCAAGAGATCTAGAGTAGCCTGCTGGCACGAGGCTTCTGAACTGGTAGCCAAAAGTAAATCATCCACATACTGAAGGACCAGAGTGCCTGGACTTGAGAAGGGGCCTAGATCTTGGGTCAGTGCCTGACCAAACTGGTGAGGACTATCCCTAAACCCTTGGGGCAAGACCATCCACATAAGTTGGGACGTGTGGTCTGTGGGATCCTCAAAGGCAAAAGAAACTGGGAATCAGAGTGCAGGGGAATACAGAAGAAGGCATCCTTGAGGTCCAGAACAGTGAACAATTCTGCTTCCTCTGGTATTTGAGAGAGCAGGGTATAGGGGTTGGGTACAACTGGATATAGAGGAATTACTGCCTCATTGATGAGCCTAATATCTTGCACCAGTCTCCACCGACCATTTGGTTTTTGTACTCCTAGGATTGGGGTGTTGCAGGGACTGCTGCATTTCCTTACTAAGCCTTCAGCTTTTAAATGTTTAACAATATCCTGTAATCCTTTATGAGCTTCAGGCCTTAAGGGATATTGCCTTGATAAGAAAAACTGGTGGAATCTTTTAGCCTGATTTGGACTGGGCAGGCATTTTTTGCCCTTCCAAATTGTCCTTCCAATGCCCAGACTTCAGGGTTAATTCCCTCCTCAAGTAGGGGACAACAAATGGGTAACTTGCTCCCCATATTCACATAGATAGTTCCAGCTTTGGCTAATATATCCCTCCCTAATAAGGGCGTGGGACTTTCAGGCATAACAAGAAAGGCATGTGAAAAGAGCAAAGTCTCCCAATTACAACTGAGGAGGTGGGAGAAATACCTGGTTACAGGCTGTCCCCTGGACCCCTGCTGATTGGAATAGTTGCAGTCACCGATGCAGCAGCAAAAACACTTCTTGCCCATGAACCTGCAACAGTTCCTGGACCCTGCTGATTGGAATAGTTGTGCTTACCGGCACAGCAGGAGAAACACTAGTTTTCCTCCTAGACCACAAGGAGGACCGAGGAATGTCAGATTTAGTGGCCCTTACCAGTATTCTCAAAAACCTGCACCCTTGCCTGTCCTCTTAGACCACAAAAAGGACCAAGAAAAACCAGATTTAGTGGCCCTTACTGATGCATTCTCGAAAACTTATTAGAATCCTAAGCATTCTCCTGTTAGTATTGAGACTTTACCCCTGTCCAATAAAGATGCTGTGCCCCAAAAATGAAGTAGAGGACCATACCCTGAGGGAGGGGAGGGATCTCGAGTTGGAAGAGTGATGCCTTTTGTCTTTACTTATATGAATAGGAAGGATACAATTTCTGAGGTTCCCCATATCCTAGCTTCAGGAATAGCTTTTTTTAGGCCTGCTTGTCTGAGGAGGGATCCTAAAATTCCAGATAGTCCCCTCTACAATGGGGCTTTGGGCAAAAATTGTGTCTTTCTGATTGGTGAACCCAGGTGCCCAAAGAAGGTAACAGAGTCCGGAGTTTATAGAAATCATTTTGATAGGAGAAACTAGAAAAGCACCAGAGACAGGGAGTGATTTTTATAAGTGGGACTAGCCTCAGAGAAGACTGGTTAGGGGAAGTTTGTCTGACAGACATTAGGACTCAGGAGGCAAGGGTCAGGATAGATAGGATAGATGGGCGAGTCTCACTTGGGCGACATGACTTTGAAAGTTCTGCTCATGGCCACAGGGTCAACCAACTTGTTGTCGGGCCCCTGGAGCTGAATGGCTTTCCTCTCTGTCGACCCTCAGCTCAGCCCAGAAGTACAGGAAAAGCGGAAGCTGGTTCCAGGTGAACCAACGCTCCCAACTCTGAAGAGTTGGGGGGTGTTAGAGAGCCCTTTCCCAGGAAGCCTGACACCCATGTCTTTAGTCTGGCAGCTGTGCTAGTCGCTTTTAACTGGCTGAGAGATGCCCAGTATTTAGCCCCCGAATTCTAAGGAAAAATAGGACAGAATAGCAAGCAAAAGGAGTCCGATGGTACTCACCACTTGGCGATAGCTGATGGTCCCTTCATGGTCGCCAAAATGTGACCCACGTTGGGCGCCAAAATGTGTCTGGACTTGGTTCCTTTCGGTGGGTTCTTGGTCTTGCTGACTTCAAGAATGAAGCCACGGACACTCACAGTGAGTGTTACAGTTCCTAAAGATGGTGTGTCTGGACTTTGTTCCTTCAGATGTTAAGATGTGGCCAGAGTTTCTTCCTTCTGGTGGGTTCGTGGTCTTGCCAACTTCAGGAATGAAGCTGCAGACCTTCGCAGTGAGTGTTACAGCTCTTAAAGGTGGTGTGTCTGGAGTTGTTCATTCCTTCCGGTGGGTTTGTGGTCTCGCTGACTTCAGGAGTGAAGCTGCAGACCTTCACGGTGAGTGTTACAGCTCTTAAAGGTGGCGTGTCCAGAGTTGTTTGTTTCTCCCTGTGGATTCGTGATCTCACTGGCTTCAGGAGTGAAGCTACAGACCTTTGTTGTGAATGTTACAGCTCATAAAGGTAGTGGGGACCCAAAGAGTGAGCAGCAGCAAGATTTATTGCAAAGAGTGAAAGAACAAAGCAGTGTGGAAGGGTACGTGAGCAGGTTGGCACTGCTGGCTCGCGTGGCCAGCTTTTATTCCCTTATTTGGCCCCGCCCATGTCCTGCTGATGGTCCATTTTATAGAATGCTGATTGGTCCGTTTTTACAGTGCTGATTAGTGCGTTTACAAACCTTTAGCTAGACACAGAGTGCTGATTGGTTTGTTTACAATCCTTTAGCTAGACAGAAAAGTTCTCCAAGTCCCCACCCGACCCAGAAGCTCAGCTGGCTTCACCTCTCAATAGTGAGATCTCATCTCTACAAAAAATAAACAAAATTAGCTGGGTGTGGTGGCATGTGCCTGTAGTCCCAGCTACTTGGGATGCTGAGGTGGGAGGATGGTTTGAGCCTGGGAGATAGAGGCTGCAGTGACCTGAGATCACACCACTGCACTCTAGCCTGGGTGACAGAGTGAGACCCTGTCTCAAAAAAGAAATTTTTTTTTACAACATAGCATATCACATACACATTGTTAACTGACTAAAATGGGAGCCAAGCTGGCTAAGTGAAATATGAGAATTTATTCTATTTTTGCTAGGCTCTTCTGTGCAGCTTTGGAAACTTAATTTGGGGACAAACCATTGTTTTTTTAAAAATTATAAAATAACATAGTAAAAGCAGTCTCATTAGTGTGTGCACCATAAAATGAAATTGACAGGTTCTTCCTTACTTTCCTATCTAGGATCCAGATTCAAGCCTCCTGAGTTCTCCACCTGCCCTCCAGGCTGGACCCTAACATTTACATGGTCTGGGGCAAGAATATAATTGGAGATCCACGTACCATATTTGTGAATATTTATAAGTTATATGTCAAGCTGTCAAATAAAATACATTCTATCCACCTACCTTAACAAATATACCTTCAGAACCATGTGGAACACTAAGACTGAAATTAAAATTCTTGGGTTCCTAAAAGCTCTGAGCCCAAACATGACATTGTTGAGATCTCTGGCCCCTGGCCCATGAACTATGTGGCTTCTCTTCCCATCTCCAGTTTCCCTCCATGCCACAGTGGACTTCAAAATCCCAGTCAAGACTGGTTGTGGTGGCTCATGCCTGTAATCCCAGCACTTTGGGAGGCCGAGGCAGGCAGATCACCTGAGGTCAGGAGTTTGAGACCAGCCTGGCCAACATGGTGAAACCCAATCTCTACTAAAAAATAAAAATTAGCCCAGAGCAGTGATGGGCACCTGTAATTCCAATTAGTAGGGAGGCTGAGGCAGGAGAATCACTTGAACCCACAAGGCAGAGGTTGCCGTGAGCTGAGATGTGCCACTGCACTCCAGCCTGGGTGACAGAGTGAGACCCTATCTCCAAAAAAAAACAAAAAAAACAAAAAAAACAAAAACCCAAATGCTCATCAATGTTAGACTGGATAAAGAAAATGTGACACATATACACCATGGAATACTATGCAGCCATTAAAAGGAATGAGTTTACGTCCTTTGCAGGGACATGGATGAAGCTGGAAACCATCATTCTCAGCAAACTAACACAGGAACAGAAAACCAAACACCTCATACTCTCACTCATAAGTGGGAGTTGAACAATGAGAACATATGGGCACAGGAAGGGGAACATCACACCCCGAGGCCTGTTGGGGGGTGAGAGGCAAGGGGAGGGATAGCATTAGGAGAAATACCTAATGAAGATGACGGGTTGATGGGTGCAGCAAACCACCATGGCACATGTATACCTGTATAACAAACCTGCACGTTCTGCACATGTATCCCAGAACTTAAAGTATTTTAAAAAATTAATGTAATACATCCTTAGCTTGTGGCAGCTATATGTACTACAACTCTTTTGTTTTATATACCACAAAATAATTTGCAACTCTCATGTACACTGAAAGGACTGTATCTAAACTACAACAGAGAAATAAAAGCTAAGCTTTAGATTTATATCAGAAGAAACACTCAAATGTTTGTGTTGGTAATTTTAGTTCCCAGATAGCAATACCCACTGGACAATTTATAGTCTACTACAAAATCCAAGTCCACATGTCCAGGCTCCATCTGCACACTCACGAACAGCCACTCTTTGGTCACTCTTTGGTCCTAGGAGTATGTGTGCAGTAGGGCATTCTGTCCTTGGGAGGATGGACCCAGAGACCCCCATAGAATCTGGAAGCAGGCTCAGAGCCACTGGGAATTCTAGGGCCATGGTCTAAATGGTGAGAGAGAGAGTTACAAGTGGTCATGTCTTCTTGGCTTCTGGGACTCCCTGCCTTAGTGGGAGGTGCTGAGGCCGGAAGAGAGCCAGAGTCAGTGTCTGTCTGCTAAGCATGGGCACAGAGAAGGAATATTTCTTTCTCAAGTCCAAAAGAAATACTATCTGCCCTCAGAAGTAGCCACAAAAAGGATCCCAGGAGATGAGTAAAATGCAGAGTTCAAGCTCAGTAAATCACTTAGTGAACCAAAGAAAGTAGTGAAGAGAAAGAATCAGGATGAACTCATGTGTAAAACATGCAAATAGTGGAGGAAAGCAACTAGATTAGACTCAACACAGTGGTGATGCTTTAGACACGTGTGAACTCAAATGTAAATGACTGGCAGTTGCGCAATGATGGAAACTCACCATTTTCCTTTTTGTTGTTTATGTCAGAATATTTAAGCCACATGCGCACACACACGTGCACGCATATGCACTTTTCACCTTAGAATTCATTCCCTCTTGCCATGAAAGTCCATTTCTGGGTTGTTTGTGCTCTGTCGATTACAAGGAACTCAGTGTCTCTCGGGTACCTAAAGTAATAGGGGTTAGTTGTAAGGCCACGATGGGTCACATTATTAACCTAGGTGTATCCCCAGACAGTCCCCTCTCCCTGCCCATGGAAGAGGATTCTGACTGGGCCTGCTCAGTCCAGTTCCTACCCCTGTCTTTCTAAGTCAGACTTTTGGGATTTAAAACTGCAAAATTGGGAGAAGAGGAAAAGAAGGATAAAAACTAGAAATCCAAAGACTGGGGCTGGGGAAGAATTGGGAATGTGAGGTTGTATGTGGGGAAAAAATGTATTTAAAAAAATTTTAAGATGTTTTATTTTGGTCTATGTGTCCCCTAAATGGTGTTTAAGAAATACAAGTTGGAGTTTCTTAGAAATTACATTTAAATGTTGGGGTAGCCTCTGTCGGTGGTGACTTGGTAATGTGATGAGACCTCATAGGTGAAGCCTTCATGAGCTTCCAGCTGTCTGTGGAAATAAGGATCTTGGGACTCTCATAGGAGCATGGAATGGGCATATTAATGCATCCCATGTCAACCAGAATATAATGCCAACAACCTTTAATGCAGTCCAGTACCAAAAGCAGCTTTAGCAACATCTTGTGAATCCTGAGCAGCACAGCCTGGTCAATGCCCTCTGCCACACCCACACATATTCACACAGCTGTGTTATATGATCCGCTTCATCTACACCTCGTCGTCTATTACTCCTGCCACTGCCAAACAGCCAATAAGAATTTTGCTCAATCCATGTTTCTTAATGATCTCATGGCCTCTGCATGCTGTTCTCTTCTGTGTTCCAGCTTTAGTTTCAGCTCCTTTCTGTATGGTCATTAGGGCAGCTCCCAAATCCTCTGGCTCTCTCCCCTTCTAACCAAATGGTAAGAGTGTATTTACCTGCTCCACGAGAAGCTGTGTGTGGCTATATGATTTCCTTCGGCCAATGAAATTGAGTAAAAGTGACATATGTCACTTCCAGGGGGAAGATTTAAGAGCCAGGGTGTCCTTTACCACATCTCTCATTTCCCCCTGCCACAGTGCCCAGAATGCTCGAGATAGTGGCTGCTCCATCCAGCTGGGTCCCAGAGTGAGGAAATCAACATTGTGGACCAGAACACGCAGCCGATGCATGATAGACACATGGCATGAACAAGAAATAAGCTTTTGTTAAATCACTGAGATTTGGAGCTTGTCACTGCAACATAAACTAACCCAGGAATTCTCAAAGTGTGGTCCCTAGATCAAAATAAGTAGCAGCAGTATCACTGGAAAATTTATTAGAAATGTAGATTATTGGGTTTCAGCCAAGGTCTATTGAATCAGAAACTCTGGGGTGACAGCTGGGTGTAGTGGCTCACACCTATAATCCCAGCACTTTGAGAGGTTGAGGTGAGAGGTTCACTTGAGCCTAGAAGTGATTAAGACCATCCTGGGCAACACAGCAAGACCTTTTCTGTACAAAAAATAAAAATAAAAAAATTAGCCAGGCATGGCGGTGCATGCCTGTAGTCCCAGCTACTTAGGAAGCTGACGCACAAGGGTTGCTTGAACCCAGTAGGTCAAGGCTAGAGTGAGCTATGATTGCACCACTGCACTCTAGCCTGGGTGACAAAGCAAGACTTTGTCTCAAAAAAAAAAAAAAGAAAAAAGAAAAAAGAAACTCTGAGATGCAGTCCAGCAATCTGTGTTTTAGTAAGCTCTGCAAATCATTCTAATGCCCTCTAAATTTTAAGAGCAACTGACCCAACTGATTCCTCTTCTATTACTGATCACCTGATGCCCTGTATCCAGAAATAAAATGCACAAAGAGAGAACCTGTCTGGCCTAATTTAATCATCATCACCCTGCCTGGGCAGAGCTCTTGTTACCATATCACCTCATGAATCATCGTACAAACATTAAACTGACCATCTTGGGTGATGTGCTTCCCTTAGGTTCAGTCAGCCCCAGGCCCAGTAGCCACAGTTTGGAAGAGGCAAGAAGGGTCAGTGATACAGAACACGACCAGGCATGCCTGCATAACCACCTGGAACTGCCCACTCAGCAGGGGCCAGAGGTTGGCAGTTTCAAGAGGGGCTGTGGGTGCAGCAGGCACCATGAGTGTTCTCTTCAATAAGTTAGAGCAAATATAGAATATAGGATAACAAAATAGAAGACCTTAAAGGAGTTGAAGGTGATTTGCGCTTCATGATTGCAGCAAAGTATTATATATGATGGGAGGGTTGTTGCTTGGGAAAAGCCAGCTGATTTGAAGTCCAGAGGTCTTCCAAAGTGATATCTTGTTTAGGAGCTCAAGCCTGGGACAGTGGTATGCATTCCTTGTACTGTCATTTCAACTCACCCCTGGATCTACAAAAAATTCCTGGAGTCATACATGTACCCTCTGATTTCCCTTTGTGTTAGTCACATATGGCCTAGAAAGCTGTATAAGAAGCTGATGATAAAAATAAAGGCCAAGTAGACTGTAAAGGTTTAGACATAAATGGATTACCAACAAAAGGACAAACAAAAATCTCTGACAAAGAGAAAAACTGAAGCAATTTTTCCAAAGGACCTCGTCATTTTAAAAATGGACCTGGTAATATGAATCACCTTCTCTTTTATTGTCTCTGACCTCTTTCTCTGAGACTTGAATTCAGGATGGGTAGTTTAGATATTTACCTTTTATGAATCAGGAAATACATGGTAGGTATGTGTAAAATGTAGTCAGTTGTATTTAATGACCTCATTTCTGAATTCCATTTTCATTAATATAGCTTTCATTTCTATATCTGCGTTTTAACAGTATGACAAATGGAAGGCTTGTGATTTAGATACTCTGCTTCTAAATCAGTACTTTAAAATCTTTGGTTGTCAGGTGCCTCCTGAGCGCAGTAGGTAGCACGTCAGTCTCATAAAATCTTTAGTTGTCTATCATTCATTCATAT